>NC_138768.1:468420586-469020586 GCF_965119305.1 Pelophylax lessonae | reverse complement strand
CATGAGTACTTTCCTTGAGACATAACTTAAGGCGATTGCGATGTACTACACGTGATTTGTTTTCTTTGGTGATCTCATAAGTATGAGTCTCTGGATTGAGAATAGCTGTAATGGTGTAAGGTTCTCTCTCCCATTTACTATCTAACTTGCTGGTGCGATGGTCGTTTTTTAACCATACATGGTCACCTATTTTGAGAGGTTCTGCTTTGGCAGATTGGTTATAATCTTTTTGTTGCTTTTCATGAGCATGTTCCATGCGATGTTGAACAATTTCTTGTGCATCAATTAGACGTCTTTGGTGCTCACTCACCCAATCAGTCTTTGGTAGAGGGTTGATTGCATCAGGCACTTGTACGCCCAAAGTATGGTCAGCAGGTAGTTTACCTTGTCGGCCAAACATGAGATAGTAAGGTGTATACCCAGTAGAACAGTGAATGGTGTTATTGTAGGTGTACATCAATTGAGGCAATAGAGTAGGCCAATCACTTCTTGTAGCAGGTGGTACTGCTCTTAACATCTCAATTAAAGTTTGGTTCATTTTCTCACAAAGTCCATTCCCTTGGGGGTGGTAGGCTGTGGTCCTGATTTTCTGACAATTGTGAAGTGTACACAGTTCTTTGAAGAGTTGCGACTCAAAGGCAGATCCCTGATCTGTAAGGATTCTTTCTGGGCATCCATATGGCAATAGGAAATGTTTCCAGAAGGCATCTGCAGTTGTTTTAGCGGTCAAGTCCTTGACAGGTACGGCTACAACAAATTTAGTATAATGATCAATGATGGTCATGGCGTATGTGTAACCTGCGCGACTTGGTTCCAGCTTCACATGGTCAATTGCAACTATTTCTAGGGGTGTTTGGCTTACAATGGGATGTAAGGGTGCTTTTTGGTCATGTTTTTCATTTCTTCCAACAGCACAGGTGGAACATTCTCGACACCACTTTTCAATGTCTCCTCTCATCCCAATCCAGTAGAATCTTCTACGGATGGTAGCTTCTGTCTTCTGCACGCCAAAGTGTCCTGATTGGTCATACATTTCAAGAATGATTCTTGCATCTCGGCGTGGTATTAAGATTTGGTATAGACGATCCCAGGTAATTGGGTCTAAAGTTCTTCTTAATAGTAGGCCATTCTGTAGGAAGAGATGTTTTCTGTGTCTCCAAAGTTTTGACAATTCTGGATCAGCATTTCTTCTGCGAATTCTTTCAGGTGTTCTTCCGCTGGTGAAGAAATCTTGCAGTTCTCCCAACACTCTGCTTTCATTTTGCAGCTTGATCCACTTTTCTTTGTCCACTTGGGATCTTGGATCCACTTGTTGTTGAAGGTTAAGAACTTTTCTTCCTTTGATGGTGATAATGTCTTGTTGGGCAAAATTTTTGTAAAAAGCTGGCATTTCTACCTCTTCCCAAACATCTTCCTGGGTAGTAGGGTCTTCTTGGGTAGGCAGACGGGATAATGCATCCGCATTTTCATTTGCTTTTCCTGTTCTGTACTTTATGGTGAAATCGTAGTTAGCTAGGCGTGAGGCCCATCTTTGTTCCAATGCTCCCAACTTAGCGGTATTAAGATGTGCTAGCGGGTTGTTATCTGTGAAGGCCACAAATGGTGTTGCGGCAAGGTAATCTTTAAATTTTTTTGTAACAGCCCACACGAGTGCGAGGAATTCCAATTTGAAGGAACTATAGTTTTGGTCGTTTCTTTCAGTACCTCTAAGAGATCTACTAGCGTAGGAAATAACTCTTTCTTTACCTTCTTGTACTTGCGACAGGACAGCTCCCAGACCTTTCTTACTAGCATCTGTGTAAAGATGAAATGGCTGCTGGTAATCTGGATAGCCTAGGATTGGTGGTTCTGTTAACTTCTTCTTCAGGAGCTGGAAGGCAATTTCTCTTTCTGTGTTCCATTCAACTGGTATTGGAGACTTTTGGTACCTCTTAGGATGTCCTCTCAGAAGTTCTAGTATTGGCCCCGCAATTTGGGCAAAATGAGGAATAAAGCGTCTGTAGTATCCTGCAAAACTGAGAAAACTCCTCACTTCTTTCACTGTAGTAGGAGTAGGCCAATTTCGGACTGCGGCTATCTTCTCTGGATCCGGTTTAACACCTTCAGAGCTTACAATATGCCCTAAGTATTTGACTTCTGACTTCAGTAGATAGCACTTAGATGGTTTGAATTTGAGTCCATGTTTAATGAGGACTTGAAAAACTTCGGCCAAATGTTTCAAGTGATCTTCATAAGATTTGGAGTAGATGATGACATCGTCTAAGTACAACAGGACGGTTTCAAAATTTTTGTGTCCTAAACAACGCTCCATTAATCTTTGAAAAGTTCCGGGCGCATTGCAAAGTCCAAAAGGCATGCAGTTGAACTCAAAAAGGCCCATAGGAGTAGTAAATGCAGTCTTCTCACGATCTTCAGGTGCCATTGGTACTTGCCAGTATCCACTGGTTAAATCAAGGGTAGAGAAGTAGGCTGAAGATCCTAAAGCTGTCAAAGATTTCTCTATGCGTGGTAAAGGGTAAGCATCCTTGTGGGTGATTTGGTTAATTTTTCTGTAATCCACACAGAATCTGATGTTACCATCCTTTTTACGGACAAGGACTAGAGGTGCAGCCCATGGACTATGGCTGTCTCTAATGACATTGGAGTCCTTCATCTCTTGGATCATTTGCTTTACGGATTGGTACATAGTTGGTGGTATAGGCCGATATCTTTCCTTGATCGGTGGGTGTGAACCTGTAGGGATGGAGTGCTTGATGATATCCACTTCTCCATAGTCTGTAGAATGCTTACTGAAGGCATGGTGAAGCTCCTTCATAATTTTTAGTACTCCTTCAATTTGGTTTGCTGGTGTGGAAGCATCTCCCACATGAAGTTCTTTCCACCAGGATGTGTTTACATTTTGGTCCTGTGGGTTCTGTCTCTTGGTAATTTCTTCTGTGGTAGCTGTAGCCACACTGATGACATCTTGAAAAGTGACTTGGATTAGCTGTGCAATAGGACGGTGTTTTGTTAGTGTTACACTGCTATCACTCAAGTTTAGGAGTCGAATAGGCACTTTACCTTCAGAGACGGTTACTAGGCTTCTTGCAGCTCTAACTAGAGGATAGTCTTCCAAAACAACAGGCTCTACCAAGGCTTGGTAGTCTTGACCTTGAATTCCGACTACAGCTCGGCACCACAAGAGAGTTTCAGTGTTGGGTTTGAGGATCACAGGTTGCTTATCCCGGATGCGGGCACAGCAAATTTCTCCTTTTTCGTTGGTGAATCTCTGTTGCGCATTTAGTACACGGATGGTTTGTTGGATCACCTTCTTAGAATCAGGAGAGGCAGTAGGCACTAACTGGTGCAAGGCTTCTAGCATCTCAACATAACAGTTCCTGAGGACATTCATTCCTAGGACTATGGGAGGGTTAGGGTTATTGCTTTTGACTCGTACCACAATAAGGCCTTGTCGAGGTAGTGTAGTTCCTCCTACTTGAATGGTAGGTTCCCAATAACCATGGACTGGTATGGGTTTGCCGTTACTGGCTATGAGACTCAGCCAGGATTCTGGAGGCTGGGTAAGCTGATTTTGATCCCAGTATTTTTCAAAGGCTGCTTGTTGGATGGTGGTGACTTGGGATCCTGTGTCAACTAGGGCAACAAAAGGAACTCCATTTATTTGAAGTGCCACTTCTGGACGGGATCCTACGTACCTTGGCATCCAGTGGGGGTCTTCTGGACCTATTGGTTTACCTCCCGAGGGGTGGTCCTTGGCCTCGGGGGTTTCCCGTTTAACTGCCAGCAGGTTGCTTCTGTATGGCCTGGTTTGTGACAGTACGTGCAGATAGGACGCTTAGGGGTACTAGTGCGGTCAGGGGGGCATCCGCCAGAATTTCTGGAATAAGTCTCTCTATAATTAGAGGGGAAGAGTCTTCTGGACACAGGTTTCTCATCCTCTAGCATTAATGGTTTCTCCCATTGTTCCAACTTTTGGTGGACTTTCTCCAGACTTTTAGTCAGGAAATGGACTTGCTCAGTCAAGGCAGCAACTGCGTCAGGAACTGGAGCTTGGGTTGCCTGACTGACTATAGGTAAAGACTTTGCAGGGGTAACCAGCTGTGATACAGGCACTTCAACAGATCTAACAGGTTCTGTTGGTGGGCTTTTTCCTAGTATGCTGATAGCTAATTCTTTAAAATCTAAGAAGGTAGCTCTTGGATGTTGGGCGGCTAACATTCTTAGTTGGCTCTTTAGATTGTCTGTATGGACGCCTTCAATAAATTGTTCTTTCAGGGTTTTGTCCTGATTCTCTGCCTTACGGGGGTCTACTTGGACAACAGCTCTAAGGGCTTCCTGCAAAGATAATGCAAAGTCTCTGAGTGACTCACCAGATTGCTGTTTCTTGCTGAAGAACCTCATCTTGACCTCTGACACGGTTCTGGGTTCAAAGGTGGTGTAGAGACGTTCAAAAATCTGCTCCATGGTCTTTCTCTCTGAGCTCGGCCAAGATTTCACTTCTCTGAGCGCAGCTCCTTCCAATTGCGCAAGAAGAATCTCCATCTGTTGCTCTGAGGATACAGGGTACAATCTGAACACAGCAAGAATTTTTTCTTTAAAGTCCCTTAAAGTATGAATTTCTCCAGAATATCGTGGGAACCAGGGGGCCCCAAAATAATAAGGCATGGTTAAAGGCATTAAGCTTGGTGCTGCAGCGGTTGGTATTGTACTGGGACCGACTGCGGCTGCTGCAGGGGGTCCGCTGAGGTCAGGCTGCATGTTATCTTCCTGCACAGACATGGTAACAGCAGGTGAATTCTAGTTAGGTAAGTCAAATGCGTTTCTAGACACTTTTTGTGCGGTTTTGCTAAGGGCAACCGCTGTCTTGCGGGTGTATGGCCCTTTAAGAATTTAATGCTGGCTGAATACAATGCTGCAGCAAAGTTGATTTTGGGTCTCTGGCAGAGTTCCTGCTATTAGTGCTCCTTATAGTTAGTAGAGGCAGCTGACAGGTTGTGATTACTGCTTGGACAGCAAGGAATGCGATTATTTTCTCTTCTTTTGCTCGCATGCGAAGTCTCGCGACTTCTGGGGCATGCGCTTGTCGCACTCTCCTCCCAGGATTGACACAGCAAAGGTAAGGCGGGCTGGCCGGACAATTTTGCATAAATGGGTGGCACCAAACTTTCCCGCTCTTCAGGGGGTGTCACTAACTTATTCACAGTGATGGCACAGACATTTTTGAACAAGAAGGCCTCCGGCAGCCATTTTAAGTGAATAGAAACAGTCAATTCAAATACAGCAAGCAGTTTTGTTGACACACAAATGTCTGATTTCCTCTCTTTGGATGCTGTGATTTTTATGCTGATAACTGATAACAATTCCATGCGACTTTGAAACAGTTTAAACAGTTCTGTGGCCCCACAAAGCGTGCAATAAGTAAACAGTCTCTCAATAAAGCAAAGGGGCTTATTCTAATGCAACAGTCTTTTAGATAAGGCGCAGGGGTTAATATCCTGTTCGTGACGCCAAATTTTTATGCGACGAGCCAGAACCACAGGGGCGACACGTGAGGTGCACGGTGGGCCGATGAGAGACAGCAATGATACAGTTCATCGGTTTACTCACGGTTAGCAGAAAGCCTCCCTGGGCTGGTCGCACAGTGAAGAGGAAGACAGCACGAAATCCTCCGGGGCACGCTCTGTGATAGGGAAACGCCAGTCAAGATGGTGGTCGAGGTGCCCGTGATGACAGCGGTGTTTAGAGTGCTTGTGGTGGCTGGGTCCCTTGATGGTATTTGTCGTGACGCTAATGGTGGTACAAACAGTTGTAATAGCAATAGTGAAGAATGAGGTAGACAGTGATAGGATACAACTCACAACTTTTACTGTGACTGGTTTTGGTTGCAGTACAAACATCCAGATAGAATACAGTCTCTGGGTAAATAGAGGAATTCTGCTGATCCACTGTTCATAGGCTTTAGTAATGCTGGACTCAGGCTGTGGTTCAGTATAATGCTTACTTGTTTGTGATCCCTTTTGAATCCAGTGACATTGGTGAGATTGCCAGTGGCTAAGAAATCCTTCACCTTTATTCTCAAAGGTCTTTGCTGCCGTTTGGTGGCTTTTACCCTTTGATTTAAGCAGTTCCAATATGTCCCTTCTCTGGACTGACCTTCACTAACCTTCTACATGGTGCTTCTCTCCTCTGTACACTCACTTCCTGAACTGACCAACTGACCACAGATAAACCTGAGCTGGGATAGATATCCCAGAGTGGTGCTATCCCCATCTTGTGGTGGGAAGTATGAAGCACACTTGACCAGCCTATGAACAGGGATTAAACAGGTGTAGCAATGCACATGCAAAATATAGCAATGACAAAGAAATAATACATTTGCAGTTCCCACGTGTCATGAGTGGGACGCTGCACATGGCATTGTTCTGTTTTGTTCAGTTGTTTTGTTTTTTTAATTTTCTTGATCACTGACTGCCCATGGGGAGTTCCCTTTCTTTTTGGAGGTTCAAAATGTTTTTGTTTCCTGCATTGGTGGGTGTCTGTTGTTGACACTACCTGGCTGATTTCTTGTGTGCAGGCCCTGCTGGTTCCACTGGTTGCATGGTGCTGTTGGTTATTGTTCAGCTCGGTGTTCCGCTGGTTCCTAAAGGGACTAGGGACCTTCCTCAGTGCTTAGCTTCTTAGGGATTCTGTCTGATGCTTTGGCGATGTGGGGAGTGCTTATGGATGATACACTGGTGGGTTTGAATTCTGAGGTGGTGTTGGCTCAGCGGCATTGCAGTCAATTTTGGTTATTCTCTTATGCCTGCCCTGTCGTGCTTAGGGACAGGTTTTTCAATCATTATTTTGAACTGGCTATTGAGGGCACCTGGGTGCCTGGCAGTGTTGCCAACCGTCCGTTTTTTCACGGACAGTCCGTAAATTCGGGGCACTTTTCTCCTGCCCGTAAATGCCCGTAGCAGGAGAAAAGTGCCCGTTAAAACAATGGCTTCGGCGAGACAATCTGACTGCACATGCGCGGCGTGCGCCTCGGTCTCGTCGCCGGACAGTCAGACAGTCACTCCTCGTCATCATCTCCTCCGAGTCCTCCTCCGCCTGACCCGCCCCCTGTGCCCTGCCCATGGCCCGCCGCCCGCCCACAATTTTCCCGCCAGTGCCGCCGCGCCTGCTGCCTCCCCCAGCCTGAGCCTATGGCGTGTCTCCGCCATCATCTCCTCCTCCCCCGCCTGACCACCTCACCGCTTGTGCCCTGCCCTGGCCCGCCCAGAATATTCCTGCCACGGCCGCCGCTACCTCCCCCTAGTCCCCCAGCCTATAAATAGGCCAGGACTGAGCGGGTGACGCTGGGGGACCGCACGTGAGCCAGCTAGGAGGAACTGGTGCCGGCCGGGGGGGGGTGACAGTCCGGCGTCCGACCGTGTGGAGACGGAGACGGAGACCGACCCAGCCAGGACAGACTGTCAGCAGCAGCCGCGCCAGTCCGAGTGTGTCCTACCACCACCCCGGTGTCCCCCCACCACGACGAGGATCCTCCATCTCTGCCTGGGCCGGCCAGACCACCACCATCGGCCATCGGATCCTCCACTGTCTCCACTCTTCACCAGTGAGATCTTCTCCATCAGAGACCGTGAGTAGTACTACTGTACTCCTAGCATGCTCCTAGTCCTACTAGTCTCCTCTCCACCTCGCTCACTCTCCCAGTGAAGTCCCTGGGCCCCACCTGGCTGCACCTGCAACCTCTCTAACTCTCTCTGACCCCCCAGGCTAGCCCTGGATTTGCCCTGGGCTGGGCAGAGCCAGGGGGCTGAGTGCACTGCTGATGCTGAATCAGGAATGGATCCATGTCGATCCATGTTCATGAGAAATTGAGGATTCCATGCCATCCATCCATGGCCTCTCCTCGACCTTGCTCCCAGTCCCCCCCCCCCCCCCCCACAGGCCCCACCACCTGCTGCCACCTCTCTGTGACCCTTTCAGGCCTGAGCCCAGGGCAGGGCTGTTGTGCTGATCCGTCCAGGAGATGGGATTCAATTTCCATCCGTGGCATGGCCTCTCCTTGCTCCCCAGTCTCCCCCAGGCTGCCCCACCTGCCACCTCTCTGACCCCCCCTCAGGCCTGGCCTGAGCCCGGGGCAGGGCTGCTGAAGGATCCATCCAGGATTCCCCTGAGCCCAGGGCTGCTGATGCTGAAGGATCCATCCATTATCCAGGCCCCAGCTGCCAGTCAGTGCCACCTCTGACCCCCCTTAGCCCTGGCCTGAGGCCAGGGCTGCTGAATGATCCATCCACACTGGGTTCTATCCATGGCCTCTCCTTGCTCCTAGGCCCCACCTGCCACCTCTGACCCCCTCAGCCCTGGCCTGAGTTCGGGACAGGGTTGCTGAAGGATCCATCCAGGATTCCCCTGAGCCCAGGCCAGGGCAGGGCTGTTGATGCTGAAGGATCCATCCATCTTCTTGCTCTCAGACTGAGAGTCTCAGTCCCCCCCCAGGGCCCAGCTGCCAGTCAGTAACAGTGCCACCTCTGCCCCCCCTCAGCCCTGGCCTGAGCCCAGGGCAGGGTCAGGGCTGCTGAAGGATCCATCCACCCAGGATTCCATCCATGGCCTCTCCTTGCTCCCAGGCCCAGTGCCACCTGACCCCCTCCCCTCAGCCCAGAGCCAGGCCAGGGCTGCTGAAGAATGGATCCATCCATGATTCCATCAAATCCATCCATGCCAATAGTCACCTGTTATGCTGGGGGGGTTAATGCGTCTTCTTACAGCTAGAAGCTAACTGTGTGGTGAGTTGACAGAACTGCAGACCTGTCACCAAACAAGCTTGTCATTAAAGCTTTATGCTCCATTTACACAGTGTGTAAAAGAGCATAAAGCTTTTAAATACTTTATTGCATCATTGTTTTGTGATATTCCTGAGAATCATTCCAGAGACATAGGACACAGAGCCTGAGGACAGCCTGTTTCACAGTCTATGTGACAAGCTCGTTTGGTGACAGGTCTGTCACTCAGTCACCACACAGCTTCTAGCTGTAAGAAGACACACCTTTGGGTAATACACACACACACTCTGGGTGCAAAGTGTATCTCTTGCTCAAGTTGCTCAACTGTCTCTCTGTAGGGGTAAATCAGTCTGTGTGGCCTGTGTTGGGGACAGTCTTTCTGTTTATATGTAGATTTTCCTGGATTCTCCACCCCACTGTGACCAGCCTGCTCCTTCGCCAGTTGTCTTGGACCAGCCTGCTCCTTCGCCAGTTGTCTTGGACCAGCCTGCTCCTTCCGCCACATATTACAGTGAGTACACAACTTGTTTGTTTAAATGTTTTTAATTATTTAGGTGCTGTATTCTCATTTTAGGTTTTCTTCCTGTTTTACATAGCTTTTTATACACTTGTTGTCTTGGACCAGCCTGCTCCTTCGCCAGTTGTCATGGACCAGCCTGCTCCTTCGCCAGTTGTCTTGGACCAGCCTGCTCCTTCGCCAGTTGTCTTGGACTAGCCTGCTCCTTCCGCCACATATTACAGTGAGTACACAACTTGTTTGTTTAAATGTTTTTAATTATTTAGGTGCTGTATTCTCATTTTAGGTTTTCTTCTGTTTTACATAGCTTTTTATACACTTGTTGTCTTGGACCAGCCTGCTCCTTCGCCAGTTGTCTTGGACCAGCCTGCTCCTTCGCCAGTTGTCTTGGACCAGCCTGCTCCTTCGCCAGTTGTCTTGGACCAGCCTGCTCCTTCCGCCACATATTACAGTGAGTACACAACTTGTTTGTTTAAATGTTTTTAATTATTTAGGTGCTGTATTCTCATTTTAGGTTTTCTTCCTGTTTTACATAGCTTTTTATACACTTGTTGTCTTGGACCAGCCTGCTCCTTCGCCAGTTGTCTTGGACCAGCCTGCTCCTTCGCCAGTTGTCTTGGACCAGCCTGCTCCTTCGCCAGTTGTCTTGGACCAGCCTGCTCCTTCGCCAGTTGTCTTGGACCAGCCTGCTCCTTCCGCCACATATTGCAGTGAGTACACAACTTGTTTGTTTAAATGTTTTTAATTATTTAGGTGCTGTATTCTCATTTTAGGTTTTCTTCCTGTTTTTACATAGCTTTTTATACACTTGTTGTCTTGGACCAGCCTGCTCCTTCGCCAGTTGTCTTGGACCAGCCTGCTCCTTCGCCAGTTGTCTTGGACCAGCCTGCTCCTTCCGCCACATATTACAGTGAGTACACAACTTGTTTGTTTAAATGTTTTTAATTATTTAGGTGCTGTATTCTCATTTTAGGTTTTCTTCTGTTTTACATAGCTTTTTATACACTTGTTGTCTTGGACCAGCCTGCTCCTTCGCCAGTTGTCTTGGACCAGCCTGCTCCTTCGCCAGTTGTCTTGGACCAGCCTGCTCCTTCGCCAGTTGTCTTGGACCAGCCTGCTCCTTCCGCCACATATTACAGTGAGTACACAACTTGTTTGTTTAAATGTTTTTAATTATTTAGGTGCTGTATTCTCATTTTAGGTTTTCTTCCTGTTTTACATAGCTTTTTATACACTTGTCTTGGACCAGCCTGCTCCTTCGCCAGTTGTCTTGGACCAGCCTGCTCCTTCGCCAGTTGTCTTGGACCAGCCTGCTCCTTCGCCAGTTGTCTTGGACCAGCCTGCTCCTTCCGCCACATATTACAGTGAGTACACAACTTGTTTGTTTAAATGTTTTTAATTATTTAGGTGCTGTATTCTCATTTTAGGTTTTCTTCCTGTTTTACATAGCTTTTTATACACTTGTTGTCTTGGACCAGCCTGCTCCTTCGCCAGTTGTCTTGGACCAGCCTGCTCCTTCGCCAGTTGTCTTGGACCAGCCTGCTCCTTCGCCAGTTGTCTTGGACCAGCCTGCTCCTTCGCCAGTTGTCTTGGACCAGCCTGCTCCTTCGCCAGTTGTCTTGGACCAGCCTGCTCCTTCGCCAGTTGTCTTGGACCAGCCTGCTCCTTCCGCCACATATTACAGTGAGTACACAACTTGTTTGTTTAAATGTTTTTAATTATTTAGGTGCTGTATTCTCATTTTAGGTTTTCTTCCTGTTTTACATAGCTTTTTATACACTTGTTGTCTTGGACCAGCCTGCTCCTTCCCCAGTTGTCTTGGACCAGCCTGCTCCTTCGCCAGTTGTCTTGGACCAGCCTGCTCCTTCGCCAGTTGTCTTGGACCAGCCTGCTCCTTCGCCAGTTGTCTTGGACCAGCCTGCTCCTTCCGCCACATATTACAGTGAGTACACAACTTGTTTGTTTAAATGTTTTTAATTATTTAGGTGCTGTATTCTCATTTTAGGTTTTCTTCTGTTTTACATAGCTTTTTATACACTTGTTGTCTTGGACCAGCCTGCTCCTTCGCCAGTTGTCTTGGACCAGCCTGCTCCTTCGCCAGTTGTCTTGGACCAGCCTGCTCCTTCGCCAGTTGTCTTGGACCAGCCTGCTCCTTCGCCAGTTGTCTTGGACCAGCCTGCTCCTTCGCCAGTTGTCTTGGACCAGCCTGCTCCTTCCGCCACATATTACAGTGAGTACACAACTTGTTTGTTTAAATGTTTTTAATTATTTAGGTGCTGTATTCTCATTTTAGGTTTTCTTCCTGTTTTACATAGCTTTTTATACACTTGACTTGGACCAGCCTGCTCCTTCGCCAGTTGTCTTGGACCAGCCTGCTCCTTCGCCAGTTGTCTTGGACCAGCCTGCTCCTTCGCCTGTTGTCTTGGACCAGCCTGCTCCTTCGCCAGTTGTCTTGGACCAGCCTGCTCCTTCGCCAGTTGTCTTGGACCAGCCTGCTCCTTCGCCAGTTGTCTTGGACCAGCCTGCTCCTTCCGCCACATATTACAGTGAGTACACAACTTGTTTGTTTAAATGTTTTTAATTATTTAGGTGCTGTATTCTCATTTTAGGTTTTCTTCCTGTTTTACATAGCTTTTTATACACTTGTTGTCTTGGACCAGCCTGCTCCTTCGCCAGTTGTCTTGGACCAGCCTGCTCCTTCGCCAGTTGTCTTGGACCAGCCTGCTCCTTCGCCAGTTGTCTTGGACCAGCCTGCTCCTTCGCCAGTTGTCTTGGACCAGCCTGCTCCTTCGCCAGTTGTCTTGGACCAGCCTGCTCCTTCCGCCACATATTACAGTGAGTACACAACTTGTTTGTTTAAATGTTTTTAATTATTTAGGTGCTGTATTCTCATTTTAGGTTTTCTTCCTGTTTTACATAGCTTTTTATACACTTGTTGTCTTGGACCAGCCTGCTCCTTCCCCAGTTGTCTTGGACCAGCCTGCTCCTTCGCCAGTTGTCTTGGACCAGCCTGCTCCTTCGCCAGTTGTCTTGGACCAGCCTGCTCCTTCGCCAGTTGTCTTGGACCAGCCTGCTCCTTCCGCCACATATTACAGTGAGTACACAACTTGTTTGTTTAAATGTTTTTAATTATTTAGGTGCTGTATTCTCATTTTAGGTTTTCTTCTGTTTTACATAGCTTTTTATACACTTGTTGTCTTGGACCAGCCTGCTCCTTCGCCAGTTGTCTTGGACCAGCCTGCTCCTTCGCCAGTTGTCTTGGACCAGCCTGCTCCTTCGCCAGTTGTCTTGGACCAGCCTGCTCCTTCGCCAGTTGTCTTGGACCAGCCTGCTCCTTCCGCCACATATTACAGTGAGTACACAACTTGTTTGTTTAAATGTTTTTAATTATTTAGGTGCTGTATTCTCATTTTAGGTTTTCTTCCTGTTTTACATAGCTTTTTATACACTTGACTTGGACCAGCCTGCTCCTTCTCCAGTTGTCTTGGACCAGCCTGCTCCTTCGCCAGTTGTCTTGGACCAGCCTGCTCCTTCGCCAGTTGTCTTGGACCAGCCTGCTCCTTCCGCCACATATTACAGTGAGTACACAACTTGTTTGTTTAAATGTTTTTAATTATTTAGGTGCTGTATTCTCATTTTAGGTTTTCTTCCTGTTTTACATAGCTTTTTATACACTTGTTGTCTTGGACCAGCCTGCTCCTTCCCCAGTTGTCTTGGACCAGCCTGCTCCTTCCGCCAGTTGTTTTGGACCAGCCTGCTCTACAGCATACACTACAGCTACATCTTTATGGTAAGTACACTATTTAATTTTTTTTTTGCATTTAGTTTCTAGGTCTCATGAGATGATCATCTCAGTTTTCTCCTTCCTGTTTTTGTATAGGTTGATTTTTCTGAACTTGCATCCACCGTGACCTCTCTATTGACTCAACGCCATCTTCTGGTAAGCGCTGCACGACCATGTCAATTTGAAGCCTATTTTATTTTTTGGGTTTACATACCGATCAATTGATATTTTTTTTTCTCTCCCTAGAATTCAGCATATTAAAGCCGGCTGTATGGCTCTACAGCAGACACCACCACCACCACCACCAGATTAGAGAGAATGATCTTCTAAACTGTAAGTGTTTTTTGTATTATACTAACACCACACACATTTTAAGGAAAATGGGACACACATAGACAACGTGTTTTTTTTTTGTTTTTTTTTGTAGACACCTCCAAATTCTACCAGCAGATCTTCATATGATGCCTCTCTCAGTTCTATTAAATAAACCTTCCATAAGCTCCTGTGATCAGTTTTCATGAACAGCTTTTGGTTGGTTTCCTTAGGCAGGCATCTGCAGCACACAAGGTCGTTTTATTTTATGTGCTATCTCAAGTTGTAATACCTTTCAGGGCTTGCGTTGAGGTTTCACTGTCTACTCTGCAATTCCACTTTAGACATGGAAGAGGCACTACATCGTGCAAAGAAACCCCAGAAAAGGCTTTGTTCCTTTGTGGCTTCTTGGCTGACAGATGCTCAGTTCAAATACTGGTTAATAGCAGATGCTGAATCAAAACAAAATGCAAAGTGTCTGTGGTGCAAAAAAGTGTTTAGCATTGCATATGGTGGTGTTCGTGACATACGCAGTCATTGCTCAGGTTCAAAACACAAGGCTATTGCTGCAGCTAGGCAAGCCAGCACTGGCATTGTTAGTTTTGCAAAACGACCGCCAACAACAGATCCAGTTGTGTTGGCTCATAAGAGAAGGACTTCTGAATCTGAGCTACAAATGGTAAATTTTCTTGCACAAAAAAATTTGCCATTAAGGTTGTTAGATGATCTTACTGATAATGTCACTGACTGGTTTCCAGACTCAAAAATAGCAAAATCCATCAATTGTAAGCGAACTAAAGGTTCTATGTTGGTTAAGAATGTCATTGCTAAGTGTCTCAAAGAGGAGTTGTGCAAAAGGCTTGCATATTCTCACTTTTCATTATTGATTGACGAAACTACTGACATATCAACAAGCAAAAAATTGGCTATGGTTGTCATTTATTTTGATGAAGAAGCTGGTAGAACCCGATACCAGTTCTACCGCCTCCTTGATCTCACTGAAGCAACTGCTGAGGCTATTTTTGAGCAGATTAAACAATCTTTTCTGGAAGATGGTATACCCCTAAGAAATGTAATGGCTCTTGGTACAGATGGTGCAAGTGTTATGGTTGGTCCTAGAAACTCTGTACTATCACGCTTCAAAGTAGAGCAGCCTTATATTTTTCACATTCACTGTACCTGTCATGTTGCTGCCTTGTGTGCTGCAGATGCCTGTAAAGCCATACCAAAAACGGTTGAGCAACTTTGCAGAGACATACATAGCCACTTTGCACATAGTTGTAAACGTTTACAGTTGTATCATGAATTTCAGGAATTTGTAGATGCAGATTGTCTAAAGATTCTACAGCTTTGTTCTACCAGATGGCTTTCAATGCTGGATTGTGTTAACCGCATTTTGAATCAATATGATGCCCTGTTAAGTTATTTTCAGTCAAGTGATGATACTGATCGCTTGCTAACTGTGGAAAGAATAAGCATTAAGCTACAGGATCCTATCACTAAGTGCTACTTTTTGTTTCTTCAAGCAGTTTTGCCAAATTTCACACAGTTCAATAAAATTTTCCAGAGCAATTCACCTATGTTGCCTGACTTGTACTTGAAGTACTGCCAACTGCTGAAAAGCCTTATGGGCTACTTTATCAGGCCAGACCTGTTGGTTTCCATTGAAAATGATGCACTGATTCAGTTTGACCACACTAATGGTGCAAACTTCAAATCAACAGATGGCATTTTTATTGGATACCAAACAAGAGAACATTTATCTAAAGTAGATGATTTGTCAGCTGTTCACCAGTTTATGGTGCAAGTAACAACATTTTACACAAGAGCTGTAACTGCAATTAAAAAACGAATGCCTGTTGGAAATCGTATCATTCAGCTGTTGGCTTTACTAAAACCATTAAACAGGTCTACTGTAAATTCTGGAGACATTATAGAACTTGCCAAGCATTTTCCACACATTGTTCCGTGGTCTGAGTTTGATGCACTGCATACTGAATTTATGGAATACCAAGTGACAGATTTTAGTGATCCTGAGACTCACACTTATGATTCTTTTTGGCACATGGTAGGACAAAGCTGTAGTATCGAGCCGGGCCCGGGCAGTCTGAAAATACCTAAATTCCCACATCTTGTTAAATTTGCAAAAATTCTGCTTTCCCTTCCCCATGGGACAGCTGAGGTAGAACGTGTGTTTTCATCTGTAAAGTTATTGAAAACTGATCACAGGAACAAACTTTCCACGCCAATGTTGGAAGGACTGCTGGCAGTAAAAAGTGGCCCAGGAAAGATTACTCAACGCATGATTGAAAAGGTTGATGTCACAATGTATGACCACAAGGTTGACACTTTAAACCGTAAACATAAGCCACTGTGTGTGTCTTCTGCTGCTGGTAAGGAAACTGATGTGGTGGTGGTGGTGGAGGAGGAAGAAGAATGACTGACTGCACAAGATCTACTTGATTCCTTTCAGATGTACAACACATTTTAGAAGACAGTACAGTAATCCATGTTTGAAAAAAGTGTAACAGCAGAATATTCCTGTTTTCAATTATGGAAATTACTGTTTCCACAAGAGCTGCTATATCTTTGCAAAAAGTAAATTTGCTTCAGTTTTTCGAAGCAGTTATATGTCACTGTTAGGAGTTTGCACTTTTTTATGTGTCAAAAATTACAAATGTACAAAATAGCAGTTGTCAGTGGAACAGGAGGTGAAGGAAAACCTTAACATGGGGACACCTGTTCCATTGTCCACTGCTGTAGGTAGAAAGTACATTCTTTGTTGTAAGAAGAAAGTACATTCTTTCTTGCTATTTTGTAAAAAATGCATAATTTTTGCCAGTTATGTTAAGACTGTTTATTGCTGCCTGTGACCCAGACTAGGGAAATTCAGGCTCTATTTTTGTCCTGTTTACTTCACAAAAAGCTGGGTCTACTGACACAACCTGTATAAGAGGGGATGTTACTGGGTCAGTGTGGGAGCCCTAGTAACATCCCCCCTTACACTGGTTGTGGGGAGCCCCAGTGACATCCCCTCTTACACTGGTTATTGATGGGGAGCCTCGGAGGGCCACTTACTAAGGGTGGGTGATGTTAGTTACTGGGGCTATTGACAACCAGTGTAACTAAAAGGGGATGCTACTGGGGCTCCCCACCAGTTTGGGATGCTGATGCAACTGGGGATTTGGGATGTGATGTGTGTGATTTTCTATAACCACCACTGCAGGTGACAAATGATGGGCCGTTATAGCCTGCTATGTCTCTTACTATATCAAAAATGACAAACATTCTTTTACCTTGAAATCTCCCCAAAATCACACTGTTAATTGCATATTGCATATTGTGTTTGTTTGCAGCATAAAGACTGAAATTTGCACTTAAAAATGTAATTTTGTACGTTTTTGAAAATGTCAGTAAAAAATTTGCTCTGCCAGTAAATTTTGGGTGTTGTGTCAGTGATTTTTAATGTGACGGGTTGGCAACACTGGTGCCTGGTCATGGTATTATCTTACCCGGGATGGTGGGGATTACGTTTGGGTATGTGGGAATCTTTTCTCTAACCCTGTACGATAGTAGGTTGTTGTGGCTGGCGGATGCCATGTGTTGTTTTGTTATCAGCTTTGTGTCACCCCTGGCTATACAGGTTGTTGTACGCATTCGGTGTCGGTGTAAGGCAGGTCATTGGCCCCTGCCATGGTGGGGTGGTTGGGTTTACTGAAAATTTGTGTTTTGTTTGTTTACTATGGTTCTCTAATGTGGTTCTTTGACAATTTGAGGATTATAGCGAACAACAGCGTGTCTGTGTCGTTTTTATATGGCGGTCCAGTCAGCTTCACCTTTGGGTTTGGCATTGTTGGCATTTGAATTCTTTATTTATGCAGTCCTTGTTACTGGTTGTACTAACTTCCGATTGCTGCTCTTTCTTGGTTTCCGGGGTACAATTCTCGGTACCTGGTGTACCTGAGAGTTCCTTGGCCATACTGGCGGTTTAGCCTTGCAGTGCATTACTGCTTATGCTGCTATGTTCAGGAGATGGCCACGTGGTCGTTACCTCTCCGCAGGTGGGAAGCAGATTTGGGTTCGGTTCATAGGTTGGGCAGGTCCGCAGGTCGGGCAGCGTGTTCTTGAAACAAGGGGTAAAACAGTTGTTGGTTCGTTATTGGGCAGTATGGTTTTGGGAGCTTTCAGTGTCAGTCTTTCACTGCAAATTGTCGGATTTTTTTTTCCTTTCTTTCATTTGTTTCCGATGTTGGGTCGATGGGACAGAAAAAGGGTTTTAATTTTGGGCAAAGCGGGACCAGCACCGGTGGTTGTGGGCCTTTTTAGGCGAGGCCTGTGTCATTTTATTTATTTGTTCATTTCCCTGAATAAGCTAATATTCCCTGGTCGGTTCATCTTCTTAGGGAGGTGTATTCCTGAGGGCCTTAGTGTTGGCCTTCCTTTGAGCTTGCATGATTGGTGAGCTGGTTTGTTTTCATGATTTAGGGCATCCAGTTTCCGGGTGGTTACGTTCAGTGTCATCTTGGTCAGTGTGTTGGTTTCTGCGTTTACATACTGACGAGGTGGGGTTGTGAGTGTAGTTGGTGGGTGAGTGTTCTTTCTGTCCACACGGTTTGGGCTGTTGCCTGCTCTTAGTAGTGGGATAGGGCACTCTCCTTCTTCATTAGGACGTTTGGTGCTGTCTCGCTCACACTTTGTGTGGTTTGGATGGTTTATTGATTTTGGTTAGCGCACCTTAGGGTGTGTTTAAGGGCATCGGTTGAGGGTGTCTTGGGGTTCTCCTGTGTTTGTTCGCCCTTTGCTTGTTTCTTGTTTCACCTGATTATGTCTCTGCCTTGGTTGGCTTGTGGGTCTTGTTTTACTGTTTGTCACTCCTCTTCGTGCATCCCTGGGGTAATAAGTCTGGGTTCCTTAATGGTGCTTCCTACTGAATCTATAGCGGGGGCACTCCTACGTGTAGTAGGGTGTGCTGGGTTTCAGTTGCTCGGCATATCGGGCGGCGACTGGGCATTCCCAGTTGGAGAATACACAGCAATTGATTGGGACGCCTGGCTTAGGTTGGGTTGGGTCGTTGCCATGGTCCAGTGTTATCCTCGATTGGATTGGGCACCTTGGTGTGGCAGGACACGCCGGGAGATGTTGTATGGGGTTTGGATCTTGGTACAAGCTTTTTTATTGCAGTAAATTTTGCCTTACGCCTTGCACTTGCTGTCCAGGGTTGACACTTGTTTGGTCTGAGAGGGGCGTTGTTACTCACTGGTGTTTGGGCGTTCAATGGGGAGCCTGACCGTGGCTCAGGTTTAGGTCAATGTGAGGAGTCCCGGTTTGTGGTCTGGGCTGGAGGTTTTCTGGGTGGTTCAACATTGGGAGTTGGAAGTTGAATTGTGGGGGGTATTGATGTGGTAATGAGTTTTACTTGGATACTGTGGGTATTAGGCGGTGGTGTTGGTGTTCAGGCTGGTTTTTCAGAGAGCCCTGCAGGTTTGTGGGGCCACACAAACATAAGGTGTCATGTTTGTGCGGTGGTGGCGGGGTACAAGGTCCTGGTAGGTTAGTATGGTGCAAACTTATACTTGGCAGGGACCCGTCTGAGGTACGGCTCCCAGATGGTGCAAAACTTATACTTGGTAGGGACCCGTCTGAGGTACGGCTCCCTGATGGTGCAAACTTATACTTGGTAGGGACCCGTCTGAGGTACGGCTCCCAGTAGTTGGTATGTTGGTACCTGCGACTGGTTGTCTCCGAGCCGGTGCTGTGGCGGCTAGAGGCCTAATTAAGTCGGACGCAGGTACCTCCTTCTTTGATGCCTACCGGGACCTTGAGGCTCCAGTAAAAAAACTGGGTTTAACGTGTTATTTACCTGTTATGTATACAGTTTGTTAATAAAAGGCTGCTATGGCCATTTAACTCCAACCTGTGGTCATGTGGTTATTTATAATGGAGGAGGAGAGTGATGGTCAGAGCAGAATGGAGACAAATCATCTTTAATCCCCTAGTCAAGAGAGGCCCGGAGTAAAGGAGAGAAGAGACATGGACGGAGGGCCGGCATGACAGGGGTTAAAGGGGTTTGGGACAAGGAGGAATTTTTAGCCCAGTACTATAGTAAATATAATTGTTGGGACTTTTAATTGGTGTTTTGGCCAGGAAGGGGTTGAGCTACAGGGAGAGGTCAAGCTAGGGGCCTCAGGAAGTCTTCAGTCGGAGGAAAGCTGCATTGGAGAATATTTCCCACCCTCCCTCCAATTTTCTTGTTTTTTCTGACTTTTGGTTTTGTGGTCCGCTGCCCTTGTTTTTGTTTTAACAGAGGCTTTCTTCTTTTGGGGTGTTTCTTTGTCATGGCAGCAATCGGGGTACAAGGTCCTGGTAGGTTAGTATGGTGCAAAACTTATACTTGGTAGGGACCCGTCTGAGGTACAGCTCCCTGATGGTGCAAACTTATACTTGGTAGGGACCCGTCAGAGGTACGGCTCCCTGATGGTGCAAACTTATACTTGGTAGGGACCCGTCTGAGGTACGGCTCCCAGTAGTTGGTATGTTGGTACCTGCGACTGGTTGTCTCCGAGCCGGTGCTGTGGCGGCTAGAGGCCTAATTAAGTCGGACGCAGGTACCTCCTTCTTTGATGCCTACCGGGACCTTGAGGCTCCAGTAAAAAACGAGGTTTAACGCGTTATTTACCTGTTATGTATACAGTTTGTTAATAAAAGGCTGCTATGGCCATTTAACTCCAACCTGTGGTCATGTGGTTATTTATAATGGAGGAGGAGAGTGATGGTCAGAGCAGAATGGAGACAAATCATCTTTAATCCCCTAGTCATGCATTTGAATGCAAATTACACCTCTATGGCAGTGGGGGTGAATTAGAAGACAACTTTTAAAAGAGTTATTATCTTTACAAACAGTTGAAGAGGTTACAGGGTATTATAAATGTAGATATGACACTAGGTGTAAATTCTTTAGATCTGTTTGTGAGTGCTCTGGCAGTGGGGGTAAATTTAACTTCACACTGTAAAAATGTAAATAGTACTTTGTTTCCCTTACTAATGAATTTCTGAGAGTTTTTTTGTCTTTCAGATCCTGCTGGAGATGCTCATTTACAAGCGAATTACAGGAGCACAGAAGTTTCTGACATTGTTGGCCAGTGGTGGAGAAACTCTGGATAGCCAATCAAATATGTTAATTTGGGTTGATATCACCATTACAAGGACTTTAAAAAAACAACGGACTCTCAAATTTTCATCAAGCAATGGACTTCTTTTTTTTTTTTTTTTTCAACTCCCTGATTTTTTCTTTTACCTGATCTATTTTTCCTTAATATTTTATTTTATCATGTTTTATTTCATGATCATCATGTTTTATTTCTTGATCTTTATCTTAAAAACCAGAGAGAAGCATTTAAACCTACAATTATTTTCATGACATCTGTACATATTACAAAATACGTATTGATTTCAATATATTTACATCCAAGGTGAGATGCTGCACAATGGCTTATCATAGCATAAATAACTGGGTGTCTGAGTATTCGCAAAGCAACACTTAGACTGGGTAGAGCAATATAAGTTTAGGATATAGTACATGGGGTGGTTTTCCCTAAATTTATAAGAGGGGTGAGTGAGGTAGATCACTCTAGTCATGATTTGAATTTTTTTGAATCAGTTATTTATAATATGCTGAAGGCTATGACATATGTTGATGTAAAGAAATTTCTACCTTTCATGGCGAAAATACTGGCAAAAACTTCCACTGCTGCTTTGTCTGGACAGATGATCTGATAAATACTGATGTCAAGCTGAAAATAACTAAACCATCGTGTGGTCCGATTCAGTGGAATTATGGACTGAATGATCCAAGTAACTGCTCTATTGAAGGCAATGTGGGGTCAGCCTACAGCAGATTATAAAAAGCAAATTGTGGCCGGCAGAAGTTTCATTTTGGACTTGTGATGAAGATTACTACAAATGAACAATTCATCTTTAAAAATTAAACCTCTGAGCCTGGAGATGAAAGAATCCTGGATTATGTGGATTGGAGCTCCCAGAGCAATGCACTAAGCATCACTTCAAATGATATGGTGAGAGATGTGATAATCGAATTGGAGATTGCATACCTCCCAACCGTCCCGGAATCCGCGGGACTGTCCCGCAATTTGGCGTGAGTCCCGCGGTCCCGCTGAGCAGGGCTGAAGTCCCGGAAAATCTGCCCGGCCATCTCTGCTCCCCCCTCCTCCTTCCAGCTCCGCCCCTGTCTTCGGCTCCGGACCCTGCGTCTCAGCGAAGGGATCGCTACAGCGTCCGCCTGACACAGTGGAGTAATCATCTCCTCCATTCTCCTCCTGGCAGAGGCGGGATCAGCTGCCCCACCACCTATCCAGCCTGGTGCTTAGATGTAATCAGGATGTTGACCATACCTAGGACCGCCTCCCAGCTCTGCCCCCCGACTCCGGCTTCAACTCACATCATCTCAAAGCTGCTGTTCCCGCTGGTCAGGTAGGAGGAGAAATCATGCTCCCTGCTCAGATGCCGCTCATGCCTCGCCCTCGGTAGATCTAAACACAATGTCTGCCACAGCAGAGCACTGCCCACTGCCCAGCGAGTATAGTGTTCCAGGTGTCCTGTCACTCTGCTTCCCCCGTCTCATACTGACCCCCCCTCCCCCGTCCCCTCCGATCCTGCTGTCCCCCCACTGCCCTCCACTGTCCCCTCCGATCCTGCTGTCCCTTCACTGCCCTCCACTGTCCCCTCCGATCCTGCTGTCCCCCCACTGCCCTCCACTGTCCCCTCCGATCCTGCTGTCCCCCCCATACTGCCCTCCACTGTCCCCTCCGATCCTGCTGTCCCCCCACTGCCCTCCACTGTCCCCTCCGATCCTGCTGTCCCCCCACTGCCCTCCACTGTCCCCTCCGATCCTGCTGTCCCCCCACTGCCCTCCACTGTCCCCTCCGATCCTGCTGTCCCCCCCATACTGACCTCCACTGTCCCCTCCGATCCTGCTGTCCCCCCACTGCCCTTCACTGTCCCCTCTGATCCTGCTGTCCCCCCCATACTGACCTCCACTGTCCCCTCCGATCCTGCTGTCCCCCCACTGCCCTCCACTGTCCCCTCCGATCCTGCTGTCCCCCCACTGCCCTCCACTGTCCCCTCCGATCCTGCTGTCCCCCCATACTGCCCTCCACTGTCCCCTCCGATCCTGCTGTTCCCCCATACTGACCTCCACTGTCCCCATCCGATCCTGCTGTCCCCTCACTGCCCTCCACTGTCCCCTCTGATCCTGCTGTCCCCTCACTGCCCTCCACTGTCCCCTCCGATCCTGCTGTCCCCCCACTGCCCTCCACTGTCCCCTCCGATCCTGCTGTCCCCCCATACTGCCCTCCACTGTCCCCTCCGATCCTGCTTTCCCCCCACTGCCCTCCACTGTCCCCTCTGATCCTGCTGTCCCCCACTGCCCTCCACTGTCCCCTCCGATCCTGCTGTCCCCCCCATACTGCCCTCCCCTGTCCCCTCGTAACCTGCTGTCCCCCCACTGCCCTCCACTGTCCCCTCCGATCCTGCTGTCCCCCCACTGCCCTCCACTGTCCCCTCCGATCCTGCTGTCCCCCCACTGCCCTCCACTGTCCCCTCCGATCCTGCTGTCCCCCCATACTGCCCTCCACTGTCCCCTCCGATCCTGCTGTTCCCCCATACTGACCTCCACTGTCCCCATCCGATCCTGCTGTCCCCTCACTGCCCTCCACTGTCCCCTCTGATCCTGCTGTCCCTTCACTGCCCTCCACTGTCCCCTCCGATCCTGCTGTCCCCCCACTGCCCTCCACTGTCCCCTCCGATCCTGCTGTCCCCCCCATACTGCCCTCCACTGTCCCCTCCGATCCTGCTGTCCCCCCACTGCCCTCCACTGTCCCCTCCGATCCTGCTGTCCCCCCACTGCCCTCCACTGTCCCCTCCGATCCTGCTGTCCCCCCACTGCCCTCCACTGTCCCCTCCGATCCTGCTGTCCCCCCCATACTGACCTCCACTGTCCCCTCCGATCCTGCTGTCCCCCCACTGCCCTTCACTGTCCCCTCTGATCCTGCTGTCCCCCCCATACTGACCTCCACTGTCCCCTCCGATCCTGCTGTCCCCCCACTGCCCTCCACTGTCCCCTCCGATCCTGCTGTCCCCCCACTGCCCTCCACTGTCCCCTCCGATCCTGCTGTCCCCCCATACTGCCCTCCACTGTCCCCTCCGATCCTGCTGTTCCCCCATACTGACCTCCACTGTCCCCATCCGATCCTGCTGTCCCCTCACTGCCCTCCACTGTCCCCTCTGATCCTGCTGTCCCCTCACTGCCCTCCACTGTCCCCTCCGATCCTGCTGTCCCCCCACTGCCCTCCACTGTCCCCTCCGATCCTGCTGTCCCCCCATACTGCCCTCCACTGTCCCCTCCGATCCTGCTTTCCCCCCACTGCCCTCCACTGTCCCCTCTGATCCTGCTGTCCCCCACTGCCCTCCACTGTCCCCTCCGATCCTGCTGTCCCCCCCATACTGCCCTCCCCTGTCCCCTCGTAACCTGCTGTCCCCCCACTGCCCTCCACTGTCCCCTCCGATCCTGCTGTCCCCCCACTGCCCTCCACTGTCCCCTCCGATCCTGCTGTCCCCCCACTGCCCTCCACTGTCCCCTCCGATCCTGCTGTCCCCCCATACTACCCTCCACTGTCCCCTCCGATCCTGCTGTCCCCCCATACTGACCTCCACTGTCCCCTCTGATCCTGCTGTCCCCCCACTGCCCTCCACTGTCCCCTCCGATCCTGCTGTCCCCCCATACTGACCTCCACTGTCCCCTCCGATCCTGCTGTCCCCTCACTGCCCTCCACTGTCCCCTCTGATCCTGCTGTCCCCTCACTGCCCTCCACTGTCCCCTCCGATCCTGCTGTCCCCCCACTGCCCTCCACTGTCCCCTCCGATCCTGCTGTCCCCCCATACTTCCCTCCACTGTCCCCTCCGATCCTGCTGTCCCCCCACTGCCCTCCACTGTCCCCTCCGATCCTGCTGTCCCCCCATACTGACCTCCACTGTCCCCTCCGATCCTGCTGTCCCCCCATACTGCCCTCCACTGTCCCCTCCGATCTTGCTGTCCCCCCATACTGCCCTCCACTGTCCCCTCCGATCATGCTGTCCCCCCATACTGCCCTCCACTGTCCCCTCCGATCATGCTGTCCCCCCATACTGCCCTCCATTGTCCCCTCTGATCCTGCTGTCCCCCCATACTGCCCTCCACTGTCCCCTCCGATCATGCTGTCCCCCCATACTGCCCTCCATTGTCCCCTCTGATCCTGCTGTCCCCCCATACTGCCCTCCACTGTCCCCTCCGATCATGCTGCCCCCCCATACTGCCCTCCACTGTCCCCTCCAATCATGCTGCCCCTCCCCCATACTGCCCCCTCCTGGCAAACTGTCCCTCCATACTGCCCTCCACTGTCCCCTCCAATCATGCTGTCTCCCATACTAACCTCCACTGTCCCCTCCGATCCTGCTGTCCCCCCACTGCCCTCCACTGTCCCCTCCGATCCTGCTGTCCCCCCATACTGCCCTCCACTGTCCCCTCCGATCCTGCTGTCCCCCCACTGCCCTCCACTGTCCTCTCCGATCCTGCTGTCCCCCCATACTGACCTCCACTGTCCCCTCCGATCCTGCTGTCCCCCCATACTGCCCTCCACTGTCCCCTCCGATCCTGCTGTCCCCCCATACTGACCTCCACTGTCCCCTCCGATCCTGCTGTCCCCCCATACTGCCCTCCACTGTCTCCTCCAATCATGCTGCCCCTCCCTTATACTGCCCCCTCCTGGCAAACTGTCCCCCCATACTGCCCTCCACTGTCCCCTCGGATCATGCTGTCCCCCCATACTGCCCTCCACTGTCCCCTCCGATCCTGCTGTCCCCCCATACTGCCCTCCCCTGTCCCCTCCGATCATGCTGTCCCCCCATACTGCCCTCCACTGTCCCCTCCGATCATGCTGTCTCCCATACTGCCCTCCACTGTCCTCTCCGATCATGCTGTCCCCCCATACTGCCTTCCACTGTCCCCTCCGATCCTGCTGTCCCCCAATACTGCCCTCCACTGTCCCCTCCGATCATGCTGTCCCCCCATACTGCCCTCCACTGTCCCCTCCGATCATGCTGCCCCTCCCCCATACTGCCCCATCCTGGCAAACTGTCCCCCCATACTGCCCTCCACTGTCCCCTCCGATCATGCTGTCCCCCCATACTGACCTCCACTGTCCCCTCCGATCATGCTGTCCCCCCATACTGACCTCCACTGTCCCCTCCGATCATGCTGTCCCCCCATACTGCCCTCCACTGTCCCCTTTGATCATGCTGTCCCCCCATACTGCCCTCCACTCTCCCCTCCGATCATGCTGCCCCTCCCCCATACTGCCCCCTCCTGGCAAACTGTCCCCCTATACTGCCCTCCACTGTCCTCTCCCATCATGCTGCCCCCCCATACAGCCCCCTCATGGCAAACTGTCCCCCTATACTGCCCTCCACTGTCCCCTCCGATCATGCTGTCCCCCCATACTGACCTCCACTGTCCCCTCCGATCATGCTGTCCCCCCATACTGCCCTCCACTGTCCCCTCTGATCATGCTGTCCCCCCATACTGCCCTCCACTCTCCCCTCCGATCATGCTGCCCCTCCCCCATACTGCCCCCTCCTGGCAAACTGTCCCCCTATACTGCCCTCCACTGTCCCCTCCCATCATGCTGCCCCCCCATACAGCCCCCTCATGGCAAACTGTCCCCCTATACTGCCCTCCACTGTCCCCTCCCATCATGCTGCCCCCATACTGCCCCCTCCTGGCAAACTGTCCCCCTATACTGCCCCTTCCATCATGCTGTCCCCCCATACTGCCTGAAAGAGTGTATCAACGTGCCTTACAAAAATTATATTTCATATTACATTTGTTAGGGCTCATTCTACGATAGAATGTGGCCCCCTGCAATTACAGATTTAACGATCCAGACTGACACTCATTCATACGGCCCGGGACATCAGACAGCTGTATTTTGCATTTAGACGACATGTTAAACCACCTGTTGATTCATTTATTCGAACACTTGTCAGTTGGATACTTAGCATTTAGATTACAAGACATGTTGCATAAACAATTGACAATTGCTTACATTAACACATGACAACTGAATGCAGCCGGGACGACTCTGTCACAGGACACAAATTATTATACGGGAACACCTCACATTGACACAAATGCATGGCAAAAGCAAAGGCCCTTTCATGTATTGTTCTGTCTGATATGTAATTTGACTGATGAATTGGAAACCGGTTTGGAGCAGTCTTTCCTGCTCAACAAATGTGCTTTAAATAAGAGCTACACTTGCAATAAAATTAGTTGTGACTGCACTAAGTTTGAGTGCTATGTGTTGTCATAACTCCCGGCCGGACGGAGGGTGAATTCATTATCTATTAAGGGGGGTTAGCAACTGAAGGGCTGTAATATCATCGTGATTGCCTCCTGACGAGATTTGAGCTAACAGTTTTGGTGTCAGAAAGTGAGATCTGCCAAAAACACAGTATGGGGTAAGTGATTATATTTTTATTATTATTATTACTACCCTATACTGTCAGAGCAGATAAACGGTACCCAGTTAACCGCTAATTTTAGCACCTCCCGGGAATCTGAAATTCCCAAAGATGGGGTCTGATACTCCAGCGCCTGAAGCGCCAAAGATAAAATGGGGTTTGGAACCCGGTTACAAAGCAGTACTGTGTGTGATGGTGAATTCTCCCTCCAAAACCTTGTATATATTTGTATAGACACTTAAGTGTATTTAGTCGTTATATAAGATTGCATGCCATTGTATAGATGTATGTGGAGATTGTATGTGATATTAAGCTGAGCCTGAAGGTATACACTTGGCCACCAAGGATAGTTAACATAGATGAGTTGGATGTGTATAAATCTGATTATTTAGACGCAGGAAACCACATAAGTTGGGAAACTAGGTTTTTCCAATAAAGTATAAATACTGACCTCACTACCCCTATATAGATATATATAAACCTTCAAACTCAGCTGATCTCACTTTGTATTCTGAGCTTAAGATAATGGGAAATTTTCAAGGTAAGGAGAATTCCGAGAAAATGATGAAATTTACGTTTAGGAAGATTGTATGAAAATTGTATCGTGTATGGGCAACCTTAGATCCATGAATCGTTATGTTGTGTTCATTTTAACACTGTTCCTAAAGGTGCTGTATCAGCAAAGCATTTCATAACACTAAATGAATATTGGTTGCATAATAATTTGTTTTGTGGTTATTACTTATGTTTGAAAAGTGATGTGATTTTGCCGTACTATGCTGGTCATGGCAGCTTTTAGAAGCAAGGAAATATATATTTGGTGTGTAAAGTGTGACCTTAAGGACTAAAATTGTATTTCTATCCTTAAAAATCGTAAGCAATTTTGAACTTTTATCATTACGGTTTTGTGTCACCGACCTTTCTTTCTTTATCACTGACTTTAAAAAAAAAAAAAAAAAAAACAACAATATATTTTCTAGTGCCTTTTTAGCAAACAAACCCCCCTCCCCCCCCCCCCCCCACCTCTTTCGGTCTGTGACACAGGTAATAGCAAGAGGGACTGTAAACAGCTGTATTGTCATACAAATTAACGATCAGTTTTGCCTTGTAGAGAAAACAAATTTTAAGGAATGTTCCGAATTGCTAAAGAATGGGTGACGTATGGGTTCTTGTATTTCAAATGAGAAATTACTAATGTTTTGAGCTGCTCATTTTTTTTTCAACCATGGTGAACAATAATAATTTTTTTTCTTTAAGTTTATGGTATACCATAATAATATAAAAAAAAGTGCACTGTTAGGAAGGGAAATGTTTGATATGCTTACTGTATGTTAAATTCCTCTAACCGTTGGTTTATTTCTAGGAGGAAAAGTAAAATGTTTTGTTACTAAAATTTTCTTGATGCTCATTTCTCAGATTAATTTAATTTGAGACCTTCAGAACGGAGGACAACCCAACCTTAATCACAGCCTTCAGCGACAACTCAACCCTATGGGAGTATTGTTTCCAAATTGTTTTTTTTTCTGATAGATTAGACTGTATTTATGGGTGTTAGAAAGTTTTTATTTATTGGGTGTCAGATATTTGATGTGTTCTAATTTGACATATATGAGCTGCTATGCTTTAGATAATTAAGCATCTCTGTTTTTTTTTTAGAGTTTTCTTTTGGTATATTGGTACATACTTTTGTATTCTGGTGCTAAACACTAATTTTTGCATCCATGATCTAATTTATGCACTTTTATTTTAATATTTTGCACAATTTATTTTACTACCTTTTCTCTTGACAAGATTATTGGTATGGGATAATGTGCTCAGGCAGATACTGTAGTATTACTCTTATATTATAATCTTGGATACAAATGAAATTTTACAGATTTGTGTACATATACCATATGTAACTCTGGAAACTAGTGAGCTGATTGTCATTTATATGTCACAGCACGTTATCAGATGTGCAGTATGTGAAATCTGTATTGTTAAATAGTAGAATAGAAAGCTGTCATTCAAAAAAAAAAAAAAAGAAAAAAAAAATAGGATGGAAGTGGTTGGCTTGTTGATAGTATGCTAAGAATTAAAATGAATTTATGCCAGCGTTACTACTTTGATAAAATTTTAAAGGTAACCTCCTGCGGTGAATTCAATTAGTTGATCTCTTTTCATCCAAAAAAGTGACTCATTGCCCAGGTTTTGCATATGAATGGTTCTTGAAGTCAGATTTTGTGTCTCCAAGGCCATTTGGTTTCAATTTCCTGTTCAGGTGTCACCAAGCAATTGTGCAATCTCTTATAAATTTATGTTTGCATGAGTACTGACTTCTAGCTGTTTTGTGTGTCTCTATGTGTCCATGTACACAAGACAGCTTGAATTTCACTCCCTGTTGTTCAGTGATCACAGCATCTTAGCCATGCAAGGGATACTCAGTTCTAGGTAGCTTCCTGCTTGGGTGAGTCAGAGGACTGCAATTTAACCCATCTCCACCTCAGGAGGAATACAAGGCAGTTCAACCCCTCCAAGGGCCCTCACCATTGTTGCATGTGTAGACACGTTGTGTTCTCCCAAAACAGTGCCATTAAGTATCCTTCCTGTTACCTGCCTTCCTGTAAGCCCTAAACCTCAGTGCTGCGAGTAGTTTCACTAGCATTTATTTTTGCTGCCTGCCTATAGGCCAGAAGCCCAGTGGCGCAAAATACTCCTGCCATTCTTGTAAAACTTGTATTTTTGTCTCTGTACTTACCTGTTATTCTTGCTAAAGTCAAAATGACTTCAGACCCGTCTCAACCCCATGAGTCCATTTATTCTTATATCTAGAGATTTTGCAAGAGGAATATGTGGTAATTGGAAAATTAAACAGTGTTTATGGTGATATCTCGCTCTCGTTTCCTTTGCCAACAGGTGCACCAACCCACCCATTCAAGCCTGGAGACACAATCCTGGTGAAGGCCCCTCCATAAGCTGAAGTCGCTAGACCGACCCCACGGACCTCCTGCAACAGTTCAAGCAGTGACCAGAACAGCGGTACTGACAGACGACTTCCCGGTTTGGATCCACGCATCGCGACAGACGGAAGCCCCACCCCTGGACCCCACGACAACTTACCGGAGATTGTGACGAGCACCAGCCGAATCATTGGAGATTGTGACGACGAGCACCAGACGAGTTCCAGCTGGATCTAGACAGACGCATTGGTACAATGCCAGCGGACACCTCTACTCCTGGAAGACGTCGCATTCGTGCGACAGTGGTACGCTTTGTAGCAAGTTGAGCACTAGTAGCCACTGTCTGGTTACTTGCAACATGTGCTCACCCCCCCGAGAACCTCTCCTCATTTTGCCCTTGCTCACCCCAGGAAAAGAGAGAGACACGAGACATTCATGTCTACACTTTACAGTCGAAGTCAAGCCGATTGGACACAAAGGACATTGTTTTTTCGTTATAGCCGCCAGGGACTTGGTCTGACCGCTCTGAACGAGGGTTGAAAGGGAATTTTTTTCCTCTCATTAAAACGGGAGGTTTATTTTTTGCCCTTTCCTGGAAAAGGCCTTAGGACATGTTGAAAAATCACATGCCATCGTCAACAGGTGGTATGTGCTGCCATGGTCTATTTTGTAGTGACTTTATTGCCATAATAATGGAGTTGGATTTTTCAGGCCAGGGATTCTTGCAAGCTATGGCCCTCCCCATTGAACATGTTGGTTTTGATTTGATAGAATTCTAAGACGTTATAGCCCTATGTGCACACAACCAAGTCACCAGCCTACATACACCTTGGAATATAATGTCACCTGTTTTGTGCTATTCAGAGACTCTAAGTGATCCCACCGTTATGAATAAGTGTAATGTTCTGGTACCTTTGGGTACCCTAATTACTCTTTCATAAGTGTATGCGCCCCACCATTCTCTTTTGGTAAGGTGCGCATACACCTTTAAGACTGATGCTGTCATCACTGAGCGCCGGACTGGATGGCTATTTAGATCGCCGGCTCTCACTCACATGTCTCAGGCCTATCATCGACTATAGGCAATTGAATGCTATTACAATAAAAGATCGCTATCCTCTACTGCTTATCCCTGAGCTCATTGAGCAGGTGCGTGGAGCTACCTATTTTCAAAATTGGATCTGAAAGGAGCATACAATCTCATTCGAATCTGTGCTGGACACGAGTGGAAGAGTGCATTCAGAACCAGATACGGATTGTTCGAATATCTTGTAATGCCATTCGGGCTATGCAACGCCCCTGCAGTTTTTCAACGATTTATAAACGATATTTTCAGAGACTTACTAGATGTCTGTGTTGTGGTATATCTGGACGATATACTTATATATTCACGATCCCTGTCTGAACACATAAGACATGTAAGACTAGTACTATCGAGATTGCTTGCACACAACCTTTATGTGAAACTGAAAAAATGCTTGTTTCATAAAGAAGAGGTACTGTTTCTAGGCTACATCATATCCAAAACAGGAATCGAGATGGACATGAGTAAGATATCCTGCATTCAGGATTGGCCTACACCAACCACACGCAAGGCGCTACAGCGATTCCTTGGATTTTCGAATTTCTACAGGAAGTTCATCAGAAACTTCTCTGCCATTGTGAGACCCCTCACACAGCTCACTAGCATTAAAAAAACATTCAAATGGTCAGATGAAGCAAATAAAGCTTTTCACCTGTTAAAGACAAGGTTTACTTCTGCTCCCATATTACGCCATCCAGACCCACCCCTCCAATACATTCTGGAAGTAGATGCGTCAAACATGGCAGTAGGGGCAATACTCTCCCAACGACCAACTCACACTTCACCACTTCATCCAGTCACCTTTTTTTCTAAATCCCTAAGCAGTCCAGAGATAAATTACCCCGTGGGGGAAAAGGAACTGCTTGCTATAAAATTGGCTCTGGAGAATTGGCGACATCTACTCGAAGGCACCCAATTACCAATACTTATATACACGGACCATAAAAATCTCCAATATCTTCAGACTAACAAAACTCTCTCTCACCGACAGGTACGATGGTCACTATTCTTTCTAAGGTTTAACTTCCTAGTGACCTACACACCTGCAGATAAGAACAAAAAGGCGGATGCACTATCACGACTAACTGAAGAAAACTACTTCGAAATCCCTTCCGTTCCTATAATACCTCACAAACGCATTATTGGAGTTGTCCGTTCCTTGAAGGAAGAGGTTTTGCATGGTATAAGTTTGGATTCACCCCCACCACAACTAAATACTGATGCAGAAGGCTTCCTCTACTATAACGACAAACTTTACATACCACCTACCATACGCACCAAGATCTTGGAATTATCGCATGATGTGCCTATGGCAGGACATATGGGTATGACAAAGACTCTTAATCTGATTACCAGACAATTCTGGTGGCCTGACATGAAAACATCTATACAAAAATTTGTCTCTTCATGCAATGTCTGTGCCAGGTCCAAAATTGACACTACGAGACCATCCGGTCTACTATGCAGTCTACCAATACCCCAAACTCCATGGGAAGTTGTGTCCTTGGACTTTATAGTGGAATTGCCTCCTTCCAAAGGATTTAATACCATCTTAGTGTCAGTGGACCATCTGACAAAAATGGCACATTTCATTGCTATTCGCAGACTACCTTCGTCCAAACAAACGGCAGAACTCCTGATGAAACATGTCTTTAAGTTACATGGTATCCCAAAAACTCTTCTGTCTGACCGTGGATCACAATTTATTTCCAAGTTCTGGCAAGAACTATGTCACATACTACGGATCGAGCGGAAGCTCACTTCTCCTTACCATCCGCAAACCAACGGACAGACTGAAAGAGTCAACCAATGCATCGAGCAATATTTACGTTGTTACACTTCTTACCAACAGGATGATTGGGTGGATCTTCTCCCTCTGGCAGAATTTGCCTACAACAACGCAACCCACAGTACGACCAAGCAGAGTCCGTTCTACTTGAACTATGGGTTTCATCCCTCTATTCTTCCACCACGCATCCTTCCTTCAAATAACCCAGTAGCCTCAGACTATCTTACCCAAATAAAGGACTCTCTGGGTTTGCTTAATACTACCATTGCACACGCTCATAGTCAACAAAAGAAGTACTATGATCTTTGCAGAAGACCTTCTCCTCAGTACGCTATCGGGGACCTCGTTTGGCTCTCAACAAAAAATTTAAGACTGAAAATCCCTAGCAAAAAGCTTGGACCTCTGTTCTTGGGACCTTTCCCAATCAAGAAACTTATTGGAAAAGCTGCAGTACAGCTTACATTGCCAATAGACCTCAAAATACATCCCATTTTCCATGTGTCGCTACTGAAGCCCCATGTTCCCGACCAAGGAATAAGGCCTACTATCCCACCTCCTCCTCCTGTACAAGTTGAAGGTGGAGAAGAATATGAGATAAAAGAGATTCTGGATTCTCGTATCCACAGAGGAAGACTTCAGTACTTGGTTCGATGGAAGAACTATGGGCCCCAAGACGACACCTGGCTAAACACCTCTGACATACATGCCTCTAGATTAATCCGCAATTTTCATGCGAAGTACCCAGACAAACCAGCTCCAGAGGCCTTCAGGAGCCAGCCTTAAGGGGGGGGGTACTGTAATGTTCAGGTACCTTTGGGTACCCTAATTACTCTTTCATAAGTGTATGCGCCCCACCATTCTCTTTTGGTAAGGTGCGCATACACCTTTAAGACTGATGCTGTCATCACTGAGCGCCGGACTGGATGGCTATTTAGATCGCCGGCTCTCACTCACATGTGTTCGTTCAAACTGCTTTGTGCCTTGATGCTAACCTGTCTTGAAGCTCACATGCTTGCAAGCATACCTCGCTGTCGGAACCACGCTGCGCTGATCCCTGTATCCCGCTACCGGATCATCCGCTCTTGCCGAACCTCTCCTCTGCTACATTGCTATTAGTGATAAGTACCCCACAGGGGAAACCTCTATAACCTTTATACTAAAGCTTACACTATCTAGCTCTGCATACTAAGGACTATTACTACATCTGCATTATCTAAGATTGCTAGCTCTTGAGCCTACTACCACCTGTTCTTGCACTGGGTTGATCTCTCTTGTATGTCCACCTGCTACTCTGTCATCTACTACCATACATGATTGCTAAACCTATCTGCATCCCATCTGCTACTATCTTACTTTCAAGAACATTTCCTTTCAAGTGTCTGTCATCTACCATCTCTACCCAACCTGTCTCTTCAGCCTATCATCACTGTGTTACTATATACATTAGTCACTCTAGGAAACATCTTATTGAGTGTGTGTATTTACTTGCTGAATTGAGATCATCCACACATGATGAGTCATTGAGAGTTGGGAATGGTGTCTCAGCGTTTCTCTACATGACTACTGAAGTGGAATATTTCTGCAGCTGAAAATCCACATCATACGTAAAACACAGGAGCGTTACAATAAGCTGGGATCAAAGGTTGGGTTGAAAGAGTGTATCAACGTGCCTTACAAAAATTATATTTCATATTACATTTGTTAGGGCTCATTCTACGATAGAATGTGGCCCCCTGCAATTACAGATTTAACGATCCAGACTGACACTCATTCATACGGCCCGGGACATCAGACAGCTGTATTTTGCATTTAGACGACATGTTAAACCACCTATTGATTCATTTATTCGAACACTTGTCAGTTGGATACTTAGCATTTAGATTACAAGACATGTTGCATAAACAATTGACAATTGCTTACATTAACACATGACAACTGAATGCAGCCGGGACGACTCTGTCACAGGACACAAATTATTATACGGGAACACCTCACATTGACACAAATGCATGGCAAAAGCAAAGGCCCTTTCATGTATTGTTCTGTCTGATATGTAATTTGACTGATGAATTGCAAACCGGTTTGGAGCAGTCTTTCCTGCTCAACAAATGTGCTTTAAATAAGAGCTACACTTGCAATAAAATTAGTTGTGACTGCACTAAGTTTGAGTGCTATGTGTTGTCATAACTCCCGGCTGGACGGAGGGTGAATTCATTATCTATTAAGGGGGGTTAGCAACTGAAGGGCTGTAATATCATCGTGATTGTCTCCTGACGAGATTTGAGCTAACACTGCCCTCCACTGTCCCCCTCCCATCATGCTGTCCCCCCATACTGCCCTCCACTGTCCCCCTCCCATCATGCTGCCCCCCCATACTGACCCCTCCCATCATGCTGTCCCCCCATACTGCCCTCCACTGTCCCCCTTCCTTCATGCTGTCTCCCATACTGCCCTCCACTGTCCCCCTCCCATCATGCTGTCTTCCTATACTGCCCTCCACTGCCTTCCTCCCATCATGCTGTCCCCCCATACTGCCCCCCTTCCTTCATGCTGTCTCCCATACTGCCCCTTCCTGTCACACTGCCCCCCCATACCTCGCAGCCGTCCCGGAATCTGCGGGACTGTCCCGCAATTTGAAGGGGGTCCCACGGAGCTGGGCTGAAGTCCCGGAAAATCTGGCCGCCGGTGTCCTGTCAGATAATGCCTCCCGTCCATCTCTGCAGCCCGCCCCCTCCTCCTCCCAGCTCCGCCCTCGTCTTTGGCTCCCGATCAGAAGGGTGGACCCGGGGTGCAGAGCAGTGCGCCCCGAGTCCACCCATTGTGTGACAATAGCGAATGAAAATTCGCTATTGTCACACAGATCCTCCTCCTGGCCAATCAGGAAGCGGGTCTTCCTGATTGGCCGAAAGGCAAAACCATGTCATTGGCCAAGGAGGAGGCAGAAGGACTCGAGGAGACGCCGGGGGACTGAGGAGAAGCCGCTGCAGGTAAGTGCACAGGTCTCGGGTGGGGGGGCACGGCACGCTGGTCATTCTGCATTAAGGGGTCACGCTGGTCATTCTGCATTAAGGGGTCACGCTGGTCATTCTGCATTAAGGGGTCACGCTGGTCATTCTGCATTTTAAGGGGTCACGCTGGTTATTCTGCATTAAAGGGGTCACGCTGGTTATTCTGCATTAAAGGGGTCACGCTGGTTATTCTGTATTAAAGGGGGCACGCTGGTCATTCTGCATTGAAAGGGATCATGCTGGTCTCTCTGCATTGAAAGGGGTCACGCTGGCCATTCTGCATTGAAAGGGGTCACGCTGGTTATTCTGCATTGAAAGGGGGCACGCTGGTCACTCTGCATTGAAGGGGGCATGCTGGTCTCTCTGCATTGAAAGGGGCACGCTGGTCACTCTGCATTGAAGGGGGCACGCTGGTCATTCTGATTTAAAGGCGGAACGCTGGTCTCTCTGCATTGAAAGGGGGCACGCTAGTCTCTCTGCATTGAAAGAGGGCACACTGGTCTCTCTGCATTGAAAGGGGGCACGCTGGTCACTCTGCATTGAAGGGGGCACACTCTACCTTGATTACTGAAGGCCCCTTTCACACTTTTGTGACCTCAAAGTCACGCAATTTTTTACAGCGTTTTTTGCCGCAAAGCAATGCCTATTACATTTTTCTATTTGCGCCCCCCAAAAGGGGGCATTTGGGTTGGATGGAGTTGGGGGCATTTGGGGTGGATGGAGCTGGGGTGGGCATATGGGGTGAATGGAGCTGGATGGGGGGGTGGATGGAGCTGGGGTGGGCATTTGGAGTGTTTGGAGGTTGGATGGGTGTTTGGGATAGATAGTGCTAGGGTGGGCATTTGGGGTGGATGGAGCTAGGGTGGGCATTTGAGGTGGATAGAGCTGCTGGGGGCATTTGGGGTGGATGGGGGGGGTGTATGGAAATGGGTGGCCATTTGGGTTGTATAGAGCAGGGGGGGGGGGGATGGTGCAGAGTCTGACCCCGGCATTCTGTACATTACATACTCCTGTCTCCTGCATTCTGTACATTACATACTCCTGTCTCCTGCATTCTGTACATTACACACTCCTGTCTCCTGCATTTTGTACATTTCACTCTCCTGCACTATATACACAATACTGTACATTATATACTTCTCACCAAAGTCTTCATTGTCTCAACAGTTGCTGGTTGCTATGCAGTCTCTGACTATTTTAATGAAGTTCTTCTTTAAGGTAGGCTGAGCAATCAAAGCATATTTTATGAGTACTAGGAAGTCTGGGTTTTGTTTCCCTGTCCCTTAAGCCCCTCCCACTGCTAAGCAATTGGCCACACCCACAATTTGCAAGCGGCGCGCTACGCGCGACACAGATTTTGTTTCACTTTAAGTGTCCCTCATTGCAAAGTTCAAAAGTTGGGAGGTATGAGATTGGACTATTGAATTATGACATCAGCTTGTCTTTGCACAATATTCAAGAACTTGGAGTAATACACTGAAGAAACTGCAATCTATGCAACAAGGCCTAACAGCTATACAGGCCACTGATGTTTACCTTTTTTTCAGTCATGGCCTAAAGTTATATTATCTAAAGCTGGTTTGTGGGGATATTTTAGAGGCTGGTGAAGAGAGATGTAACCAGTTTTCAATTCCATATTTTATATGAGCCATTGTGAAGCATTCAGTACCTCAAATCACAATGATATGTATGTTGTTTGATTTATGGGTCAGTTCTAGTAGTTAGAACCGACCCAAGTGGGGGTATATGTTGCATTATTTATATAGGATATTCTGTATATGTAGGTGTATAAATATATATATATATATATATATGTATACACAGATATACATACACATAGTCTTTTTAATGTGAACATAGGTTTGTGGATTATGGCCTAACACAGCTGGAAGGAAAGTTGCACTTTACATATCAGAAGACCTGAGGAGTTACTCGCAGGGGGGCGTAAAATGTAGATTGGCCTTTGGCCTGACAAAAGGTATTCATTGATGCTAACTTGAGGGGAAATGGTGGATTGTTTACCTGGTAAACATTACAAGTGGAGTTTTTTCACAAGGAGATCAAAGAGTATTTTGGGTTGACCTAGCAGAACCCCCCCCCCCCCCCCCCCCAGTATCACACTGGTATTTCAGGAGCTGGCAGTCATTCATTCTTTTTTACACACATTTACACACACACACACACACTTACACACATACACATATACTCACACATTCATACATGAGGATGAGAGCATAGGCTTAGGAATGGGTCTCTGAAGGCTGCTATTTACTCTGTTGGATTTTGTCATCTGTTGCAAGTATCTTTATTCTTTGCTGAAGTCTCAATAAATGCATCTCTCTGGAAGAACTGGGTCGTTGCAAGAATAACTCGCATTACAGAAATAATTAATTAATACTACTACTACTATGAATATTTATATGACTACACATGGTTTTTCAGGTACGGGGAGGGATTCCAACAGGCCCCAGGTTTTGGCCCGATCAGACTTGTTTCTGAGACACACAGAGCAGGATCTGACATAGTTTTTACAGTCCTTTAACCAATTTGGCCACCAAAAGGAACGGGAGACCAAATCAGAGGTCTTATGGATACCAAAGTGTCCAGCCAGAAGATGATCATGACACTCAGGGCCGATCCTAGGGTAGCAGACGCCTGGGTGCAGAAATATTTATGGCGCCCCCCACGTGGGCGTGGTCATCTTACTAACTCCTCCCCTTTTCCTAATGGGACCTGGAGGGGGGTCTCTCCAAGGAACACAGAGAGGGCCTCTGTTAGACTGTCTGTTAGAAAGACCCCCCCCCCCTACCAGGACCCATTAGAGACTACAATGGGGTTGTATCATGGGACCTGGAGGGGGGGTCTCTAAAGCAGAGGTCATCTCTGTGTGCATTTTAAAGTCTATGTTAGAAAGACCCCCCACCAGGCCCCATTAGAGACTACAACGGAGTCTAATGGAACCTGGAGGGGGGTTTATCTTACAGAGGCCCTCTCTGGGCCTATTGGAGAGTCTCTGATAGAAAGAGTCCCCTCCAGCCCCCATGAGAAACTACATTAGAGTGTCACTGAACAATAGAAAAATAAACCATATTATATTAATTAATAGCACTTTGATGCCAAGGCCCAAGACTAGAAGACTTCACTTACCTTAAATAATGGGTACTGGGGCTGGCTGCTGGTCCTGGGGCCTGGCTTCTGGGACTGGGTCCTGGCTTCTGGGGCTTTGCTGCTGGTCCTGGGGTCTGGCTGCTGGTCCTCCTGATTCCTGGCTGCTGGTCCTGATTCCCGGCTGCTGGTCCTGGTTTTTGGGGCTGAGCTGCTGGTCTGTTTTCCGGTTGCTGGTCCTGGGGTCTGGCTGCTGGTCCTCCTGGGGTCTGGCTGCTGGGGCCTTGGGGCTGGCTTCTGGTCCTGGGGCCTTGGGGCTGGCTGCTGGTCGTTGATTCTTGGCTGCTGGTCCTGATTCCTGGCTCCTCTGTGGTGTGCCGGTCTCTGTGGTGTGCTGGGCTGTGGTACCAGTCTCTGTGGTATGCTGGTCTCTGTGGTATGCTGGGCTCTGTGGTATGCTGGCCTCTGTGGTGCCGGGCTCTGTGGTCTCTGTGGTGCTTGGCTCTGTGGTTCCCGGGCTCTGTGGCCTCTGTGGTGTGGGCTCTGTGGTGGCAGTGCTGGCTCTGTGGCGCTGGGCTCTGTGGTAGCAGTGCTAGCTCTGTGGTGTGGGCTCTGTGGTGGCAGTGCTGGCTCTGTGGTGTGGACTCTGTGGTGGCAGTGCTGGCTCTGTGGCCCTGGGCTCTGTGGTGGCAGTGCTGGCTCTGTGGTGGCAGTGCTGGCTCTGTGGTGGCAGTGCTGGCTCTGTGGCGGCAGTGCTGGCTCTGTGGTGTGGGCTCTGTGGTGGCAGGTGGCAGTGCTGGCTCTGTGGTGGCAGTGCTGGCTCTGTGGCGTCAGTGCTGGCTCTGTGGTGTGGGCTTTGTGGCGTCAGTGCTGGCTCTGTGGTGTGGGCTCTGTGGTGGCAGTGCTGGCTCTGTGGTGTGGGCTCTGTGGTGGCAGTGCTGGCTCTGTGGTGCTGGGCTCTGTGGTGGCAGTGCTGGCTCTGTGGTGTGGGCTCTGTGGTGGCAGTGCTGGCTCTGTGGTGGCAGTGCTGGCTCTGTGGCATCAGTGCTGGCTCTGTGGTGTGGGCTCTGTGGTGTGGGCTCTGTGGTGGCAGTGCTGGCTCTGTGGTGCTGGGCTCTGTGGTGGCAGTGCTGGCTCTGTGGTGTGGGCTCTGTGGTGGCAGTGCTGGCTCTGTGGTGGCAGTGCTGGCTCTGTGGCGTCAGTGCTGGCTCTGTGGTGTGGGCTCTGTGGTGGCAGTGCTGGCTCTGTGGTGGCAGTGCTGGCTCTGTGGCGCTGGGCTCTGTGGTGGCAGTGCTGGCTCTGTGGTGTGGGCTCTGTGGTGGCAGTGCTGGCTCTGTGGTGTGGGCTCTGTGGTGGCAGTGCTGGCTCTGTGGTGGCAGTGCTGGCTCTGTGGTGGCATTGCTGGCTCTGTGGCGCTGGGCTCTGTGGTGGCAGTGCTGGCTCTTTGGTGTGGGCTCTGTGGTGGCAGTGCTGGCTCTGTGGTGTGGGCTCTGTGGTGGCAGTGCTGGCTCTGTGGTGTGGGCTCTGTGGTGGCAGTGCTGGCTCTGTGGTGTGGGCTCTGTGGTGGCAGTGCTGGCTCTGTGGTGGCAGTGCTGGCTCTGTGGCGCTGGACTCTGTGGTGGCAGTGCTGGCTCTGTGGTGTGGGCTCTGTGGTGGCAGTGCTGGCTCTGTGGTGTGGGCTCTGTGGTGGCAGTGCTGGCTCTGTGGTGGCAGTGCTGGCTCTGTGGCGTCAGTGCTGGCTCTGTGGTGTGGGCTCTGTGGTGGCAGTGCTGGCTCTGTGGTGGCAGTGCTGGCTCTGTGGCGCTGGGCTCTGTGGTGGCAGTGCTGGCTCTGTGGTGTGGGCTCTGTGGTGGCAGTGCTGGCTCTGTGGTGTGGGCTCTGTGGTGGCAGTGCTGGCTCTGTGGTGGCAGTGCTGGCTCTGTGGTGGCATTGCTGGCTCTGTGGCGCTGGGCTCTGTGGTGGCAGTGCTGGCTCTTTGGTGTGGGCTCTGTGGTGGCAGTGCTGGCTCTGTGGTGTGGGCTCTGTGGTGGCAGTGCTGGCTCTGTGGTGTGGGCTCTGTGGTGGCAGTGCTGGCTCTGTGGTGTGGGCTCTGTGGTGGCAGTGCTGGCTCTGTGGTGCCAGTGCTGGCTCTGTGGCGCTGGGCTCTGTGGTGGCAGTGCTGGCTCTGTGGTGTGGGCTCTGTGGTGGCAGTGCTGGCTCTGTGGTGTGGGCTCTGTGGTGGCAGTGCTGGCTCTGTGGTGTGGGCTCTGTGGTGGCAGTGCACGAAGGTCGATTAATGTAACCCAGTCAGCACGGAGTCCCTCCTTACATCAGAGTCTGCAGAATTTCCCCTTACAGTGCAACTGAACTCTGACGGGGAATTCTGCAGATCATGCTCTAAAGGAGAACTCTGATATAAGGTAGGGGCTCTGGTGACCAGAGACCACCTTATATCAGAGTCCATAGCGTTCACCTTTGCATCAGAGTTCTCACTTATTTAAGGTCCGCATCGTTGCCCTTTACATCAGAGTTCCTCTTCACGTCAGCGTCCACAGAGTTCCCCCTTGCACTATAAGGGGAATCCTGCAGACTAATGTAAAGGGGAATGCAGATAACTCTGATATAGGGGGGACTCTGATCACCAGAGACCACCTTCCGCAGAGTGAATGCACTAAGGAAGGGGTGGGTCCTGATATATGGGGGAACCTTTATATCAGTGCACCCTACCTGGCTCCACTGACTTGGACTTGCCTGGCAGGGGGGCACTAATGTGGGCACCTGGGCGATTGCCCTACATCTCTATCAGTTGTTTAGCAGCCAGTATCTCATTGATTTTGGGTGGGGGGGGGGTTAACAGGATACTGTATGGGGGGCTTTGGAAGGAGAGATGACTTGTGCTGGGAGTGGGGGGGTGGGGGTGGACTGATTTCATATCCAACCCCCCTCCCCCAGCATAAGTCATCTCTTCTTCCAAAGCCCCTCTAGGACATACAGTATTCTGTTAGAACTTAGAACCCTCCCCACACACACACACAGCTAATTCCCTGCAAGAATTAACTTTTAGCTTGTCTCCCTCCCTCACACTCCTTCCTTGAGTGCCTCTGACCCACCCCCCCCCCCCCCCCCCGCCGCAAGAGTTATGTATAGTGTGTGTGAATGTGTGTCTGCTCTAATCACAGACCTGAGATCCGCACGGAAGATGGACACTCCACAGCGATCTCCTCCTCCAGGGCTCCTCTGTTTGTATACATCAGACAGAGCCGAGGGAGGAGGGGCGGGTTCACTCTGCTCTGTAAAGGGCGGCTGGGGGAGGCAGATGCTGGGTGCCGTACAGAGCAGCCAGAGATTGTAGCGTGTGGGACATCAAACCACCCACAAAAGCTACGAAGTAACATAACTTCTCTGGCTTCTCCTGCAGGACTCGAGCCCTGACTCCGCCTGTGTGCCGGAATTATAAAAAAAAAAATAATTGTAGCGGCTGCAGTGAGACTCCCGCGATTTGCGGGAGATTAAAGTTATGTGCGGCATGCGCCCCCCCTCACGCGGCGCCTGGGTGCAGTGCACCTCCCGCACCCGCCTCGGATCGGCCCTGATGACACTTCTTAAGAATGGTGACCCTCAGTTGTTCGGGAATAAAAATGTGTTCCTTGTGGAAACAAAGTCCATCCCTCTGCTGGAGATGCAAGTTCAGAGGATGTGGGGAGTTTGCAACTGTTCCCTTGATCTGTGACATCAAGTCTGTTTGCAAGAGTAGGAAATTCTTAGCTGGCAAGATAGTGTCAGGTTCAGGAGGTGGAGCTGGTTCAGGAAACATGTGAGAAAGGGCATCAGGTTTGCAATTCTTAGAGCCCGGACGAAAAGTTAAATGGAACATAAATCGAGAGAAGAAAAGTGCCCATGTTGCCTGTTGAGGTCTTAATCGTTTTGCGGTTCTTAAATATTCTAAGTTCTTATGGTCCGTAAAAATAAGGATAGGGTGTGCAGCCCCTTCCAGTAGGTAGCGCCATTCCTCCAGGGCAGCCTTTATGGCTAACAGTTCACGATCTCCTACGTCATAGTTCCTCTCAGAGGAGCTTCATTTTCTGGAGAAAAAGGCAATAGGGTAGAGTAGGGACTTGGCTCCTTGTCATTGGGATAGTATAGCCCCGACCGCATTTTCAGAGGCATCCACTTCAAGTACATAGGCTAAAGCGGGATCTTTGTGTTTCAAAATGGGAGCGGAAGTAAACAGAGTCTTTAATAGTTCAAAGGCGGCTTGAGCCTCTGGAGTCCATTTGAATGGGGTAAACTGTTTGGTCAGCTGTGTGATGGGAGCTATGATGCCAGAAAAGTTTTTTATAAACTTCCTGTAAAAATTGGCGAAGCCCACAAAGCGCTGTACTACTTTCTTGTCCTCGGGGGCAGGCCATTCCAGTACGGCAGATACCTTTTGCGGGTCTATAGCAATGCCATCCGCACAGATAATGAGTCCCAGAAATTGGATGATCTGTTTTTGAACTCACATTTCTCCGCCTTTGCGTAAAGACGGTGTTGGCGAAGTCTGTCCAGTACCTTCTTTACATGGTTTCTGTGTAGGTCGAGAGAACTGGAAAATACAAGGATATCATCCAAGTATACGATGATAAACAAATCAAGATAGTCCCAAAATATATCATTAACAAGATGTTGGAATGTGGCTGGGGCATTACAAAGACCTAATGGCATGACCAGATATTTGAAATGCCCAAAGCGCGTTCGAAACGCGTTTTTTCCATTCGTCTCCTTCGCAAATTCTGACTAGGTTGTAGGCACCCCTCAAATCAAGTTTGGAGAACACCTGTGCCCCTCGTAACCTCTGTAAAAGTTTGGGAATTAGGGGAAGAGGATAACGATTCTTGACAGTTATCTTATTGAGATTGCGGTAATCCACACAGGGCCTAAGGGTATGGTCCTTTTTCTCAACAAAGAATATGCCTGCTCCTGCGGGTGAAGTGGAGGGTCGGATGAATCCTTTTTCCAGGCTTTCGTTAATGTAGTTATGGAGAGTCTCTAATTTGAGTTCCGGCCAAAAGGTATTTCAGCCCCTGGCAACAGTTCAATGGGGCAATCGTATGTATGATGGGGAGGAAGAGAATCAGCGCTCTTTTTATTGAAAACATGCAGGTATTCGTGGTAAACTGTGGGTACCAGTTTCAAGACTTTGGGGTCCGGATGGATACCAAGGAGAGAGGTAACAGTAAGAGACTCCTTAGGAAGACAGTGTGCCCAGCAGTAGGGAGAAGAGAAGGAAATCTCACCCGTAAGCCAATTGATGCTAGGGTTATGGGCCTTCAGCCAGGGTATACCAAGAATGACAGGAAACATGGGTGATGTTATAACGTCCAAGCAAAGGAATTCTTGATGACCAGAGGAGGAAAAGCAGAAAATTGGAGCCGTCTCTTGTGTCACTGGACCAGACTTGATACCAGAGCCATCAGCCAGGTGAACAACAAACCCTTGTTTCTTGGTACAGAGAAGTAGATTGTGTTGGGCTGCAAATGTCACATCCACAAAGCAGCTACAGGCCCCAGAGTCTATAATAGCAGGAACAGAGATAGTCTTTTCAGGAAGTTTCAGATGGCAAAGCAAGGTGAGATGTGTTTAATTAGTCCCGGGTGGATGCATCGTAGAAATCCAGTTAGAGGGGGTTCTGCAAGGCCTCACAGGACAAGTCTAAATGTGGTGACTGGCATCGCCACAGTAGAGGCAGAGATTGGAGCGATACCGTCGAAGACGTTCCGATGTGGACAGAGGGGATCTCCGGAAACTCTTTCGTGAACAGTGGTAAGGTACCTCTGGGGGGTTAACGGTAATGAGAGGAGTATCAGCCCCAAACTCCAGGCGGACCAAAGGACCCTTGTTAGTTCTTTCGACTTGCCTCTCACGTAGCCTCCGATCAATCTGGATGACAAGGTTCACCAGGTCTTCTAAGGCCGTTGGTACCCCCACCCTGGCAAGTTCATCCTTTAGGGCATCAGACAAACCAAGACGTAACTGATGATGGAGGGCCGAATGGTTCCACAGAGTATCAGCACTCCATACACGTAAAACTGTCACATAATCCTCCACAGGCCTTAGGCCTTGCTGTAACTTGTTAAGTTTGGATTCAGCAGTCAGATGACAAAAAGGATCTGCGTATAGATGGGACATGGCAGAAAAAAAGAGTCCATGATTGTCAAGGCTGGATCGTGTTGTTCCGGAAGATGGAAAGCCCAGGATTGAGGCTCATCCTGAAGAAGTGAGATAATGAACCCCACCTTGGCATCTTGTGAAGAGAAGGATCGAGGCAACAGGGAAAAGTATAGTTCACAAGAATTACGAAAAGTCAGAAACTTTCTTCGACTTCCAGAAAAACATTCAGGTATGGGAACCCGAGGTTCCGGGTGGAAATCCGCCGCACAGGATGTGCTGGGCTCCGTCAGAGAAGAGTCATTTTTGCGGGCCGATAATTGATCTTCAATGCAATCCAATTTTCCTTGCAGGCTTTGTACAATGTGGGATAGTGCAGAGATCGATCTGCAAACGTTCTCCAGTGGAGAGACCTCCCTTTCAGACTCCATAGTGGGCTGACTGATACTGTCACGTACCTGGGAGGAGTCTGAGTTGACGAGGTCGGCCTCTCTTATATCTGCTGCCCAGACCCTACTGAAGGTGAGACAGAGGGTGTCAAGGGCCAGGAGGGACACAAGGGCCTGTGGTTGTTGATGGATCAGGATAGGCTGCTTGTCCGGATCCCAGAAACTGGAACATGCAATGATGTATGGAACAGGTGTAGCAAATAGCCAGGCAAGCACTCGGGTAGCTCTGAGAGACAAGGTTTGAGTCAGAGTAGTAGGAAAGCCAGGGTCATCAACAGGCGGTGCAGCAGAGCCAAAGTCCAGAACACGCCAAGTCAGCAACAGGGAAGCATACAGGTATCATCAGGTCACAGGAAACAGCTGAAGATCAGTCAGCAAAGGAAACAGGATTGAACTTCCTTTAAATAGCCCGTCTGGCGCCACGCCCATTAGTCATTCTTCTGGGAATAGCCTGCGCACGGCCACGTCCCAGACATCTCACAGGGATTCCCTGACAAGGAAGCTCTACTTGAAGAGAAGAGTCAAGGAGTCAGAGAGCTGTTGAATAATGAAGGGCTGTGGCCCGTCTGCTTCGAGTAGAGAACAGTCTCTTGGACGATGAGAGTGAAGTGGAGGTTGATTTGAGCCATCGTGAAGATCCTGTGGAAATGAAGAAACCAGAAGAGAATTCCAATTCCCCTCACTTAATGATCCAAGTGGCGCAGGCCCAAACTCAAATGTGCCAAACTTTGATGCAAGTTATGGAAGCACAGGGAAGGATTCAAGAGCCAAAGAGGAACCTTAAGGGACTGAATCTTCCACCCCTTCGAGACAGAGGGTGTTTTGAGTGTGAATGGGACATTTCTGTGCTAAATGTACGAAGCGAGGCTTAAGTCCTGAAGTGCTGGAGGAGCTGTTGAAAGCCTTGCAGACATTCTTCTTCGCTAAGAAGGCGGAAAACTTCAGGGGACCTCAGTTCAAGGAGCCAATTGAGTATCCCAAGACCAATCAGAGCTTCAGAGCCAGTGAAATTGGTCATAGACAATGCAGGGTGGGGTTCATTACCTCGCCCTCCCCTTATAACCCAAATAGCCAGAGGGGGCCGCCTGGGTTAGGGAAAGGGACACAGGGGGTTAGTACATCCTCTCCACCAAGGAAGAAGAAAAGGACCTGGTCACCTGTAATGAGATCTGTAGAAGTACAGACAGCTGAGTTCCCCGGAAGGGACACCCCAAAGAGACAGGAAAGGCTGGTGCCCTCTGCACGACGGAAGTTTTTCACTCCTGCTGAGATGCCCTTCTGCTGAGATGCCCAAGAAGCTAGTGGGGCCATCCCCGATAGTCTCGCTCCAAATGGATGGCGTCTACACTAAGGCTCTGTTAGATACTGGAGCTCAAATAACACTGCAGTACAGAGATTTTTACCGCAAGTACTTGAAGCACATCCCACTATGCAAGCTAGAGGAACTGGAAATTTGGGGCCTTGGACCTCAGAAATTTCCCTATGATGGCTATATACCAGTAAAGATTTCTTTCAACCCATCAGGGGGGGAGAAGATGGAGGTGTTTGACACTTTAGCAGTAATGTACCCTCGACCTCCTGGCGCAAAGCACAACTCCCTAATCATTGGGACCAATACTGACTTGGTAAGAAGAATGCTTACCCCTTAGCCTTAAAAGGTTAACCTGCTGAAGATGTGCACCCGCAGTTGAGACGGGCTTTCCAGCGAGTACTTCAAGAGCAGAAGGCCCCAGCAGAGGGAGTGGGGAAACTGTGGCGGCTGGACACTCAGGAGAGGGTGTTGCAGCCAGGAGAAAGGGCGAGCATGAAGGCCACCGTTAAATTGTCCGGGGACCAACCGGGTCCCTTTGTGATGCTGGAAGATGATCTGCTGGGGGAAGATAGCGTACTGGAGCTGGTCCCAGAAATAGTGCCTACTAAGGCCTTGTGGCGCAATGGAGGGAAAGTTCCTGTTAGCGTCAGAAACGCTACTGAGCAGCCAGTCAGCCTGAAGCCCCGAATGGTGTTGGGACGAGTGAGTGTTGCCACCCCCATTTCTTTGAAGTAGTTGATTGAGGAGGAAGGTGGGGTGAGAAAATGGAAGATCCCAAAACTCGGCGCCCTTTTGTCCCATTCAAGTGTGGGGAGCGGGTGAAGAGTAGTGATGTCGCAAACCTAAAATTTGCCATTCGCGAACGGCGAACGCGAACCTCCGTGAATATTCGCGAACCGGGCGAACCGCCATAGACTTTAATAGGCAGGCGAATTTTAAAACCCACAGGGACTCTTTCTGGCCACAATAGTGATGGAAAAGTTGTTTCAAGGGGACTAACACCTGGACTGTGGCATGCCGGAGGGGGATCCATGGCAAAACTCCCATGGAAAATTACGTAGAGTCGGGTTTTAATCCATAAAGGGCATAAATCACCTAACATTCCTAATTTGTTTGGAATAACGTGCTTTAAAACATCTAGTGTGTGTATACAATCAGGTATGATGTTGTATCGATCAGGTAGTGTAAGGGTTACGCCCGCTTCACAGTGACAGACCAAACTCTGACAGACCAAACTCCCCGTTTAACGCACCGCAAACAACCGCAAACAGTCCATTTGCAGTGGGTACAGTACAGTCTGTGGACCTGACACTCACTGGCAGGCAACTATAAAAAATATATTTTTTTTAATTTGCAAGGTGCTGTGCCACCGTATATATGAGTGGTGGGCACCGCCGTGGGCACAGTACACTCTGTGGACCTGACAGTCACTGGCAGGCCAGGCAACTGCAATTATAAAAAAATATATATTTTTTTAATTTGCAAGCTGCTGTGCCACCGTATATATGAGTGGTGGGCACTGTACACTCTGTGGACCTGACAGTCACTGGCAGGCCAGGCAACTGCAATCATAAAAAAATATATATTTTTTAAATTTGCAAGCTGCTGTGCCACCGTATATATGAGTGGTGGGCACTGCAGTGGGCACAGTACACTCTGTGGACCTGACAGTCACTGGCAGGCCAGGCAACTGCAATTATAAAAAAATATATATTTTTTTAATTTGCAAGCTGCTGTGCCACCGTATATATGAGTGGTGGGCACTGCAGTGGGCACAGTACACTCTGTGGACCTGACAGTCACTGGCAGGCCAGGCAACTGCAATTATAAAAAAAATATATATTTTTTTAATTTGCAAGCTGCTGTACCACTGTATATATCAGTGGTGGGCACTGCAGTGGGCACAGTACACTCTGTGGACCTGACACACACTGCAATTATGACAGAGGAAAAAAAAAAAATGTTTAAAACTGCAAGGTACTGTGCCACCCGATATGAGTGTGGTGTGCACACAGTACAGTCTGTGGTGGGTCTGTGGCCTCTCACACACAGCGGGCAGGCAACTGCAGTGCACAATAGATATATATATATATATATATATATATATATATATATATATATATATATAAATTACTCAAATACCAGCCCTAAAAAGGGCTTTTTGGGGTGCTGTTAGGATGCTGTCCTTACAGCAGGAGTGGACTGAGAACACTGAGTAACAAGACCGAGAACACTGACTAACAACTGTCCCTATTAACAGCAGCAGCACTCTCCCTGCTCTCACTAACACACTGCTTTAGAATGATCTAAGATGGATGCTGCCCTTGCTTTTTTATAGGAGGTGGGAGGGTGTGGGAGGGAGGGTATGCTGATTGGCTGGAATGTGTCTGCTGACTGTGAGGTACAGGGTCAAAGTTTGCCTCAATGATGAAGTATAGGGGGCGGACCGAACATCGCATATGTCCGCCCGCAGCGGCGGACACGAACAAGCGATGTTCGCCGGGAACTGTCCACCAGCGAACAGTTCGGGACAGCTCTAGTGAAGAGTCAGTTGTCGAGATGGGAGAAATTGTTCTCCAAGAATGATTATGATGTGGGATGTGCCAAGAGTGCTCAGCACCGAATTCGGCTGAGTGAAGACAAACCTTTTTGGGAAAGAGCCAGATGAATACCGCTAAGTGATCTGAAAGATCTCAGAGAGCAGTTGGCTACGCTGAAGAAGTCTGGTGTTATTCGAGAGTCCCGTAGCCCATACGCCTCCCCTATAGTGGTGGTTCGAAAGAAGAATGGGACTATCCGAATGTGTATCGATTATCGTACTTTAAATTGCAGGACTATCCCAGATCAGTATACTACTCCTAGGATAGAAGATGGCCTGCAATGTTTGTCCGGGGCCAAGTGGTTCAGTGTGCCGGACCTGAAAAGTGGCTATTATCAAATACCCATGCACCCTGGTGACAGAGAGAAGACTACCTTCATTAGTCCACTGGGTTTCTACGAGTTTGACCGGATGCCTCAGGGTTTGGCGGGAGCCCCAGCCACTTTCCAACACCTAATGGAGAACACTGTGGGTGACATGAATTTAATTGAAGTCCTTGTGTACTTGAATGACATCATTGTGTTTGGGAGAATGTTAGAAGAGCATGAAGCTCGTTTGGAGAAGGTTTTTCAAAGGCTGTATAAAGAGGGGCTGAAGCTATCTCTGGAGAAGTGTCAGTTCTATCAAAAATCTGTCACCTATCTGGGGCATGTCGTGTCTGCTGCAGGGGTACCCACTGATCCTAAGAAACTTGAAGCTGTCACTACTTGGCCAAGGCCTAGAACGGTCACTGAGCTAAGGTCCTTTCTGGGATTTTGCTCTTATTATAGAAGGTTCCTCAGAAATTTTGCTCAAATAGCGAAGCCCTTGAACGAGTTGCTGCAGTAGGAGACGAATGAAGGGGAGTCACAGTTGAGAGTCAAGGAAGTGCCTCAAAAGGGGCTTAAGGGATCGACGCAATCCATTCAGGCCAAGTGGAGTCCCAGATGTGAACCGGCTTTTTGGAAGCTGAAGGAAAGCCTCACTAAAGCCCCAGTATTGGCCTATGCCGAACCAACAAAGCCTTATGAGTTGCATGTTGATGCCAGTCGGGATGGACTGGGTGGAGTGCTGTATCAAGAGAATGAGGGAAAGTTACGTCCTGTTGCCTATGTGATCCGCAGTCTGACTCCTTCAGAGAGGAACTATCCCATACACAAATTGGAGTTCCTGGCTCTTAAGTGGGCAGTGGTAGATAAATTGCGAGACTACCTCTATGGGGCCTACTTTGTGGTGAAGACCGATAATAACCCATTAACCTATCTGTTGACGACTGCTAAGCTGGATGCCACTGGACACCGATGGCTGGCTGCTCTGTCTGATTTACAATTCAGTCTAAAGTATCGGCCCGGGAAAGGAAATCTGGATGCTGATGCTCTATCTAGGCGGCCACATCCCACTGATAGAGAAGAACCTGATTGTGTGCACCTAACTTCAGAGGGAGTACAGGCTGCATGTCAAGGAGTGGAATATCATTTGAAAGGAGCTCCTGGGGCTGAAATGGTGGGAGTCTCCCCATCAGGGGTGCCACAGTGCTACTGTGACTTAACTCAAGTGAGGAGTTTGGAGCTCCCCCAGTTGACAAAAGAAAGATTTGAGGAGGGATCCGAAGGAAGACCCTTTAGGTACCTTAATGAAGAAGTCCTGACACCATACCTAACAAATCACAGCCCTGCTGTTACGCAGACAAGGCCCACTATATATTTGCCTAGCACCTACCTTTAGGGTGCTACAAAGGGCTTTTTGTACAAAAAATTGGCCAATAAGTTTGGCACTGTGTGTAACAGAGTTAACGCAGCAAAAGAGGCAATAATGTTGCAGGACACAAATACACTTAGACAAGTATACTGAGATAACACCCCACTTCAATATGTGGTATTGGGGGGCCACTGGTCTATCACACCAGTTGTACAAAAAATTGGCCAGTAAGTTTGACACTGTGTGTAGCAGAGTTAACGCAGCAAAAGAGGCAATATTGTTGCAGGACACAAATACACTTAGACAAGTATACTCAGATAACACCCCACTTCAATATGTGGTATTGGGGGGGCACTGGTTTATCACACCAGTTGTACAAAAAATTGGCCAGTGAGTTTGGCACTGTGTGTAGCAGAGTTAATGCAGCAAAAGAGGCAATATTTTTGCAGGACACAAATACACTTAGACAAGTATACTCAGATAACACCCTACTTCAATCTGTGGTATTGGGGGGCCACTGGTTTATCACACCAGTTGTACAAAAAATTGTCCAGTGAGTTTGGCACTGTGTGTAGCAGAGTTAACGCAGCAAAAGAGGCAATATTGTTGCAGGACACAAATACACTTAGACAAGTATACTCAAATAACACCCCACTTCAATATGTGGCATTGGGGGGCCACTGGTTTATCACACCAGTTGTACAAAAAATTGGCCAGTAAGCTTGGCACTGTTTGTAGCAGAGTTAATGCAGCAAAAGAGGCTGGACTTAAATACACTTACAGTGCCTTGCGAAAGTATTCAGCCAATAAAACTGTAATTTTTTGTGAAGAATCAACAACAAGTGGGACACAGTCATGAAGTGAAACGAAATTTATGGATATTTCAAACTTTTTTAACAAATAAAAAACTGAAAAAGTGGGCGTGCAAAATTATTCAGCCCCCTTAAGTTAATACTTTGTAGCGCCACCTTTTGCTGCGATTACAGCTGTAAGTCGTTTGGGGTATGTCTCTATCAGTTTTGCACATCGAGACTGGCATTTTTGCCCATTCCTCCTTGCAAAACAGCTCGAGCTCAGTGAGGTTGGATGGAGAGCGTTTGTGAACAGCAGTTTTCAGTTCTTTCCACAGATTCTCGATTGAATTCAGGTCTGGACTTTGACTTGGCCATTCTAACACCTGGATATGTTTATTTGTGAACCATTCCATTGTAGATTTTGCTTTATGTTTTGGATCATTGTCTTTTTGGAAGACAAATCTCCGCCCCAGTCTCAGGTCTTTTGCAGACTCCATCAGGTTTTCTTCCAGCATGGTCCTGTATTTGGCTCCATCCAACTTCCCATCAATTTTAACCATCTTCCCTGTCCCTGCTGAAGAAAAGCAGGCCCAAACCATGATGCTGCCACCACCATGTTTGACAGTGGGGATGGTGTGTTCAGGGTGATGAGCTGTGTTGCTTTTACGCCAAAAATATCGTTTTGCATTGTTGCCAAAAAGTTAGATTTTGGTTTCACCTGACCAGAGCATCTTCTTCCACATGTTTGGTGTGTCTCCCAGGTGGCTTGTGGCAAACTTTAAACGACACTTTTTATGGATATCTTTAAGAAATGGCTTTCTTCTTGCCACTCTTCCATAAAGGCCAGATTTGTGCAGTATACGACTGATTGTTGTCCTATGGACAGAGTCTCCCACCTCAGCTGTAGATCTCTGCAGTTCCTCCAGAGTGATCATGGGCCTCTTGGCAGCATCTCTGATCAGTCTTCTCCTTGTATGGGCTGAAAGTTTAGAGGGACGGCCAGGTCTTCGTAGATTTGCAGTGGTCTGATACTCCTTCCATTTCAAAATTATCGCTTGCACAGTGCTCCTTGGGATGTTTAAAGCTTGGGAAATCTTTTTGTATCCAAATCCGGCTTTAAACTTCTCCACAACAGTATCTCGGACCTGCCTGGTGTGTTCCTTGTTCTTCATGATGCTCTCTACGCTTTAAGCGGTCCTCTGAGACTATCACAGTGCAGGTGCATTTATACGGAGACTTGATTACACACATGTGGATTCTATTATCATTAGTCATTTAGGTCAACATTGGATCATTCAGAGATCTTCACTGAACTTCTGGAGAGAGTTTGCTGCACTGAAAGTAAAGGGGCTGAATAATTTTGCATGCCAAATTTTTCAGTTTTTTTATTTGTTAACAAAGTTTGAAATATCCAATAAATTTCGTTCCACTTCATGATTGTGTCCCACTTGTTGTTGATTCTTCACAAAAAATTACAGTTTTTATATCTTTATGTTTGAAGCCTGAAATGTGGCAAAAGGTTGCAAAGTTTAAGGGGGCCGAATACTTTCGCAAGGCACTGTATATATATATATGTGTGTTATGAATAAATCCCAAAACGCCTCGCGAGTACGCCGGTCACTCACACACGGCAGACACTGTGGCTCACCTTGCGATCCAGCCCTCAGATTCATCCATCCTCTGCAACATCAATATCTGCTGGATAGGACCATGAGACGAGAGGCACCTTTCTGACCCAAGAGGCGGCCCCATGCAGACCCCAGACACCGGATCACCCATACATCTGGATCTACTTACTTTAATGTACTTTTTTATTGCACCTTGTTACAGTAAACCTTTATTATCTTACTCAGAGGCACCTGTTTTCTCTGCTTTGATCAACTCAGTATTGAACCCTATGGACTAAGACTGGGATGCCATTATAGTTCATGTCCGTGTACAGGCATGCGTCTCGATACTTTTGAAAATATGGTGAATATTTGATAGGATGCAATCACTGTTCAGCTGATAGCTTTCCACCCAGGTCCTTCAATTTCAAAGCAAACTTTTGTGGAGCTGGGTGGTGCCAACAGGGCCACCATGGCTCAAATTTTGGGTAATTTTGGCATGAGCAATGTATGGCTAGCTTAAAAGTTTTAGCTAGATAAACACAAACATAAACCAGTTTTACTAATGAGCAGTGGCGGCTGGTGCATTGGGGGCCCAGGAGCGCCGCCCCCCCCCCTTTCAATGCGTCTACATGCCCCCTAATCTACATGCGGGCGCCGGAAGCATGGGGTTTAATGGGGCTTTCTTTTTTTTTTTAGCATGTGATTAGAGCCAGAGGCTCTATTAGGCTAAAAAAAAGGGTGGGCTCGGGATGCAGAGCATTGCGCTCCGAGCCCACCCAGTTGTGTGACAATACCGAATGAATATTCGCTATTGTCACATGGATCCTCCTTCTGGCCAATCAGGAACCGGGTCTGAGACCCGTTTCCCGATTGGCCAAAAGGAGAAGCCATGCCATTGGCCATGGAGGAGGAGGAGGAAGGAGACATAGAAGACAGGGGGAAGAAGCCGAAGCTGAAGCCGCCGTTGCCGTGTGCTCCTGCTGCCTGCTCTCCCTCCACATATCCAGGCAAGGTGATTGAGCCGGCGGGGGGGGGGGAGGGGGGGGCTGGCATGGTGTGCGGCCTGGTGTGATCTGGGGGGGGGTAGTATGGTGCGATCCGTCCAATGACCCCTTCCCCCCCAGCCCATGGAGCACCAGCCGCCACTGCTAATGAGCAATACCTTCTTTTATCTTCTGTATCTGTCCTTATGATGAACTGTTCTGTATATGCAGTTATTTGAAATTAAATTGTTCAATAAATTCTAAATAAAGCATTCTCAGCTTTCAATTGATTGCTAGATGCACAGCAAAAAAAAAAAGGTGTTCCTGGAATATTTTTTTTAAATGTTGACAGCTATGCACTAGCTTTATCTGGGTGGATATAAATTAACTGGATAGTTTAGGTAGAACCTTGTACTGAATAGTTGTTTTGTAAAATCTAAGGAGATAGCACAGAGATCATGCTTTCAGAGTGTAATGTATGTGGACATCTATATAGAATTTCTAACCAGGGCTGGACTGGAAATTTCCTGGTAGTCCAGAAAGTCCCCCTGCCCTGGGGCTGCTTGAAGGGCAGTGGCACCCGTAAAGAATGGCTGCAGCATGTCAACCGCGCATGAGCCACCGCAGCTCAGGAGACCCGTACAAGCTGGGTCATTCTTGGGCAGATGGTGCCTCTGCAGCCCCTGCATCTCCTGTACCATGCCCACAGCCTCTGCCTCTCCTGTACCATGCCCACAGCCTCTGCCTCTCCTGTACCATGCCCACAGCCTCTGCATCTCCAGTACCATGTCTGCAGCTCCTGTATCATGCCTGCAGCCTCTGACATCTCTTCTACCATGCCCACAGCCTCTGCATCTCCTGTACCATGCCCGCAGCCTCTGCATCTCCTGGACCATGCCCGCAGACTCTGCATATCCTGTACCATATCTGCAGCCTTTGCATCTCCTGTACCATGCCTGCAGCCTCTGTATCTCCTGTACCATGCCCGCAGCCTCTGCATCGCCTGTACCATGCTCCAGGCCTTTACATCTCCTAAACCATGTCCGCGCAGCCTATGACATCTCCTGCACCATGTCCACAGCCTCTGCATCTCCTTTACCATGCCTGCAGCCTCTGACATCTCCTGTACCATGCCCGCAGCCTCTGCATCTCCTGTATTATGTCCGCAGTCTCTGCATCTCCTGTACCATGCCCGCAGCCTCAGCATCTACTGTACCATGTCCATACAGTCTATGACATCTCCTGTACCATGCCCAGAGCCTCTGCATCTTTTGTACCATGCCTGCAGCCTCTAACATGTCCTCCTGTACCATTCCCGCAGCCCCTGCTTCTACTGTACTGTGTCTGCAGTCCCTGTATCTCCTGTACCATGCCGACAGCCCCTGCATCTCCTGTACCATGTCCGCAGCCTCTGACATGTCCTCCTGTACCATGTCCACACAGCCTATGACCACCTTCTATACCATGTCCACACTTTTACCACAGTTAACTGGAATTTGCTTATATATATATATATATATATATATATATATATTTATATATATAAAGCTATATGTGCTTTCATATCTCGTGTACCTTGTCCACAGCCCCTGCATCTCCTGTACCATGCCAGCAGCCCCTGCATCTCCATGTCCGCAGCCTCTGACATCTCCTGTACCATGCCCACAGCCCCTGCATCTCCCGGAACATGCCCGCAGCCTCTGACTTCTCTTGTACTATGTCCGCTGCCCCTGCTTCTCCTGTACCTTGTCCGCAGCCTCTGCATCTCTTGTACCATGCCTGCACAGGCTCTGATATCTCCTGTACCATGCCCGCAGCCTCTGCATCTCCTGTACCATAGTCGCAGCCCCTGCATCTCCTGTACCATCTCCATAGCCTCTAACATGTCCTCCTGTACCATGCCTGCAGCCCCTGCATCTTCTGTACCATGTCTGCAGCCCCTGCATCTCCTGTACCATGCCCGCAGCCTCTGTATCTCTTGTACCATGCCCATACAGCCTCTGACATCTCCTGTACCATGCCCGCAGCGTCTGCATCTCCCATACAATGCCCGCAGCCTCTGCATCTCCTGTACCATACCCTCAGCCCCTGCATCTCCTGTACCATTTCTACAGCCTCTGACATGTCCTCCTGTACCATGCCCACAGCCCCTGCATTTCCTGTACCATTCCCGCAGCCCCTGCATTTCCTGTACCATTCCCGCAGCCCCTGCATTTCCAGTACCATGTCCGCAGCCTCTGACATGTCCTCCTATACCAAGTCTACACAGCCTATGACCACCTCCTGTACCTTGTCTACACTTTTACCACTGTTAACTGGAATTTGCTCATATATATATAAATATATATATATATATATATATATATATATATATATATATATATATATTTAAAGCCCTATGTGCTTTCATATCTGTCTTACCTATATATATAATACACTCTTCAAATGTGCTTTAAAATGCATGGTTTTCCCTTTTTTGAACAAGAAAATAATGACATTATGCTGTTGGGCAGGTATAATAATGCTATGGGGCTGATATGAAATTATTTCCAGGGCTGAATTGTATTCCCAGTCCTGCCCTGTTTCTAACCCTTACTCAACCCAAAGCAAAACAAGGAATTTTGGATACAGAGAAAAGAACCTCTATTCTGCAGTCATAATGCAGTAATTAGGGGGGTCACTTGTTCTGGGGACAACTGTCTAAGAGAAGATTAATTCTTCCCTACTGTTTCTCAAAAATGAAAAAAAAAAAAAAAAAAAAACAACTTTACCTTTAGATATACTTTAAAATATTTTGCTGGTTGAAAAACAGGAGATGCAGTCACCTGAATCTCTGCAATCAAAGCACAATGACGTCACAATGTACTAATATTGGGTGAAATTCTAATGATGTGATAATATTTAATAAGCTGAACGTATCACACACATCACAGGATAGAAGACAAACTGAAAGATTGCTGTAGTGGAGATAACCATATTACAGGATGGATCTCGGCTCTCGTAAATTCTACCACATACATGGCTTCCACTCCCGGAGTTTCCTAGACACGTACTGTTCTAGTAAACCAGAAATGCCCTTTACCTTTGAGAGTTTTCAGTATCCCATAAAGAAATTTTACGATGCATTTTCCTCAGGTAGGTAAAGCTCTTTTTTAATAATAAATTATTTTAACAGGAAGCCTCTATTAGCAAAAAATTAAGCATGAACTATTGATTTGCAGAATGATCTTGTGAAGAAATGATGGAAACAGAGGATGAAAGAACCTTATTTTTAAAAAAACACGGAAAGACTAAGCAGAATTGCTGCTGATCCACTCTTTAGGAAAACCTATTGATATCTTATCTTGCTGTTGGAGTATAAGAATATCTATAAGGAGGCTGAACAATAATGTGACTTCTTATACGCAAATGTATTAAAAGGCCAATCAATCCAACTATAGGAGGAGTCTGGTTGTCTGACTCATTCCCTGGTTTCTTGTGTTGAATACTCCAACAATTAAATCTCCCTGACATAATTCCCAGCCTGGTTATGTGTCCCTGGAAGTTTTAGCTGCCCCCCACCCTCCTGTATGTGTTATTTACATTTTCCATAATATAAAACAATGTGTCCTTATGGACACAGCAGGTATGTCCACCCATGAACTCAAGGCAGGAATGGTGGCAACCCCTCATAACAGGTATAACAGGTGTGCAGCCCAAGAACTACTTGCAAGGACAGTGAGAGCCCTTAATAATGGGCACACCCATTGTAAACACTTAGGATCTCAGCATAGAGATCTCATTAATAGAATCTAGAAGAGACAGAAGAAACTGTCTCGTGGTCTAACTCTCCAGCACCTACCAATAGCTGAAATATCAGTTTTTAATGAACTGACCCTTTAAATATATTCCCATTCCTTGCATGGCTTAAATTAATAGTGCTGCATTATTTTCAGAACGTGGTATCGTTGATGTTTATATGATTTTAGGATTTGTGTGAACAATATTTAATGTACAATTACTGTAGGCAGCATAGTGTGTAATTCTAGCTAGCAATTTAGCATGTTTTGGTGGAACACAGTTGCGCTTTAACAGTTTTGAATTCAAATGCATGTGTATAGAGACCGTATAACAGTTCTATTTGAAGGTTGTGCAGCGTCCCACTCATGACACGTGGGAACTGCAAATGTATTACTTCTTTGTTATTGCTGTATTTTACATGTGCATTGCTATACCTGTGGTATCCCTGTTCATAGGCTGGTCAAGTGTGCTTCATACTTCCCACCACAAGATGGGGATAGCACCATTTTGGGATATCTATCCCAGCTCAGGTTTATCTGTGGTCAGTTGTTCAGTTCAGGAAGTGAGTGTACAGAGAAGAAAAGCACCATGTAGAGGTTAGTGAAGGTCAGTCCAGAGAAGGGACAAATTGGAACTGCTCAAATCAAAGGGTAAAAGCCACCAAACGGCAGCAAGACCTTTGAGAATAAAGGTGAAGGATTTCCTTAGCCACTGTCAACCTCACCAAATTTCACTGGATTCTAAAGGGACCAGGAACAAGTAAGCATTATACTGAACCACAGCCTGAGACAAGACCTACCAAAACCTATTAACAGTGGATCAGCAGAATTCCTCTATTTACCCAGAGACTGTATTCTATCTGGATGTTTGTACTGCAATCAAAACCAGTCACAGTAAAAGTTGTGAGTTGTATCCTATCACTGTCTACCTCATTCTTCACTATTGCTATTACAACTGGTTGTACCACCATTAACGGTACTGGCGTCACGACAAATACCATCAAGGGACCCAGCCACCACAAGCACTCTAAACACCCCTGTCATCACGGGCACCTCAACCACCATCTTGGCTGGCGTTTCCCTATCACAGAGCGTGCCCCGGAGGATTTCGTGCTGTCTTCCTCTTCACTGTGCGACCAGCCCAGGGAGGCTTTCTGCTAACCGTGAGTAAACCGATGAACTGTATTATTGCTGTCTCTCATCGGCCCACCGTGCACCTCACGTGTCACCCCTGCGGTTCTGGCTCGTCGCAGTTGCTTTGAATCTTTTTCTGCAGGTGATTTTAAAGGAGATGTCTTGATTGACGTCACTATTGGTCCCATCTTTCAACATCTCTATTCAGCACTGGATTATTTTAGAGATATCATCCTTCTCAAGCCATCTGACCATTGTATCATAGAAGTGAAAAAATGGACAGACAGCCGAACCGGAGCGTTTGATTGGTCGCACACCTCAATACTTGCTACAGAGGTGGAAGGAAAGAGGTGAAGTATCTGCCACTATTTTGTCAGAGTCAGGCTGAATGTCTGGTGTAATGAGCCAGGACTGTTGGGAGGGGGACCAGACATTATTTTAAAAACATTTTTTTTTTTTTTTTTAATTAGCCACTTGTGTCGCTCCTATTAGAACGGGTCCTGTGCTAATCAATGGCAGGCGACCGACCACGACTTGTCAGGCAACCAAGTCGCCTGACAAGTCGCGCTAGTGTGAATGGACCCTAACTTGTGAGATTTGTTAATCAGATAATAATATTTCAAGGGAATAAAAAATATTGTTCTAAATGCCTTAATACTTTGCTTACATCAACTGAAATAATGCTAAAAGAATCTTTTGTTTTGATATGCTAAATGTGATTCCCAGCCAAAGAGATGGAGGGGTGGGAGGGGGGATAAAACAGGAAAGAAGGAGATGGAAAAACAGCAGGTAGTGAGGGGAACAGAGAATAGGCAAGAAGAGGAGGAGAGAAGAGGAGAGGAGGTGAGGACAGGGGCACAGAGCTGTCTGTACCTGCCTCCATCTGCTAGCAGCTGATTGAGCATTGGATAGAGGCTTTTGTAGTGCCAGGTGGCAGAACACAGAGAGCATTACAGTAACTGGCACACCGCTGCCACTCTGTCTGTTGAATCGATGCACCCTGTGGGTGGGGCTGCCCAGTACAGAACATCCCTCCTAATGTGTATAGTGAGTCCACAGTGGGCCCAATCCCCCTCGGGGTCCATGTGCTCTGCACACAATATGCAGGGAAGTGAGGAAAAAGACAGCAGAGGAGAAGAGAGGGTAAAGGGGGAAAGGAGAGAAGCAGAGGACACAGTAGGAGAGTAGAGGAGAATAGAAGAGGGGAGAGGAATGGAGGAGAGCAAAAGAGAAGAGAGAAAAGGGGGTGGGGGGTGTGGAGAAAAAGAAGAGGGGAAGAGCAAGAGGAGAGGTTCTAGTTTAACAAGAAAAAACTAAAAATGCTCACTATATTAATAGTTCCATTCTTCCTTTCCCCAGTCTTATGTTTTAAAAACTACAAATAGCCATATACAGCCCAGTAATATTAGCAGTATTCACCTGCTCAGACCTAATATACTCAATGCCTCACAGAATATCAGGATATAGGATGTGCTTCTGCCTTCCAGGGAGGAACGTGAACAGAAGGAAATTAAACTCAGGGAGGCAATTACACATGTTGTAAAATTTGATCTCAACAATGAAAATCTCACAGACCCAATCAAGCTACCACAAGCCGACTGCCTGGTGTCTTGCACTGCTCTGGAGTGCATCAGCAAAGACTTTGAAGACTATGTGAGAAACTTCAGGAGATTCTCAAAGCTTCTGAAACCCCGTGGGCACTTGATGCTTTATGGAATTTTAAATTGCACATTTATTAAGGTTGGGGAAGAGAAATTCCATGTGGCAAAGTACAATGAAACCAACTTGAGAAGTATGCTCATAAATGAGGGGTTTGTCATTACCGATTTCGAGGTTACCCCAAGAAAGGCTATAACTGATCTGATTGATTTTGATTCGATTGTGTTCTGCACAACTTATAAGGAACAGAAGCCTTAGGTTCAGTTCACATAATTGCATTGAAAAGTGTGCATGCATTTCAATCAAATTAATTTTTAGTGCAATTTTATTGCATAGAATGTAATGCAAGGCGTTACGTGAGCTTTGTGCGAGCTTTGAATGCTTTTTCTTCCTGGGAAATGTACCGTGTGACTTTAAATAAATGCTCTTTTTGCAATGCTTATTGTGTTTTTAGTGCATGTTAAGTGTATTTCATGTGTTGCTACTGACTATAATGTAATCTGCATTTTTATCAAAAAAAACTCACAAAAGATGCAGATAGCAGGATTTGACAAAACATAACGCACTGCCCTCTGACAACACATTGATGTGAAAAGCTTCATAGATTATAACGGCAACTAGAGTTTTCATGCATTTTCATCACACTGTGATCCTGTGTTGTAGCTTTTAGGGCATATATATTTCAGCATGCCATATATGTAGTGGGCAAAGTGTTGAAGCAGTCCTCTGGACATACAGATTTCAAACCTGTTTCTGAAACGTGAACAATAACTTTTAACACTGACATCCACAAGCTTTGGTCATTTTTAGCAGGCTGCCAGAGATACAGAATCCCTGGAAGAGGTATCCAAAGATGCCAGCTATGTGTTAGCATCTTTGATAGATTTTTGAGCTAAGAAAAGTTTAAAAATCGAAATATTCTAAATCCAGAACTTTTATTTGTTTTGCTTCAACACCTTGACTTACCTGCTATGTAACACTTTTTTAATACAAGTGTAGAGCTCCCCCCAAGGGGGCCGTTCTGCTTTCAGTAAACATTTTCAGAAAATACCAAGCCACCTGGCTGCCTTGAATAGTGTCCCAGAGCAAGAGATTTGGGTTATCTGTAACACTGTCCCAATGAAAGCATGCATCTGCAAGATATTGCATCTGGCAGCCTTCTCCCTTATTGGCCCTGGGGGTGATTGGTAGAGGTACTCACACTGTCCCTTTGAATTCAGCTGCCTTGGTTAGACTGCTGTTCAGGCCTCCTGCTGTACAGGTCTTCCCATGCTAGACAGGGTGTCTCCTGGATGAGACTGAAGAGTGGTGAAGGTCCCTCTCTTCAACTTCCTCTGCTTCCTTCCTTAGCTCCAGCCTAAAGGCAGAGCCCCCCCCCCCCCCAGCCCTGGGGTCCCGTTTCAGGCCTCACAATCTTTAGCCTCAGCACTCCATCTTCCACCTGACAACAACAACCACTGCTGGCCTGGCTCTTCCATATTTATGGGCCTGTCTTACCACCCTGCCATACTTCCTACCTGGGAACTAGTCAAATTTCCATAAACATTCAGATCCTTGTCTCTGTACCTCCGCCCACTAGTTTCTAGAAGTTCCATGCACCTCCAGAACCAGGCAGCGGCGACAAATGCTGGGTCTGCAGAGCCTTAAGCCTGACCCTAATCTAAACCCACAGCAACTACACAGACCCACACAACCACTGTGAGTCAGCACAAATTTCCTCAACCAGGCTGTACACTAGAGGGTGATACACACAATAACCCTAATTTATTTTCATTAACCCCGTCCTTTTCTTCTTCACTTTTCTATTTTTTTTAACTTATGTTCTTTATTCTATTCATATATAACCTTTTTATGTTTGTCCATTTTGCTCAATTCATTTTTTTAGCTTTTTTTGTGCACCATTTATAAATACATTAAAATAATTTTAAAAAATAATTTAAAAATAACCGCATTATGCTTTTTACCAGAAACATACATTTTTGTTTTTTTAGCAAAGCAAGCTTTGGGTGACAGAGGACCTTGTCCTTCCACTATATGCATCTGTTCACTTTGACTCACATACAGTGGTACTGTGTTCGTTCTGTGCAGAAATCTGTTGGTGACTATAAGTTTTATGTATCAACATTTAACATGTTGCGTTCTTGTCAAACCAATCTCTTAACATTCTACGAGGAGGTGAGCTGTGAGCTAGATAGGGGCACACCAGTGGATGTGATGTACCTAGATTTTGCTAAGGCGTTTGATACAGTTCCCCATAAGCGCTTAATTTATAAAATAAGGTCTACAGGTACCGACAGCAGGGTTTGCTCTTGGATACGGAACTGGCTAAAAGGGCGTGTCCAAAGGGTGGTAATAAACAGCGCATACTCAGACTGGTCTGAGGTAGTAAGCGGGGTCCCCCAAGGCTCAGTCCTAGGACCAACCTTGTTCAATTTTTTCATAAACAGCATTGAGGACGGGATCAGTAGTTCAATATCAGTTTTTGCAGATGACACAAAATTAGGCAGGGCAATAACAGCACAGCATGAAGCAGATATCCTACAGAATGACCTGGACAAAATAACGGAGTGGGCAACGACTTGGCAAATGAGGTTTAACGTGGAGAAGTGTAAGGTTTTGCACTTGGGGACTAGAAACATAAAAGCACAATACACGTTAGGAGGGGAACCCCTGGGAGAATCAAAAATGGAGAAGGATCTGGGAGTCTTGGTTGATGATAGACTAGGCAACAGCATGCAATGTCAAGCGGCAGCTGCCAAGGCTAGCAGAATATTAGCATGCATAAAGAAAGCATGCTAATCCTCCCCACATAACAGCTCCTTCCGGTGCTCAGACCTCGAGGCTGCTGACAACTGGTGGGAGAGATTGCTGAAACCGGAAGCAGGAAGCAGGACTTGTGTGTGTGCGTGCAGAGAGAGGAGGAGGAGAAGGTGCTGCGGGGGAGCTGGTGCGGGAGATCTCAGGGAGCTGAGGGGTCCGGTGACTGAAGGGGAGGATCATCTGAGTGGCGGCAGCAGCGGCAGAGGAGGACTAAGAGGGACTGAAGGACTGAGTACCCCCCACCCCTCAGAAGAGGGGCGGCGTCCGGGCTAGAACCCCCCTCCCCCCCTGTAAGGAAGCGGGCGGCGAGCGGACCGATAACCCCCCCCTCCCTTGTTGCGGCGGCGTCCGGTGCTAAAACCCCCTACTTGTTGCGGGCGGCGTGCGGGAGCGCCCCCCCCCCCTCCCCACAGAGAGGAGCAGAGGAGACTAGCTGACAGGGATTGACCGAGGGAGGCGGGGTGCTGAGAGGAGACTGACCGACTCACCGTCAGGAACTGCTAGTGACAGGCTTAAAGGGACACACACTAGGTAAGTAAGACTGGTGACTTAGATTGAACAGTGACTGAGGGGGTAGTGTAGTACCTGAGTATCTGTGAGTACCTATTGCTACCTGAGTATACTGTGAGTGGGTGCGTCTGACCGGGCTGTGCGACTGAGTGTTGTGCGTCTGACCGGGCTGTGCGACTGAGTGTTGTGCGTCTGACCGGGCTGTGTGACTGAGTGTTGTGCGTCTGACCGGGCTGTGCGACTGAGTGTTGTGCGTCTGACCGGGCTGTGCGACTGAGTGTTGTGCGTCTGACCGGGCTGTGCGACTGTGAGTGTTGTGCGACTGACCGGGCTGTGAGATTGTGAGTGTTGTGCAACTGAGTGTCAAGTGAGTGAAGCGGAATACTAGAGGGTGAGAATGTAGCGTTAGGAAGCCAGGAAATAGCCACATAGGATAGACTTAAATCGCTGAATCCCCATTAGATTAGATTAGTAGGTACAATGCCCGGCGGGTGTGGAGATGCGACTCGGTGTACATCTTGTGATATGTATGCGTTCCTCAGACATGTGATCGAGGGCGAATACAAATGAGCAAAATGTAAGCACGTTGCTTCCCTGGAAGCTCAGGTCCTGAATCTAGGGAAGCAGCTGGCAACACTGAGACAAATGTCCATACCGGAGGAGAGCCAGGATCGTACCAGTCAGGTGCAGACAGGGGTCTGCACAGAGGTGGGGGGAGTATTGGAGGTGCAGGCATCAGAGCAGAGTAGAGGGGTGATAGTTAGGAGGGGTAGAAGGGGACAAGGCAAGGAGGCTGATCCTGGGCTGGAGCACCCCAATAGACACGCCCCGTTGTGTGATGTTGGGGAAACCAGTCAGGGACCAGCATTGCTGGAGCAGAGTGACGCCCCTAGCTACCAGGGGAAGAACTCCTCCAGTGAGGCCGGGAGAAAGGGAAAGGAAAGACAGGTGCTGGTGGTAGGGGACTCAATTATTAAAAGGACAGACAGTGTAATCTGTGACAAAGACCGTGTGCGCCGAACAGTCTGTTGTTAGCCGGGCGCTCGGGTTCGGCACATCGCGGATCTGGTGAACAGATTATTGGGTGGGGCTGGGGAAGACCCAGCTGTCATGGTACACGTGGGTACAAATGACATAGGCAGAGCAAGATGGAGAGTCCTAAACGATTTCAGGTGACGGGGGGGAGGGTACAGATGTAGAATTAGGCAGTGGAAAGCAAGTTTCAGAGGGCAGAAATGGGGGCATTAGCGGTAGGGTGTTCGGAGCTCCTAAACCCAGGGTGGGTAAGGGGAAAAATCAAGAGAGCAGCCTAAAAACATCAAACGAGGATATATGTAACCGGTCAAAATTAAGAGGTTTGTTTACCAATGCCAGAAGCTTGGCCAACAAGATGGGAGAGCTGGAGCTGCTGATGTTTGAGGAGGACTTAGATTTTGTGGGGATAACTGAGACTTGGTTTGACAGCTCTCATGACTGGATGGCGACCATTCAGGGGTATTCCCTTTATCGCAGGGATAGAGAGGGTAAAAAAGGGGGAGGTATATGTCTGTATATTAAGAACAGTATACAGGTAAATATGAGGGATGATATTAATAATGGAGCTATGGATGAGGCAGAATCCCTATGGGTAGAGCTTCAAAGGAAAGGCACAGTGGGGAAGGTAATATTGGGCGTATGCTATAGGCCCCCCAACCAGAGGGAGGAGGGTGAGGCGGACCTCATGTTACAGATAGGATTGGCAGCAAGGATGGGAAATGTCATTATAATGGGGGACTTTAATTATCCGGATATAGACTGGTCAGAAGGAACCGCGCACTCAGCCAAGGCTAGGCAGTTCCTAAATGTTTTGCAGGACAATTTCATGGGTCAGATGGTGAATGCACCGACAAGAAACAATGCGGTACTTGACCTACTGATTACCAATAATACAGACCTGCTCACGGATATAGAAATACGGGACAACTTAGGGAACAGTGACCATAGCTCAATTGGTTTCAATATTAATTACAGTAATAGGAAACACAAGGGTAATATAAGGACACTGAATTTCAAAAGAGCCAATTTCCCTAAACTGCGCTCGCTGCTAGAAAATATCAAATGGGATAGAACCCTGGGAACAAAGAACACGGAGGAAAAATGGGAGTGCTTCAAGAGCATACTTAACAAGGGGGTGGGCCAGTGCATTCCACAGGGAAATAAATTTAAAAGAGCAAAACTAAACCCTGGGTGGCTAAACTCCAACATAAAAATGTATATTAGAGCTAAAGAAAAGGCCTTCAAAAAATACAAGACTGAGGGGTCATTGGCAGCATTTAAGCATTACAAAGAGCGTAATAAGAAATGTAAAGATGAAATCAGGGCGGCTAAAATAGAACAAGAGAGACATATAGCGGAGGAGAGTAAAAAGAACCCCAATAAGTTCTTTAAGTATATAAACAGTAGGAAAGCAAGGCCAGAGCACATTGGCCCCATAAAAGATGATAAAAGAAAAATGGCCACTGAGGACAGAGAAAAGGCGGAAGTGTTAATTAATTTCTTCTCTTCAGTCTTCACAAAGGAATCGGAGGGCTACACGAACCTTGCTTGTAAGGCCGAACTAAATAATACACCTCAGGAAGTGCCGCCATGGCTAACAGAGGATAGACTTAGAGCTAAACTAGAGAAACTTAACATAAATAAATCCCCGGGACCGGATGGCTTGCACCCGAGGGTTCTTAATGAGCTCAGCCTGGTGATTGCCAGACCATTATTCTTGATCTTTAAGGATAGTTTACAGACGGGTATGGTGCCAGCTGATTGGAAAAAAGCCAACGTGGTATCAATATTTAAAAAGGGGCAGAGATATATCCCGGGTAACTATAGGCCGGTCAGCCTAACATCAGTAGTCTGCAAAATTTTGGAGGGGATGTTAAGGGACCACATACAAGACTTTAGTAATGAAAACGGTATTATAAGTAACTACAATGGAGGGGGGCAAGTGGGACTTTAACGGTGCTAAATGATGGAGAAAAATCTGAATTCTCAAAAATTGTACATTTTATTACACATCAAAAGTGAGGACAAGACAATACATCAATATAAAATGATAAAATCAAGAAAATGCACTCGAAAATATCAACTCTACATGTTTCGCCATCTTCATAATAGCTTCTTCAGGAGTTTTCAGACATTTCTCGAGAGTAAACATTTCTGGGTAACAGAAGGAGAAAGCATAAAAGACATGACATGTACATGTATATAGGGCTTATCTCAATGGTCCTAATGTTGAGTGCCCAATTGATTTACATAATTATAAGGACAATGATACAAATAAAGTACCTTAAGATAACCTGAGCCCTTTCTTATGCCAAAGGTGGAGGCAATAGAGGTGACGCCACCTGAGCAAGCACAGAGGGGAAGGGAACCGAGACCTTCAGACTCCTTCAGACTCCTAGAGTTGACCCATAGAGAGGGTGACAGCCAGGCTAGAAATGATGGGTAAAGATGGGTAAAGATAGTAAAACCAGAGCATAGGAATACATTTCAACCCAAAAATTGCTATGTCCCTTCGGAAATTTCACTTTTCCCTTCGGAACATCACCAACAATTTCACCAATCCCCTTCCCAATTATCACAAAATCTTGGTGAGTTAGCCATTGAAAATTCAGTAGCTACCCCAAGTCTTAATGCTACACATTCCCTTAAGATGAATCACAGCACAGTAGTGAACAATGAAATTCGTACTGCACCTATTTTTCAGCCCTCAAAAAACCCATCTAGTTAGCAACTATCCTCTGAGCTTCAGACTTAAGACTCTGATGCCTTAAAAGTTATTAACTTATCCAGTAAAAAACTTGATGAAACTCAAATATATGTTTTATCTCTTGGTCTAACTTTCTGTCCTACGCAAAAAATTGATACTTTTGAACTAATTAAGGATGTTCACTTGTTTGCTCGTAGATTGATGTTTAAAGTAATTTACGACAAAGAAAATCAATCCATAGCAGATCAACTGACCAAATCTAATTGTCTACCTGCACAAGACCAGAAACTATCTCTGGCCGAAATGCAGGCACTCAATGATTTGATGGAACTCTGGGAAGAAGGAGACTCATCAGGTTGGCCTTTCTCTGATGAACCAATTGATCAGATGGCCACTCCAGAAAATTGTGAAGTGGAACCCATCTTTCCCCCTCCATCTTCATACAAATCTAAGTCCCAATTTTTTCCTATATTGCAATCTAACCCTAACATTTGGGCCTTTACCCAACAAGTGATTAGGGAAATCCAGAAGACTAAGTGGAAAGATGTGAATTCCTCTAACCTTAATGATAGTCAGATTAGAGCCATTCAATCACTCCAAAACGACTCCTCCCTTACAATCAAACCCTCAGATAAGGGCGAAAATGTCGTTGTAATGGACACACTGGGGTATGAAGCTATGGTTTTGAACATTTTGAATAACAAAGATTGGTATAGAAAAATTTCTGAAAGTTTCCTAGCAAGAATAATCATCAAATACCGTCAGCTTATCTTTGAAGCCTATTCAAAAGCCCTGATAGACAAGAAAACTTGGGAATTTTTGAATATCAAGGATCCCAAAACCCCTACTATGTATGCCTTACCCAAGGTTCATAAAAATCTTAAAAAACCCCCTGGGAGACCAATAGTCTCAGGTAATGGCTGTATAACGGAGCGAGCGAGTCAATTGGTGGATGATTACCTGCATCCCCATGTACTGGCTTTACCTTCCTATATCAGGGACACCAGTGATCTCATCAAAGCCATTGAAGGCATCCAGGTCCCTGAGGAGGCGTGGCTAGTGGGTATTGATGTAGAGGCCCTCTACAACTCCATCCCACATCATTGTGGGGTTCGAGTTGTGGAGGGCTTCTTATCAGAAAGAGGAGGTTCTTCAGTGGAATATAATGCCTTTGTCATATAACTTCTTAGATTTATTTTGTCCAATAATGTCTTCTTGTTTAATGGCTCCCATTACCTCCAGGTGCAGGGTGTGGCTATGGGGACCAAGTGTGCCCCCTCCTATGCCAACCTGCACCTGGGGGGATGGGAGCGTGACCTTTTTTCCAGGGTTAACCTGGAGTCTTTTCTATCCTATATACTCCTTTGGAGAAGATTTATTGATGACATTTTTATGATTTGGACAGGCCCTTTGAGTATGCTTTTGAGATTTTTTGAGGTTCTGAAAGTCAATGACTTCAATCTCAAATTTACCCACACTTATAGCCAGAGGTCTTTGGACTTTTTGGATATTACTATTTATGTAGATGAAGATGGCATTTTGGGTTCCACCCTCTTTCGAAAAACCACTGCAGGCAACACTATATTGAGGGCAGACAGCTCCCATCCTCAACCTCTGGTATCTAGTATACCATACAGCCAGTATTTAAGATTACGACGTAATTGTACGAAATCTGAAGATTTCGAGAGAGAAGCTAAGAGCTTACAGAGGAGACTCTTGGGAAGAGGCTATAGTAGGGCCTGTTTGAAAAAGTCTTATCATAGAGCGAAAAAATGGAACAGGACTGATTTGATTTTTGGCAAAAAGAAGAATAAAACCAATACTGATGGGGTACGTCTAATTACACGATATTCTGGTCAACATGACCAGGTACGGTCAATTCTTAAAAAATTTTGGTACCTTCTAGAGGCAGATGAAAAGGTATCTAAATTTATTGATGTTCGCCCCCAGATAACTTTTAAAAGGTCTCGTTCTTTAAGGGACCAATTGGTTCACAGTCATTATGCTCTTCCTAATAAATCCACAAAAACACTTACAGGCACATATTCCTGCAGAAAATGTAATTTCTGCAGATATCTGCCTAATTTAAGTGAAATCATTCTCCCTAATGGAAAACTGTATAGACCGAATTTCTATGCGAATTGTCAAACAGTAGGAATTGTCTATATAATGTATTGCAGTTGTAAAGCCTTTTATATAGGCAAAACAAAAAGGCCTTTTTTTAATCGAATTCGTGACCATGTCAAACTTGTCAAAAACAAAAAGTTCATAAGTCCCATTAGCCGACATATGGGTTTATACCATGGCTTTAATGATAGGATGATGACCTTTTTTGCTTTGGAACACATCCCACTGAATGAAAGAGGTGGAAGTGTAGATAGAAATTTATTGCAACGTGAAACCAAATGGATATTTAATTTATCAGCTATTCAGTATCCAGGTATAAATGAATCCATCAGTTTCAAACCCTTTCTAGGCTAGTTAATGTCAATTGTATTTATTGCTGATTCAGCACAGGATTTCTGATGCTGGCCAGCATTTTGGATTTTGTACTTTTGTTACAAAGTCCTTTTTTCTAGGTGCCTTTCATTGGCACAACACATATATTTTGGCAAAATTGCCTACATGTGTTTATTTTTGTAGATGTGGTTTATTTACCGTTTAAAGAACAAGAATATTCTGTGATTTGTCCATTGTATATATTTTTTCCTGACCCCCGCCATTATGTGGATGCGACTATAGGTGGCACACCCCGGGGTAGGCACATTGGGGGACCCCATGGATTCGAGCCTATTTTTCAGCCTCTGTTATGGTTGCCCATATGGGCACCCGCGGTGCCCTACACTTATTTTCCAGGAAAAATGGTCCAACCTGGTTAGTAGCAGCACCGCTTTAAAACACCCAGCTGTCCTTCTATGGAGTTTCATCAAATCTTTTTATTTAATTGTCATCTGCATTACAACACTGACTGATTCACTAGATGGGGTAATTTTCCCTTTTTCTATGACCTTTTCGTGTCTTTGGATTCTTTCCCCATTGTATAGGCATTACGGATATATTCCTTTGAAATCCACTCTTTAACAATGCTGTCAGTTTCATTTGGATCCTTCTTAGATTGCTTCTTGGCAATCTGTTACCTCCTCTGCATACATTCATGTCCGGACCGGATGTTGTCATCCCCGACCTTCCGGTTCCGGCGGAATAACGTGATGCGGTCGCGTCTCAATGACGCACTTCCTCTTCGGCCTCCATTGGACCACTGGGCGTACCTCGCTCTCACTCCCTCGGTGACGTCAGACGCCGAGGGAGTGGAGAGGGTGTATAAATGCTGGCGCCACATGGTCAATATTACACTAGACCACCGGGGAACGACACATGATCTTTGAGACCATTTGCGGTAAATGAAATCTTTTAAACCCTGCTTCTCTCCTTACATCCTTGGTAGATTCCAATGCTGACTATGTCCTTCCATGCCTTTTTCTTTCTCCTTTCGTGCAGTCTCCTTCATTTTTGAGTGTACTATTGGAAAATTTGTTGAATTGAAATGGCGGTGAACTTTTGAATACTGCATGACAATTTAGGTGCTGAATCTTGTCAATTTTGGGTAAGTATTCATACCCTCAAAATTTGACAGACCCTACATTATATTTATTACTATTTTCAACAAATTCCATTTCTTTTTGTTTCAAGGGATACTTCCCATTTGGGGGTTATTAAGGGGACTCCATTTTCCCTTCCTGTCTTTGTTACATTGAGGTACCTAATGAATCAACTGCACATTTATTCATAATCAGGTGACTATTTTGGTAATTTTTTCTACCTGATATTTAGTCCCATACCAATTGGAGACATAGCAATTTTTGGGTTGAAATGTATTCCTATGCTCTGGTTTTACTATCTTTACCCATCATTTCTAGCCTGGCTGTCACCCTCTCTATGGGTCAACTCTAGGAGTCTGAAGGTCTCGGTTCCCTTCCCCTCTGTGCTTGCTCAGGTGGCGTCACCTCTATTGCCTCCACCTTTGGCATAAGAAAGGGCTCAGGTTATCTTAAGGTACTTTATTTGTATCATTGTCCTTATAATTATGTAAATCAATTGGGCACTCAACATTAGGACCATTGAGATAAGCCCTATATACATGTACATGTCATGTCTTTTATGCTTTCTCCTTCTGTTACCCAGAAATGTTTACTCTCGAGAAATGTCTATGAAAACTCCTGAAGAAGCTATTATGAAGATGGCGAAACATGTAGAGTTGATATTTTCGAGTGCATTTTCTTGATTTTATCATTTTATATTGATGTATTGTCTTGTCCTCACTTTTGATGTGTAATAAAATGTACAATTTTTGAGAATTCAGATTTTTCTCCATCATTTAGCACCGTTAAAGTCCCACTTGCCCCCCTCCATTGTAGTTACTCAATTAAAGGGATGTGGTGCTTTTTACTTCATCTCTAGCAATATCTCTTTAAAAATTTAGGTATTATAAGTAGTAATCAGCATGGATTCATGAAAAATCGTTTGTGCCAAACCAATCTATTAACCTACGATGAAGTGAGCTGCCACCTAGATAAAGGAAAGCCTGTGGATGTGGTGTATCTGGACTTTGCAAAGGCCTTTGACACCGTTCCCCACAAACGCTTACTGTACAAACTAAGGAAGGTAGGTATGGACCATAAGGTGAGTACCTGGATAGAGAACTGGCTCCAGGGGAGAGTACAGAGGGTGGTGATTAATGGGGAGTACTCGGATTGGGCGGGTGTGGAAAGTGGGGTCCCCCAGGGTTCTGTCCTGGGACCAATCCTGTTTAATTTGTTCATAAATGATCTAGAGGAGGGGATATCGAGTACAATCTCAGTATTTGCGGATGATACTAAATTAGGCATGCCAATATCTTCTATGCAGGATGTGGAAACCTTGCAAGCGGACCTGAACAAAATAACGGGGTGTGCAACTACATGGCAGATGAGATTTAATGTTGAAAAATGTAAAGTAATGCACTTGGGGGCCAGAAACCAGAAAGCAAGCTACTCACTAGGGGGGGGGGGGACCTCTGGGTGAGTCTAGGATGGAAAAGGACTTGGGGGTACTGGTAGACAACAGGCTTGGCAGTGGCATGCAATGCCAAGCCGCCGCGAGCAAAGCCAACAGAATACTGGGATGTATAAAAAAGGGGATTCACTCCAGAAATAAAGAGATTATTCTCCCGCTCTACAAGACTCTGGTCCGGCCACATCTGGAGTATGCTGTCCAGTTCTGGGCACCGGTCCTCAGGAAGGATGTGCTGGAACTGGAGAAAGTCCAGAGAAGGGCAACAAAAATAATTAGGGGAATGGAGGACATCAGCTATGAGGAAAGACTACAGGCACTGAACCTATTCTCTCTGGAGAAGAGAAGATTGAGGGGGGATATGATATCAATGTACAAATACTATACTGGCGACCCGAGCATAAGGAACAAACTATTCAGAGAAAGGAGATACAATAAGACACGTGGCCACTCACTAAAACTTGAGGAAAGGCGGTTTAACCTTAAAGTGCGTAAGGGGTTCTTCACTGTAAGAGCAGTAAGGATATGGAATTCTCTTCCACAAGCAGTCGTATCAGCAGGGAGCATTGATAGTTTCAAAAAACTATTAGATGGACACCTTAAAGACCACAACATACAGGGGTATACAATGTACGGTTAAAAGCAATCACACACACACATCATAGGTTGAACTGGATGGACTGATGTCTTTTTTCAACCTCACTAACTATGTAACTATGTAACTATGTAACTATGAAAGGGATGTATTCCAGAGATAAGACTATAATCCTTCCACTTTATAAAACTCTGGTCCGACCGCATCTGGAGTATTCTGTCCAGTTCTGGTCACCAGTCCTCAGAAGGGATGTGTTGGAGCTGGAGAGGGTCCAGAGAAGGGCAACTAAACTAATTAGGGGATTGGAGGGCCTTGATTATGAGGAGCGTCTGCAATCACTTGATTTATTCTCCCTGGAGAAGAGACGCCTGAGGGGGGACATGATAGCAATTTTTAAATATCTCAATGGGGATCTAGGCTTAGAAAAAAAGCTGTTCAGTCGCAGGGATTGCATGAGGACTCGGGGGCATACAATGCGATTAGAGGAGAAGCGTTTTAACCTCAGGCAACGTGGGGGGTTCTTTACTGTTAGGGCTACAAGATTGTGGAATTCTCTACCACAAGAGGTGGTTTCTGCAGGTAGTATGGTGGCTTTCAAAAGACTACTAGACGTACATCTCAAGGATCAAAACATTCAGGGGTATGCGAGATGATTACAACCACACACACCTACACAGGTTGAACTGGATGGACTATTGTCTTTATTCAACCTCACCTACTATGTAACTATGTATGTAACTATGTTCCTTCTGAGGACTCATTTTATTTTCCCGCAATCATAAGGCAAATTCATTGTTGGCTGAGAGGAGGTAACATCAATTCCTTTTAAAAGCACATTGATATAGCAGGCTCTGATACCAACTGTCCAGATATGCCAGACTTTTTTCAGTTTCCTTTCAGATGTCCAGACTTCAGCAAATAAATTGCAGCAACAACTCCAGCTAAGCCACGCTGCTGTCATGTTTCACCCCACCCAAGGGGCTTAGACCTCCATGAGTAAGGTCAGTGGGTGGAGCAAAACCTGTTGGGGGCATGGTCTGGATGGAGTTAGGCTAAGGCTGCTATCACTTATTAAACGCTTCCAGGGCTGCAAATAAAAATTGCGAGGCCCCATACAGACTAACTGACAGGGCCCCCCCAAGAAAATATTAAAGCTAAAAGATGAAACTGAGTTGATAAATAAATCTGTGTGTGAATGAGGTCTTGGGGCTCATGCACATGGGTGCTGTGGTCTGTAAAGTGTGAATCAGTGGTTAATTCATGTGGCTTGAGCCACCTGGAGCTGTACGAACACAGCTGCAGGTCCTAATTTGACAGGCGTGTATTTAGGGACCTCTCACCTGCACACCTGTCAAATTAGTAGAATGACAGGTGGCTCCAGCCAAACCCCCCCCCCCCCCCCAATTCACACAGCCAGAGTAGCTGTGGGAATGAGCCCTTAATTAAAATTTTCAAACCTGAAAAAACAGATCTCTCCAGCGGTGTGCTGTCACTACTAAGAGGGATTCCATCTTCATCTGGTCTTGTCTCTGGGTTCTTGGGCTCCAGTTGTTTGGCCAAACTGCAATGCAGTAACTCACACACATGCACGCGGGTGTCATGGTCACAACACAGCTTTCTCAATGGATGGTATGTCATCAATTGAGAACGCAGTGCACATGTGCTGGTGCTATCATCAGCTGCTACGTTTAGGAGATATTCACTGTGTCTACAGGTAAGCCCTAATATAGGCTTACCTGTAGATACAAGATAAAAAAAAATGGAGTTTACTACTGACAGATCAGTTAGTAAATAGTTAAATAGAAGTAGTTGATACATGGATTTGCAGAGGGAACTGACAGTGTAGGGGAGAAGAAGCAAAGTTGCATAGGTCAGGAAGCAGTCTGGGGGAGAGGAGTGGGAACCCCAGCTACATAAAGCACACTAAACTGCATTGGGACAAGATAACAGGCAGCTATAGAACTGGTGTAACAGCAAATTCTTCACCCCATGGGAATGCAGCTGATCAGCTGTGACTGTGTCAAGAAGACAGAGCAATGGGATGGGGGGGGGGGGAGAGATGAAAAAATATACAGGCAGGCCGGGACAAGTAGTATAGGAAGAACTGCAGGGAGAAAAACAAAGTTACAGAGACAACAAACTCAGGCAACATTCGACCCAGTGCTGAGAAGGGGGGCCCGCACAGGGAGAGGGATTAGTGAGGGACAGCTGTCTCTTTAACAGCAGATAAAAGTGGGCAGCAGGGTGAGGGGGAGAGATCAGCTTTCAGCTGCTGGAGGACAATTTCTGTAAATGTCATCCATCACTAATCCCCCCTCCCTGTGTTTGCTCCCCTGTGTGCTCGGGCCCCCTACAAGAGGACCAGTGCCCCCCCCCATCAGCAGCCCTGCACGCTGGGCTTGTATGGTGTGCAGTGGCTGGGATTTTTCTATTTTTGTTCTGTGGAATACATTTGTTCAGGGCAGACTCTAGATAGCTTGACCTGCACCCTCAGTGGAACACACCAAATGGGGGACATAGATGCTGGAGCTGAGACCCTAAAGTCGGTTTAGGTTATAAATTCCAGCTATATGTAAGTTGCTCCTTGTTCTCCCTAACCTCCCTTAACCTGTCTTATAATTATGCTGGACATTTCATTAGTGATAAGCTAGTACTGAAGATAATGGTCACTCATCCATAAAGACCTCCTTGATTGTTTTTTTAAAGGGTGCTGCCCTGCAAAAAGAAAACGTCATGGAGGGAAGAAAAGTTGCTGTAAGGCCTTTAACTATGGCTGCTGGAGTCAATGGAGTGGTCTGCTGAGGTTAGGTGTGAGTTACAGTGTACACCAAAGGAAAGGCTGCTTTCATGAACCAGAAATATAAGTTAAAGTGACTCTCAACAATATTCTTATAAAGTAAAGTAATCTACCCATCCACTACTTAAACGCTAAGTTAAACATTTTTTTTTCTAAATTCCAGCTCCTCTATGTACCAATATACCATATTGCAGAAAAGCTTTCTTTCATTTTCAGAACACCTTACCTTAACCCTTGCATCTCTTAGAAAGCTTCAGAGACCTCCTAGTATAGATTTGAGATGGAGAAACCAGTAAGGCCCCTTGACTAGTGTATAACAGATGTCACTATAAACCTGGCTGAACAGTCAACCCACCACCCACTTGCATCCTTTCACCTTTACCTTATCCCAATAATCGAGACGACACCATGAGTGGAATAAAATTGGCCATAGCAGCCATTTTATTAACCAATTCCAAATTAAATTAACATAAATTAACATAAAGGAAAAAACATTCCTTAAAACAGAAGGTCTTTGATGCCCCCCATTTAATGTTCAGATAAATACTACACTACAGGCCCACTTAACCACTTTACCGCTATGTACCGGAGTACTACTGCGGCAAAGTGGCTCGTTCCCGTCTGACGACGTAGACCTACGTTGCCAGACTCCTCCCCCTGTAGGCGGCGCTCGCGCGCCGCCGGAGGCGCGCTCCCGCTGTACATCCGCTGTCCAGCATAGCTGGACATCCGATCTGTCCCTGTCTCACACAGTCACCTCCCCCCCCACACGTCAGTAAGCACCAGGCATACATTAACCCCTCCCTCTCCAATAAAATTAACCCCTTCCCTGCCAGTGTCATTTTTACAGTAACAGTGCATATTTATAGCACTGATTACTGCAGTAATGTCACCGGTACCCCCAAAAGTGTCAAAAATGTCAGTCAAGTGTCCGATCTGTCCGCCGCAATGTCGCAGTCCCGCAAAAAAATCGCAGATCGCCGCCATTACTCGTTAAAAAAAAAAACACCAAAAATGACAGAAATCTTTCCCTTTGTTAGTAAACGCAATAACTTTTGCGCAAACCAATCAAAATACGCTTATTGCGATTTTTTTTTACAAAACATGGGTAGCAGAAAACAAATTGGCCAAAAATGTAAAAAAAAATTGGTTTTTACATCTTTTTTGGGGGGAATTTCATATAAAAAAATGTTAAAAATATTGTTATTTTTTCAAAATAAACGCTCTTTTTTTGTTTATAGCGCAAAAAGTAAAAATCGCACAGGTGATCAAATACCAAAAGAAAGCTCTGTTTGTGGGAAAAAAAGGACGTAAATTTCGTTTGGGTACGGCGTCGCATGACCGCGAAATTGTCAGTTAAAGTCGCACAGCGCCGAATCGCAAAAAGTGGCCCAGACGTAAGACAGCAAAATGCTCTAGTGGTAAAGTGGTTAAACATACTAGGCCTCCAGCCGCAAAACGCCAGCTCTGAGACAACACTCTACCTGCAGTGTACCCATTTTACCTTCCAGTCAAACTGACATCAACTGGAACACACCAGAGGGAACCTACCACCACAGGATCCAGAACCATTACCTTGACTTAAAGGTTCTTGCACCTGCCAACAAAGACCAACAAAAAACGCCACAGCTGCCACGACATCCCAGGCAAACCTGTCAAAACAAAGAAAAAGAACAAACCCCACCAAGAAACCATGACAAATAGATTTGAAACATTAGGGAGGGAGGGACGCTGCTTCTACCGAGTGAGGGGACCTTTTTTGGCGCCCCAGCAGATCCCACCTCTTCCTGCCTGCCAGCCCCACCTCCCCCCAAAGCTAAACCTAAACAACCTAGGCCCCCCCCCCCATACACACACACCCTGTCTAAACTTGTGCCTACTAAGTTAACCCCTACCACTCCCCTGTCCACCTAGTAATGCTGGCTCTACACTATTCTTATCGCTCCTGCTCCGGGCCTTACTTTCACATGGGCTTTCCGATCCAGTCCGCCTGTCAGCTTTTCAGTCAGACCTGATTGGATGCCCCATGCAGCCCTATGGAGCAGCGGATGTCATCGGAGACATCTCCGCTGATACCCACTTCTATCCGATCCTGTCCGTGAAATCTGGACGGATGGAAACCCTATTTTTCATCCATCTGGAGGATCGGATGAAAACGGACAGGCAGTCTGTTTTCATCTGATCTCCCATAGAGGAAAGCTGGGCTCTGACAGCTCCATCTCTGCAAAGTAAGTGGAGACTGAGCTTTCATCCGCCTGCTCAGCGGGGATCGGAATCTGTCGGGTGCAAACTAGCAAAACGGAGTCCGTCGGGCGCACCACCCCTGTAAAAGGACCCTAAGGGACAGAAATCAGTTTACCAGCTGACCTAATTAGCACAAACCCTGCACCCATTAACTATGTCCCAGCATCCCTCCAAGCATGCATTTGCCTGGCTTGTCAATGCAAGCTGCCCAGCATCCCTCCAGACGGGCCCAGGCTGCATGCTAAACTCTCTGGGGCCAAATGCGGCCCATGGGCCACGGGTTGGACACCCCGTGGATAGATAGGTGGGACATCCTATTCCAAAGTTTTAGTAAATCAAAAGGAAATTGTACAGAGATTGTACATTTAGATTGTATAGTGTGCTTTTAGTGCCATCGACTGTCACCGCTCAAAATATTTTAAGGGGTATAACCACAGGTGACAGCAGGGAAAATATGTTCAAATGGCAATAGTTCACAATTTTAGCTGAGACTATGATTCCCAAATATCTGAGCTGCATCACTATAGGCACTGGGCAGAAAGAAGATAACATGGGGTCAAGAGCTCCATCCAGTGGCAACAGGGCTGACTTGATCCAGGTAATAGTGAAGCCTGAATAAATGCCAAATTCAGTGAATATGTCCATTTCCGCTTGCAAAGAGGGGCCTGTATTTCCACATACAACATGATATTTTGTATGATAAATGCACTATTTCTTTGACAAATGCTTTTGCAGTCTCCGGGGCAGATGGTGTTCCAATGATTGGTACAAAGTGTGCCATCTTTGATAGCCTATCAATGATCACAAAAATAGAAGTAAAGTTTTCAGATAGTGGGAGCTCGACAATAAAGTCCATGTTAATCATCTCCCAGGGCTTGGTAGGAATGGGCAAAGGCCTTAATAAGCCCCAAACTTTAGTCTTGTCTCCTTTGCTTTGAATACAGGTTTCACAAGTCCTTACGTAATCCTGGCAATCCAACCTCAGGCTGGCCTCCAAAAAGACCGTTGTAAAAGTTCCAGAGTCTTGCGCATCCCAAAATGCCCTGCCAAAGGGTGGTCATGGCACAAATTTAAGACTGACTGGCGAAGACTTGAAGGTACAAAAACTTGTTGCTCATGGACGAACAACCCATCCCATTCTTGCAATTGTGAGTCAAATGGTGGACCTTCCTCCTTGGATGCTTGTTTGAGCTGTGACACAAAATCTCCTTGCAGTAACAGAAAATTTTGCGAGGATAGGTTGGTGTCAGGTTGAGTAGCTTCCTTTTCTTCCAGAAACATACGTGACAGGGCGTCAGGTTTCCCATTCTTAGAACCAAGTCTGTAGGTCATGTGAAATGAGAATCTTGAAAAAAAAAAGGCCCACCTGGCCTGACGGTGTCTTAGACGCTTAGCTGTACGGAGATACTCTAATTTTTTGTGGTCCGTAAAAATCAGGATTGGATGACTTGCTCCCTCAAGCAGATAACGCCATTAATCCAGAGTGGACTTGATGGCGAGTAACTCACGGTCTCCCACATCATAATTTCTCTCTGATGGACTGAGTTTTCTTGAGAAGAAAGCCACGGGGTGTAGAAGAGACTTAGCGCCTTGTCGCTGAGATACGATAGCACCAACTGCATTTTTCAAAGCATCGACCATCGATGCAGGATCAGGATGTTGCAGAATTGGTGCTGATGTAAAGAGAGCTTTTAATTTATCAAAGACGAGTTGCGCTGCCAGAGTCCACTGAAATCAGGTGTTTTGTTTAGTAAGCTGTGTGATGGGGCTGATGATAGCTGAGAAGTTCTTGATAAATTTATGATAAAAGTTAGCAAATCCAACAAATCTCTGGACTCCTTTTCGATCTGCTAGCACTGGCCACTCAAGAATGGCACTAACTTTTTGTGGGTCCATTTGCAATGCCTGATGTTGCGATAATAAGCCCCAGAAACTGGATTGTTTCTTTCTCAAATTCACACTTCTCAGCCTTTGCGTATAACCGATGTTCCCGGAGACGGTTGAGCACTTTTAACATGCACCTGGTGTTCTTCAATGGAAGGGGAGAATATGAGTATGTCATCAAGGTACACAATCATGAAAAGGTCAAGGAAGTCCCTAAAGATATCATTGACAAAATGCTGGAACGTTGCTGGGGCTTTACACAGTCCAAAGGGCATGACTAAATACTCAAAATGCCCAAAGCGGGACCGGTTTGAAGGTCAAGCTTTGTTAACACTTTCACTTTCCTGAACTGCTGGAAAAGTTCTGGAACAAGAGGAAGAGGGTACCTGTTTTTAATTGTTATTTTGTTTAGCTCTCTATAGTCCACACAGGGTCTCAGGGTGTGACCCTTCTTTTCAACAAAAAATATTCCAGCCCCAGCGGGGGATGTGGATGGACAGATGAATCCCCTTTCTAGGTTCTCAGTAATGTATAGGCACAATGTCTCAAGCTCAAGTTCTGATAGGGGAAAATACGTCCGAATGGAATCTCGGCCCCAGGTAACAGTTCAATTGGGCAATCGTACGGCCGATGGGGCGGTAAGGCCTCGGCATTCTTCCTATCAAAAACATCTAAGAAATCATGGTAGGTTAATGGAACATATTGTGAAACTGAAGTCTATGGTTGCAGTTCCATAACGGGGCCGAGGTAGTGACCGTATTGGGAAAACAGTGTTGCTGGCAGTAGGTGGTAGGGAATGAAACAGCTCCAGACTCCAAGTTTATTTGGGGATTGTGTGCATTCAACCACGGAATGCCCAGGATGATAGGGAACAAAGGTTATGGGATAATGTCCAGGGTTAGGTATTCTGAATGATTAGAGGAGGTTACTGCCAGTAGCGGACAAGTTTCTTGTGTGATAGGACCTGACTTGAGATTCGAGTCATCCACCAAATGAATCTTCAGATCCTGCATTTTAGCTTGCAGTGGGACTTTGTATTGTTCAACAAACGAATAGTCCATAAAACAACTGCAGGCCCCGGAGTCAATAATGGCTTGAATTTAGATGCTCCCTCCAGGTAGCTGCAGGGAGAGAGTCAGCAAAAGGTGAGAGGAGATGCTCTTCAGGGGACATCTGGAAGTATCAGAAACAAGGACAATCTTATGTGGTTTTATCAGGCAGTCACGCAGAAAGTGACCAATGCCCCCACAGTAAAGGCATAAGTTGTTCTGCTTGCGTCTAAATCTTTCCTTGGCTGACAGAAGTGAACAAGGAAGTCCCAACTGAACAGACTCCACCATGAAAGAGCATGGTGGTGGACAGTGGCGGCCTGTCCATAGGGGGCGCATGGACGTCACCCCCCCAAAAAAAAGAAGGAAAAAAAAGATTGAAAAAATAAAAAAATAAAAAAAAATGTTCAATTTTTAGCCCACTAGGGGCGCCGGACCTAGTGGTGGGTATGGGTGGGGTTTTCCACCCCATGTGACGCGGGCATTGGCACCGATTGGCGGCCTTCTGTGGGTCATCGGGGCGCAGAGCAATGCGCCCCGACACTCCCTACTTTTGTGATGTCCTACCTGCGATTGGTCCAGACTCCAGCCTGGATAATCTGATTAATTGCTAATAACCCTGGCTGGATCAATAGCTGAGCTGATGGAGCACTAGGACAGAGAGTGTACTATGGGCAGCATGTGCCTGCCTAGGAGATGAGACAGACACTTACATACATATCATCACATGCTTTGTAATCAGCAGTTTAAAGTGCAGTGCCATGCAGGTCCCCTGTACACAACACACACAATAGACAGGATCACACACCCACCACTTCCAATAACCATGTCACTGCTAACAGACCCACAAGCAGGCACTTCTAGTCCTCCTCTGCTTCCATCCTACACATCCAGCAAGCAGATCAGCACAAAAGATGTGTCCATGTGCAGCAGACAAAAGAGGTGTAGACTATTTTTTAATTCCTCATAGACAGTTACATGCAATACAAAAAATTGAAATTGGAAGTATAATCTGGTCCGACCATGCCCCAATTACTTTACTTTATTCACTTTCTGATACTTTATCATTTACAAATAGATTTTGGAGATTAAATGAGAGCTTATTACAGACCCCAGAGAGCCTCAAAGATATAGCAGAAGAAATACAACAATATTTTCAAATAAACGAGTCCCCAGAAGGAGATCCAGGCATACTATGGGAAGCACACAAAACAGTAATCAAAAGAACGAGAGAAAACATTGGCATCATTGCTCTCTCTACTACATGAGATGGAGATTAAACATAAAAGATCCCCATCAGTTAACACGGAGATAGAGATGATTTCTGTGCGGAAACAAATTACTGATCTTGTAAGTTATAAGGCCAAAGCTTCCTTACAAAGGAGCCGTAAAATTGGATATGAATCTGGTAATAAATGTGGGAGACTCCTTGCTAGAGCGGTAAAAGATATCAAAGCAGCTACATATATCCCTCAAATCTTATCTCCTAAAGGAAAAAAAACTATCACTACCCAAACAAATTGCTCAGACATTTCGAGACTTCTATTCTGATTTATATAACCTTCCAGATCTATTTTCTTCGGTAGCCCAGATGGAAGACTATATTAAATTATCAGCGGAAATCTGTAAAGAATTAGATTCGCCAATAAAATTGACAGAAATTCAACAAGCTCTGAATGCGATGAAAGCTGGGAAAGCTCCAGGGCCAGATGGCTTTACTCTCCAATACTATAGAGTTTTCTTCCCAATTCTGGGACCATATTTACTGAATCTGTTTAATGGTGTAGGATCGAATACTATATTTTGTAGAGATACTTTGAGAGCACACAATGTAGTTATACCCAAGAAGGATAAAGACATAATGTTATGCGGGAGTTACAGGCCAATATCATTGCTCAATATAGATTTAAAACTTTTCACTCAGATATTAGCAACCCGACTGACGCAACATTTACATTCCCTAATTCATTTAGACCAAGTAGGATTCATAACAAACAGAGAAGCGAGAGAGAACACTACAAAAGCATTGAACTTATTATATGCCGCAGACAAAACCCAATTTCCATGTGTCTTTTTAGGAACTGATGCAGAAAAAGCGTTTGATAGAGTTAACTGGAAATTTATGCTATCTACACTTAAACATATTGGCTTAGGAAAGACTATGTTACAATGGCTATCTTCCATATACTCTGCTCCATCAGCCCAAGTTAAGGTTAATGGGATTCTCTCTGAACCTTTTCTGATTAAGAATGGGACGAGATAGGGGTGTCCCCTATCACCCATACTCTTTGCTCTTTCCCTGGAACCATTTTTATGTAAAATAAGACAAAATGAAGATGTTGAGGGCATCCCAGTGGGGAAGAAACAATATAAAATTTCTGCCTATGCAGATTATCTTCTTTTTTCAATCGCTAACCCATTGATTTCACTACCAAACCTTATCAGAGAATTTGAACAGTATGGTACCATCTCCAACGTGAAGATAAACTTTAACAAATCAGAAGCCATGGGAATAAACTTACCTAGTAGAACTTTACAGAATTTAAAACAGAACTTTAAATTCAAATGGACAAATAGGGCATTAAGATATTTAGGTACTATTATACCGGTTAATCCTTCTCAAGTTTTTTAACTTAATTTTATCCCTCTTTTAACCGAAACCGCCTTCAGTTGGAGAAATGGAACACAGGTTTACATACATGGTTTGGTAGGTGTAATTTGCTAAAGATAACTATACTACCTAGATTTTTATATCTTTTTCAAACACTACCCATTAAGGTCCCAGCTTATTATTTCAAACAAATAAATTCAATATTTATCAAATTTGTTTGGGCAAATAAGAAACCCTGTCTCTCAAGGCAGTTACTAACGCTGTCTAAAAGATCGGGAGGAGCATCTTTACCAGATATGCGTAAATATTTTCAAGCTTCACACCTTCGAAGACAAATTGATTGGTGTAGTCATGGAGACTCTAAGCTCTGGGTACAAATTGAGCAGGCACATACACTTATTCCACTTAATAGAGCACTATGGTACCATGATGAATTACCAACAGAGTTGAAATCACATCAGTTAATTGGTATGACGTTACAAATTTGCTCACAACTATGCTTCCAGAATTCTTTATCTACATATGATTCACCATTACTCCCAATTTTGGGGAACCCAAAATTTCCCATAGGCATGGAGGCACAATCTTTAAGATCTCTCAGTATGACAGGTCATTTCCAAGCCGTACATTTCTTAAGGGAAGATAAATGGCCTTCTCTGGAGACAGTAATGAATGAGATGGATGTTTTTAGACTTCACTTCTGTAACGCACTTCAATTATCACATTTTCTTCGCTCAATCCCTAACCCTCAGAATTATAACCGTCAATTGACAACCTTTGAAAGATACTGCTCAGATACAGGAAATATTTATCACGTGATATCCAAAATATATGATCTGATAAATACACCTGAAAGGCAATATCAATTATCTTATTTTGACAAATGGGAGAGGGAGTTGTCTCGTGCCTTCTCACCGGAGCAGCGTCAGAGTATGATCAACCTTGTCCATAAATCCTCTATATGTACTAAATATCAAGAAACAAATTTTAAAATATTGACAAGGTGGTATTACACTCCATATAAATTACACAAAATCTCGATTAATAACTCGAAACGATGCTGGCGCTGCTCGGTAGAAGAGGGCACGTTAATCCATATTTTTTGGTCTTGCCCCAAATTGACGGACTTTTGGAAAAAGGTTAGAGTGATCATGCAAAAGTTTACAGAAATTGAGATTCCGGAAGATCCGGCTTTTTTTCTTCTACAACTAAATAACTCATCAATGAGGAAATATAGAGAATCGGTAATATGTCATCTTGCAAATGCGGCCAGACTTTGTATACCCCTTAACTGGAAAAAAACAAACATCTCCAACAATAGCAGGTTGGGTTCGGAAAATAGAGAAAATAAACAAAATGGAGGATTTAGTAATGACAGCTCAACATAAGAGGGAAAATATATAGAGACGTGGGGAGCATGAAATCTGTTTATCTTATCGAGAGAAGGTATAGCACTATTAGATTGAAAAATTGAATGGAAGTATGATGTAAGCGTTGAGTATTTTTCTTTGGGTAGAGGTAACATTTGCCTGCCAAGAAATGGAAGGGATCAATATCCCCCCCCCCCCCCTTTTTCTTTTTTTTCCCTTTCCCCTCTTTCCTTCCCCTCTGGTTTTTGTTTTTTTGGGTTTTGAGGATTGTTTCTGTAGGTATAAAAGAAGGAAAATTGGGATGGGAAGAGACTGTACTATGTGTAGCTTTATCATGAAGACAAGTTGGCTGTATAAGAATAGAAGTAGGGTACTGCAGATAAATTGGGATAAGAGATTGTGATTGCTATATATTTGTATTAAAAATTATGTAAGAACCCTACTTTTTCCTACATTGTTAAATTACATGATTATAATGTATACTTTTGTTGTACAGACTTATCTCAAACCCTTAATAAAAAATGTATAAGTGAAAAAAAAAAAAAAAGAGGTGTAGACTACCTGACAGATGCCATTGGAGGTTCCTATGGCAATGGAATAGCTGTACATTAAATAGATAAGGAGCTGTGCCAAATATATGTAAAAAGGATGATAATGAATAAAATAATCCAAGACAATAAAGTCTAAGAAAACAGTCTTATAAATAGAGGTGGAAAGGGAGAAAGAGACCAGATCTCAGCCGACCAATCACCAGTGCATAGCAGGAAATTCTAATTGCACCCTGTGCTGACACTCATGGCTTCTTACCAGAGAGATTGACCCTCTTTTCACAGTCTCACGTGATAAAAACCGTGGTGAGACTGGTAGATCCTAATTCACTTCCACAGTAGACACAAGACTTCTTAACATAAATATATGATGATTCCCAAAACCATATACCGCTGTCTCTGGCAAAGTAAGCTTGAGGAGAGACAAAGGACAGCCAATAGTAAAGTAAGTATAAACAAGCAGGGTTTATTAGAAGTAATGCACTTACATTTAAATGCATGTCCCATTTGCTGTAAATATGCACTGTTACTGTAATAATGACACTGGCAGGGAAGGGGTTAACACTGTTGGTGATCAAGGGGTTAAATGTGTGCCTCATGCTTACTGACATGTGTGGGGGGGAGGGGGTTGTGTGACACAGACACAGATCAAAGGCTCAGCTATGCTGAATCTTGTGATCTGTCCCTGCCTGTCACAGAGGAGATCTAAACAAAGTGTAAACAAAGCGGGCGGATTTCCTCACTCTTTCCCCGACGATCGGGGAAGAGCGGCGGTGATCACTGCCTCTCCTCCCCTGGCCCAACTACCGCTGTGTCTAAATAAAGCGACGTAGGTCTGGACCCACCCGAGCCACTCTGCTGCAGTAGCAGCAACGTGAGTGGTCGGCAAGTGGTTAAAGTCAAGCTCTCTCATAGCTTACTCACTATCAGCTCCTTGCTGCTCTGTCACAGACTAAACATGCCTCCCGCAGACATGCCCGTTCTGGCTGCCCCATGCAGCCTCTCTGACTCCTGGAGACCTCCTGTTTGTTGGATGGGACCCTGAGCCATAGTGAGGTCACAACTAATAGCCCAGCACACACCTATGCAATCAGTGTGCTGGCGTCTCCAAAAATCTGGCGTAAAACACCCATCTTCTGAGTGGCATGGAGTCCCACTGCTACAGGCCTTAGGAGTAATTAAAGTTGCAGTCGACCATCTTGTGCATAGTCGATTATTGATGGCTTAACTGTAAAATGGTCTTGTGTACGTTTCTGTAATAATTCCTCTTCTTCTGGTACATTTTCCAGGTCTCCTCCTCCTTAGTTTTCCCTGTTGGGCTCCAATCCAGAAGTCACACATCCACATTAGCGTTCCCTTTATGTCTTCAGATGTCCTTTCCATCAACAGAGGCATACACAAGTACTCCTATTAGTCCACACATGTCAGTTTGCATCCTGATTGTGTTTTTTTTTTTACTGTAGTTACTGACTTTGCTTTTCTTGTCCTTCTACTCCACCCACCCTGACCATTCCTACTTCTTATGTGTGCTTCTCATGCTGGTTACTGTAGTTACTATTGGCAACAACCTCTGGCAACATTTACCTGCCTTTGTCTCACCCTTTGTCTCACCCTGCACCTTTAGAAGTACTGATGAAAACCTGCATCTTGACCAGAGTCTTTTTTTCATCATGTAATTAGGTCTGACCGTTCTCTGGCTAATCTGCACAACCCTACATCATAAATCCTTACAGGGTGTTTGCTTAAAGCAGTCCATAGATGAGTAATGTTGGTTCATTGACGGACACAGCTCCTGATTCTTCTTAACCATTGGGATATACTGCCCCCTACAGGAGAAGGACACTAGGCAGGAAAAAGCTTGAATACGCCCATGGGCAGTCCCAGGGCGAAATACTCCCACTGGACAGGGGCTGGCCTGCGCATTAAACATCTTGCGAGGGCGCATACGACCTGGCCTCAGCCTGAGTCGCAGCGTTCCTCCTGGTCGACAGCCACTCAAATCCCAATGGAGTGGTGGTCTGTCAGGAGCGGTGCCCACCCTGTTCCTGGTATGGAGGGATATTGGGGTGGATGTGGCCCCCTCCCTGGGACCATAAAGGAAGAGGGGAGAAAGCCCTACTGGAGTGCAATATAAAAGAAAAGTTTTATTCAGGACAAACAGGTTATGGTGACTCACATCTGAACTCACATCTGTACAGTCACTGTGGTGCCCTCCGTGGTGTGATCAGGTAGCTGGGTGCCTGCTCTGGGTCCTGGTGCGGTCCAATCGTCCGGGAGAGGTCCGGGGGTAGTCTTAGGCGACTTCCGGGTCGGATCGACGTAGGAACTGCAGAGAGCTGTTGTGGCTGCGGCCGGCAGCGTCTGACGTCACGGGCAGTCTGGGCTTAGTGGGCGTATCCGGGCATCACTACCCCCGGACCTCTCCTGGACGATTGGACCGCACCAGGTCCCAGAGCAGGCACCCAGCTACCTGATCACACCACGGAGGGCACCCACAGTGACTGTACAGATGTGAGTTCAGATGTGAGTCACCATAACCTGTTTGTCCTGAATAAAACTTTTCTTTTATATTGCACTCCAGTGGCGCTTTCTCCCCTCTTCCTTTATGGTTAACATTGAGCTGCTTCGCTCACCCGGATAGCAGCCCAGAGTGCCGCCCACCCTCACTCTCCCCCTCCACCTGAAGAACAGTGGATTTTTTACACCCCGACCCCTCCCTCCTCTGAATCGAGGTCAGCCCAACACCCTCAGTTCATACCACAGGCACTTGAACCTTTTATCCTACCCCCTCCAAGGCTTCCCCAGCTTACAGCCTCTTGATGTGCCAGTGCCTTGATTGACTCCCACCTGATTATTTGCTTATACTAGCAGCCACAACAGAGAGTAGCACCCCTTGTGAGCGCTATAAAATATACTTTCTACCTCCCTGGGACGGTGGGACCCCTGAAAAGGGGGGTATACCTGCGTTATGGAGTGCCTAATTCAAAAATTGTGGTTAAAGCTGCCACCAACCTACCACTAAGGTAGTGAAAGATAGAAATTGTAAGGGTGTTGGTATATGGCGCTACCACTAAAAACTGTGTGTAGAAACCTCAGTCAACCATTCTAATATTAGTCCTGTGTTGAACCAGAAAACTTCATATCTTCGAATTTGGAGCGGCCCAGATGTTGTCGTGGTGACGAAACGCGCAGGGCAGACTTTACAGCGTCACACGTCACTTCCGGTAGAGTGGTTCTGGACTGTGGAACGCGGAAGCACCGAGACAGCCGGACACCGATACTGAAAGTGAACTTTCTCAACTGTGAGTTTATGCTTCTCTTCTCCTATAATCCTTAAACATACTACGCAATGGAAGTTTCTTCTTTTTATGTGTTATAAGCAACAGCATCCACGAAGAGCCTAGCGGGACACCATCTGCGGACACCCAGGTGGAGACCCCTACACTAAGCCAGCACCCACCAGCCCTGTGTTACTTCTAACAGGGGACTCTGTGCGGTAAGTGCTTTACCTAGTGGGGGGCCATGGGTATCAGCACTTGCACCAACCGGCACGGGCACTGGAGTGTGGAACTACCTATGTGGGACTGTTGTTTTTATACCGTTTAATTAAATTATTTTCTCACTTACTGGTAATTAGCAATGGGCTTGTTAGCACACTTATCCCCTGGGCAACAGGGAATATAATAAAAGCAATTACCAGCACCTTTATTTGCACCTTTCACTTAGCACCCAGCACCTTATGAGTTACAGCACACCTGCTGTGTGCTTTTACATTACCTGACTATAAGGTTAATAGATAGCATTTGGAATATATCCATCACGCTGGCACTTTAATATTACACTATAGTGGATTTTAAACATTTTTTCACTATCACCTTATATCTGCTTAAAACATAATTTAAGGCAGTTTCAGGATATATCATCCAGCACCTGGCACCTTACTACTGCCTTATAAAAACCTCAGCACAGTGCACTTTATATATACTGTATTACATATATGCAACTTCCATGCCCATGCGAATGGGGAATTGACTCAACAACACAGCACAGTGCACTTTGTTAAATTTGAAGATATGACATTTTCTGGTTCAACACAGGACTAATATTAGAATTGTGAACTGAGGTTTCTACACACAGTTTTTAGTGGTAGCGCCATATACCAAAACCCTTACAATTTCTATCCAGGTTAAATAAAGCTACCTTAATTTCCGGTTAAGGAGTCCTTGGCCTTTAAAGATCCGGTTGATAAGAAAGCGGAGGCTCTGGCCCACCATATGTTTCACTATGGCTAGTTCGGCTTAGGCCAGTATTTACTATTGCCCTGGTGTCGCAAACTCTGACGAGTGGGCTAAGCTTTTATGCCGGGACCTGGAGGGGAAACGGCTTCCCCCTGCCTTTGCGGAGCTGGTGGATCAGTTGATCCAGGGACTATAGTTTATCTGTGATGCCTTTTTGGATGTGGCTCCTTTAAATTTTAGGCTATCTGTATCAGCAGTTGTCCTTTGGCGTCTTATCTGGCTGACAATGCTGGTCTGCAGAGCAGATTTCTAAGAAGGCCTTATCTGATCTCCCCTTTGTGGGGGATCGCCTGTTTGGGGATAAAAGTCCTTCAGGGCCTCCCCTGGAGGTTCCAAGAGAACCTGGTCTGGTAAGCCACAAGGGGCTTTTCCAGACCTGCGGACAAGGTACTTCTGCATAAACGGGCGCTCCCACCCGTATTTGGGGTGGGGGATGTCTTCGCTGATTTCCAGATCCATGGACCTCTTTGGTCCACAAAGTAATTCGGTCCGGCTACAAGATCGAGTCTCTGGAAAGGTTCTTCACTTACAACCTGCACTTGTCCCCAGATCGCTTACGGGGTCACTTTGGGGCAGTGCAAGATTTTTTACTTCATGGGGTGGTTGTCGGGGTTCCGGATTCGGAATTTTTTCAGGGGTTTTACTCAAACCTTAAAAATCCAATTTTTTTCACTCAACCAGTGGTTTGACCAAAAAAAAAAGTGACTTGATTTCCTTATCCACACACTCGGTATGGATGGGGGAATCAATCCCGCTGAGCTATTGTATGTTGACAGTGTGGAGGCTTCCCTGCTATCAGAATACATTGGTTGGTGCTGATGGTTAAAGCCAGCAGTACTAATCAAACAAGGAAAATACAACAGGGTGATTGAACAGAAGCCGATTAGTAGATCAACTTCTGTACAACCAGCCTGACCATACATGGATTGAAATTTGGCCAATCCCTGCTAAACTGTTCGATTTTCGATCCATGTATGCCCGGTTTTAGATAATCACTTCTCCAAACAAAATTATATCCCTTCTTTGGCTTGCTATACACAGGCTAAACTACCACAAACCCGCATGGTGTTTTGTTCCTTAAAAAAAGACAGACAATTTTCTAAAGAATATTGGTAGGTTTATTTGAGTGAGAAAGTGGCACAGGTACATAAGTTAGAAGGAATGATGAATTACCCAAGACTTCAAATGAACAAGAATCTTAACACATTTCTTTATAACTCAGAGGTTACAGTTAAAATATACTTCCTCTCCTTATATTTCCATGCATACACAAAAAGCCACCATCCTTACATCACCAAGGTGTGGTGAAATTCCCTAACGAACGTTGCCCAGTTTCCTTTAAAAGCTGATCGTTATTTCTGTTTCTGGTGAGTCGTACATTTACTATCAAGCAATGAAATATTTGGTGCTGCTGGCCGCAACATTATGCCTTCTGAACCTCTCAGGTAACACATCTTTCTTATATAAACTAATTTTTTTTTTTAATTGAGTTTGAGGCATAATATATTGGATATTTAGCTGTGTTTTATAGTTTAAGCTTAAGAGGTAAAATGAACCTGTTTTACACGTGAAGGGAATAATATCTGATCTCTGAACTAAACCTATTTTCCTTCAAAATGCTTTATGTGCTTCACTGAATATAAAGATCTGATCATCTAAATCAGTGGTTATCAATCTTTTCTATGCCTCACACTCCTAGGAAATGTTTGTACCCCCTTCAATATAATATCAAATTTGAGGATGAAGAAGTCTAATTTAGATATTTTGAAAATATAATTTGAACCACATACAATACTGTAGGTGAACAAATTGAACTTAAAAAAATTAAGTTCCAAATTATAACAATATGGATTTTTTGATCCCTTCTTCTGAAATCTTAAGGTCGCCATAAAAAAATCATCAAATTGTATAAGTGAAACCATATACATTTATGAATTTTTGAGTGAAACAATAGACAATATTAATGTCAGATCTGTTGTGTTATATAATGATTTAAAAATAAATCCTCTGAAAATCAGTTATTTACTTTATGTATATGTTAATTCTGTTATTCTGTCCTTTGAATTAAACAACAAGACTACTACAGTATCTACACAACATAACCACCTACTACCATTGTTTAAAGCAAACAGGTAGATGGTTGAGTGATGAAACATGACTGGTCACTAAGGGACACAAGCCACCCTTTCTGAAATTCCATCTTGCACCCCAGGTTGGGAACCTCTGTTATAGATTAACAATCTCTAGAATCTCTAAGTGTCATCTAAGGCTTTCTAAGTGTTTCTGCAAAAGGAAAAATATCATTGCTTTACATAAGGTTACCAGTGCTTGGCAGCAATAAAAATGCTCCGAATTAGCTACATAAATGTTGTTTGTGTGTACTGTACACTGACATTGCAAGAAACAACCATGGAAACATCATAGGCAGAGTGTGCAGAAAGTGACATTAAAAAACCTAGGGGGTGTTTTTCAAAGTGATTTTTTAGCAAAACAAAGTATGGAGATATGGATGGATGGGTGAGTTTGCTTTGAAAAGCAAAAATAAATGAAATAGTGTTTTACAGTTTGTGGTGCTCAAAATACAGTTTAGTTTTGCTTTAATTCTTTTTGTGTTCCGAGTGAAAATCTTTCTCATCTCCAGGAATAAACCTGTTGCAGACATGTGTAAAACTGTCTTAGGCAGGCACCATATATAGGTCTGTGTGTGCAATAGAAATTAAAACAATATATAGCCTGCAGTATTTTGTTCAGAAAAAGAAAACCTACAGTCTGAGGTCCCTTTCACACGGGCGTCATCTGCAGAACCAGATCTGTGTCACTTTTGTGACATCCATGCCTGTTCAGTTTTCTTCCTTCTTTTAAAACCACTTGTGTTGGATCTATGAATGGCTGGATGTCAAGGGACATGCATCTGTTTACATTAGACTATCTGTGATCCCCATGTTCAGGACTGGAAAAGTGGAAAAAGACACAGATCTCTATTTTTTTCTGACCCTGGATGGATTCAGTAGTCAGATGTAAATGAATGCACGTACATTTACTTCTACCTGCCCATAGACTTACATGGAGTTTCCAATTAGGCCCACCTAAAAACTGATAGGCCAAGCTGATCGTACCGCCCATGTAAAAGGGGCCTAAATAATATAGTGAACAAAAATTACATAAACTTTTAAGATTTTTCAGAAGAGGAACCAACATATATTTGTGGTTTTCTAAGTCTTTGTGTTGAATTGGGTCTGCAGCAGTTTCAATCACTATTTACATACAGTAGCAATCCCTGCTGCGCTCCTTGGAGACCTTGGAAACCTTGCCTGAAATTGAAAAAAATATTATATAGATCAGATAAATAAATGATAAATTATACTTCCATCTGTTCTGATTAAAAATGATCTATTGAGCTGTCTACCTATTAAATTAGTAACAATGAAAGAAAAGCATATTGTATATGTTGGTATACTTTTTAAATCTATTTAACGGTTTTATTATTGTGTTAAAACAGAAGCATATAGAATTGTGGGGGGGCGAGAGGCCAAAGCACATTCCAGACCATACATGGTGTCTATACAGATGAAGAGCCAGAGCTTCTGTGGAGGAGCCCTCATCACTCCGAAATGGGTTCTAACTGCAGCACACTGCATGGAAGACACGTAAGTGACCTGGGTTTTTTTCTTTTTTTGGGGGTTGCTGAAGTATTATGCAGTGATTGAATGGGGCTAATCTATTAAATAAATAGAGAAAAGGAATAGAGACTGTTTGTGAATCAATGTGATTGTTCTCTGAATTTATGGAATAAGGTGATGCTGTGTTTACTTCAACCATCCGATCAGGTGCTAGCAAAAATATTTGTTTTTTTTCACTCACCCATGATTTATTATTCAGAGTGAAAGGAGCTTTACCTTTTTCACCAAACTTAGTAAACAGTAATATTTACTATGGTAAGTGAACAGTCCTTACTCCAGCAAGGACCCCACCAAGATAAACACATTAAAAGCTAAATTCACCTAATGCACATATATTTGCAGAAAAAAAGAAATGTATTGCTTTTTGCATAGGAGCCTGCAAACCATTGCAACCATGATCAGTGGGTGCAAAGCCAGGCTCCTGCAGGCGTCCTCCAGTTCTGGCAGGGCCATCTTAAAAGCATCACGCACCCCTGCTCAAAGTAATGCACTGGGGCCCCTACAAGCCTGACCCAATTTATGCAGCGAGTTTCAAAAATGTAAGTATAAATATAATATAATTAAACATATATTTATTAATACTTTCAATAAAATTGATTTTATACAGTAGGAAACCATGTCATAAATCAAAGACTAATCAACACAAAGGGCACCTTAAAGCAGAGTTCCAGCCACAAAATCTTGCCTGTAGATTTTATGGCATCCGCTTCCTTATCCTTACCTGAGCAAGAATTGGATATTCCCGGGTTTTTTTTTTTTTTGCTTACTTACCTTATTAGAGAGGATAATATACTCACCTTACCATCCACTTCCTCCTTCCTCGGCCGCAGCTCGTGCCTTCACTTCTGCTTTGCAATGATTCCTGGGAGCTGAACATCATCGCTCCCAGGAATCGATGCGCCTGCACCGGCCCCGACGTCAGTTCCGGTGTAGGTGCATCATACCTTGCTAATCAGCTTCTGGGCATGCCCAGAAGCTGTGCAGGGATGACGCTGCAGACCCGGAAGTGACGGCCGGGCCAGCGCAGTGCATCATGGGACCGAAGAGGACGCAGAAGAGGATCGCGCTGGCTTCAAGCTGCCCACACCTGAGATGGCAGCGCTGGAGAAGAAATTTTATAAGTAAATATTTCTTCTAAAAGGTAAGTGCGAACCGGGACAGATCAGAGGCTATCCATCATGGAATGTACTAGCCCTGCCTGTCCCGGGGGTATGTTCATTGAAATTTTTTTTCTGTGGCTGGAACTCCGCTTTAAAAGGGGGAAGACAGGAGGGCACAGTACAATTTCCCCTGCAAAGTTTCAAACTGCAGAAGGAAAGTAGTGGGGGAAGATGTAGTTCGAATTGCAGATTTAGCCCAGTGATAGGCTGCTGCTGTCCTTGCAGCCCAGATTCTGGGAGGCTGCCTGGAAAATGGCCAGCCAGGGACAGCTTAGTAAAAAAGCATGACTGTCACAGCAAATCCAGGACCGTTGGCAAGTATGATGTAATGCAAGATTGTCATGGGGCCCCGATGCACCTGGGCAGTTCCAGGGTACCCATGCATTAAGACAGCCTTGAGTTCCAGTCTGTACCATGATACAGACTTTCAGTTAGAAAACTGGAGAAAGTGTCAAAGAATAAAAGTGCTTTATTACCCGCACTTGTATCCCTTTGGGAAATACAAGTCCATCTGCTGTGGTAGTTTATTCATTTATAGATCTCTGTGAAGGAATGATAGCTGATGTGAGAGAGAAGCTTGGCATGTTATGTTTTACAGCATAAATGTGGGAGTAACATGTAACATGTATTGGCCAGTGGGCAGTTTCAGTGGGATGGCCAGTTGGTGGGCCCTAAGGTTGGTGGTCAGGGTTGGGGGATGGGGGGCAGGCCTAAGGCTGAGCTAGGGGCCCCAACATTTCTGATGTGTGCCCTGAGCCTAATAGAATGACTTTTAGTTTGCTAACCTGTATCAAGCCAATATCTTTAATAAAACACTAGTTTTTGTTGTATCTCAGTGATGCTGATCTTTGCAGGTCCTTACTCTATATTTTACATCTGGGAACTTGCTTGAACTGAGCCAGCAATGGCAGAATTCCTAACCAGTCGCCGGATCATTAAGGGTAGATTTAGAAAAGCGGTAGGCTTGCCAATTGCTACATGTGAGGTAGATTTTGCTGTGGCTGCAAAGTGAAGTGAAGCATTGCGACAGTAGCAGTCGCAATAGGAATGTAAACATTCCTGTCTGCTGCCTACTGCAGCTTAAGGGGGGCAGCTGGAGGTGGCAAAACGTGGTTCAACCATGGATTTTCACCGCGACCCAACTGCATGTCTAAATGAGGCCTAATAGATCCAGGCAATTCTCCAGAATGACCAGCAATGTTTGTAAACAAGTGGCATGTGTGACATCATTCTAGCAAATCCTGCACCTTGTGCTCTGCACTCCCTTTAGAAGGAAGGAGAAGAGGAGTATAAGTGGACTGTTGGGGAATGGCTGTACCCCAAATAGCAGGTATGCTTCTGATTTGCAGTGCTTGCTGGCAGCTGAAATGAGCTGAGTGAGGTATATAGAGAAGGAGAGTGATAGCCAGCTGGGTGTATTCCTGTCTGGTGGGCAGGGCCGCTGATAGGGCACTACAGCTGGCCCTCCTGTTCCAGTGTTGCCCCATCAGTTCAAAAGGTGGGCCTGGAAACCTGCTGAGCCAGAGGGCCGGCTGTGCTGCCTTGTGACTCTTGTGAATACCCCTGCAGCACTGTCGGTTTTCTCCCTGTGCTGCAGGGGGATCAGTTCTTGTATCTATGCCCCTTTCCACTTGCTGATCAGTCCCCCCATATGTCTGCCTCCCCAGCAGTACTGCCAGGTTCCCTGCTCTTTTCTTCTGCCAGCAGCTGCTGAGGGCACACAGGAGGATCGGGTTCAGTATGGAGAGCTGGGGGCTGGTAAACATGTCACATTGGTACTGATCGCTCCTGTGTCCATTCATCATTGAATCATAGTAAACTGTCTTTTCTATGCTTCAGTTTGTGACCAAAAAGGAGTCTCAGAGCACTTCCTATTCATTCATTTGCAGCTGAGTCTGCAGAGAAAGGCACTGATTAATCTCTGTCTTCAGTCCCTTTCTTGTGAAACATCCGTGGTTTGTTTAGACCCCTGATATTTTACCAAAGCCCCCCCCCCCCCAACAGGGCGCTTAAACAATGTAATTAATTAATAAATTATACAATCCTCAAAACAAAAAGTGAAAACATTTAAATTGTAACAAAAAAATAATAATTAGGGGCTTGTTCACATGTACTTTGTTCTCTGAAGAGCAGTCCGCATTTGGATCGCTCTTCAGAGAGCATTTGACAGGCTGTATGGAGGCATATTGCCTCCTCACCGCCTGCTCTAACTCTTCACTAATGTACCGCAACCATGTTCTTTGCATAGCATTGCGTCTATGGCATTTTGGCAAAAAACTAATTTCATATTTTTCGGGGGGGGGTGCTGTGAGGTAGACTGTGTGGGGCCCCATGATTTCTAACAGCCCTGCTGGTGGCTGTGTGTAGAGTGGCCTGCAGCACTGTGAGTTAATGTACACTGACTTGTACACAGGCTGGGACATGTAGTTTCACTGTAGAACTACATCTCCCAGAAACTAGTAGCTCCACAAAGGGGAGGTGGCAGCAGGACTGAAGCATGGAGCATGTCATTCTTATTGTCTTTGCTGCCACTGTTATTGTCATGTTTCCCATTTGTTATTCTCACATTGCCATGATTGCCTGCTTCTTTGCATATTGTCACTATTGAACCTAGACCTATCCTTTAAGCCCCTCCTACTTTGAAGTATAGTTTGACCATACTCACCATTCAGTCCTGCCCACCTATCACACTACAATTAGCCCTGCCCACATTCTCAGGAAATACATTTTTTTTAATTTCCTGATTATTCTACAAGTATGTGTTCCAGCAATGGCTGCATGGCAATTCTCAATTCTCAGGATGTGTTTCCTGATGGTAAGAACACAGGACCATGTCTGGATAATGTCTGTTTAAATGGCTAATGTTTGTTATTTCTCAACTTCCTTTAACATATTAAGCTATCCAGCAAAAGTGTCAGAGGGTTGTGACAAACATTTACCACTGACGGGTGATTACAATGATCAGCTTTTATTAATTTATGTAAAACCTTTATCCCAAAAGGAAAAACGATAATGTTGTAACTGCCTAAAAATTGTTAGATGGGGTTCAGCTTAAATTTCTTGATCAAGACCATCTAAATCTACTAGCATATCTAATACAAAAATATAGTACCGTGATGTACATGCCATCATCCCCAATAGTAAGATACCAAAGAACCAAAGACCAAGGGAGGTCCAGAAAAGCGGGACTATATCGGCACATGTATAGTTGGAAGGATGCAATCACAACACCACTATGTAAAATAACATATACAACTTATTGCAATAAGTTGTATATGTTTTTTTTACATAGTGGTGCTGTGATTGCATCCTTCCAACCATACACATGCCGATATAGTCCCGCTTTTCTGGACCTCCCTTGGTCTTTGGTTCTTTGGTACCTTACTAGCATACCTAACACTACTCATTACCCAAATTGACAATGCTGGTGTCCAAGGGTGTCTTCATTACTTCTCCATCCAGAGTGGTAACATCCTAAAACAGGAGGAAGTGTATTACTGGCCAGATGACCAGATTAATATAAAGGAAATAGAGCCCCAAAAAAGATAAGTAATGCCGCCACCATGTTTAAGGATTGGATATATACTGTATATATATATATATATATATATATATATATATATTGTAAGGGATTAGCTCGGTGGTAAGCGTATGGGTGACCCCTTTGGGGGGGTCGGCACACAGGGAGATAGCCGAGGAGTGGTTGAAAACAATAGTTTTTGGTTTATTCTTCAAACAAGTGCATGCAGCAAAAACATCAAAATAAAATAAAACACAAAATAAATCCTGGCCGCTGTGGGCGTCTACCTTCTCACAGCTGGAACCTACCTAAGAAGTCTTCCCAACCTACTGTTGGGCCGACACTGCTGATCCTACAGCAGACACTCAAATGTCCATTTGTTTGCTTTTCACACAGCACAAACATTGTCCATTGAACATGTCCCTTTGTTTTCTTTCACACAGAAACACTTCGTCTTCTCACCTTTGAGACGTCTTCACTCGTTTTTACCCTCCTGAGCGCACACCGCTTCAGGAGGTCTTCCCCATGCTCACTCAGCTTTCAGGGGGCACACAGGACTGTCCTCTACCCACATGGCGTCAGGATGCAGCCGTTTGTCTGCCTTCCTCTCCCAGCCCACACGGCGACAGGAGGCAGCACTCAATAGATTTTCTCTGGACAAATTATAGAGGCCTTGATCTCCTCATTCTGAACAGCTGAATGGTTTTCAACTTCCTGCTGGCTCTCTCTGCAGCCAACACCCTATAGTATCAGTGAACTTTCTAAATCAGGTGGAAATGTATCTCCTTCCTGTGACTACATTCCCAGATTTACCTGACTTCCTGTCACATACCCCCCCCTCTTGTTTCAACCCTAGGGTTGGGACACATTTCCAGGCACGCATGTGTCAGGCACTGCTGACTCACTGATAAGCCTCCTATTATCCTCAAGCTTCCGGATGAAACTGTTTTGTCATCTTCATTGACGGATTTCTCATAAATGCCACACAGTTTGTCTCTCATCTCATATACACATTCTTCAAATGCATTTTTGGCATCATTTTGCTCCTTCTCGTTTCTGTCATCTTCATTGACAGCTTTCTCACAAATGTCAGACAGCTTGTCCCTCATAACCGTCTGTCCAATCCACCATGGAGGACCGTGATCCATAGGCAACTCAATTGGGCTAGTCTTAATGTCTTCAACATTCTTAAGACGCCTCTCTCTGCAATCCATAAATGTTTTCCACAAAACTTTGAGAACCTTTGCTTCACTAAGCTTTGTTCCAAGTAGGGACTCTTGACATCCCTCTGTGACTTGAGTTGCCTCTCCATACAGCTGTACACAATCATTGACTTTTTGTTGTAAAAGGGAATGATCTTCCTTCTTGAGCTTTGCTTGCTCTAAGATGCTGTGCAGAGGATTTTCCAATTGAGACAACAGGCTGTCACACATTTCTTCAAAGTGACCCCTGTTCCTTTTCCCAGAGACATCAATATCATTCACCAAACATTTCATATTCATAGGCAGATCTGAAGCATTTGCACTCATCAACTTCTTAAACGTTTCGCCCTCCTGAGCGAGTCGCAGTAAAGGCCTACTATTTGATTTGATATTGAGTTTATATTTCTTGCCAAACTCTTCACAGAAGAAGCCAACCAGAACATCATCAACTTTCCTTCCACCAACATAGGGGTCAAAGGCAACAACACAGTTGAACCCAGCGATCTGGGTGGTATCCATTATAGACCTCCTCTCTGCATCAGTGAAGAAGCATGGAACTGCAACACATTCTTTTACAGGTTTCTTCAATGCACATTCTGCTGAACTATTTGACCGCTCAAAGTCACCTAGTTCCTTTTCTCTATCTGAATTCCACATGGAATGCATCTCAAGATCACGATCAAACTTCTGCCACCCGTCTTTCACCAGTTCCATTTTGGAAACACTCCCTGAAAGGCACTTATTCATTTGCTTCACGTTTTCACCAACAGCCTTAGTTTTCTCCACTAGGTGGCGTTTGCTTTTTTCTCCCAGATTTATATCACTTGCTTTAGTTTTCTCCGCTTTAGTTTTCTCCACTAGGTTTTCAGCCTGAACTGAGAAATCATCACATTTCTTACACAACTCTTTTGTTTGCTGAAGCTCTAATGATACATTTTCCAATGCTTGAAGTTTTTGAAGGAACGGTTTATTCCAAAGGGGTGATTCAAGCCACGTGTCATCACATTTCTGAGGCTCACTCAGGACAGACCCCAAAACACTGATCCTTTTAAAAACTGCATCAGGCACACTATCCCCTCTTTGGGACAGATCCTCTGTTGCCTGGAATTCCTCTTCCAGTTCCTGCAACGGAATCTTCATCTCTTCTACTTGCTGTTCTAAGGCTCGCTTAGACTTTTCTAGCTCCTGAACGCTTTTCACAACATCATCCTTGGAGCTGACCAAATCTTCCATTTCTGTACACAGCTGTTGGTTAACTCTTTCTAGTTCAACCTTACACTCTAGAGCTTCCTCCAAAGAGCGAGCCAAGAACAGGGCTTTGCTCTCGTTATCACGCACCTCCGTTTCTGCACGGGCGCGTTCTTCTGCATATTTTGCAGACACAGTCTTCTCTTCACCAAGCATCTGATCAAACTTCTTTTTCACATCTTCAACACACTGTAATGAACCAACGCTTTCTTCCATGCGTTTTTTCATATCCGCTATCTGAGCTTGCAATGTTGCGACTTGCTCTGATAGGTTTTTCTTTGCTTCCTCCTCCTCTTTTAATTGTTCCAGGAAGCCATTTTTCTCATCTTCCATTTGTTTGAGCTTTGTGCTAAAACTCAGCCTTTGACACCTCTCTTCCTGTAAGAGTTCCTGCGTGTCTTGCAGCTGCGATTCCAAGATAGAAAAATCTTCCGCAATTTCTCTAGATTTGCTGTCTGCTTGAGAAAGCCGATTTGTGACACTGTCCAACTCAACCTGCAATCGGTTTGCCTTCTCTGACAGCTTAGCACACAATCGGTCACCTTCTGACACCTTGACTTGCGATTCCAGAAGCTGTGCCTCTACTTTTTCCCTCTTATGTTCCCAATCTCCTTTTCCCTGCATAAGAGCTTTCACCTCATTGGCTAGCTTCTGGGAATGAGACCGTAATTCTGCCACACAGGCTTCTTTCTCCTTTAACTGCTGCTGGAAACGTTGGGCTTCACCTTTCCAACTTTCACAGTCTGCACGTAATTCATCTACCACATTGCTCAAAGTGGTGAGCTCATACACAGTACTCAGTAATTTAGCCTCTCTTTCACTTTTCTCATTGTCGCTGAGAGACAATGTCGTTTTCAGAGCGACATTCTGTTCCTGCGACTCCTGCAGGTCTATTTTTGTAACTTCCAAACACTGAAGACTTTTTTCCAGCTGATTACGCAACTCCAACATTTCACACATACTTTGCTCCTGCAAAGTCTTAACTTCAATTTCCTTCTCCATAAGGATGGTATCTTTCTCCTTTATAGTGTCTTGACGTTTTTGCAACTCGACCAAAAGAAGAGCAGTGGTTTCTTCCCACTGTGACACATGAGACTTGAGTAGTTCATTCGTTTCCTGCAAGTTTCTATGCTCCATCTTAAGCAATTCCACAGCTTGTTCCTTTTCTTCCATTTTCCGTTGCAAGGCATCCAACTCAGCCCTGCACACATACTCGGTTTTCTCCAAACCGATGGTCTCCATTGGCTGCTGGCGTCTCTGTTTCCAGCCTGCCATGCTCTCTTGGTGAGCCTTTTGTTGAGCTGCAAAGCTCCGCTGTTTCAGCATCTCCCCCATTTTGAGTTTACTTTTCATCTGAGCACACTGCGTCTCCATAGCAGTTTCATCAGTGTTGCTAGGGACAACACCCTTCCTCTTTAGTAGACTCTCTTTAGGCATGGATGGGGCTGGTTCAGACGGTAGCATCCCCTCCATCCATAGAATCCGGTCTCTCATTTCATCTATCTTTGCATTTTTCAGGCGTTTGGATCGCCCCATCTTCAATAGCTCCACAAATTTTTCACAGTCCAGCAAAAAAAAATTTCAGACCACTGTCTCTTTAACACATGTAGTTTTTCTCTCTCTTGCAAGATCTCTTTTCCTGCACACACAGTTTGTGCAGTCACTTGCACCAGACACAACAAAGTTCATCAAATAATTTTGAGACCCCTGTCTCTTTAAAACACTTTTTTTTTTTTTTCTGTCAGGATCTTCTCTCCTGCACACATAGATTGTGCAATCTCATGCACCAGATAAAGTTCATCAAACATTTGCACTTCCTTGCAGGGATCTTGCTGCTTCTGCCCACTGCATACCTCCACCATATGTAAGGGATTAGCTCGGTGGTAAGCGTATGGGTGACCCCTTTGGGGGGGTCGGCACACAGGGAGATAGCCGAGGAGTGGTTGAAAACAATAGTTTTTGGTTTATTCTTCAAACAAGTGCATGCAGCAAAAACATCAAAATAAAATAAAACACAAAATAAATCCTGGCCGCTGTGGGCGTCTACCTTCTCACAGCTGGAACCTACCTAAGAAGTCTTCCCAACCTACTGTTGGGCCGACACTGCTGATCCTACAGCAGACACTCAAATGTCCATTTGTTTGCTTTTCACACAGCACAAACATTGTCCATTGAACATGTCCCTTTGTTTTCTTTCACACAGAAACACTTCGTCTTCTCACCTTTGAGACGTCTTCACTCGTTTTTACCCTCCTGAGCGCACACCGCTTCAGGAGGTCTTCCCCATGCTCACTCAGCTTTCAGGGGGCACACAGGACTGTCCTCTACCCACATGGCGTCAGGATGCAGCCGTTTGTCTGCCTTCCTCTCCCAGCCCAAACGGCGACAGGAGGCAGCACTCAATAGATTTTCTCTGGACAAATTATAGAGGCCTTGATCTCCTCATTCTGAACAGCTGAATGGTTTTCAACTTCCTGCTGGCTCTCTCTGCAGCCAACACCCTATAGTATCAGTGAACTTTCTAAATCAGGTGGAAATGTATCTCCTTCCTGTGACTACATTCCCAGATTTACCTGACTTCCTGTCACAATATATATATATATATATATATATATATATATATATATATATATAAACATACACACATATATATATATATATTTTTTTTTAAGGTTAAATACTGCTCTAAAGCTTTTTTGCGTTTACATACTTTAATGTAAAGATAGTCCCATGCAAGTTAGTAGATATAGGATAGCCTTTCTGATCAATGTCTGGACATGGATTCCAATGGCCCTAGTTCATACCAGTGAAGTGTGTTTCAGTACAGTCAACAAAAGTAGAACATGTTGCATTTTTTTCAGTACGGAACGTGAGAAAATGCATCAAAAGGATGCCGGAATGCACATGTCCTCAATTGAGATGAAGAACAGAAAGAGGGAGGAAATGTGGTGGAACCCATCAAAAATGCACATGCAGAAACACATCTGGAACATAGAAATTGTAGTGTGAACCAGGACAGTGCAGTACTATTCTTATGTCACAGACCTTGATAAATTTTCCAGATCTAATACCATCCTGCCAACACTTCAAAGCTAGAAGCTCTATAAATGTTAAAAAGAATGTATCCATTATTCTGGTGCCACAAGCCCTCAACTGGATTCTCCATGGGAATAAATGGGAAAATAATTTCTGAATGTAGAGCCAGAAAGATCAGCTAAACCATGGCCATCGTCATAGGACCAGGGGTGATCACTGATCTGCTGAGGTTTAAATTTTACATTATTTTCCCCCCAAACCTTAGAAAATCCAGGGTAGAATTTCATGGTAAAGTATACAGTATAAAAGTCAAATTTACTTTATCATTTTGCATAGAGTGACAAACAGTTAGAACCTTTGGGGTTTTCTTTATGGTTGTCCTTGTCCCCACTAGGGAAATTTTCCTTCTCTATTGGTCCTGGCGACCATTTTGGAGGAAAAAATCATAATCTAAATTTTAACAGTTGTCACTGGAACAGAGACATCTTCCAATGGGAACATACAGTATGTTCTGATGACAACTGTCTCACTTTGAAGAGATTCCAGTCAGGAATAATATCCCCAATGAGGCACAAACTGGCAAAAAAAACCTGAGGGAACCTGGTTAATTATTCTCTACCCTGTCAAGAAAATCTGGCTTTAGATAGATAATATTTGAAGCTCTAATCATGCTTGAGTTTATTGTAGCCTTATAAGCGCACTTGCGACAGAGACAAATAAGTGCTGTCCGTGATACTTTTTTTATTTGCGCTAACATACAATTTTTCAGGACAAGCTTTCGGGGTATGTCCCCTTCATCCAAGCAGTACTAATTTAGATGAAGGGGACATACCCTGTAAGCTAGTCCTGAAAAATTGTATGTTAGCGCAAATAAAAAAAGTATCATGGACAGCACTTAATTGTCCCTGAAGCTCTAAATTATTATAGTCCTGAATTTATCATTTATATCATGTTACAACAGCAATAACAAGAAATAAAGGTAAAAACACTTTTTCTGTTACAGACCTGTGGACATGGTAGAGGTTGTTCTCGGAGCTCATAACCTGAATCAACCAGATAACCTTGTTCAGGTTTTACCTGTCCAAGAATCATTCCAGCACCCAGAATATAACTCAAAGACCTTACAGAATGACCTTCACCTGCTAAAGGTAAGCTCTCTTCTTTTACCCATGCGGCAATTAAATATTTGTCCACAAATCTAAGAGAAATTTAGGAAAATATGCATAGATAATTCATTTCATTCTGGTTGGAAGATCTGTGTAGATCATAGCATTCCTTTGGAGGCTTGATTCAGTCGCCATCTGCTGCTTGCATTGTCCTATATGCATGTCACTTCTAATGCCCCATACACACGTGCAGATTATCTGCAGACTTTTGTCTGCAGACTTACCAAAACCATATAATATGAGGTCAAACCTAAACACTTTCAATTTGTATGCAATCCGGCAGGCCCTTGCACTACATAGAAAAGGTAAGTCTGCAGACAAAAGTCTGCAGATAATCTGCACGTGTGTATGGGGCATAATTATGTAACAGCCTCAGCTGTCTTCACTCTAATAACCGGGCGTCCCAGGTCTTATTCCATTGCAAAGTGTGTTCGTCAGTGATGCAGAGGAATGTGCCATGTCATGATGTGTTCTCTGTTGTCCATAGCATTTTCCTGTAAGCTGGAGTCACTTAACGATGTACCCCCAGGGGGCATGTCCTTGACAACTTGAACCCACAATGAAGTGGATGCATTTAACATGGATGATATACAGGTTCCTAGACCGGAGGTGGATTTGAAGTACAGCACTGGAACTGCTTTTGGAATTTTTTTTTTTCAAGTTGGGGAGAAAGTAGTTGGTAAAAAAATAAAATACATAGTACATAGTTACATAGTTAGTGAGGTTGAAAAAAGACATTAGTCCATCCAGTTCAACCTATGATGTGTGTGTGTGTTTGCTGTTAACCGTACATTGTATACCCCTGTATGTTGTGGTCTTTAAGATGCCCATCTAATAGTTTTTTGAAACTATCAATGCTACTATCAAAATGTAGTTGATTTGTGCTTTTAACATAAAACCTTAGATATAATATTTTTATATGTTTGATTGCACCAGCAAAAGGAATGCCACGCACCATTCTAGGTCTACTCTGACATGTTTTGTAATAGGCACAGCACTTTCTTGCACTTGAGCAAGTACTGTGCCTAGCGCAAAAAATGTCAGAGTAGACTGTGTTCCTGTTGGGTACTTTAATAAGGGAGGATTGTTATTTCACATTTCAGTATGCGCCATGCTTGTGGCTGGCACAGTTAATTGGTTTGATGGAAACAAGCCAAGCCAACACCCTATAAATGATTGTGGAGTGTGGACTCTAATCTTGCATGGAGCAGCATATAAAACATTTGACATTGTAAAGTCTTAGGGTGTTTTCACACTTGGTGCGATTGCCTGGTCCGAACCCAAGTTTGATTGCTCCCCCCTCCCCCTGCTCCCGATGGACTGTGTTCACATTTGATTTTTGTATCCGAACCATGGTACACTTGTGTCATCAAGCTGCAGCCAGCACGTACTCATGTTGCTTGGCAACCGCTGTAAACGAGAAGGTGCCAAAATGGATAGAATTGCTCGCTTTGGTACGATTGTGTTCTCATCAGAAGCGAACCGTACTGGAGTTCACATGAACCGTACCCCAAACCACCCTTTTTAAGTGGACTCGGGTACGGTTCGCAGGTGCGCACCCGAGTTCAAAGACAGTGTTCACATCATCAAAAAGAACCGAATTCTGACGTCAATTGAACCTGGGTGCGCTCCAAAAGTGCTAGTGTGAAAACACGCTTAGACAATTGTCTTAGAAACTAATTTTATATATTTTTTCTTTATTTTAATAAATTTGCCATTTCTGATTTTCAGCTGAACACATCGGCCAATATTACTCCCTATGTAAAAACCATTAAGCTTCCTCGTGCTGACACAGATGTGCTTCCCGGGACTGCTTGCTCTGTTGCTGGCTGGGGATATGTGTCAGATTTTGGGACTTTACCCAGAGTTCTGATGGAGACAGATGTAAATGTGATCCCACTTGCGGCCTGTAATGTGTCTTGGAAACAGAGCATCTTCAACACCATGATCTGTACTGCAAGCAATGGGCTGCGCATCAAGGGTTTCTGTTCTGTAAGTAAGAAGCTGATCTTTACTGACATATAGTACAATCCTGACAAATAGCTAATTCATGCCTGTGTATGCTTCATGTTTTTAGGGCGACTCTGGAGGACCCCTTATTTGTGAGGATCATGTTGAAGGAGTGGTTTCTTTCTCCGGATTCCGCTGTGGTAATCCTATCACTCCTGATGTTTACACTCGTGTTTCATCATTTCTGTCTTGGATTAAAACAGTGATCAACAGATCCTGAGAGAAAACACATTCAAGTTTTTGATTTACACAGATCTATAATATGAATAGCCAATGTGTTCATAAATAGCAGCTTGCTTCATGAGGCTGCCAGGCAGTTTTTATAGACCGCAATAATTAACTGGTACGTTGGCTTTAGTCGCTTGCATGAAGAAAAATTAGGCAACTGCTGTTCGGTAAATGTGCTGGTTATAATAAATACAAAGAAAACTGTGTAAGTGAAATGTTGACTCGTGTTGTTTGTTTTCTAATATGCAATGCATAAAACGCAGTGGGGTTGTATTACTATCAAAAGGTTTTATTTTCCTTATTAAAGCATAGCTTTACGCATAACAAACTTGATAAAAAATAATGCCCTTAAGGAAAGAACATACATTCCACATTAACGATTATGCTACTAAAATTTGTGTTTCTGTGCATTGCCTCCAACTTTGCTCTTGTTTCGTCTTGCCAGAGGCTGCCATTCTGCTGAAGCTCAGAGTCCCTGAGCAGCAGTAAATATTTAGGCTGACAGCAGATTGGCCTCTAGTGGCTCTGATTTTTGGCACAGTGCCTAAATATAGAGAGCAACTGAGCATGTTCAGAGCAGGGTGAGACAGTGCATTACTGAAAAGCAGACATGGGAGTAAAGCCCCGTACACACGTACCGATCGTCGGCCGAACGATCGGCCGTCTTTTGTCCGAGGGCTGTCGTGTCTGTTGAAAAGTGCAAAAGACTGCACACTAATTTTGTCGGCCAACAACAGCCGACTGCAGAAGTGATGTCATGTGATGGTTAACTTTCCGTGTGTTTTTTCTTTTCTGAGCATGCCCAGTCTTGCAAATCTGCTGTCTGTCGGCCGAAATCTGTACTGACTGGCGAACAATCGGCCGTTCTGGTGTTGGCCAACAAAAATTTTAATGCTTGCACGACAGATTCTGTTCGGCCGAAAGTGCGCTGTCGGCTGTCGGAAGCATCATACTAACAAGCCTACAATCGGCCGATCGGTCGTCAGCCGAATCTTTTCGGCCGACAATCTGCACGTGTGTACGGGCCTTTAGTCACACATGTGCAAGTCACAGGCAAGTCTCAAGTCTTAACCAAAGTTGTATAAAGTACTCGAAAACCCATACTTGAGTAAAAGTACAAGTGCTCGATCAAAAAGTGACTTGAGTAGAAGTACTAAAGTATTCAACATTTTTTGTACTTAAGTATTGCAAGTAGTTTTTTTTTTAAATTTTGCTACTCAAGTACTGAAAGTAAAAGTACCAGTAGTTTTGAAAAAAAATTGCTACTCAAGTACTGAAAGTAAAAGTACAAGTACTGTGTTATGTAGTTATTAAAGAAAGAAGTCAAAAGTTTGAACATCATATTGTTTTTATTATTTCAAATGCAGCATTTATTTATGCATACAGTAGCATTTATTTTCATATGCGCTGATAATACACGTTTTGAGCTTCATGAAACCTGCCATCTACTGTTCTGGCAGTGGTATTTTTTATAATTGTAACGAGTAACTATGCAGCACAAAAAAAAAAATATCGGAGTAGAAGTATTGAAATCATCAAGCAAGTCCCAAGTTACTGTGGCGAAAAGCAAGCAAGTCAAGTCCCTGCTAGAAGTCAAGCAAGTCAAGTCAAGTCATTTATTTTGGTCAAGTCACAAATCAAGTCAAAATACTGATCTACCCCAATTTTCACCTTTAAATCAGTTAAAAGTCAGTGGTCAGGAAAGGTTTTGTTTTATTTTCAACATTAACAAAACTGCTTAGTGCTTTTTTCTTGGCATATTAAAGAAACACTTTGAATGCCCAAACAGCTCAAAATCCTTCGTCCGGTAATGTTTCAACACCACAGCCACTAAAAACATGTTAAAGCGGAGTTCCAGCCTCCAAAAATGTTTTTTAGATAAAAATACCCCTGGGACAGTCAGGGTTAGCGCATTTCAGCAATGATAGCCTCTGAACTGTCCCCGGGTTCACTTACCTTTTAGCAGAAATACTTACCTTGAAAATGTCTTGTCCAGCACTGCCATCTTAGGTGTGGGCAGCTGAAGCCGGAGCGTCCTCTTCGGTGTCCTCTTTGGTGACGTCGGAAGTCCCAGAATGCCCTGCACCGGCCCTCCTCGTCATCCCTGCACAGCTTCTGGGCTTGCCCAGAAGCTTAGTATATAGAGGGGGATTAACCGCGCTTAAAGGAAATAATTTTGAACAGCAGCAACTTCAAGTGTGACCACACCCTGTAGAATATTTGTAAATTAAGTTGCGCTAAGTATGATAAATGGAGATGTAAAGTCCATAAAGTCCCAATAATAAATGATGATGACAAAATCCTAGATGTAGTCCTGGACCAGACTCCCTTAAGGGTATAAGCTTACCAGATTCAGGTAAGAGAGAAGCAGATGCTCTATAAATCTTGTCACCTTGATAGAAGATCCAGGCCCACGTGAGCGATAGACTTAATGGTCATTGGATCATGAAAAAAATGTAAAATACGCAATAGCGTAAAACCCAACAACTAGGTAAATATCACCAATGTGACTTGAGGATAACATGTGTGTAAATTAAACCACCACCAAAGATCACTGTTGTCAGTGAACAAGTGTAAAATGAAGAAATTGATATGTGTTAAATACCCCTTACCAAATATAAATAAGGGTTGATACAGATAAATCAATTAATATAGTCCAGCTGAAGTTGCCTCTTACCGGACGACAATGATAAGTATGCCAAAGTGAAAAAAACAATGATGAGAGATAGGTGTAGAACCATCACCAGCTAGATGAGCCTCTTACCATGTGAAAACAAAACCAAGTGTGTAAAGATCAAATTCCAATAAGACACCAAGATTCAGTACCGGAAAAGAACCAGTAGGGGTCGCCTCTTACCAGATCTTTAGATCAACCACGCCTGTATGTTATTAAATGGTTGGGGGTCCGACCATAGACTTGAGCAACTGATCCTCAGATGTTCCCAAAGTTCACCATTCAAAAAGAGAGAAAGAGGCTCCCATAGCGTAAAACAGTAAAATTTATTCCAAAAATAAAAAGCAAGAACACTCACAGAAACCAGGATGGAATGAGCAATTGTGTGCAGCCGCCGGCCGGACGGCTTCGCTCGCCCGCACTCTCTGGTCGCGATCGGATGACGTCAGTACGCCGTGCCCTGACGACGTTTCATCACAGATGACGTTTTCAGGACCTTTGAAAACGTCATCTGTGACGAAACGTCGTCAGGGCACGGCGTACTGACGTCATCCGATCGCGACCAGAGAGTGCGGGCGAGCGAAGCCGTCCGGCCGGCGGCTGCACACAATTGCTCATTCCATCCTGGTTTCTGTGAGTGTTCTTGCTTTTTATTTTTGGAATAAATTTTACTGTTTTACGCTATGGGAGCCTCTTTCTCTCTCTTTGAATGGTGAACTTTGGGAACATCTGAGGATCAGTTGCTCAAGTCTATGGTCGGACCCCCAACCATTTAATAACATACAGGCGTGGTTGATCTAAAGATCTGGTAAGAGGCGACCCCTACTGGTTCTTTTCCGGTACTGAATCTTGGTGTCTTATTGGAATTTGATCTTTACACACTTGGTTTTGTTTTCACATGGTAAGAGGCTCATCTAGCTGGTGATGGTTCTACACCTATCTCTCATCATTGTTTTTTTCACTTTGGCATACTTATCATTGTCGTCCGGTAAGAGGCAACTTCAGCTGGACTATATTAATTGATTTATCTGTATCAACCCTTATTTATATTTGGTAAGGGGTAACACATATCAATTTCTTCATTTTACACTTGTTCACTGACAACAGTGATCTTTGGTGGTGGTTTAATTTACACACATGTTATCCTCAAGTCACATTGGTGATATTTACCTAGTTGTTGGGTTTTACGCTATTGCGTATTTTACATTTTTTTCATGATCCAATGACCATTGAGTCTATCGCTCACGTGGGCCTGGATCTTCTATCAAGGTGACAAGATTTATAGAGCATCTGCTTCTCTCTTACCTGAATCTGGTAAGCTTATACCCTTAAGGGAGTCTGGTCCAGGACTACATCTAGGATTTTGTCATCATCATTTATTATTGGGACTTTATGGACTTTACTTGCCCAGAAGCTGTTTAGCAGGGAATGACGCGCCTGCATCGGAAGTGACGAGCAGGCGCATTGACTCCTGGGAGCGATGACGCTCATCTCTCAGGAGTCAATGCAAGCAGGAAGAGACGGCGTGGGCTGCAGCCGCAGAGGGAGGAAGTGGAAGGAAGGTAAGTATATTTTTTTCAAGGTAAGTAAAGCAAAAAAAAAAATCGTGATTATGCAATTCTTTTTCAGGTTACTTAGAGCAAGCGGATGTAAAATTTTCGTTTGAGGCTGGAACTCCATTTTATGTATTTCCATTGTTAAACAGCCAGTGTTCTAAAAATCAGAACACACTGAGGTGTTTTAAGTGACTGTGGTGTCAGAAACATAACAGGCACATTCATTTTGCTTTAACACATCTTGAGAAAATGCAAATATTTAATAACTTAAAAAAGTAAAGTCATTTCGAGTCATATGTCTCAAGTCAAAGTCAAGTCTCAAGTCATGAATACCAAGTCAAAGTCAAGTCGAGTCTTTTATTAATTTTAGTCAAGCAAGTCTCAAGTCCTCAAACTGGTGACTTAAGTCTGACTTAAGTCAAGTCATGTGACTCAAGTCCCCCACCTCTGCTGAACAGTATAGGCACTTATTTTTTAATGTTTTACATAGCTATACCTGCAAAAGGGGCCATTCTGAAATGATTTATCAGGACTTTATTTTCTCACCAAGGTTCCAATATAATGATCAAAGACCTTTGGCTATTAAAACCTGTGCAGATCGCATTACTGACCTCTTTTTGAAAAAGACAGCTAGGCTGTCATGCAGATTCTCTGATTTCAGTAATTGCTTAGTCACTGAAGAAGCCTGGGCAAACCTATATACAAAATATCTCCCAGCACTGTCTTCCTTAAAGTGGTATTAAACCCAGAACCAATAATTATAAATCATTAGATGTGGTGGCTGCATTTGTTTCCTTTCGTAAGCTTTTTTCCTTCTGTTCTCACTCGGTAATCATGCCAGTAACATGCCTCCTGTATTAGAGTGCCCCCACTCTGGATGAAGGAGCACCGGGGGCACTTTTAGAGAGCAGCATTGTCAGTCTAGGCGGAGGAGAGTGTTTGATGTACTAGCTCATGGGTCTTCAAACTATGGCCCTCCAGTTGTTCAGGAACTACAATTCCAATCATGCCTAGTCATGTCAGTGCATGTCAGAGTTTTACAATGCCTGATGGGATGTGTAGTTCCGCAACAGCTGGAGGGCCGTAATCTGAGGATCCCTGTACTAGCTTAATCTGATGTACTAACAAATTAGCTAGCTCACACTTTATGATCAGTTACAGCAAACATTTTTTTTTCCTTTTGGGATAAATAAATAGAAGCTGACCATTGTAAGCACCCATGTCAGTGTTAAATGGTTTGTATAATCTCTGTAACTGATGTATTCTACAGGAGAGTTTTTTTTTTCTTTTAAAAAACAACAAACTTACTGGCTGGATCACCAAATGAAAATGAAAGAAAGCTTAAAAATGAAAAGAATGAATGCAGCCATCACATTTAAGATTTGGTAGGCTTCAATATAATAAATATTTGCTTTTGGGTTTAAAACCACTGCCTTTACAACCAATGTGGTTGTAAAGGTAGAAAGTTTTTTTTTTTTATCTTCATGCATTCTCTGCAGCAGCCCCCACCCCGCCAATACTTACCTGAGCCCCCTCTTGATCCAGCAATGCCTTGCCTCTCTGTGGACTCCCACTCCTGATTGGCTTTTGGCAGTAGCGGGAGCCCACTGCTCTCAATCACAGCCAGTGAGCCAATCAGGAGATGGAGGGGGCGTGTCGGGCCATGGCTCCGTGTGAGAATGGACACACAAGGCTCCGCCTTCTCATATGTAATTTTATGTCAAAAAATTGGTTATGGCAGTGGCAGTTAACTTAACTGACATATGGGGCTTCAACTGTAGTCTCTGAATTTGCCAAAAGGCCACACATATTCAGTGAATGCTGTAGAGAATGCTCAGAGACTGCTGACACACAACAATGAAAGATTTGCTATAGGAAAAAAATGAAGATTTGCTATAGGAATTCACCTAAGATTAATCCATGGCTATAAATGAGTTGATGAAAACTGGGGAAATTTTTCAGGAGACAGTCAAAGACTGGAGACACATCATGAGACTGCTAGAGATCAATGCTATTACAGCTCCTTAACAAACCCATTCATTTTTTTTTTGCTCTATGCAGCCCCCTTAACCGCTTGCCGACCGTGCTATAGCCAAATATAGGCTACAGCGCGATCACACATCCCCGAGAGCGCATCTATTGACATCCTCCCAGAACCCTGCACCCCAGGGTGCACATCAGGAGCACTCTGTGCCGCCTCATCAGCACACATCAGCGAAGAAGAAAGAATACCTTTTTTCAAAATTTTATAACACAAACGAAAAAAATTTTTTTTTATCAAAATGTTATCTTTTGGTTTGTTTAGCAAGCAATAAAAAACCCAGTGGTTATTTAATACCACCAAAAGAAAGCTCTATATATCTAAAAAAAAAAAATAACAATTTCAGTTGGGTACAGTATAACATGAATTGTCATTCAAAATGCAACAGTGCTAGTTCTGGCCAGCTCACTAGATTGCTTTAAAAAAGGACTGGATTCTTTCCTGGGTGTATTTAAAATTAAGTGGGAACTAATATTTATAGGTAAAGTTGATCCAGGGAATATCCGATTGTCTCTCTGGGGATCAGGAAGGAATTTTTTCCCCTGCTGTAGCAAATTGGATCATGCTTTGCTGGGGTTTTTTTTCACCTTCCTCTGGATGAACTGCGGGTATAGGATTGTGTATATGGGACTGTATGGTTGGGTTTTCATTTCTGTTTTTTATTGGTTGAGCCAGACTGACTTGTATATTTTTTCAACCTAACTATGTAACTATGAAAGCTGAAAAATGGCCTGGGCAGGTAGGGGGTAAAAGGGCCCAATAGGCAAGTGGTTAAACACTTCTTGTGTCATGTTTGATATTTCTCGATATACATAAATATCATAAATTGAGCAAAGCACATAAAATAGTAAGATAGCGTGAAAGAAATAAACCAAACCATTTAAAGTTTAGAATCCAGTCTAAAAATGGCTTGAGCTAGCACCTAGGTATAAATAAAAAAAAATAGTCTATTATCTGTAGAGGCAGCTTGGTAACCAGGGGTTTATAGAATTCTCTGTCTATGACACTCTGACAGGGGAAAATACTATAAGAGCATTTTATAGACCAGATAAAGCAACAAGCAGTGGAGTAGCAATAACAATTTTTTACTGTAGACTTGAACCAAAAAGGACAATGTACTGTACCCTATGTGTAAAAAAAAGATTTTAGAATACTAGAACTTGTATAATATATTAGAATATTGGCTCTTGACGTGATATGTGAAACAACAAACACAAAATGTACTTGATACAAAGCAAGACAGAAAGTTCAGACTTGGAGAAAAGAGTTCTGAAAGGATAAATAGCTGGCATGCCACACAACACCACTAGATGGAAATAGAGGACACAATATAGAAGTACAGTACATAAAGGACACAGGAAAAGCTAGTTCACCAAAGCTATTATTATCAACTATTTTCAAAGTATACACATGCAAAATTACTCAACAGGTATGATTTATACAAATCTTTAGCCATGCTTTCTGCAATCTGCGTGCCCTGGAAAAATGCCAGGTGCATCTCATAAAATTTGAATATCTTCAAAAAAATCATTTATTTCAGTAATTCAATTCAAAAAGTGAAACTCATATATTTTATATAGATTCGTTACACACAGTAACGTGATATATTTCAAGCATTTCTTTCTTTTAATTTTGATTATGGCGTACAGCTAGTGAAAACCCAAAATTCAGTATCTTAGAAAATTAGAATATTACATAATACCAATAGAAAAAAATTGCTTTAATACAGAAATGTTGGCTTACTGAAAAGTATGTCCACAACTACATCATTATTTGGCCTCAATGTCAAATCCAGGTAGCTATGGTAGAAAATTATCGAGATTTGAAAATTACTGCGTAAAACCAGGAAACATATCACGTACTCTATCGATTACTTATGATATGTTAATAAATCCAGAGGAACAACCGCAGCTCCCATGGGTGGAAAAGTGGGCAAGAGATCTGGCGAGTGATTTGTCGGAGGAGCAGGTCCAGAGGATATTGAAACTTGCCTTTAAGACAGCTAGATGCACGAAGATCCAAGAGCTGAATTATAAGGTTATAACAAGATGGTACATCACACCCAAGAAAATACATACTTGGTTTCCGAGAGAAACAAATAATTGCTGGAGATGTAAAAAAGAAATAGGCACTGTGTTCCATATCTTCTGGACCTGTCCCGAAATAAAATCATTCTCGGGAGGGGTCAGGAATATTATACAGAAATTTACGGAACATAAAATAGAGGAGAACCCAGGCTTTTTTTTGCTACATTTATCAGATATACCGGTAAGGAGATATGAAAGTTCTATTATCCCCTACCTGGTTAATGCGGCTAAAGCATGCATTCCAGGTAACTGGAAAAAGACACAACCACCTTCACTAGCAGAATGGATAAATAGAGTAGAAGAAATGAGAAGAATGGAACAGTTAATTGCTTCTTCACAAAATAGACAGGAGAAATACAAGAAAATTTGGGACCCATGGAACCATTTTATGGTTTCTGAAGAGGGAAATAATATGTTATAGGATAAGAGAGGGGAGAGTACAGAGGGTGGTGATTAATGGGGAGTACTCGGATTTGACGGGTGTGGAAAGTGGGGTCCCCCAGGGTTCTGTCCTGGGACCAATCCTGTTTAATTTGTTCATAAATGATCTAGAGGAGGGGATATCTAGTACAATCTCAGTATTTGCAGATGATACTAAACTAGGCATGCCAATATCTTCTATGCAGGATGTGGAAACCTTGCAAGCAGACCTGAACAAAATAACGGGGTGGGCAACTACATGGCAGATGAGGTTTAATGTTGATAAATGTAAAGTAATGCACTTGGGGGCCACAAACCAGAAAGCAGGCTACTCACTAGGGGGGGAACCTCTGGGTGAGTCTAGGATGGAAAAGGACTTGGGGGTACTGGTAGACAACAAGCTTGGCAGTGGCATGCAATGCCAAGCCGCCGCAAGCAAAGCCAACAGAATACTGGGATGTATAAAAAAGGGGATTCACTCCAGAAATAAAGAGATTATTCTCCCACTCTACAAGACTCTGGTCCGGCCACATCTGGAGTATGCTGTCCAGTTCTGGGCACCGGTCCTCAGGAAGGATGTGCTGGAATTGGAGAAAGTCCAGAGAAGGGCAACAAAAATAATTAGGGGAATGGAGGACATCAGCTATGAGGAAAGACTACAAGCACTGAACCTTTTCTCTCTGGAGAAGAGACGATTGAGGGGGGATATGATATCAATGTACAAATACTGTACTGGCGACCCTAGCATAAGGAACAAACTATTCAGAGAAAGGAGATACAATAAGACACGTGGCCACTCACTAAAACTTGAGGAAAGGCGGTTTAACCTTAAAGTGCGTAAGGGGTTCTTCACTGTAAGAACGGTAAGGATGTGTAATTCTCTTCCACAAGCAGTCGTATCAGCAAGGAGCATTGATAGTTTCAAAAAACTATTAGATGGGCACCTTAAAGACCACAACATACAGGGGTATACAATGTACGGTTAAAGCAAACACACACACACATCATAGGTTGAACTGGATGGACTGATGTCTTTTTTCAACCTCACTAACTATGTAACTATGAGAGGAGGAATAGATTTGAGGAGATGATGAGCCCTCCTAATCTACAGCCGTGGATCAAAGGGGTTTGGATTTAAAAACCCCCCCTTTTTTTTTTTTTTGGTGGGGAGGGAAAGGGAAAAAGAAAAGTGGGAAAAAATACAGGATTGTAGGATAAATAAGACATAAAAAAGGATGTAATGATAATTATTGTAATAGAGATGGCTATTATGTTAAAATGTTAAATGTATATATATTTTGAAAATCCTGAATAAAATTCATATTTGAAAAAAAAAAAAAGAAAAGTATGTCCACATACTATATAGTATGCACTCAAATGGTCGGGGTTCCTTTTGCATGAATTACTGCATCAATGTGGTGTGGCATGAGGGTGATCAGCTTCAATTTTCAATGGAACGCAATAGATAATTGAATTTTGGGTTTTCACTAGCTGTAAGCCATAATCATCAAAATTAAAAGAAAGACATGTTTGAATTACCGTATATACTCGAGTATAAGTTGACCCGAATATAAGCCGAGGCCCCTAATTTTACCACAAAAAAGTGGGAAAACGTATTGACTCGAGTATAAGCCTAGGGTGGGAAATGCAGCAGCTACTGGACCCAACTGGACCACCACCAGACACAAAACAGGGGCTGCGGCATGGTACAGGAGATGGCGCAGGTCATGGTAAGGGCATGGCAAAGGTCATGGCACAGGTGATGGTACAGGCATGGCACAGGTCATGGTACAGGCATGGTACAGGCATGGCACAGGTCATGGTACAGGCATGGCATAGGTCATGGTACAGGCATGGCACAGGTCATGGTACAGGAGATGGTATAGGCATAGCACAGGTGATGGTATAGGCATGGCACAGTAGGTATAGGCATGGCACAGTAGGTATAGGCATGGCACAGTAGGTATAGGCATGGCACAGTAGGTATAGGCATTGCACAGTATGTACAGGCATGGCACAGGAGATGCAGTGCTGCAGGCATGGTACAGGAGAATGTCCTGTAGCATGCCCACAGCACTGCATGAGGAAATGCAGGGGCTGCGGAGGAGTCTCCCTTACCTTTCGGTGAGGTGACTTTGATTTAAAAATCGCGCAGCCCGGCGCCAATACGTCACCGCGAATGCGCCGCCGATGCTCGGGAAAGCCCGTACACAATCGGCTATTCCCGGGCATGCGGCACATGCACGGCGCCATTTTTAAAAAGACAGTGACTCGAGTATAAGCCGAGGGGGGCACTTTCAGCATGAAAAAACATGCTGAAAATCTCGGCTTATACTCAAGTATATACGGTATATCACTCTGTGGGTAATGTATCCATATAAAATACATTAAGGGCTATGTGAGATAATTACGACCACACACACCTACACAAGTTGAACTGGATGGACTATTGTCTTTATTCAACCTCACCTACTATGTAACTATGTAAAATATGAGTTTCACTTTTTGAATTGAATTAGTGAAAAAAGTTAACTTTTTGATGATATTCTAATTTTATGAGTTGCACTTGTAAGTCCAAAATAGAGTTTTAGGCATATGGGTTGGTATAGTACTAGATATGACAGTACTACCAGCTCAGCCTTGGAGTAAACCCAGAGTATAAACCAGAATTTTATCATGTTGTGTATGATAGGACATAATGTCATCAATGAACTTGTACCTCAGGTCTATCCAGGCTCCCGGCATCCCCAAAGTTTCTTAGGCACTGGCTTTATCCCACTCCCTTTCACCCCACAGTCATCTCTATTAGTTAATGATGTTGCTCATCATAGTGATGGGCTAGTATTAAGGCACAGGAGACAAAAGAGGTAGGCTAGAGTTGCAGATCATAATGCTAGTAGTTGCTGTTTGATGGAAAAATGAAAACTGCTGTTCAGAAGAATGGGCAGGACAGATCTTCTTTTCATTAAAATGGTTGTAAAAATTTAATACAGTGTAGCTTATTAATCCTTAAAGTTTAACTAAAGGCAACTTTTTTATTTTATTTTAGTTTTTGATAGGGTGGAGAGGGATTAGAACACATGCCAGGTTTTTATTGCCATCTGTGCCCCTGTTCGGGAGATTCACCCTCTCTGTTTTTCTCCCATTTACAGTACTGGTATTACTAACTGACTGTCCCCACAACAGTGATAGAGGGTAAATGTTTCCATGGGGACACTAGTTCTGAAGACCATTGTGACAACTAGGGATTCCCTCACTTTAGAAGGATTTCCTCCAGGGCTCGAGTCCTGCAGGAACACATAAGAACAGCGTTCCTGTACTTTTTTCACAGCATGAACGCCGTTCCCATTGGCAGCCGCATCCTGCAGGCAGGGCCGCTGTCAAGGGGGAAGCACAATCCCCGCTGTGCAGCTATGTAGAAAAAAAATGTCTCCGGCAACAACTACCCTGGACTGCCCACAGCGCCTGCTGGACCCCTGTGATCCATGGGAGCGGGAACAGAAAGTGGACTATTTTATCAGTTTTGGGTAGGCGGATTAATCCACCGCAGGGCGCTACACAACTTCAGCCTGGTCACTGGCCTCTTCAATGTGAATAGACTGTGACAGGCTGGGAACGCTGCAGGGATTAATCCGCCTACCCGAAAGTGATAAAATAGTCCACTGACTGTTCCCACTCCCATGGAACACAGGGGTCCGGCCGGCGCTGTGGGCAGTCCAGGGTGGTTGTTGCTGTTAAATATTAATTAAGAGAGACCCAAGGAAAAAATAGGGGCAGGGCAGAGGGTGGTGTCGGGAGTCCAGTTTAGGCTGCTCACGTGAGCTCACCTGAGTGAAAAGCAGTGTAAGGGGACTAGTGAGAGGCGCCCCCCTCCCTCCCCATAGAGGACAGGTGTGTGATTCCCCCTCCCTCCTCCTCTGAGTTTCCAGTGTGGGCGGGGCGTGGTGGTCCCTGTCCTATTATCAGAGTCCTACAGGAAAGGTGATAGGTTCCCGAGCCTAGTGAGGTGGCGGAGCCTGAACACTCCTTCCCTGGGGCCTACATACACCCTGTGGGGATCAGAGTGAGATTCCAGGTGGTCACCCCTTGTGGCTGTATCTGAGTCCTCCTGTCAGTCTATAGGTATGAATGGGCTTTTCCTGTGATTGCTGTGTCCTGAGGAGATCCCAGTCTGATCAGTTATCCTGTCCAATGCTGTGTGCACAGAGGATATAAAATGTCCACTCGGACCCCGCTACCAACTGTCAATGAATGCTGACCAAGTAAGTGAAAAGGCCCAAATAAATATTGTGTCCTGGTGGTGTGTGCATGGACTGCGCTGATCTGTGTGTGTGTGGCGCCGTACTCTGCCTCGCTGGGGTTTGGCCGCACTGTGCCCGCGCTTTCTCCTAGACTTCTATGAGATTTGTGCATTTTCTAAAGTTGCACTAAATGTCCCACATGCTGCATCTTTAGTGAGATTTCTGAAACGCACCAAAAAACGCAGGACATAATAGAAGCCAGCAAACTTCAGCAGGGCAGTGTGAAGGCTCCTTTGTACTGTAATTGCAGACACCTTAAAGTGATTGTAAAGTCTTGTGTGTTTTCATTTTTTTTTTTTTTTCTTAAATGACATGTTATACTTGCCTCCTCTGTGTAGTGGTTTTGCACAGAGCAGCCCAGATTCTCCTCTGTCCGCTGTCAAGGGGGAACCACAATCCACCCACATGTGCAGCTATTTAGAAAAAAATGTCTCTGGGCCCCCTGTGTTGCGTGGGAACGGGAACAGTAAGTGGACTATTTTATCAGTTTCGAGTAGGCGGATTAATCCGCCGCAGGGCGCTACACAACTCAAGCCGGTCACCGGCCTCTTCAATGTGAATAGACCGTGACAGGCTGGGAACGCTGCGGCATATTAATCCGCCTACCCGAAACTGATAAAATAGTCCACTTACTGTTCCTGCTCCCACCGAACACAGGGGGCCTGGAGACATTTTTTTTTCTAAATAGCTGCACAGACGGGGGATTATGTGGTGCCCAGAAGGAATGGAGAGGACCAGAAGTACCAGCAGTGCTCAGCTGGTCTCTGGGCTCCCAGCTCCAGGAGGAACCACCTGCAGGCAGTGGCGTAGCGTGAATTGTCAGCGCCCGGGGCAAGGTAAGTAATTTGCGCCCCCTACACAAATCTACTAGACCACTACACAGACCACTACACTGACACCAACACTGACCTAGCTGACCACTACACAGACCTACCTGATTACTATACTGACAATTACACAGACCTACCTGACCTCTACACAAACACATACACTGACCTACCTTATTCCTGCACTAACCAACCTGATCACTACACTGACCTACCTAATTTCTATACTGACACCTACACTGACCTACCTGACCACTACACAGACCTACCTGACAATTACACTGATCACTACACAGACCTACCTGTTTCCTGCACTAACCTACCTGATTATTATACTGACACCTACAGAGACCCATCTTACCACTACACAGACCTATCTGATTCCTACACTAACCTACCTTATTACTATACTCATGTTTACTCATGCGCCACCCACACTAAGCCACTGGACAGTCCGACAGGCACAGGCCAGCCCCGCCATGTCTGTCCAATCACAGGGCGCCCGCCGGCCATCGCTGAGCCGGAAGATGGCAGCTGGAGCATGGGAATAGCGCCAGAAGATAGCAGTGCACTATACTAAAGTTTAAGTGACACTGGCACGGCCGTGGGATGCGCCCCCCCCCCCAGATTTTGCGCCCGGTGCGGCTGGCCCCCTCAGCACCCCCCACGCTACGCCACTGCCTGCAGGACAAGCCCTGCACCCAGGCCACGGGTAGAAGACTGCATCCAGACCAGGTACTGGGGGGAGGGGCTAACAATGCTGCATTTGAATTGTTGTCTCAGCGCCAGTTCACATATATGCAATGACAGACCTCGCATGTGATGCGCAGCGCACTGCTGTGCAAATCACATGCGATGTGTGTGCGATGCAAATTCAGCCATACAGATTGTATGGCTGAATTCGCATCGCATTGGGACTCGCACATTTTTGGGTCCGCACCAGGATCGGATCGCATGGGTGTTTCGGACCAATCCCAAACCGACCTGTGCCTGCGTTTTGTTAACACAGGCACAGGAAATGGTGTTCTCTTCCCTCCTGGAGTCCTTTTTGATTCCAGCGTGAGAAAAGAGAAGATCTAACTGTGAGTACACCAACAACACACATACATACACCTAGCTAGGCACATTTAACCCCCCGATAAGCCCCCAGTTAACCCCTACACCCCCTGTCACATTGCACACTATATACAGTATATAGCGGTTTTGCTGATTTCTGTAATAGTGTGCCTTGTGACTTCATTTAACGTTAGCGACAGTTTCTGTCCCAAATAGGTTTAGGGTATCCGCCATCCCCCCAAATAAAGATTTAACCCCCTGATCACCCCAAGTTAACCCCTTCTTAGCCCTGTCGCAGTGTCACTTTATACTGTACAGATCTTTTTTTTGATCACTATATTAGTGTCACAGGTGACATTAGTTAGCGTTAACGCTAGTTAGCATCAGTCTAGGACAGCGCAGATCCCCGCCGCATAGTTAGAAATATAATTTAACCCCCTGATCACCCCCCAGTTAACCCCTACACCTCTGTCACAGTGCACACTATATACAGTATATAGCGGTTTTGCTGATTTCTGTAATAGTGTGCCTTGTGACTTCAGTTAGCGTTAGCGACAGTTAGTTTCTGTCCCAAATAGGTTTAGGGTACCCGCCATCCAACCCAATAAAGATTTAACCCCCTGATCACCCCCAGTTAACCCCTTCATTGCCCTGTCACAGTGTCACTTTTATAGTGTACAGTTTTTTTTCTGATCACTATTATTAGTGTCACAGGTGACATTAGTTACCATTATCGCTAGTTAGCGTCAGTCTAGGACAGCGCAGATCCCCGCTGCATAGTTAGAAATATAATTTAACCCTTTTATTACCAGTAACACACACATACACACACATACACACACACTAAACACCTCCATTACTAGTATAGTATCTGAACGAATCAATATCTTTGATCTGATCAGAATTATACTAGTGTCCCCAATAGTTTTGGGTTCCCAAAACGCAGTGTTAGCAGAATAGGCCACGACACCTGCCAGCACTTGCATTTAGCCCGCCAATCCAACCCCACCCCACCCCACCCCACCCAGGCAAGTGCAGTAATCAATAGTTTACTGTCACTTCCAAAAACACAACACACAAAACCACAGCATTAGCAGAGTCAGGCCTGAACTTTTTTTTTTTTGTAGCGTTTCAAAAAGTCCTCGACAACCAGGTGCTTTTTTACCTGTGAGTCACACTAGGTACCTATAAATTTAGTGGCCAAAATGTCCAAACTGAGGTACACTAGTGAAGAGGCCTACAGGATCCTGTCCATGTCAGATGAGAGCGATGGGAAAGCCTCACTGGCAGAATCAGGGTCAGTATACGAACCTGTAGAGAGCAGTGGCTCCATGACAGATAGCTCCAACAATGGAGGGGGTCCCTGCTAAGGTCAGGCATACCCGACCCCGTTCTGGAGTTTCTGAGGTGCAGAGATCACAGGGTGCGCGTATGCAGCAGAGTGTTGGTAATAGTGCCGCTCAAACTTCTGGTAAACTGGTAAGCACTAGAGGCCTAGTACACCCTGGTCATAGTGAAACCAGCACTGCAGTAACACTTGGTGACATGGCGAGTCCCATAAGTGTCCTCCCTGATGCGCTGGTATATCCTAATTGGCAGCCCACAGATTCTACAGCGCCCGTACTTCCCCCCATTCACTGCCCAACCCGGAATTCAGGTGGAAACAGCCAATTTTACTTCCCTTGACTTTTACGAGCTGTTTTTCACGGAAGATCTTTACAGGTCTATTGTGGACCAAAGCAATTTATATGCTGGTCAATTCATCGCCACACCTCCAAATTCATTCCTTGCCAGAGAATTTGGCTGGAAATCTATAACGGTTTCTGAGTTTAAAACTTTTCTGGTCCTCAACATTGGCATAACTAAAAGGAGTGAATTGCGGTCATATTGGTCCACTAACTCAATCCTCTATATGAAAGAAACCAGAATGTGTTCCCATAAAATGGCCTTAAGTGGTTAGATGAATGAAAAATTATATATAGATGTATATGCTAAGAAATTGAGTCCCCCGTGATGTGGCCGTTGATCAGGCACAATAACAGGTCACATGTACATTTATTTTTCTATACTGGCATAAGTGCCTAATAAAGTTTTTTTCATATATATAATTTTGTAGTCTGCCTCGTGGGTGCCTAGAGTTGATCCCCTCTATTGTGGAAGATCCTTTATCTCCCACAAGCTCCCCTCTTTTTCAATCAATCCTCTATATGTCCGTGTTCTCTGCATGCATGGCCAGGGGGAGATACAAGCAAATTCTGCAGTTCATGCACTTCAGTGACAATGAACTCTGTCGTCCTCGGGGGGACCCTGGATATGACCGGCTCCACAAAATTCGGCCCCTCGTAAGCCACTTCAATCAGCGGTTTGCAGCCTTGTTTACCCATCAACAATTTGTCTGCATTGATGAGTCCCTGATTACGTTTTCTGGCCGCCTTGCTTTCAAGCAGTTTATCTCCAGCAAGCGTGCCAGATACGGGGTCAAGCTGTATAAGCCCTGTGACAGGGCCACAGGCTATACAGTTAATTTTCGTGTTTACGAGGGTAAAGATAGCACTGTGGAGCCCCCCAACTGCCCAGACTACATAGGGAGCAGCGGCAAGATTGTGTGCGACTTGGTGTTACCCTCATTCGGAAAGGGGTACCATTTGTACGTGGACAATTTTTATTCAATTTAAATTGGCGCATGTGGCACCATGCGACCTAATCGCCGGGGCTTCCCCCAACGGCTTGTACATTCCCGTCTTAGTCGGGGGGAGAGAGTCTGCTTGAAAACGGACAAATTGCTTGCAGTGAAGTGGAGGGATACACGGAAAGGTTTTCGTTCTGTCCTCCCTTCACGCAGACACGTCAGTCCAAATTTCTATGGCAGCTGGTGTTTTGGAGAAGCCCCTCTGTGTCCATGACTACAACCTTAATATGAGAAGGGTGGATCTCAACGACCAGCTTTTGTCGCCGTACTTAGTTGCCTGTAAAGCCAGATGCTGGTACAAAAAAGTGTCTGTTTATTTATTCAAATTGGCTTTGCTGAACGCTTTTGTGCTATATAAAGCATCAGGACGAAGTGGATCCTTCCTACAATTCCAGGTTGAGATCATCAAAGCCTATCTGTATCCAGGAGGTGCTCCTGCCAGATGCAGTGACCCGGCTGCATGAGAGGTATTTTCCTTATGCCATCCCGAGTACCCCTACCCAAACATACCCCCAAAGAAGATGTCGTGTCTGTAGAAAGCGCGGATTTAGGTGTGACACCCGCACTTATTGTCCCACCTGTCCTCTGCATCGGGAAATGTTTCGAACGCTACCACACACTAGTGGAGTATTAGCATAGGGTACGGCACGGCACAGACTATAGGGCACACTTACACAGGGTCTCGAAAGATGTTCGATGGCTATCGTCATTTTGAGAGACCCTAAGGTGGAACGTTTTACAGTTGAAGAAAAAAAAAAAGAGTAAAAAAAAAAGTTACAAAAAAAGTTACAAAAGAAAAAAACATAAAATAAAAAAGCCAAAAATATTTGTCGTTGTTACTGTTTTTCATTGGTAACCATTTTTTACTTTTCAGGTACCAATGTAATGTTTTATTTTACTGTTCTATCTATCCAGTTTGCCTTGCAGGTACACCCATCAGCTGCCACACTGATTTATATATTCTGACACAAACAGTGTTTGCACTCAGCATATATGAAAATCTATGATGGCAGCGCTTTTAAGAGGTGATTTCACCACCGCAATTAAAAGAAAAAAAAAAATAGGCATACATGGCTTTCATCAGGTATTCCCATCATTAGAGATGTGGGTGGATGATTTGGGCGGTCTAATGATGGGCATACTACACATTTTCTGGCATACATTTCTTCATCCATATCGATCGATGAAGGAATCTGTTAGCTTCTATTTTTTTAGTTCAGCCCACAGGCTGCAAAAAAAAAAACCTACAATATTTGCCAAACAAGGACCAGCAATGTACTGGTACGTTGCTGGACTTTGAGTGGTTATAGCAGGATGATGCCTGCAAATTTAGGCATCATCTTGGTAAAGAAGTTTTTTACAGCCAGCGGTCGGCTTACATGTAAAAACGATCCTAGTGGATAATTAGCCGCTAGACTGCTTTTACAAGCAGTAGGAGGGGACTCACCCCCGACTCCCCCCCCCCCTTCCACTGCCTTCCACAGTTTTTCTCTGGCTTTCCTGTTCTACTGGGTAACCAGAGAGTGCAGCCGGTGGTTCAATTATCTAACCATAGAGCTGGTTGGAGACGAGAATGGCTCCAATCCTCTCTATGGCCTAAGATATTGGAAGCTACGAGCATTTCATGACTTTGGTTTCGCCAGAAATAAACAGCGCCAAAAAAGGAAATTGGGAAAAGCATCTTATCACACCAATCTTGGTGTGGTCTTATGCTTTAAGGGCAGAGGAGAGAACTAGAGTCTAAAAGACCCCATTTTTTAAAAAAAAGAATACTTGTCACTACAGATTGCTATCATAGGGGGTATTTAAATTCACTGTGAAAACAATAAAAATTATTTAAAAAAAAAAAAATGAAAGGGAAGGTGTCAAAATAACATAAAATTAAAATAAATAATAATAAAAAAAAAAATTCAAGCACTCCTGTCCCCCCGTTCTTGCGCAAAAAGGCTCACGCAAGCGCCATATATGAGCGCCATATATGAAAATCTATGATGGCAGCGGTTTTAAGAGGTGATTTCACCACCGCAATTAAAAGAAAAAAAAAAAATAGGCATACATGGCTTTCATCAGGTATTCCCATCATTAGAGATGTGGGTGGATGATTTGGGCGGTCTAATGATGGGCATACTACACATTTTCTGGCATACATTTCTTCATCCATATCGATCGATGAAGGAATCTGTTAGCTTCTATTTTTTTAGTTCAGCCCACAGGCTGCAAAAAAAAAAACCTACAATATTTGCCAAACAAGGACCAGCAATGTACTGGTATGTTGCTGGACTTTGAGTGGTTATAGCAGGATGATGCCTGCAAATTTAGGCATCATCTTGGTAAAGAAGTTTTTTACAGCCAGTGGTCGGCTTACATGTAAAAACGATCCTAGTGGATAATTAGCCGCTAGACTGCTTTTACAAGCAGTAGGAGGGGACTCACCCCCGACTCCCCCCCCCCCCCCTTCCACTGCCTTCCACAGTTTTTCTCTGGCTTTCCTGTTCTACTGGGTAACCAGAGAGTGCAGCCGGTGGTTCAATTATCTAACCATAGAGCTGGTTGGAGACGAGAATGGCTCCAATCCTCTCTATGGCCTAAGATATTGGAAGCTACGAGCATTTCATGACTTTGGTTTCGCCAGAAATAAACAGCGCCAAAAAAGGAAATTGGGAAAAGCATCTTATCACACCAATCTTGGTGTGGTCTTATGCTTTAAGGGCAGAGGAGAGAACTAGAGTCTAAAAGACCCAATTTTTTAAAAAAAAGAATACTTGTCACTACAGATTGCTATCATAGGGGGTATTTAAATTCACTGTGAAAACAATAAAAATTATTTTTAAAAAAAAAATGAAAGGGAAGGTGTCTAAATAACATAAAATTAAAATAAATAATAATAAAAAAAAAATTCAAGCACTCCTGTCCCCCCGTTCTTGCGCACAAAGGCTCACGCAAGCGCCGGTCTAGTGTCATATGTAAACAGCAATTGCAGCATGCATGAGGTATCGCCATGAATGCCAGGTCAAGGGCAGTAATTCTTGCAGCAGACCTCCTCTGTAAGTCCAAACTGGTAACCCGTAAAGACTTAATGCTTTTAAAAATGTACGTAGTTTGTTGCCGTGTGCAATTTTAAAGCATTTCATGTTTGGTATCAATGTACTCGGCATATGATCATCTTTTAAATTTTACCAAACAATTAGGAATTATATAGTGTATTTGAGCATTAAATGTAAAAAAAAGTGTGTTTTTTCCCGCAAAAATTGCGTTTGGAAAATCTGTGCGCAAATACCGTGTGACGAAAATTGCAACATCCACCATTTTGTTCTGTAGGGTCTCTGCTTTAAAAAAAATATATAATGTTTGTGGGTTCAAAGTAATTTTCTAATAAAAAAAAAATAAAAAATTTCATGTAAAACAAAAAGTCACAGAAAAGTCTTGGTCTTCAAGTGGTTAGAAGAGTGGGTGATGTGTGGCTAAGATTGAGCATAAAATGCCAGGACAGTTCAAACAACCCCCAAATGACCCCTTTTTGGAAAGTAGACATCCAAAGCTATTTGCTGAGAGGCATGCTGAGTCCATGGAGTATTTTATATTTTGCCCTAAGTTTCGGGAAAATGACAATTTGTTTTTTTACACAAATTTGTCACTAAATTATATATACAAAATACATTCTGCTGCTTCTCCTGAGTACAGGGATACCACATGTGTGAGACTTTTTGGGAGACTAGCTGTGTACGGGGCCCCAAAAACCAATCACCCCCTTCAGGTTTTCTAATGGCGTAAATTGCTTATTTTACTTCCTCACTACCTGTCACAGTTTTGGAGGCCCTGAAATTTCAAGATAGCACAACCCCCCCAAATGACCCAATTTTGCAAAGTAGACACTCCAAGCTATTTGCTGAGAGGCATGGTGAGTCCATGGAATATTTTGCCACAACTTCCTGGAAAATTATTATTTTTTTTGCACTGTAGTGAGATTTATGCCCTTTGAAATTCTGAAGGTGGTGATTGGTTTTCGGGGTCCCGTACACAGCTAGGCTCCCAAAAAGTCTCACACATGTGGTATCTCTATATGCGCTGCAACTCTGGCCACGACCAGGTCATGCGCATCCTTGCAAGGTATCCCACTCATGGGCCAGTTCGCGGCTGACCTAGTGCTGAGCTAAGGCCTGTGCGTCTCTAGGATATCCAGTGCATCACTCAGTCTGGCAGTTGATTGTAGTTCTCACAGGAACAACTTGATTGTAGAAGAAGAAAAAAAGAAAACAATAAAGGAAAAAATTAAATTTAAAAAGGAAAAAAGTGCCAAGACCAGAGATCCCAGCAAGGAGCTAGGTCCTTACTCCTGACTAGGCAACAAAAAAAACAGAGATCCTAGAGTAGGAAGTAGGAGTATACCACCTGGGACTGCCCCATAGACGTAGTTAAGCTTTGTTAACCCTTTTCCGCCTAGTGCCCTACTCCTAGGAAGAGCAGCATAACCCATCCGTCTAATGAAGATATGAAGCTGTGTCCATCAATGAACAAAAGAGAAATTACCTTAGAACAAAGCCCTCCAGGACTAAAATATCAGCGCTGAGATGGCTGATATGTTTACCCATGTTCCTTCCGAATTTGCTGACACTGCCTACATGAGTGGCCTGGGGCGCAATGATGTCACCCCCACGCAAGCATTAGCAAAAGTGTAAGTTATCGCAACAGAATGCTGTTAGCATCTCATCATTCTGCTGTGGTCTCTGCGGCACCATCTGATTCTGTCACTATGCATCCATCTGTGGAAAGGTCTATAAATGGAGGATAGGTGCTTTTTATTGATGATTGCACTTCAATTCAATCCTGTCAGTCTGTTCAGAATTCTTGTAAAATGTTTTTGTGAAAACCTGACTGGTTGCTATTGACAATAACTTAACTTTTGTCCTAAAGATTTGTTTGGTATTTTTATGAATCAGATCTTATGGCTTTTCCTGTAACTTCTTTACATATAAGAACAAGCTCAAAATGAATTTCTGATAAGCACAGTGATGCATAATGTGTAAAGGAATAATGTATAAAAGAATACTGTATATAGAACTATATAAACAAGGCTAATCTTCTAGACCCAATAGCATTTAATTTCATTAAAGAAACCATGAATATGTGTTACATTTTTGTCTTTTATTGTCATGGATAGAAAAAAGAGGAAGGACACAAGAGATAGAAAAATAGAAAAAAATAGCACTGTGGTCTCTGACCTTTACATTTAGGAGGCAAGTTACACCCAAAACTGTAAACAGGAGATGGGGATTATACAATGACTGAAAGCCCATTGATGTGGCTGTCATATGCTGGCATGGGATGTGCCAGCAACACACATTTTTATGTCATATGGTACAATAGTCTTACAATGATCAATATATTCTAAATAAATGTAATGTGGGTATCATTCTGGTGTTCTGTTATGGGGGGGGGGGGGCAAGCCAATCTTTAAATAATTCACTTACTTATGTAATATAACTGACAATAACAGCTAATTTTTATATGTTTCACAATGTCCCTTAGCTTTTCTTTGTGTCTTCGGGTGACAGTACAGCAGTGGTCTCAATATCATCTTTGTGTACCATTACAGTATGTTATAGCATAGTACGGGCTTATTTTCTCTGCACTCTTCCATGCAAACCTGGAACACATGGAGGGAATTCATCTTTTGCCCTAGGTACACAGTCAAAATGCTCTTTAAACATGGGCTATGTCTACCAATACATAGTGGCAATAGATTAATAAAACAGCATTTCCAACAAGATATCATACCACCTTATAGTATGCAAGAGTTTAGCTCTTGAACTCTGTTATGAGTGTGCTTGGGTAGTGAAGTCTGTCTGATACATATAAATAACAATTCCAGTTAATAAATATGCCTCACGCTATGTACAATATACACATGGAATGCCCGTGTGCTCATTTTGACATGGCTATTAAATCATGATGACTTCACACATAGTTCTTCACTGCGTCATCGAGATCCATGGAAAATTTGGAGTGTTCTGTAAACAGAAAATAAAATGATATCAATATTCATTTATTTGACACTATCCTAAAATCACCAAGCCAAAGAAAATAGTGTTAAACCTTGTCATGAAAATATCAATCTTGCCTGAGATGGCATCCTACAGGAACACAGTGACATTACAAACTTGTTTCCTGTGGCAGATGTCTTTCACACTGAACAGGGTAATAGGGACCAGCCCCATCTTGTCTTGGTGCTCTATAATGGGCATACCCCTGAAGGGCATTTCAGAGACAGGGCTTCACAACAAGCAGACCAGGGCCCTAGACCCTGTGGCCTTCTCAACATGATGCATCACATGCCAAGGTAAGCGTTTACGCAACATCTAGTACCCAAAGCGACTTTACAGGTCAGTCCCACTTCCTAATTCAAAACCCGGACACAAGAGAAGTAAGCCTAAGGGGAAGATGTCCAACACCTAAATACACCAACAAAAAAGTAGGCTTGCTGGGAGTGGGATGTGTTATTTTAGAGGATTTCCCTGAAGCATTTTTTGACCATGTCTAATCACCTAAAGGGAACTGCATATAACCCATATTATACCTCTGTAATCCTGTGTCCTATACTGTATAATTAGGAAATAAATATTTTCTTAATTCAGCCTTCAATGGTGCAAAGAATTAAAAAAATTAAACAAAATAGAAACTAAAGTAATTCTGATTGTAACTGGGGTCAAATAAAAGAATGAGCAAACACACATGTGATATGCCAAACAAAAAAAAAATTATGTATAGAAATTATGTTAAAATCAAATGATAAATTCAAAACAAAAAGCAAATCTTTTATGTGTCGTGAGTAGAATACAGGAGTATGTATGTAATATCAGTTAGGTCTTCCCCTTTATTAGCCATATTTCCATCTACTATTACATTTATTATTGAGGGAATGCTGAGGATAACTGCCATTGACAGGATAAAGCCTAGAGATAAAAGGGCTGCGCAACATTTTTGTATTTATATGTATGATGTAATTAGAGAAAAATGTGATGTAAAGTCGAATGTGATGATATGACAGGTCAACTTGGGGTTCCGTGTACTGTATAAAGGATACATTTGACCCAAAGTCTTAAGCTTTGATATGGCCATAGAGCACCTTCTAGGCTTTTAATATCTTCATAAACTACTGTAGGAGATGCATCATCCTCCATATATAAAAAGTATAGATACCTGCACAGCTGCCCGAGTGACGAACCCCTATAGATCGTCCTAAGAAGCAAGTGGCTCTTCGAAGATGACAGGCAGAGGGATAGGTGACATTGTTGTTCCCACACAGCATGTAGTCAGACACAAGCATCGGGCAGGGGGATGTACGGCACATGACGCAATGGGCACTTCCTGTCTGGTCCACAACACAAGAATGTGTCCCTGGGCAAACCACATTGGAGCATGATTCTGGAAGAGAATAAAACAGCTATTGATTTCCAAGACACAGAGCATCATTATATTCCATACATGAAATGCAGCAGACAAATTTTGCATTAGCAGAGTGCTTAAGTAGTTACATTCACTTGGATGAACTGGCGGATAAAAAAGGATGCTGAACAGGCGACCATAAGTCACCCAGCAGATTCTTATATTTTTAAGTTATTCAAACAACAACTTTTCAGAGTTCCTTGCTAATGCTGCCCACTGTTACATTTCCCATAAAAGAAAAATCCATTACAAACAGGCAGACCGCTTGTAATTTCCATGGTGGGTGGGTGGAAGGACCTGGGGAGACAGAAGTTCAGCGATCTCACACTCAATGTTCCAGAGACATGAGAAGGATGATGGCCTATAACTGGCAGTGAGCAAAACTGGTGAAGGATAGGCTGTTGTGGTCTACAGTAATGTAAATAATTCATGTCTGTATCATACAGCTGTTGTGGAACTACAAGTCCCATGAGGCATTGCAAAGCTGACAGGTACAAGCATATCTCCCAACAGAAGAGGCATGATGGCACTTATAGTTTCGCAACAGCTGGAGGGCCACAGGTTGAGCACCCATGATCTAAGTCAGGGATCTCGAAACTAGGACCCTCCAGCTGTTGTGGAACTACACATCCCAAGAGGCATTGGAAAACTCTGACATTCACAGATATGACTAGGCAAGATATTTTGGAGACCCCTGATCTAAGTCATCAAAAGCTCTGGCTATTAAGCGATTCACGCGCTCACTTCATACATTGACAGTGTCAGAGTAGCATCTTGAACTGTCTTCTAGCTGATCTCCGTAAATTTTTGTTTCTGTCCTTTATGTAGATTATTTATTGTAAAATTCTATACTTTTAATATTATACCATCTACAATCATAATAGAAACGTTTCCAAATTAGTTGTTGTACACCTGATTTTTGCTCTTCTGTTTCTTTAAATGTTTCAAAGGAAGTGACAAAGAAAGAGAAAATTACATCAGCGCTAAAGAAAACTATGAGGTTGATTCTTTAAAGTGTAACTAAAGTAAAAACAAAAATTACATATATGCTTCATATTTCAATTTTCAATTTTTTCGTATTGTTCCTTTATAATTCTGTGTTCATTTATTCCCCATAAATATGTTAGAATAGTTCCAGAAATCCTCATTTCTTTAATGCCTGCGTCTAAATTAATTCTGTTTCCTCTGAGAGCAGAGAGTGTATGTGATATCAAGCGATGAGCCAGAATGAAAGAACACATCTCCAGTAATTCTTTAGACAAGCATGTTCTGCCCTGCTGGCCATTAGATGCTGTAGACTTTAGCTGTGCCGATCAGTTGCTTGATTGTTATTCCAGAAGCAAATCTGTAGGAATGTAATCAAGCAACTGATGGGCAGATTACATAGCTAAAGTCTACACCATTTAGTGGCCAGCTCCTCCAGGGGCCAAGTCCTGGGAAAAAAAGTGTGGGAACTCACCCAAGATCCCCCCCCCCACCTCAAAAATAAAAAAGTGCGTATATCTATATATATAATATGTACTCCTTTATTAACAAATAAAGTGGAACATTACTTTCAGTACAACCAGTCTGCCGATTGAAATTTGTCCAGTTCCTGCTAAACTGGCCTAATTTCAATCCGCCTGTGGCCAGCCTTATAAATTGAATGAAAGAGAGCTGGAGGGAGAGAGAGAGGAATAAAGAGGGATTGAGAGAGGAAGAGAGAAAAAAAAAGAGGGATGGAGAGAGAGAGAGAGAAAGAGGGATGGAGGGAGAGACAAATAAAGAGAGATGGAGAGAGAGAAAGGGACGGAGAGAGAGAAAAAGAAAGCGGGATGGGGAGAGGGAAAAAGGGGGAGAGAGAGAGGGGGGAGAAGAAAGAAAGAGGGATGGAGGGAGAGAGAAAGAAAGAGGGATGGAGGGAGGGAGAGAGAAAAAGAAGGATGGAGGGATGGAGAAAGAGAAAATAAGAGGGTAGTATCCACGACTACAATAAGTTCATGGGGGGGGGGGTGTATTTAAACAATTAAAAGCTGCAGCCCTATCTACCAACACAAAAGTCCCTCTTCTGATATAAAAAAGTTGCAATTTACTTTTTCTATTTGACCATGTATAACACATTCGTCATCTATCAAGAGTCATCCGAAAATACCAACACCTTCCTCAAATTTATCGAAGAAATTTTTACTGCCCTGGTCTACCAGCAAGGATCCCCGTTAGAAAGCAGTAGCTCCGATTGTGTTAGCAAACTACATGAGCGCCATCTCCCTGACAAAATACCACCTTTAGAGTCGGTTCACATTAGCGCGACTTGTCAGGCGACTTGTCAGCCTGACAAGTCGCGCTCCCTCGTGGTCCATTGACCGCTACAGGACCCATTCTAATAGGAGCGACACAAGTCGATCTGACTTAGAAAAAGGGTCCTGTACTATTTCGGGGCGACCTCGGAGCGACTTGCATAGACTTCCATTATGTGATGTCCCTGCAAGTCGCTCCGAAGTCGTGGTGCAATGTAATGCACAAGTCGCCCCCGAAGTAGTAAGGAGTCGTGTCGCCTCAGTGTGAACCGGCTCTTTGAAACTGGAAAAAGACGCTAAACAAAATGTTGGGTGTGCAGCAAAACAAAGAAAAACAAACAACAAAACAAAGAAAAACACCAGTTTGCATAGTCCCCAATGTCCCTCCCAACCTGGCCTATGCATTGGAGAATGCTTCAGACGCCCTCACACTTCCCTAAACTATTAGCCCATTTTTCTAGCAGACTGCCATTTCCCCTTTTTTAATGTCTATGCTGATTATTTCCCTGCTGCCTCAACCAACCATATCACTGCCTTCCATGTTAACTGAGCCTGGCCAGTTTATCGACTATGCCTCTGCCTGCCATCTGCATTATTTATTCATGTTTCTGCCTTTCACCTCAACTGACCCTGAACTGTTTATCGACTATGCCTCTGCCTACCGTCTTTTTCTGCCTTTTACCTGCACTGACCTCGGCCTGATAATCGACCATGTTTTTTGCCTGCCACATGGCCTGATGTTTCGCCCTGCTACTGTAGTAATGGGATTCAAGATAACACAGGGGTCTCACATATGTGAGGGGCTTTAGAATCATGTTCTGAGTTGAGAAAAACAGTGTTTGGTTTTCTCTGGGTTTTGTAATGCCCAGAACAGGGTCTGAAGTCCAGAGGCTTCAGATCGATTTGGATGGAAGAAGCCTCTGCCCCTGTCCCCATTCTTTCCTGACTGATGTCCTAAGCTTGATGGTCCTGCCTGCTGCCCAAACATATACTTTGGCTGTGCTGACATCTTTTCTACCTATCTACTTCTCTGCACTGACCCAGGACAGTTTATGGACCATGTGCCTGTTGCCTGGACCAATACTTTGGCTGTACTGACCATATCCATGCCTGCTGCTATACTCACTATGGACAGTATTCCTGCCTGCTGCATGGACCATCCTTTCACTGCTGTTGACCACATCCCTGCCTGCTACCTGGACCAATGCTTTGGCTGTGCTGACAATATCTCTGCCTGTACTGACTATGGACAGTATTCCTGCCTGCTGCCTGGATGATGCTTTCACTGTCGCTGACCACATTCCTGCCTGCTGCCTGGACCAATGCTCTCATCTGTGGACCACTACACTACTAAAACCACAGGTAATCTTTTGTTTACCCTTTGCTCAGAAGAATGCATTTTGGTGTGTAATTGGTATGTACATGCTATGTGTTAGAAATATGAAGGGCCTTCAAAAATGTGATAGGTTGATAGGAATTTATGTCCCTAGAACACCTGATGGTGCTCCTTGGATGTTGGGCCCCTTGAGAAAATACAAGCGCCATACTAAGTGCAGCATATATGGGGTTTATTTGAGATCACAAGAATGGTACTCACAAAGGCATGTAGTTGGCACTGTAAATTCATCCATGTCACTGGGGCGATAGGTCAGGGAGGCATCTTGTGGCTGTGGCTCGTAGGGGCACTTCCGGTGGATGCGGGCACTTGCTGGGGCCATGGAATGCACGTCCTAAGTAGAACTTAGGACCCAGCGACTACCTTCCATCTCCATTAAAAGCCCTCACCCAAAATGGTGCTGCATAGGCTGGAAGAAGGAGCGCATGCTCCACAAATGCGTCGTCCACGATATCCCATCACAACTGGGAAATGACATCAGGACGAGTCGCCCGTGCGTTCCACGTCCCCAGGAAGTGCTAGCATCCACCGACAGTCTCCCTAGGAGCCACAGCCACAAGAGGCCATCCTGACCTATCGCTCCACTGACAGGGATGAATTTATAGTGCCAACTACATGCCTTTGATATTTTAACCTTTGTGAGTAACATTCTTGTGATCTCCAATAAATCCCATATATGCTGCACTTAGTATGGCACTTTTTTTTTGTCCTTAGCTATCTCCAAGTCCCTTCTTGCTTGCACACAGAGTTGCCTTTCAAGTGAGCCCATATATGGACTTCTGCTAATTTATGGAATGTTTTTAACCCATAGATTGTAATCAGAACCATTTGGGCCCACTAGTACTCCCAGGCTTGCGCCAATATCCTTGTTTATTATCCCTCTATGTGGCTAGGCTGTGAAAAAGTGTCACAAATGTGGTATCACCATACTCAGGAGGAGTATTAGAATGTATTTTGGGTGTCATTTTTGCTATGTACATGCTATGTGTTAGAAATGTGTTAGTGATAGGTAGTCAGGAACTTATATGTGTAATTTATGCTCCTAGAATGCCTGGAGGTGCTACTTGGATGTTGGGCCTCTCTATGTGCCAGGGCCAGGCTGTGTAAAAGTCTCACACATGTGGTATCGCCATCCGCAGGAGGAGTAGCAGAATGTATTTTGGGGTGTCATTTTTGGTATGTACATGCTATGTGTTAGAAATATCTTATACATGTACAACTTTGTGTAAACAAAAATAGGTTTTCATTTTTTTTCCACATATTCCAAAAACTTGTGGAAAAAAATGACATGTTCAAAAGACTCATATTGTCTCATAGAATATACTTTAGGGTGTTTGCTTTCCAAAATGGGGTCATTTTGTGGGCATTTCCATTGTCCTGGTGCTCTAGGGCCTTCAAATGTGTGTTAGGTAGTTAGGAAATTAAATGTGTAATTTATGTCGATAGAACGCCTGGAGGTGCTGCTTGAATTTTGAGCCTCTGTCTGTTGCAAGACTGTGAAAAAGTCTCCCACATGTGGTATCACCATACTTAGGAGGAGTAGCAGAATGTGTTTTGGGGTGCAATTGCAAGTACAGTATGTTAATGCTGTGTGTGAAAAATAACTTATGACAATTTTATAAAAAAGAAAATATATATATATTAAATGTTCCCAAGAATTGTGGGAAAAAATTACAACTTAAAAAAAGGCGTGCTCCGGCTCCCGCGCTGTTACGGACCCCACCCCCCCCCCCGCGCGTGTGAGCGGCGGACCCGATGTCCGTGACAGCGGGAGAAAGGCAGGCAGGTAGTGTAAACAAGCCGCCTGTCATTCTCCCCTTTGTAGGAACAGTGATCATACGGTTCTACTATGTAGGACCGTTGATCATTGTTCCTACACCTCAAGCCACAGCCAATCACAGTTAGAATCATGCCTCTAGCGACACACACAGCCCCTCCCTCTCAAATAAAGTTAACCCCTTCACTAACAGTGTCATTTTACAGTAACAGTGCATATGTATAGCACTGATTACTGCAGTAATGTCACTGGTAACCCCAAAAGTGTCAAAAATGTCAGTCAAGGGTCCGATCTGTCCGCCCCAATGTCGCAGTACCGCAAAAAAAAAATCGCAGATCGCCGCCATTACGCGTTAAAAAAAACAACAAAAATCTTTCCCTTTGTTAGTAAACGCGATAACTTTTGCGCAAACCAATCAAAATACGCTTTTTGCGATTTTTTTTACCAAACATATGTAGCATAAAACAAATTGGCCGAAAATGTTAAAAAAATTAGATTTTTACTTTTTTTTTGGGGGGGGGGGAATTTCATATAAAAAAAATGTGAAAAATATTGTTATTTTTGCAAAATTGACGCTCTTTTTTTGTTTATAGCGCATGATCAAAAAATCGCACAGGTGATCAAATACCATCAAAAGAAAGCTCTGTTTGTGGGAAAAAAAGGATGTCAAATTCATTTGGGTACAGCGTCGCACGACCGCGCAATTGTCCGTTAAATTCACACATTGCGGAATCGCAAAATACCCCCTGGTCAGGAAGGGGGTAAAATCTTCCGGGGCTTAAGTGGTTAAATACCACCAAAAGAAAGCTCTATTTGTGTGAAAAAAAAAAAAAATATTTGTTTGGGTTGGGTACAGTGTTGCATGACTGAGCAATTGTCATTCAAAATGTGAGAGCGCTGAAAGCTGAAAATTGACCTTGGCAGGAAAGGAGTGAAAATGCCCTGTATTGTGGTATAAAGATCCATGGTTCCTTGCAGGATCGTCATTTCGCTATCACAGCTCAACTTTTTTTTCCTCCCTGCATAACAGCAGAGTTGGGGGTCATTTCTCAACTCCATGCTGCAGCCATATTAACTAAGTCCTGCACTACTTTCCCCAGACTGAGGATGAATGCAATCAGTGTATTTCTTTAAACTGGAGGAGTTAGGAAGATGTAAGACATGTGTTTGAGCGGACGGACTGTTCCTTCTCCTGCTGCCAAGTGTTTACACTGATTTCTGCTGCTTTTCTTAAGAATACAAAATGTGTTTCTTTTCACTTTCCAAGAAAAAGAAAAAAACCTCAGAAGTAACAAACGGAAAGTAAAGCACAGAATCCCTGTAACAGAACTAAGAAAGAGGAACGTTATATATCCTGGATGGTGGACTGCATGAAAAACAGAAATGACTGAAGGTTTTAAGTAATGATTTGCCTACCCAGAAAAGCACAATGCAAATGGTTTCCATCAGCACAGAAATCATCTTGTTTTATGGTATTTTAAAACACTAGGAAAGCCTCAAATAACTTTAGTCAAAGTATTTTACAGAAACAGGTCTCCCCCTAGCGTTGTAACGTTCATAGTGACAAACTTCTGAGCAAATTCTCTATTTTTATAGTGTTCTCTTCTTCAGGTTGAATGTGGTTCTAAACATATACAACAGTTAACTCTATGTAAAGTTGGCTACTGGCATTGAAGTTTAATTGATCAAGCAAGAAGAAATAAATGAATGAAGTAATTACTTCTTTACAAGTGTTTAGATCTGTGGTGGTCAGTTTTCATAATATAGGGGATCTATAGTGCAACCTTGACTTTACAAAAGGGCCATACATGATATTCAGTAATTGTTATGCTACTTAGGCTCAATTCACACCTGAGCATATCGGTTTCAGGTGTTTTTTAGGGCATTTTTTCAGGCGTTTTTTGCAGGTGTTTGGAGGAAGGCATTGACATCTAACAAAAACGCTTGTAATCTGCCAAACAACAAGCTCATGTACTTTTTTGAGCTTCAGGCGTTTTGCTTCAGGTGACAAAACGCTCATATGTGAACAGGCGCCAATAAAATGAATGGGATTTTGCTTGTTGGACATTTTGAGTCTTCAGAGATGAGCGTTTTACGAGCTGAAAAACGCTCAGGTGTGAACAGGCCCTTAAAGCTGTCAGAGACTGCAGGCTTGCAATAGGAGATGGTCAGATACTGCAGTTATACTAAAGAAAATGGTCAGAGACTGAAGAAAGGCAAATGAAAGTTACTATAGGGATCCCCTGCTGAGAAAAACGGAGTGTGTGAAAGGGGCCTTAAGGCCCGTACACACGATCAGATTATCGAACGATCTGTCATACATTTTTTGTGGCATGCTAGTCTAAAGTGGAAAGTGAAGAGGTCATTTTCATACGAATTTTCCCGTACGACAGAATTTCTCTTCAGAAGTGATGTCATGTGCTGGATTGTTTTGTATGTGTTCTTTCGTCTCCGAGCATGCCTAGTCTTGCTCTTAAGATTTTTTTCCATCTAAATCTGTACTAATCAGACGAAAATTGGACATTGTATTACGAACGACAAAAATTTTATAGCCTGCACATCAGGATTTTGTCAGCCGAAAAGTCGGAGTTGGCTGTCAAAAGCACCATACTAACAATCCGAAAATCGGCAGATCGGTCGTCGGACGAATTTTCCCTACAGATTTTCTTATCGTGTGTACGGGCCTTTACACTACAAGAGATGGTGAGACTGCCGACAGACTGCAGAAGTTGTTGGAGACCTCAGACACATTACACTAGACTATTGGAGATCATTGCTATTACTATTTATAAGAAAATAAAAAAGGTGAAAAAGGATGGACATCACAGACATGAGTGTGAAAAATTGTAGAAGGCAGCTTAATTAATATATATATATTTTTTTTTTGGTGAGTAAGCACCTAGGTAATGAAAACACAGAATACTGTCTGCAGGGGGCCCGAGGGCTGCACAACAAGTGCTGTGTGCAATCCTTGGGCTGCAACTTGGCCACCAGGGGTTTAGATATTACTGAAATTCTTTATTTTTTTTTTATGCGGATAGAGTAAGAGCTAAAAATCCTGTATTTTTTTTCTTTATCTGTGTCCCATTGGGGAGCTTTCCTGTCCTAAAGCCACATCAGAACAGTGAAAGGAAATCCCTCCCAAGTCTGAAATTTCTGGTTGTCACTAGGGGGTCCAGAATGGATGTCTCCATTGGAAGATTGTCCCCTTATTCCTGTTCTAGCGACAACCTAACATTTGGGATTTTATTTTACCTTCACTGTCAGTGATAACAGTACACAGGACAAATAGAGGGTGAATCTCCCTAAGGGCTCTTTCACACGGGCGTTCCGTATGTCCGTATATCACCCCATCTGTTTGCGGGTGATATACGGACATAATGCATGTCAATGGGATTGCGGATGTCAGCGGATGACCATCCTCTGACATCCGATTTTTGTCCTTTCAGTTCTGTTCCGTTTTTTGGAGATTAATGTTGCCTTTAGTTTTACTTTAGTAATACGATGGTATCCTGACCTATAGTCTGACCCAAACCCAGCCTGGAAAATGAAGGAGCTGCAACACATTTTCTCTGCTCAGTCTTTTGTCTCCTCCTGTCAGCATGTTCCCTTTTACAACATGTGCATGTATCAAAGTCTCAAAAGCCCTTAGTGCTTCCCCAACATCTCCCAGTCTGAGTTGTGCTGTGTAAGGCTTGACAGAGGCCTATACAGAGATTCAAGTGCTAGTTGTATGTACTGTATATAAATATTTTTTAAAGGAATATACTATTGCATATTTGTCTGAAATTCAGCTTTTAATGGGTATTCATGTGAGCTGTCCTCACCTAGCACAAGATATGACCCCATTGCTGTTCTTGCAACCAATCTAGGGATTGCCAAATCGCTAGCTCTGCTTTGTACAATAGTTTACACTATGCCAGTTCATACACAGGGCATGAGGGGGAGAATGTTACAGTTGACATTTCTAATGAAAGCGTCAATAGTTTCGAAAGTACAAATACATTTCAGCATCAACTTGGTCGGTGGTATTATTTGTATTTTTTTTTTTTATTGCCTCATACTACATTAAAGAGAATCTGTCTCCAACAAAAATGCGAGCAGTTTAATCAGCTAGATAAAGTTTCTGCCAAGTCTGTCAGTGTCATGATTAAACCTGAACTACACACAAACTTCTAAATACACCCCACAGCAACTATAAAATATACAATTTCATCTAGTCATGTAATCATTAACCACTTTGTGCCCAGGGAAATTTTGTAATTTTGATTCACACATTAAAAATTAATTTTTTGCTGGAAAATTACTTAAAACTCCCAAATAATGGAATTTTTGTAAAATCTTACCGTAAAATTCCTTTCTCTGAGTCCTCCGACAGTCGCCGCCCACTCATACAGTCTTCACCAATGGGTATTGACTTCCTCTCCACAGGAGTAGCTAGGCCTAAGACTTGTTAAAAACAAAAGCATTTAACATAGACACACCCATGGGGGCTGTCCCACTGGTCAATACCCCCCTGCAGTAAGCCATCCCAACTCAGTTTGGTAGCATAGCAGTAAGTGTACAAAAACCCCAAAAGAGGGGCAGGGGCGGCGACTGTCGGAGGACTCAGAGAAAGGAATTTTACGGTAAGATTTTACAAAAATTCAGTTTTCTCTTACGTCCTCCGACAGTCGCCGCCCACTTATACAGTCTTCACCAATGGGATGTCCTAAAGCAGTGTAGACATGAGGGGTGGGAGACGCAACCGTAGAAAAGGCAACGCAGTACCCACATCAGAGAAAGGAACCTTACACGAACAGTAAGAGAACCTTCTGGGCAACAGAAAAGGCTCAACAGGAGCAACAACCCAGGAAAGCAAATAACCCAGGGGATAAACAACCCCAACAGCCAGGGACCCACAAAAAAACAAGGATCCCCTAAGGCACCGCCGCACAGAGAACTTTGCGGCCAAAGGAGGCATCAGCTGATGCACGAACATCAATTTTATAGAATTTGGAAAAGATGTGCACCGACGACCAAGTCGCAGCCTTGCACACCTGGGCCACCGAAGCCTGATGCCGGAAGGCCCAGGAAGTACTCACCGACCTGGTAGAGTGCGCCTTAACAGGGAAGGGTGGAACCCGTTCCTTCAAAGCATAGGCCCGGACAATTGTCTGTCTGATCCATTTGGCAATGGTCGCTGCAGATGCAGCCATACCCTACCGAGGTCCCTCAGGAAGGACAAAGAGAGAATCCGATCTTCGAAAGGATTCAGTGGACGACAGGTAAACCCTGATCGCCCTGAAAACATCCAAGGGATGCAACGCAACCTCCTTAGGATGCTTAGGCTTCGAACAGAGCGAAGGCAAAACAATGTCCTCATTAAGGTGAAATCAGAAACCAGCTTAGGAAGAAAGGACAGGTTAGGTAGCAAGACCACCTTATCCCTATGAACCACCAGGTAAGGGGAGCGGCACGACAACGCCGCCAACTCCGGCGGGCCGAAGTGATCGCCACCAGAAAGGCAACCTTCTTAGACAGCAGAGGCAACGACATCTCCCCAATGTCCTACCACAGCACACAGGACTGCCAGCCCCAGACAGAGGCCCCACACAGAGTACTTACCTGTACCGGATGGCGTGGGGTGCCTCTCATCAAACGGAAAGCCGCTGCCCTCAGATGGCAGGGAATGCCGTCAGCCAAAAACGCAGGACACTGCAACATACGATAAAAACCGCAGATGTGTCCAGTGAGGTAGCCACCTCACAGGCTGCATCCCTGCGAACAGGGATGGGTCGTTCGTAATGCCAGGGCGAACACATGGCTGAACGCTCAATGGTGGGTTGGGGATCCATCTGACCCTTTGCCCTGGAGAACCAGGGCAACCAGTCCGATTCCCAGCTCTGCAAAATCCATCTTCGTCCGAAGATCTGACTAAACTAAAGCTGACAAAATAAACAGCTAGTAAAGCAAAGAAAAAATGACATTCTTGCAAATAAAAATCATAAAAAAGATTAGAAGGCTGAGACTGTAGCCCCAGCACAGGGAAGCCTATCTACTCCTAACGCTAGGCAGAAGACAAACTGAGTTGGGATGGCTTACTGCAGGGGGGTATTGACCAGTGGGACAGCCCCCATGGTTGTGTCTATGTTAAATGCTTTTGTTTTTAACAAGTCTTATGCCTAGCTACTCCTGTGGAGAGGAAGTCAATACCCATTGGTGAAGACTGTATGAGTGGGCGGCGACTATCGGAGGACGTAAGAGAAAACTTATTTTATGAAAGCACACAAACACAATAGAATACCCAAATTTTTGTAAAATATGACGGAAAGGATTTGCGTCAAGTACATACCAAACATGTCAAGCCTTATAATTACGTGAGCCTGTAAAAATTGTCCATATGTAACGTGAAAGATGGTCCTAGAATTATTGATCTCACTTCAACGTTTGCAGCGATACCCCACAAGTGTGGTACAGTCCCTGTTCACATATATGTGCGCACGTTTGCATTCACCTCTCTGTGTACAGAAATGGGTTTTTTTGTTTTTATTTATTTTATTATAATTTTTATTTTATTTTTAAACATTTTTTTCCCATTTAACTTTAATGTTATCACAAGGGGGCTAACAAATCCGCTATGTAATAGTATGGGTAGGTTCTCTATTGAGACATCCATAAAACAGGTTCTCTTTTAAGGGGACATTATTACTCCAGAGATAAAAACTTAAATCCTGTCACATTATAAAACTCAGGATCGGCCATATCTGGAATATTCTGTCCAATCCTGTTCACCAACCCTCAGGAAGGATGTGCTGAAAGTGGAGAAAGTCCAGAGAAGGGCAACAAAATTAGGAAGGGGACTGGAGGACCTCAGTTTAGAGGAACGACTGCAAACATTAAACCTATTCTCCCTGGAGAAGAGACATTTGAAAGGAGATATGATATCCGTATACAACAAACGTCAATGGTGATACCAGTGTAGGTAAAAAACTATTCAGTCTCAGGGAATGTAAGAAGACACGGGGCCACTCAATGATACTGGAGGAGAAGCAGTTTAACATGAAAAAATGGGGCAGCTCCCACCCTCCAACCAGACCTGTTGCACCTCCTGCCCTCTGCCATGCTGTGATGATGACAGTAGCAACTGAGGGAAGAGAGGACACACAGGCAGCTGAATGGCACTCTCTGCTATTAAGTGATGCCTGTCATAGATGAATATCAAATAAATTATGGCCTGATCTTCTCTTTACAACCCTACCCTCTTGAAGTTTGATTGTGGTGTGAAAGGTTTGTGTAAAGGATGTAAAAAAATACTGTGAAGAATACTTAAATAGGTATAGTCCAGCACTTAATCGCATTCAGCAGCGCTCAATATATCAAACATATATCACAGATCATGTAGTCCTCAAAAGGAAAAAACTGTCTTTAAACTTAATCAAATGTTCATAAAACCGCCAGACAGTTCATATATTAGTGATTCCCGGTGTTTTGGTGTCTGCAATCAGGTTCCAACCTTCACCACACCAAACATGACCCCCCAAGGAGTGGACACTCACCAGAAATACTATAAAGATACGCCTGTAAGCATTGGTTGCTTGGACCCTTGACACCTTTAGATATCCCCGTCAGTACCAGATGACCTCCACATGCGTACTCCAATCATGGATCAGATTGTGTCATGGAAATAAAGATGGGGGCACAATAGTGTGATACCGTTTCAACATTTATTGCACAAACCACTTCAAAGTAAATCCCCAAATCCAATATGCTTACATAAAAACAAATCTTTCAAGCAAATAGTAGTAACCCATTGGTTATGGCCGGCTCACCACTGCTGCATGATAATACTCCAGACTCCTCTAGGGTGAGATCCGGATCCCAGCCAAAACTGGTCCTCAGTTGAAGTCTAAACGGACAAAGCGCGTCAGGACACAGGCATGCTGTTTCCCTGGTAACCACAAGAAGTTTTGGCTGGCATCCGGATCTCACCCTAGAGGAGGCTGGAGTATTATCATGCAGCAGTGGTGAGCCGGCCATAACCAATGGGTTACTACTATTTGCTTGAAAGATTTGTTTTTATGTAAGCATATTGGATTTGGGGATTTACTTTGAAGTGGTTTGTGCAATAAATGTTGAAACGGTATCACACTATTGTGCCCCCATCTTTATTTCCATGACACAATCTGATCCATGATTGGAGTACGCATGTGGAGGTCATCTGGTACTGACGGGGATATCTAAAGGTGTCAAGGGTCCAAGCAACCAATGCTTACAGGCGTATCTTTATAGTATTTCTGGTGAGTGTCCACTCCTTGGGGGGTCATGTTTGGTGTGGTGAAGGTTGGAACCTGATTGCAGACACCAAAACACAGAGAATCACTAATATATGAACTGTCTGGCGGTTTTATGAACATTTGATTAAGTTTAAAGACAGTTTTTTCCTTTTGAGGACTACATGATCTGTGATATATTGAGCGCTGCTGGATGCGATTAAGTGCTGGACTATACCTATTTAAGTATTCTTCACAGTATTTTTTTACATCCTTTACATATATTGGTTTTACTACAGCGGCTGCGATCAGCAAATTTTATGTGTTTTATTACATCTTATATCTATTGTGTGGTTTTATCCCTTTAATAAGGAGCGCTGGGCGAGTGTTTGGAATCTTGTTCTTAGTTTCAACCACTTTTACTTTTTTTGGTGTGAAAAGTTTGCTGTGATAGATGTGTGTCTGATATTAACTTCTGATTGATTAATAGGCAAATTCCATCCACACCCAACACTATAAAACAAGAGCACCTTTATGGGAACACATGCCAGGGGGACGCAGTGGGGTTCTTCCAATAAAGTGGCATTCTTTAATTAAACACTTCCGGACCGCCCACCATGTATTTACGTCACTATTTTGACGTTAAATATTGGTGTTATGGCAGAAGATAGCTGCCATAACCCTGGTATTTTTCTACACGGCCGGTGGTCCTCTATCACATAAAAGTGGTCCCCGTAGTGGATTCATGGCGCATTCATTTTATGGGTGGCGGGAGAGGTGCCCACTCCCCACCCGCCGCTTCCCTGATGTTTTCCCCACTTACCAGAGCCGTCGGTAGCAGGGAAAACAATCCAGTCCTCTGAGGAGCTGAGCAAGAAGTCGAGTGGGGGCAAGATGGCCCCCACTCCACTCTATGGCCTTGGAGCAACTTCAGACGTCACTTCCGTCCAACGGCCTTAAAGGGCCTATTTTTTTTATTGCTTTTAAGTGTAGATGTGAGATCTGAGGTCTTTTTGACCCCAGATCTCACATTAACCACTTAAGCCACAGAGGATTTGGCTGCTCAAAGACCAGGGCCTATTTTGCGATTTGGCACTGCGTGACTTTAAGGGACAATTGCGCGGTCGTGCGACGCTGTACCCAAATTAAATTGACGTCCTTTTTTTCCTACAAACAGAGCTTTCTTTTGGTGGTATTTGATCACCTGTGCGATTTTTACTTTTTGTGCTATAAACAGAAAAAGAGAGAAAATTTTGAAAAAAAAAACCCAATATTTTTCACATTTTTTTATATGAAATTCCCCAAAAAAAATGTAAAAATCAAAATTTTTTTAACATTTTAGGCCAATTTGTTTTCTGCTACATATTTTTGGTAAAAAAAAAAATAATCGCAATAAGCGTATTTTGATTGGTTTGCGCAAAAGTTATTGCATTTACTAACTACGGGAAAGATTTAAGTAATTTTTGCTGTTTTTTTTTTTAACTAGTAATGGCGGCGATCTGCGATTGTTTTTTTTTTGCAGGACTGCGACATTGCGGCGGACAGATCGGACCCTTGACTGATATTTTTGACACTTTTGGGGGTACCAGTGACATTACTACAGTAATCAGTGCTACACATATGCACTGCTACTGTAAAAATGACACTGGCAGGGAAGGGGTTAACTTTATTGGTGATCAGTGGGTTAAATGTATCCCTAGGGGCATGATTCTAAATATGGGGGGGCGTGGCTTGTGATGTAACCACAGAGACATACGATCCTACATAGCGGGATCGTATGGTCTTTGCAGGTACATCAGTGAGAATGACAGACGGCTGTGCTTACATCAACCGTCTGCCTTTCTCCCTCTCCAGCGGGAGATCGCGAGTGGCTGGCGGACATCGCAGCCGCCGGTCACTCGTGCAGGGATATCAGGGAACAAGCGGGGGTGGGCGCGCCCTTGCCCCCTAGAGGCTCGCAGACGAGTGACGTACCAGTACGTCACTTTGCCCAGAAGGGGCTGACCGCCGCAGTATATAGTCGTGCGGCGGTCTGCAAGGGGTTAAAGAGGACCTGTCCTGCTTATTTTGATTACAAGGGATGATTACATTCCTTGTAATAGGAATAAAAGTGATCAAAATATTTTTTTTTTTAAATAAAAAATAAAAAGCAAAATAAATAAGAAAAAAAAATGTAAAGCGCCCTGTCCCTCCGAGCTTGTGTGCAGAAGCGAACGCATACGCAAGTCGCACCCACATATGTAAACGGTGTTCAAACCCCACATGTGAGGCATCGCCACGATCGTTAAAGTGAGAGCAATAATTCTAGCCCTAGACCTCCTCTGTAACTCTAAACTGGTAACCTGTAAAAATTTTAAAGCGTTGCTTATGGAGATTTTTAAGAACCAATGTTTGTCCCAATTCCACAAGCGTACGCAATTTTGAAGCATGACATGTTAGGTATCAATTTACTCGAGTTAACATTATCTTTCACATTGTAGAACAAAATTGGGCTAATGTTACTGTTTTCTTATTTTTTATTTTAAAAAAAAGTATATTTTTTCCAAAAACATGTAGTTAGTAAGAAATAGTAATAAATAGCGCATACTCAGACTGGTCTGGGGTGGTAAGTGGGGTCCCCCAAGGCCCAGTCCTGGGACCAACCCTGTTCAATTTATTCATAAACAGCATTGAGGACGGGATAAGTAGTTCTATATCAGTTTTTGCAGATGACACAAAATTGGGCAGGGCAATAATTGCACAGCATGAGGCAGATATCCTACAGAATGAGCTGAACATAATAACAGAGTGGGCAATGACATGGCAAATGAGGTTTAGAAGTGTAAGGTTTTGCACTTGGGGACTAAAAACATAAAAGCACAATACACTTTAGGGAAGGAACTTTTGGGGGAATCAAAAATGGAGAAAGATCTGGGAGTCTTGGTAGAGGATAGACTAGGCAATAGCATGCAATGTCAAGCGGCAGCTGCCAAAGCCGGCAGAATATTAGCATGCATAAAGAAAGGGATGTATTCCAGAGATAAAACTATAATCCTACCACTTTATAAAACTCTGGTCCAACCACATCTGGAGTATTCTGTCCAGTTCTGGTCGCCAGTCCTCAGGAGGGATGTGTTGGAGCTGGAGAGAGTCCAGAGAAGGGCAACTAAACTAATTAGGGGATTGGAGGACCTTAATTATGAAGAGCGTCTGCAATCGCTTGATTTATTCTCCCTGGAAAAGAGACGCCTGAGAAGAGATACGATAGCAATTTATAAATACCTCAATGGTGATCTCAGCATAGAAAAAAAGCTATTCAGTCGCAAGGATTACATGAGGACTCGAGGACATACAATGCATTTAGAGGAGAAGCGTTTTGACCTCAGGCAATGCAGGGAGTTCTTTACTGTTAGGGCTACAAGAGTGTGGAATTCTCTACCACAAGAGGTAGTTTCTGTGGGAAGTATGGCTACTTTCAAAAGACTCTTGGATGTACATCTCAAGGATCAGAACATTTAGGGGTATGAGAGATAATTACGGCCACGTGTGCCTACACAGTTTGAACTGGATCAACTATTGTCTTTATTCAACCTCAACTACTATGTAACTATGTAAGACCGCTGTGCAAATATGGTGTGACATATTGTATTGCAATGATCTCCGATTTTTTCTCTAGGGTCTCTGCTAAAATTTATATATATATATATATACACAGTCAGGTCCATAAATATTGGGACATCGAACACAATACTAATCTTTTTGGTTCTATACACCACCACAATGGATTTGAAATGAAACAAACAAGATATGCTTTAACTGCAGACTTTCAGCTTTAATTTGAGGGTATTTACATCCAAATCAGGTGAACGGTGTAGGAATTACAACAGTTTGTATATGTGCCTCACACTTTTTAAGGGACCAAAAGTAATGGGATAGATTAACAATCATAAATCAAACTTTCACTTTTTAAAACTTGGTTGCAAATCCTTTGCAGTCAATTACAGCCTGAAGTCTGGAACGCATAGACATCACCAGATGCTGGGTTTCATCCCTGGTGATGCTCTGCCAGGCCTCTACTGCAACTGTCTTCAGTTCCTGCTTGTTCTTGGGGCATTTTCCCTTCAGTTTTGTCTTGAGCAAGTGAAATGCATGCTCAATCGGATTCAGGTCAGGTGATTGACTTGGCCATTGCATAACATTCCACTTCTTTCCCTTAAAAAACTTGTTGGTTGCTTTCGCAGTATGCTTCGGGTCATTGTCCATCTGCACTGTGAAGCGCCGTCCAATGAGTTCTGAAGCATTTGGCTAAATATGAGCAGATAATATTGCCCGAAACACTTCAGAATTCATCCTGCTGCTTTTGTCAGAATTCACATCATCAATAAATACAAGAGAACCAGTTCCATTGGCAGCCATACATGCCTACGCCATGACATTACCACCACCATGCTTCACTGATGAGGTAGTATGCTTTGGATCATGAGCGATTCCTTTCCTTCTCCATACTCTTCTCTTCCCATTACTCTGGTACAAGTTGATCTTGGTCTCATCTGTCCATAGGATGTTGATCCAGAACTGTGAAGGCCTTTTTAGATGTTGTTTGGCAAACTCTAATCTGCCCTTCCTGTTTTTGAGGCTCACCAATGGTTTACATCTTGTGGTGAACCCTCTGTATTCACTCTGGTGGTGAAGTCTTCTCTTGATTGTTGACTTTGACACACACACACCTACCTCCTGGAGAGTGTTCTTGATCTGGCCAACTGTTGTGAAGGGTGTTTTCTTCACCAGGGAAAGAATTCTTCGGTCATCCACCACAGTTGTTTTCCGTGATCTTCCGGGTCTTTTGTTGTTGCTGAGCTCACCGGTGTGTTCTTTCTTTTTAAGGATGTTCCAAGCAGTTGATTTGGCCACACCTAATGTTTTTGTTATCTCTCTGATGGGTTTGTTTTGTTTTTCAGCCTAATAATGGCTTGCTTCACGGATAGTGACAGCTCTTTGGATCTCATATTGAGAGTTGACAGCAACGGATTCCAAATGCAAATAGCACACTTGAAATGAACTCTGGACCTTTTATCTGCTCCTTGTAAATGGGATAATGAGGGAATAACACACCGGGCCATGGAACAGCTGAGCAGCAAATCGTCCCATTACTTTTGGTCCCTTAAAAAGTGGGAGGCACATATACAAACTGTTGCAATTCCTACACCTTTCACCTGATTTGGATGTAAATACCCTCAAATTAAAGCTGAAAGTCTGCAGTTAAAGCACATCTTGTTTGTTTCATTTCAAATCCATTGTGGTGGTGTAAAAAGCCCAAAAGATTAGAATTGTGTCAATGTCCCAATATTTATGGACCTGACTGTATATACAGTTGTGTTCAAAATTATTCAACCCCCACTGAAATTGATTGTTTTGGGCAGTTTGACATTGATTTTGATCATTCAGTCATCCTGCTTACAATTAAATCAAAGAGGCATGTGTAGGTCAGACAAATATAACATAACATTTATAATGAAATAACCACAAATGTCTTTTCTGTGCTCACATCATTATCAGTTGTATTCAACCCCCAAGTGACATTCAATCTTAGTACTTAGTACAACATCCTTTTACAGTTATAACAGCTTTTAAACGTGAAGCATAGCTTGACACAAGTGTCTTGCAGCGATCTACGGTTATCTTCGCCCATTCGTCATGGGCAAAAGCCTCCAGTTCAGTCACATTCTTAGGCTTGTGCACTGCAACTACTTTCTTTAAGTCCCACCAGAGGTTCTCAATCGGATTTAAGTCTGATGACTGTGATGGCCACTCCAAAATGTTCCAGCCTTTAATCTGCAACCATGCTCTAGTGGACTTGGAGGTATGCTTGGGATCATTGTCCTGTTGAAAGGTCCAACGTCTCCCAAGCCTCAGGTTTGTGATGGACTGCATCAAATTGTCATCCGATATCTCCTGGTACTGAAGAGAATTCATGGTACCTTGCACATGCTGAAGCTTCCCTGTACCTGCAGAAGCAAAACAGCCCCAAAGCATGTTTGATCCCCCGCCATGCTTCACAGTAGGCAAGGTGTTCTTTTCTTCATAGGCCTTGTTCTTCCTCCTCCAAACATAGCATTGATCCATGGGCTCAAACAGTTCTAATTATGTTTCATCAGTCCACAGAACACTATCCCAAAACTTCTGTGGTTTGTCCACATGACTTTTGGCATACTGCAGTCGACTCTTCTTATTCTTTGGAGACAGCAAGGGGGTGCGCCTGGGAGTTCTGGCATGGAGGCCTTTATTAAGCAGTGTGCGCCGTATTGTCTGAGCAGAAACTTCAGTACCCACATCTGACAAATCTTTTCTCAGTTCCTCAGCAGTCACATGGGGACTTTTCTCCACTCTACGCTTCAGGTAGCGCACAGCAGTCGAAGTCAGCATCTTCTTTCTACCACGACCAGGTAGCGTTTCAACAGTGCCCTTTGCAGTGAATTTGCGAATGATGCTTCCTATGGTGTCTCTTGGTATGTTTAACATCTTTGCAATCTTCTTATAGCCATTGCCCTTCCTGTGAAGAGAAATCACCTCTTCTCTTGTCTTCCTGGACCATTCTCTTGACTTCACCATGTGTGTAACCACACCAGTACATGTCTAGAAGGAGCTGAGTATCACAGTCATTTTAAAGCTGCCTAATTGGTGCTTATTAGCCTTTATTGCTGCTCCCTGACATCCACAGGTGTTTTCAATACCTGATTGAAAACACGTCAATGAACCTCTGTTCTTCAGAGTGGTCTTTAAGGGGTTGAATAATTGTGTCAATGAAGAATTCACAAAAGAAACATTTACTACTGTATTACAAAACCAATTGATGTCATTTTAGTTGCATAGGGTTCTTTAAGAAGTCCTTGTAGGATTTCATTCTGAATACAATTACAAATGTACACTAAATTCCCTAAAACCCTTTACAGCATTGGGGGTTGAATAATTTTGAATACAACTGTATATAATGTTTGGGGGTTCTAAGTCATTTTCTAGCAAAAAAATACAGATTTTACCTTGATTTAGATTTAGTCCTTTAGTGGTTAAACTCCGTAGGGGGGTTTTCAATGTCAGGGTGGCAAGGATGTGAAACACTCTTCCACAATCGGTGGGGACAGCGGGAAGTATAGATAGTTTTAAAAGACTCTTGGGCGTGCATCTTAGTGAACACAATATACAGGGATATGGAAAATGAATGACATGAACACCCATACACCTGGTTGAACTTGATAGACTAATGTCTATATTCAACCTTACCTACTATGTAACTATATACAATATCAGAGGTCTATTAGACAGATCATTTCTCGCCAGCTTTGCACTGCAGCTATTCAAGTACAGATTGTGCATCTTCCTTTTATGTTACAAGCAATATGATAGTGGCAGCACACTGTGTGCATTAAATCAACCATTTAATAACCATCGGATTTGTTTTATTTATTTATTACAGATACTTATGTAGCGCTGTTAATTTACACAACACTTTACACATATATTGTACTTTCACATCAGTCCCTGCCCTCAAAGAGCTTACAATCTATGGCCCCTAACCCATATTCATATACCAACTAGGGCCAATTTAGACAGAAGCCACCTAACCTACTAGCATGTCTTTGGAGTGTGAGAGGAGGAGTACCCGGAGTCACCCATGCAGGTACAGGGAGAACATGCAAACTCCAGGAAGGTAGTGCCATTAAGATTTTACATGCATTTACCATTATTGACCTGTAAAAACGTCCTTTCTGTGGGTATCCAAAAGCCCTGAAACTACTGCTGAGAGATTAAAATGAGCACATGGATAACCTATTGAATCCATCGCTGCTCTTTTGCTGCCAATTCGCAGGCTAGGGGTAGAAGAGGACACCACTGTATTCATTGTAGTCTACAAATGTAAGGCCCCATTTAGGTGTGTGGCATATTTTTGCTACCCTCCCCCCCCCCAAGCTGCCCAGTAGGCAGCAGGCAGGTGTTAAATGCTGCTCTTTTTTTGCAATTTTTTTTTTTTTGCCCCCATGCCAATGTTTACCCGAAATGTAGTGATCTGTGGAAGGCAAGCCCAGCAAACATTACACATTTAAGTAAGAGCCCTTTCAGACAGGGGCGACACGACTTGCTGGGGCGACCTGTGAAGTCGCGGTGCACAGCTTTTTGGCACGACATGCACGGACTTCATATAATTGAAGTCAATGCAAGTCGCCTCCAGGTCGCCCCAAAGTAGTACAGGACCCTTTTTCTAAGTCGGAGAGACTTGTGTCGCTCCTATTAGAACGGGTCCTGTGCTAATCAATGGCAGGCGACCGACCGCGACTTGTCAGGCGACCAAGTCGCCTGACAAGTCGCGCTAGTGTGAATGGACCCTAAATGGGGGAGAGCCAAAAACACCAGGCGCATTTGTTAGAAAAAAATGGGGTTAAAATAGGCAGCGTGGAGGCATCACATCACTTTCTCACCGTTTGTCAGTAGCCTCTGGAGCACGATCCGAACACAGATCAGTCTTCAGAAGAAAGGGAGATTTAGAAGCATGCCTAATTCTACCCTAACAAAAAAAAGGTGTCATCTGTCTGGCTCTACAATGTAATAGGGCTGTTCAAATCTTGGTATTAGAGAAATGCAAATTCATTTGCAAGTAAAACATCTCCCCTTTTTATGTAATTAATCAATGTATTTAGTGTGAATAGAGTTCAGCTTTAAATAATTGTGAAAGTCTATCCTTAGACATAACTATCCACCTAAGACACACTGAACAATCATTTTTCCAGAATCAAAGCAAATTCATTTTAAGTTTTTTTTTTTAAGTATTTGGATTACCACTAATTAAAGCTTAGCCAAAATCATCATGAAATGTAAAAACTATACAAGGATCTCTTGTTTTTATACCACAAGTCTATGTTATATAGTTGCAAATCCCAATGAAAATAGTGGTCATGTCTTCTTACTGCATGTAGATGCTGTCTTTGTATATCGTGTACATATGCACCTGCCCAGAAAAGTTCCTTAAGTTGTTTTCAAGTGTTGGCAAGTAAGCTCTTACAAATAGTGCTGCCAAGATATTCTGTATATATCAGCGTCTGTTTGGCAGCATGTTGAAGGAAATGCAGCCATGTGACCATGTTCAACAGACATTTCAAAGAAACAATATTTTTTCTTCTATTTTTTTTTTTTTAATAGCAGGAACTATTGTTATATATTATATATATATATATATATATATATATATACATACATACATACACACACACACACTCACCGGCCAACAAGGTGTTGGAAACATTCATAGTTACATAGTCAGTGAGGTTGAAAAAAAGCCACAAGTCCATCTGGCTCAACCAATAAAAAAACGTAAAGAAAACCCAACCATACAATCCCATATACACAATCCTATAACCGCAGTTGATCCAGAGGAAGGCGAAAAACCCCAGCAAAGCATGATCCAATTTGCTACAGCAGGGGAATAAATTCCTTCCTGATCCCCCAAGTGGCAATTGTAGATTCCATGGATCAATTTTACCTATAAATATTAGTACCCAGTTATATTATTTACACCTAGGAAGGAATCCAGGCCTTTCTGAAAGCAATCTGGTGAGCTAGCCAGAACCACCTCTGGAGGGAGAATATACCACATTTTCACAGCTCTTACTGCGAAGAAACCTTTCCGTATTTGGAGACGAAATCTCTTTTCCTCTGTGATGACCTTAAATGGAATAACTCAACACCAAGTTCACTATATTGACCCCTTATGTATTTATACATGTTGATCATAGAGAGAATAAATTCAGTTCCTCTAATCTTTTCTCATAGCTGAGCTCCTCCATGCCTCTTATCAGTTTGGTTGCCCTTCTCTGCACTTTCTCCAGTTCCCTGAAATCCTTTTTGAGAACTGGTGCCCAAAACTGAACTGCATATTCCAGATGAGGTCTTACTAATAATTTGTACAGCGGCAAAATGATATCACTCTCTCTGGAGTCCATGCCTCTGTTTATACAAAAAAGGACTTTGCTTGCTTTGGAAACTGCAGCTTGGCATTGCATGCTTTTATTAAGCTTAGGATCTACCAGAACACCCAGATCCTTCTCCGCTATGGATTCCCCCAGTTCTACTCCCCATAGTATGTATGATGCATGCATATTCTTAGCCCCCAAGTGCATAACTTTACGTTTGTCAACATTAAACTTCATTTGCCACATAGTTGTCCAATAAAACAGTGCATTAAAGTTGGCGAGACATCCTGTAAGATAGTTATTCCACTGCATAGCTTGGTGTCATCTGCAAAGACTGAAATGCTACTTTTAATCCCAGACGCGATATCCTTTATAAAGATGATAAAAGTAAGGGTCCCAACACATTCCTTAGAGTTTTTGATCCATATTGACATGATAGCATTACGCAGTTGCTACAGATTTGTTGGCTGCACATCCATGATGCCAATCTCCCATTCCACCACATCCAAAAGGTGCTCTATTGGATTGAGATCTGGTGACTGTGGAGGCCACTGGAGTACAGTGAACTCATTGTCATGTTAAAAAAAAAAAAAAACAGTTTTAGATGATTTGAGCTTTGTGACATGGTGCATTATCCAGCTGGAAGTAGCCATCAGAACATGGGTACACTGTAGTCATAAAGGGATGGACATGGTCAGCAACAATAATCAGGTAGGCTGTGGCATTTAAATGATGCTCAATTGGTACCAAGGGGTCCGAAGTGTGCCAAGAAAATATCCCCCACACCATTACACAACCACCACCAGCCTGAACCGTTGATACAAGGCAGGATGAATCCATGCTTTAATGATGTTATCGCCAAATTCTGACTCTACCATCCAAATGTCGCAGCTGAAATAAAGACTCATCAGGCCAGGCAATGTTTTTCCAATCTTCTATTGTCCAATTTTGGTGAGCCTGAATTGTAGCCTCAGTTTCCTATACTTGGCTGACAGGAGTGGAACCCGGTGCGGTCTTCTGCTGCTGTAGCCCGTCTGCTTCAACGTTCGATGTGTTGTGAATTCAGAGATGGTATTCTGCATACCTTGATTGTCTCCTCATTCTTGAAATCAATAAAGCATTTTCATCCACACAACTGCCACTCAATGGATATTTTCTCTTTTTCTCGGACCATTCTCTGTAAACCTTAGAGATGATTGTGAATGAAAATCCCAGTAGATCAGCAGTTTTTGAAATACTCAGACCAGCCCGTCTGGCACCAACAACCATGCTATGTTCAAAGTCACTTAAATCCCCTTTCTTCCCCATTCTGATGCTCGGTTTAAACTTCGCCAAGTTGTCTTCACTTCTAGATGTCTAAATGCATTGGGTTGCTGCTGCCACGTGATTGGCTGATTAACAATTTGTGTTACCAAGCAATAGGTGTACCTAATAAAATGACCTGTGAATATATATTATATATATATATATATATATATATATATATATACACACAGTGCATTGCGAAAGTATTCGGCCCCCTTGAACTTTTCGACCTTTTGCGACATTTCAGGCTTCAAACATAAAGATATAAAACTAATTTTTTTTGAAGAATCAACAACAAGTGGGACACAATCATGAAGTGGAACGAAATTTATTGGATATTTCAAACTTTTTTAACAAATAAAAAACTGAAAAATTGGGCTTGCAAAATTATTCAGCCCCCTTAAGTTAATACTTTGTAGCGCCACCTTTTGCTGCGATTACAGCTGTAAGTCACTTGGGGTATGTCTCTATCAGTTTTGCACATCGAGAGACTGAAATTTTTGCCCATTCCTCCTTGCAAAACAGCTCGAGCTCAGTGAGGTTGGATGGAGAGCGTTTGTGAACAGCAGTTTTCAGTTCTTTCCACAGATTCTCAATTGGATTCAGGTCTGGACTTTGACTTGGCCATTCTAGCACCTGGATATGTTTATTTGTGAACCATTCCATTTGTAGATTTTGCTTTATGTTTTGGATCATTGTCTTTTTGGAAGACAAATCTCCGTCCGTATCTCAGGTCTTTTGCAGACTCCATCAGGTTTTCTTCCAGAATAGTACTGTATTTGGCTCCATCCATCTTCCCATCAATTTTAACCATCTTCCCTGTCCCTGCTGAAGAAAAGCAGGCCCAAACCATGATGCTGCCACCACCATGTTTGACAGTGGGGATGGTGTGTTCAGGGTGATGAGCTGTGTTGCTTTTACGCCAAACATAACGTTTTGTATTGTTGCCAAAAGGTTTGATTTTGGTTTCATATGACCAGAGCACCTTCTTCCACATGTTTGGTGTGTCTCCCAGGTGGCTTGTGGCAAACTTTAAATGACACTTTTTATGGATATCTTTAAGAAATGGCTTTCTTCTTGCCACTCTTCCATAAAGGCCAGATTTGTGCAGTATACGACTGATTGTTGTCCTATGGACAGAGTCTCCCACCTCAGCTGTAGATCTCTGCAGTTCACCCAGAGTGATCATGGGCCTCTTGGCTGCATCTCTGATCAGTCTTCTCCTTGTATGAGCTGAAAGTTCAGAGGGACAACCAGGTCTTCGTAGATTTGCAGTGGTCTGATACTCCTTCCATTTCAATATTATCGCTTGCACAGTGCCCCTTGGGATGTTTAAAGCTTGGGAAATCTTTTTGTATCCAAATCCGCCTTCAAACTGCTCCACAACAGTATCTCGGAACTTCCTGGTGTGTTCCTTGTTCTTCATGATGCTCTCTGCGCTTTAAACAGACCTCTGAGACTATCACAGTGCAGGTGCATTTATACAGAGACTTGATTACACACAGGTGGATTCTATTTATCATCATTAGTCATTTAGGTCAACATTGGATCATTCAGAGATCCTCACTGAACTTCTGGAGAGTTTGCTGCACTGAAAGTAAAGGGGCTGAATAATTTTGCACGCCCATTTTTTCAGTTTTTTTATTTAACAAAGTTTGAAATATCCAATAAATTTCGTTCCACTTCATGATTGTGTCCCACTTGTTGATTCTTCAAAAAAAATTACAGTTTTATATCTTTATGTTTAAAGCCTGAAACGTGGCAAAAGGTCGAAAAATTCAAGGGGGTCGAATACTTTCGCAATGCACTGTAAAATTATAAACACAACACTTTTTTGTTTTTGCTCCCATTTTGCATGAGCTGAACTCAAAGATCCAAGACTTTCTGTACACAAAAGGCCTATTTCTCTCAAATATTGTTCACAAATCTGTCTAAATCTGTGTTAGTGAACACTTCTCCTTTGCCAAGATAATCCATCCACCTCACAGGTGTGGCATATCAAGATGCTGATTAGACAGAATGATTATTGCACAGGTGTGCCTTAGGTTGGCCACAATAAAAAAAACACTCTAAAATGTGCAGTTTTATCACACAACACAATGGCACAGATGTCGCAAGTTTTGAGGGAGCGTGCAATTAGCATGCTGACTGCAGGAATGTCCACCAGAGCTGTTGCCCGTGAATTGAATGTTAATTTCTCTACCATAAGCTATGACCAAAGGTGTTTCAGAGAATTTGGCAGTACATCCAACCGGCCTCACAAAACGCAGACCACGTGTAACCACACCAGCCCAGGACCTCCACATCCAGCATCTTCACCTCCAAGATCGTCTAAGACCAGCCACCTGGACAGCGGCTGCAACGAACGGTTTGCATAACCAAAGAATTTCTGCACAAACTGTCAGAAACCATCCCAGGGAAGCTAATCTGCATGCTCGTCGTCCTCATCGGGGTCTCGACCTGACTGCAGTTTGTCGTCATAACCGACTTGAGTGGGCAATTTCTCACATTCAATGGCATCTGGCAGTTTGGAGAGGTGTTCTGTTCATGGATAAATCACGGTTTTCGTAGATCTTATCATCACCGGTAGAGTTACAGCAGAATCCCAGCGTCGCTAGATGCGCGGTCAGGCACCCTTCACTGGTTGCAGATACTTCAAGAGCCTGTTCTTGGACATTCTATTGCCTTGAGCCTTGGTATCATCAGGATTGGTGAGCAAGCAGAAGCTCATCCTATAAAGACACTGCATGCAGACATCTTTATCCCATCTCTTTACATTAAAGCCGCAAAAAGGAAACACTTTGCACATGCTATTTTCTGTTGCTGGTTGCCTTTGCACAGCAATCCTTCTGGACCCTTGTTAAACTAGCTGAAAACACTAAACACCTACATCACAAGGACTTCTCCACTCTCCTCTTCTCCCCCCACTTAAAGGCCTCTTTGCACAATACCTGCACAGTTTAAGGGGTACTTTACTCAGAAATTAGGTTGTGCATTTCGTGTAACTTGTTTTATAATTGTGCCACAAAGTTTGTTAGGCCCATGGCATCAGAATTTAACATAGGCGTGCACACAGGGTGTGCTAGGTGTGCATGGGCACACCATAATCACACTGTGTGGTGCAAATGACCCCTGTTTAAACCCCTAATATTTCATTAAAGCCCCCGAACAGGGCTCCTAAAAAAAATTGTAAAAAAATAAAATAAAAAAATTCAAATAAAAAAATAAATTAAATAATACAAATAAAAACTATTGACACCATCCACGGCCCTACTGACACTGTGTACTGCTCTACTGACACTGTCGGTATATACACACAAGGACAAACACATATGTGTTTGAGGAGCACACCCTAATGCAAGGACACCTATGGGATTTAAAGAGCGCAGTCTGACATAAAAGGTTATTCTCTTCCCTTTTATACCTTAGGTTATAGGTTCTTTCAAGACCTACTGGTTACTACTGTTTGACTTAGGCCTCTTTCACACAGCTGCTCAGTTTTTTTCTTCCGCTCCGGTGCTTTTTTTTTTTTTGCACGGACACAAGTGTCATCCGCTCCGTATGTCCGCATATCATCCCATCCGTTTACGGATGATATACGGACATAATGTATGTCTATGGGCATTGCGGATGTCAGCGGATGAAACCGCTGACATCCGATTTTGCATCCGTTCCATTTTAAACAGAAACAAAATAAGGGGTTTTGTTCCGTTCCAAAAAACGGAACAGAACTGAAAGGACGAAAATCGGATGTCAGCGGATGGTCATCCGCTGACATCCGCAATCCCATAGACATTCATTATGTCCGTATATCACCCGCAAACGGATGGGGTGATTTACGGACATACAGAACGTCCCTGTGAAAGAGCCCTTATTGTGATTTTCTTTGCATTGCTTACCCCTTGCATATTTACCAAGAGTAAAAGTTTAACCCTAAAAGATATCTGCCTAAGTTATTCTAGTTCTTATCTGCTTCAAGAATCTTAACTAAAATACTTGTTTACTTTGCTACTGTCTGGTGTCTGTGTAATTGCATTATCACTTTGAAATATGTCCGAACCCAGGGTGTCAGAGGTGTCGGGAGGCTTGCAAGGTCAGGGCAACCTTTGGAGTCAGTCATGTTCCAGCGGCCCTCACGGGATGGCACTACATATATAACAGAAATGCTGCCTGAAGATAATATTTGTTGGGCAAGACATTTAGGCATGATCTGGCCATCTCATAAAGTATTGGCACAGCTTCGGCCATAAGTAGGAAAACTCATGTGACACCTGCTGTAAGGTACATTCAACCTCAAATTTTTTCACAAGAAATAGGTTTTGGAGGCAAGCTGATTAGATTTATTGAAGTAGGGTGACTTATCTAAACATAAAAGCCATGTCTTGTTAATACAATAGCTACTTAAGCCGGGTACACACTATATGAACATCGAACGATCTTGCCATGTCTGGAATTTTTCTTCCAATTTTATCATAGTGTGTACCTGGCTTTACTGTTGATTCTGTGGATTATAATCTTTGCTTCGTTCTTCAGAGGAGGGTCACACGGGGCGTGGCTAGCCGGCAAGATGGCCGGCTGCATGTGATCGGAGCTCTGCAGGCCTCCACTCGAGCTCCATGCGGTGCACCCTGATACCCACCTTGTTCCGGACCTCCATGCGAGTATTGCGGCAGCTTGCGATACATACAGGGGGAATATGAGTAAGGAGACAAGTAGGGAACGTCCCGCTACGGCAACAGAGCATTTGAAGGAGTTTGTGCGGACCGAGAAGCAGGAAGTAGGTCAGAGCCCACCAAACACACGGAGTGGAGGAAGCAGCAGCAATACACAGAGCTACATGCCGGCAGTGAAACCAGCAAAACTCTCACTTGAACAGGTACATTCTCAATTTATGGCTGCTATAACTGCAAGTAATACTATGTTGACTGGTAAAATGGAGGAAATTAGAATAGATATTGGTTTAATACACTGTGATCTGCAGGCTGTGAGAGAGCGGATGGCAGAGGCTGAAAAAAGGATATCCTCATTAGAGGATAATTACACTCCAGTGCCAAATCGTATATTAGCAGCTGAAAAGCAAGTAACATACCTTAATCAAAAAGTTGATGACTTAGAAAACAGATTAAGACACAATAATATCAGATTTGTGGGCTTACCGGAGAGAGTGCTGAGGGGAAGAATCCTGGAGAATTTGTGGAGACATGGATTAAAACCCTATTTCCTGATACTACTTTCTCCACAGCATTTGCAGTAGAAAGAGCCCATAGAATTCCTGCAAAACCACCAGCCCCTGGAGCCCCTGCAAGACCTTTACTTGCACGATTTTTGAGTTGTAAAGATCGGATCTTATACCACCAAAAGAAAGCTCTATTTGTGGGGGAAAAAAAAGGACATAAATTTAATTTGGGTACAGCTTGGCACGACCACGCAATTGTCCGTTAAATTAACGCAGTGCCGAATCGCAAAATATAGCCTGGTCAGGAATAGGGTAAAATCATCCGGTCTGGATAAAAATACGCTCATTGAGAATTTTTTGGTCAAAGATATGTAGCTAAATACATTTTAGCCTAAATATATGACAAAAATTGAATATATTGGATATTTTTTAACTGTCAAAGTAGAAAATGTAAATTTTTTCACAAAATTTTCGCTCTTTTTTTATTACCGGTAATATCGCAAAAATGAAAAGCGCAGAGGTGATCTAATACCACCAAAAGAAAGCTCTGATTGTGGGAAAAAAAGGACGTAAATTTCGTTTGGGTACGGCCTTGCATGACCGCGTAATTGTCAGTTAAAGTCACGCAGTGCCAAGTTTAAAAAAGTGGCCTGACGTTAAGTAGGAAAATCCTCCGGTCCTAAAGTGGTTAACCTTATCAGAGCTTTGATATACCATCATAGGAATAGACAAGATAATACATGTTTATAATAAATAGGGGAGATCCTAACCACCCCACATTTATTTCACACTTGCAGTTTTTTTTCTGTGCAGGCTCAGACTCTGCCTTGTTAGTGAGCTTATCTCCCCCCAGCTCCCTGATTGGACATTGAAGGTGTAGCAACACATTAATGAGGTCCTTTCTCCTTTCCCATGTGCAGTTTTAGATTTCATGTACACTGAACGTTTAGCCACTGTGCATGAGATTCCAGTGTTTTAAGGCACAAGCGCAAAATCTAGCCATACATCCATTAGCCTGTAAAAAAAAAGAAGCTGTTGAGGCTGGACTGGGCTGGACAGTACTAATGTTGTTGGGTGCATATTGCCCTAAACACTAGTACCACTCTGTGCACCTTCCAGATGGTCCAGCCACAGCAGGTTTCGGACGCTTTTAGAAATTTACAGGCTGTGGTCAGTGTACCTATGCCGTCTGCCTATTTGTAAATGCCAGAATCATATGCAAAGGGGCTAAACGCCCAATGTGCATGAAGCCTGAAAATAACTGTACAAAACAACATGGCCCTGATTGGTTGATCACCTCTACTTACTTTCTGAGTGCTGCTGTATAGACTATTATATAAAGCCAATATACAGGTGCATCTCATAAAATTGGAATTTTATCAAAAATTTGTCTTTTTCAGTAATTCAATTCAAAAAGTGAAACATATATTTTATATAAATGCGTTACACACAGAGTGGTATATTTCAAGCATTTCTTTCTTTTACTTTTATTGATTATGGCTGACAGCTAGTGAAAACCCAAAATTCAGCATCTCAGAAAATTAGGCTCATACATAAGAACAAAAAAAAAAAAGGATTTTTATTACTGAAATGTTGGCCTACGGAAAAGTATGTCCATGTACAGTATAGTATGCACTGCTGAGGTGCCATTGGTTTCTCAGATAGTGGCTTTCAGCTCATCTGCATTGTTGGGTCTGGTGTCTCTCATCTTCCACTTGACAATACCCCACAGATTCTCTATGGGGTTTAGGTCAGGCGAGTTTGCTGGCCAATAAAGCACAGGGATACCATGATCATTAAACTAGGTATTGGTACTTTTGGCAGTGTAGGTAGGTGCCATGTCCTGCTGGAAAATGAAATAAGCATCTCCATAAAGCTGGTCAGCAGAGGGAAGCAGGAAGTGCTCTAGAATTTCCTGGTTAGAGGGCTGCACTGACTTTGAACTTCATAAAACACAGTGGACCAACACCAGCAGAAGACACGGTTCCCCATATCATCACGGACTGTGGAAAATTTTGCATTTCATTTGGAAACCAAGGTCCCAGAGTCTGGGGGAAGAGTGGAGAGGCACAAAATCCAAGTTGCATGAGGTCCAGTGTGAAGTTTCCATAGTCAGTGATGATTTGGGGAGCCATGTCATCTGCTGGTGTTGGTCCACTGTGTTTTAAGTACAAAGTCAGCGCAGCCCTCAATTCTAGAGCACTTCATGCTTCCCTCTGCTGACCAGCTTTATGCGGTTTTAATTTTACAGCAGGACATGACACCAGCCCACACTGCCAAAACTACTTATACCTAGTTTAAGGGCTGCTCTCCAAGACTTAGACTGGGAGAGAATATTGGCATTGATGAACACAGAACAGAAATGGGAATTCTTCAAAAAGACTGTATGCAAACTCACTGCAAAGTATACTCCCATGGGCAATCAGTTTAAAAGGCTAAAAATAAAATCTATGTGGCTCACGGCCACAGTTAAAAAAGCTATAAATAAGAAAAGAGTTTTTAAAAACACACAGTAACTATAGACCTGTTAGTTTAACTTCTATAGTCGGGAAGATAATGGGGAGTCTAACTACTTCCCACAAATCAATGTAGCCCTACGTCGGCTGCAAGAAGTGGTTGTACCGGGTGATGCCTGCAGCTAGAGGCATCATCCCAGTACCATTTCTTAGAGCCGACGGTTGGCTTTCAGGAGGTAATGACCAATGTGGCTAGGGAGCTGCTCGGTCGTTACCCCAGCGAGTGGGAGTGGACGCCCCGCCGCCTTCTGCGGCCTTACACGGGTATCCCGTCACACCAGGAGACCCGAGCAACCAGCCGCCACCTCCGATGGCTGGTTGGAGTCCGGGACGAAGCCGGATTCGGCTTTGATCGGGTCTCCAATGATGTAACCCGGATGCGACATCCATGACGTTACCTTCGGGTTACTCGGTGGTGAAAGGCACAGAATTTAAAAAAGTGACAGTATTCAAAACAGCATTTTGAATACATTGAAGTGCAGTGGAGGGGTCTGGGGTCTGAGTGCAAAAGCATAACCATGCTGTTGAGGTACAGCACGTCTAGGACATATTTAGTAAACACATTAGAGCACATACAGGGGAAGAAAGGGAAGAGGGAAAAAGAGAGAGGGAGGGAGGGAGGAAGAGAGAGGTGCAGGGGGAAGGGAATGAGAAGAGGTAGGAGGAGATTTGCCGGGGGGTAGAGCACTGGCGGCATAAAAGTAACTAAGTAAAGCTTAAGGAGGCGTATCATGGCAACAAAAGAGAGGAATCAAAATCAGGTGGGAGGAAATGGTCAACCCAAGGTTGCCAAAGTCTATTATATTTATCCACTTTGTCCAGCAATACCTAAAATTAAAATATTAAATAAAATAAATAGGAAAAAAAAATGTTCAAGCGCCCCCATTGCTGTGAGCTTGCGCACAAAAAAAAAAACGTATGCAGAAATCGCGCCCGCAAATGAAAGCGCTGTTCAAACCACACGTGAGGTATCGCCGCGATCCCCAGAGCGAGAGAAATAATTAAAAAAAGATCATCCTTGATAAAGTCACGTGTCTGTGACACAACGCGTCGGGAAAAGCCGTGGTGACGTCATTTACGGTCTACGGCCGAGACCGGAAGTATCGGAACCGACCGCATCGGCGGCATCCTAAGCTGTACATGCAACGCATTCTTTGTTTACTCAAATTAGAAGACATCTGATCCACCTATGTGATACACTGTGAGGATTAATTGGTGAATATCGAGGTTCTTCTACAGATGTGAGACGTGTACAGAGGACCTGTGGGGTTATTGAATATACCCAAAACGCTTGTTTGAGTGTTAACCAGGCTAGCGGTAAACCCGAGCGTGACTCGGGGTAGGAATTTCCTGCTATTATCGGTATCCCCGAGTCACGCTCGGGGTGGATGTGCAAACAGCGCAGCGGAGTGTCTTACCTTATCCTGGCGATCCAGCGATGATCTCTCATTGCTGTGACCGCCAGCCGAGATCTCTGCCGCTCGTCTGTCGGTAGGAGGACTTCCTAGTTCCGTTCCCTGCAGCAGCAATGCTGCATGAGAGCGGAACTAGGGAGGGAAATTAAAAAAAAAAAAAAAAAACGTTGCACAAAACACAAACACATTTTATATTATATATGCATATATATATATATGCATATATATATATATATATATATATATATATATATATGCATATATATATATATATATATACATATATATATATATACATACATATATATATATATATATATATACATATATATACACATACATATATATATATATATATATATATATATATATATATACATTTATTTATATATATATATATATATATATATATATGTATATATGTGTATATATATATATATATATATATATATATATATATATATATATATATATATATACAGTGGGTACGGAAAGTATTCAGACCCCCTTAAATTTTTCACTCTTTGTTATATTGCAGCCATTTGCTAAAATCATTTAAGTTCATTCTTCTTCCTCATGAATGTACACATAGCACCCCATACTGACAGAAAAACACAGAATTGTTGACATTGTTGCAGATTTATTAAAAAAGAAAAACTGAAATATCACATGGTCCTAAGTATTCAGACCCTTTGCTCAGTATTTAGTAGAAGCCCCCTTTTGATCTAATACAGCCAGGAGTCTTTTTGGGAAAGATGCAACAAGTCTTTCACACCTGGATTTGGGGATCCTCTGCCATTCCTCCTTGCAGATCCTCTCCAGTTCTGTCAGGTTGGATGGTAAACGTTGGTGGACAGCCATTTTTAGGTCTCTCCAGAGATGCTCAATTGGGTTTAAGTCAGGGCTCTGGCTGGGCCATTCAAGAACAGTCACGGAGTTGTTGTGAAGCCACTCCTTCGTTATTTTAGCTGTGTGCTTAGGGTCATTGTCTTGTTGGAAGGTAAACCTTCGGCCCAGTCTGACGTCCAGAGCACTCTGGAGAAGGTTTTTGTCCAGGATATCCCTGTACTTGGCCACATTCATCGATTGCAACCAGTCGTCCTGTCCCTGCAGCTGAAAAACACCCCCACAGCATGATGCTGCCACCACCATGCTTCACTGTTGGGACTGTATTGGACCGGTGATGAGCAGTGCCTGGTTTTCTCCACACATACCGCTTAGAATTAAGGCCAAAAAGTTCTATTTTGGTCTCATCAGACCAGAGAATCTTATTTCTCACCATCTTGGAGTCCTTCAGGTGTTTTTTAGCAAACTCCATGTGGGCTTTCATGTGTCTTACACTGAGGAGAGGCTTCCGTCGGGCCACTCTGCCATAAAGCCCCGACTGGTGGAGGGCTGCAGTGATGGTTGACTTTCTACAACTTTCTCCCATCTCCTGACTTCATCTCTGGAGCTCAGCCACAGTGATCTTTGGGTTCTTCTTTACCTCTCTCACCAAGGCTCTTCTCCCCCGATAGCTCAGTTTGGCCGGACGGCCAGCTCTAGGAAGGGTTCTGGTCGTCCCAAGCGTCTTCCATTTGAGGATTATGGAGGCCACTGTGCTCTTAGGACCTTAAGTGCAGCAGAAATCTTTTTGTAACCTTGGCCAGATCTGTGCCTTGCCACAATTCTGTCTCTGAGCTCTTCAGGCAGTTCCTTTGACCTCATGATTCTCATTTGCTCTGACATGCATTGTGATCTGGAAGGTCTTATATAGACAGGTGTGTGGCTTTCCTAATCAAGTCCAATCAGTATAATCAAACACAGCTGGACTCAAATGAAGGTGTAGAACCATCTCAAGGATGATCGGAAGAAATGGAAAGCACCTGAGTTAAATATATGAGTGTCACAGCAAAGGGTCTGAATACTTAGGACCATGTGATATTTCAGTTTTTCTTTTTTAATAAATCTGCAACAATGTCAACAACTCTGTGTTTTTCTGTCAGTATGGGGTGCTATGTGTACATTCATGAGGAAGAAGAATGAACCTAAATGATTTTAGCAAATGGCTGCAATATAACAAAGAGTGAAAAATGTAAGGGGGTCTGAATACTTTCCGTACCCACTGTATATATACCTATATACACACACACACACACATATATATATATATATATATATATATATATATAAAATTATATTATTGATTCAATTATAATTCATGCGTATATATATATACACACACACACACACACATATATATATATATAATATATAACGCATGAATTATAATCTAATCAATAATATAATTTTATTATATACATTATATATTCTATAATAAAATTATATTATTGATTCGATTATAATTCATGCGTTTGTGTTTCAGATTTATCACATCTGGGATGTCTACTAGAGTCTTGTTTTGGTCAGGTTTAAGTCAGTAATTACTAAGAATTGTAGGCCTATAATACATAACGCCAAATTTCCATGAAAAAAATTGTACCGCTTTTGGTACAGAATTCCTGACAGAATCATACCGCCAGGGAGGTTAATGGAGGTGAGCGGCCATTGCACTTAGTTGTGGATTCTCAGCTCACAAAAAATCGCACTGGGTGGTTACCGGAAGTGTCCTGTGTTATCCCATCCCCATTGAACTGTTTTATCATTGCCATCCTTGGCGTTTTTTTTTGCACTGGCTGCATTTTATTTGGGACTTTGCGATTTTCTATGCGATTTTCTATGCGATTTTCTATTTTATATTAATTTTATGGATTTTTAGCTTGGCACCGCATTTAATTTATTTTATCACAGTGAGCATTTTTTACGCACTGTCACTTGCCATATTACTTCACTGATTTATTTATCCAGTGCCTTTTTGGTGCTCTGGCACTTTCCTATTTTCTTACTGGTCATTTATTCAGCCAACTTTGCCATCACTGTGCAACCTTGAGTTGCTATTCTTCACTTTGTCACTTTATCAGCTATTTAATAGCTGTATTTTACCATTCTTCACTTGGAATCCTTTCACTATAGTGATCACTTCACTTTTATTTTCATATTGTGATTATCATTTTGTAATCATCTGCCTAGCACATAAGCACTTCATATATCACGTCTGCACTTTACATATCAGTTATTGTATTTATCTGTGTATTAGAAGACTATTTATTTATTGATTTTATTGTGATTTAATATTGGTTTTATCCATATTTATTCATCAGTCAGAATTTCCATCTATTTATCTGAGTCTGTATGGTTCACCAATTTTAGAAAATTTTGCGCTGATTCCTTTTATCTTTACAATTAAAAAAAGAGCTATTCTGTAGCTCTAAACTGGTAACCGTTTAAAATTTTTAAAGCGTCGCCTATGGAGATTTTTATTGACCGTAGTTTGTCGCCATTTTGCGGGTGTGCACAACTTTAAACCGTAACATGTTAGGTATCTATTTATTTGGTGTGACATCATTTTTCGCAATATGCAAAAAAAAAAAAAAAATGGGCTAACTTTACTGTTTAGTTTTTTTTTAAATGCAGTGAAATGTATTTTTTTCCAAAAAAATGCTGTTTGAAAGACCGCTGCGCAAATACCGCGTGACAAAATATTGCAATGACCGCCATTTTATTCTCCAGAGTCTTTGCTAAATATATATATATATAATGTTTGGGGGTCCTAAATAATTTTCTAGCAAAAAATTGATTTTAAGTTGTAAATATGTGTTAGAAATGGGCTCGGTCCAGAAGTGGATAATAAAAGATCACATAGATGAGTTCTTGCTGGAAAAAAATATTTTAAGCAACAGACAGCATGGATTCATGAAAGACCGAAGTTGTCAAACAAACCTGATTTATTTTTATGAGGAGGTAAGTAAAACCTTGGACAGAGGGGTGGATGTAGTATATTTTGATTTAACAAAAGCGTTTGACACAGTTCCCCACACACGGCTAATGTGTAAGGTAAAGTCTACAGGCTTGGAAAGATCAGTTTGTAAATGGATAGAAAATTGGCTAAAAGATAGAATTCAGAGAGTAGTGGTTAATGATTCTTGCTCTGAATGGTCTAAGGTTATCAGTGGTGTACCCCAAGGTTCAGTGTTGGGACCCTTACTTTTTAACCACTTTAAGACCGGAAGATTTTCCTACTTAATGACCAGGCCCTATTTTGCGATTTGGCACTGCGTTACTTTAACGGACAATTGCGCGGTCGTGCGACGCTGTACCCAAATAAGATTGACGTCTTTTTTTCCCACAAATAGAGGTTTTTTTTGGTGGTATTTGATCAGGTGTGCGAATTTTATTTTTTGCGCTATAAACAAAAAAAGAGCGACAATTTTGAAAAAAAAAAAAAACACAATATTTTTCACATTCTGCTATATAATATTCCCCAAAAAAATGTAAAAATCTAAATTTTTTAACATTATAGGCCAATTTGTTTTCTGCTACATATTTTTGGTAAAAAAAAAAAATCGCAATAAGAGTATTTTGATTGGTTTGCGCAAAAGTTATTGCATCTACTAACTACGGGAACGATTTTGTTTTTTTTTTTTTTACTAGTAATGGCGGCGATCTACAATTTTTTGCAGGACTGCGACATTGCAGCGGACAGATCGGACCCCTAACTGCAATGATCTAAAGGAGGGAATATCTAATACAATCTCAGTATTTGCGGATGATACTAAACTAAGCATACCAATATCTTCTATGCGGGATGTGGAAACCTTACAAGCGGACCTGAACAAAATAATGGGGTGGGCAACTACATGGCAGATGAGGTTTAATGTTGAAAAATGTAAAGTAATGCACTTGGGTGCCAGAAACCAGAAAGCAAGCTACTCACTAGGGGGGGAACCTCTGGGTGAATCTAAGATGGAAAAGGACCTGGGGGTACTGGTAGACAACAGGCTTGGCAGTGGCAAGCAATGCCAAGCTGCTGCAAGCAAAGCCAACAGAATACTGGGATGTATAAAAAAGGCCCTTTGGCCTACAGATGTGAGCACATGGCTTCTGCCGCCATGTTTGTTTGATGGTGAAATGACCATCAAGGCTGAACTATGACAACATGGTGCTGTGAGGGTCAAATGCTGGGAAATTAGAGCTAACACACACTACCTCTGAGCCTGTGAACTGGACATCTGAGTGGGAAGTCTTTGACCCTTTACTTATGTGCATTTGATCTCTGTTGTGGGGATCAACAACATCTGGTAAGGAGTGGTGGTGTTTGAGTGCTTTTCTGGTGGTGGTTCTTCAACTCTGGATTTGCCTCTTCAAAAGCGGAGATACATCATTATGGACTGCTTCCCCATTTATTTAGTATTTTTCAGGGTTTAGCGCCACATTTAGTGTTTTATGTGTTTCAAATCTGTAATCTTCCAGATTTTGTGTGGCTGCTTTATCCTTTTGATTTGTGATTAATCATATTGCTTTTATATACAGAGAAAAGGCGGAAGTGACAGAGAAAAGGCGGAAGTGTTAAATAATTTCTTTTCTTCAGTCTTCACAAAGGAATCGGGGGGCTACACGAACCCCGCTTGTAAGGCCGAACTAAATAATACACCTCAGGAAGTGCTGCCATGGCTAACAGAGGATAGACTTAGAGCTAAACTAGAGAAACTTAACATAAATAAATCCCCGGGACCGGATGGCTTGCACCCGAGGGTTCTTAATGAGCTCAGCCAGGTGATTGCCAGACCATTATTCTTGATCTTTAAGGATAGTTTACAGACAGGTATGGTGCCAGCTGATTGGAAAAAAGCCAACGTGGTACCAATATTTAAAAAGGGGCCGAGATATATCCCGGGTAACTATAGGCCGGTCAGCCTAACATCAGTAGTCTGCAAAATTTTGGAGGGGATGATAAGGGACCACATACAAGACTTTAGTAATGAAAACGGTATTATAAGTAGTAATCAGCATGGATTCATGAAAAATCGTTCATGCCAAACCAATCTATTAACCTTCTACGATGAAGTGAGCTGCCACTTAGATAAAGGTAAGCCTGTGGATGTGGTGTATCTGGACTTTGCAAAGGCCTTTGACACCGTTCCCCACAAACGCTTACTGTACAAACTAAGGAAGGTAGGTATGGACCATAAGGTGAGTACCTGGATAGAGAACTGGCTCCAAGGGAGAGTCCAGAGGGTGGTGATTAATGGGGAGTACTCTGATTGGGCGGGTGTGGAAAGTGGGGTCCCCCAGGGTTCTGTCCTGGGACCAATCCTGTTTAATTTATTCATAAATGATCTAGAGGAGGGGATATCTAGTACAATCTCAGTATTTGCAGATGATACTAAATTAGGCATGCCAATATCTTCTATGCAGGATGTGGAAATCTTGCAAGCAGACCTGAACAAAATAACGGGGTGGGCAACTACATGGCAGATGAGATTTAATGTTGAAAAATGTAAAGTAATGCACTTGGGGGCCAGAAACCAGAAAGCAAGCTACTCACTAGGGGGGGAACCTCTGGGTGAGTCTAGGATGGAAAGGGACCTGGGGGTACTGGTAGACAACAGGCTTGGAAGTGGCATGCAATGCCAAGCCGCTGCAAGCAAAGCCAACAGAATACTGGGTTGTATAAAAAAGGGGATTCACTCCAGAAATAAAGAGATTATTCTTCCACTCTACAAGACTCTGGTCCGGCCACATCTGGAGTATGCTGTCCAGTTCTGGGCACCGGTCCTCAGGAAGGATGTGCTGGAACTGGAGAAAGTCCAGAGAAGGGCAACAAAAATAATTAGGGGAATGGAGGACATCAGCTATGAGGAAAGACTACAAGCACTGAACTTATTCTCTCTGGAAAAGAGACGATTGAGGGGGGATATGATATCAATGTACAAATACTGTACTGGCGACCCTAGCATAAGGAACAAACTATTCAGAGAAAGGAGATACAATAAGACACGTGGCCACTCACTAAAACTTGAGGAAAGGCGGTTTAACCTTAAAGTGCGTAAGGGGTTCTTCACTGTAAGAGCGGTAAGGATGTGGAATTCTCTTCCGCAAGCAGTCGTATCAGCGGGGAGCATTGATAGTTTCAAAAAACTATTGGATGGACACCTTAAAGACCACAACATACAGGGGTATACAATGTACGGTTAAAAGCAAACACACACACACATCATAGGTTGAACTGGATGGACTTGTGTCTTTTTTCAGCCTCACTAACTATGTAACTATGTAACTATGTAATATGCATATATGTTTCCTGTAGCGCGGCAACATTGTGTTTTTATAACAGAATACTGGGATGTATAAAAAAGGGGATTCACTCCAGAAATAAAGAGATTATTCTCCCTCTCTACAAGACTCTGGTCCGGCCACATCTGGAGTATGCTGTCCAGTTCTGGGCACCGGTCCTCAGGAAGGATGTGCTGGAACTGGAGAAAGTCCAGAGAAGGGCAACAAAAATAATTAGGGGAATGGAGGACATCAGCTATGAGGAAAGACTACAAGCACTGAACTTATTCTCTCTGGAGAAGAGACGATTGAGGGGAAATATGATATCATTGTACAAATATTGTACTGGCGACCCTAGCATAAGGAACAAACTATTCACTTTTTGAATTGAAATGCTGAAATAAATTAACTTTTTTATGACATTCTAACTTATTGAGATGCACCTGTAAGTACAGATTTGGGTTTTTATTTTGAAGTAGAAGAAGTTCACCCAAAACCTACTGCTAAATCTACTCTAAGCCACATTCTAAAACTAATCTATTTAACCCTGTAAAGAAGAAATCACTATACATTTTCTGCATCTGATCCTGTCTGGTCTCCAAGTGTCAGGAATGCACTAGGCATTCCCCTATGGCACTGCAGAGGCGCACTGGAGTGTTTAGGCACGAACGCCTGTCTGCCCGTTTAGCGGCGAACAGGTGTTCCCCAGTATGCATGCGTGTGCACGACGGCCCATGCCAGCGGCCACGCGCCAATGCGCACACAATAGCTATTGCAGTTTGTGCCCAAATGGCCTATTTAAGGGTAGCAGGCACACTCATGCTTTGCCGTCTTGTCTGCAACTTCTCCTGTACTCCTGATCCTGAAACCTGCTGTATCCCTGATTGACCTCCCGGTTTGTCTCTTACTTTGCTTGTCTGCTGCCCGCCCTGACCTTGGCTTGTCCTGTGACCATCCTCCTGCCTTATCCTTGTCTGTTTATCCGCCATGGGATCTGGACTTGCTCACCCCCTGGTGGGGCAACCCTGAGGACTGCGACCTGGTGCTATACACATAGCGAAGTCCATCCTCCCCATCTGAGGCTCTGGTGAAAACCAGTTGGCACTTAGATTCCGAACCTCAGGCTAGCCTGTGTCTTCCACCAAGGTGACTTGTCTGTGTCCCTTCCTCTGGATCCTGTGAGGCCACTATCTGCACATCAGGCTTGCCACCAGCTCCCTGACTACAGGGGTGGATGCTGTGTGCAGAAGAGAATGGACAATGGCTGGGAAATGCCTGGGAAGTGATGTCACCTATAGATTTATTATGGGGCTTCCATTGTTAGCTGCCTCTCCTGCACACTTCCAAACACTAAGGCTGCTGCTGACAGCTCAGCGTAGGACTGGACAAGAGCGGCTGCAGAACAGGTAAGTATAGTGATCTCTTCTTTAAAGGCCTAGATAGATTAGGCTTAGATTGTGGCTGAAAGGTTTAATGTTAGGTTTTGGCTGAACTTCCACTTTAACTATGCCGCAGTAATTTTAACACAAGCTATAATTAAATGGAATTCTGTGTAATGCATTGCAGTACATTCATTCAGAATGACACCCAAAAACAAAAGCACAGTAGGTGTCGACAGACCTGCACAGCACTACACAACAAGGCAAATACTGTGTGTTGTGGTCATTGCATTAAAAAAAAAAAAAATCAGGCCTAGTTTTTCTATTTTCATGCGTTGAAATCCCATTCTAAGTGAACTGATTGTCCTAATGCAATGTGTGTTCACAATACTGCACATTAATCTCGCTGCGGTAATGCGTTGATCTCAAAGATTTTTTTCAAACTATAATTTAAAGGGTTCCACTTAAGTTTCAAACTATACTAATTATTTTCATTTAGTTTGATTTTGCTTGACTCTTCACAATACTCCTCAGTTAGATCTAATAATCAGTGATACATGCACACAAACAACAGCAATGCACTCTTATTTAAATCCATCAGAAGAGAAGTTACTGGTCCAGTGTTTCCTCTGCAGCTAGAAGTCTCTATTGCTAGTATAAGTCTGGCACAGACCTGTTTACAGCTGACTATCACTTCTGCAGCCAGCTGTCTATGTTAAAATCTCTTTGCTACAGTAAGTCAGCATTAAATCAATTGGTCTTGCCAAATGAACAAACGATTGAGAATGCTTGTGTGGGCAATTACATGGTCAATTTTGCCAGAGGAAGAAGGACCCAGATGCATACAGGACTGTTTTAATAAACGTATAATGAGGTCATTTGCGGAGGACTGTCATAGACAAAAGAGCCTTAGAGATGCTGCAAAGGAGGTCACAGCCTAACTCTGAGTGGCTTCTTTTTCTCCAAATGTGTTCGCTACTTTTCATCTTTCAGATAGCCTTTCAGTATGCCATGAGTTACTCAATAGATCACCAGTGGTTGCTTGTTTGGCTTTGTGGGTATTTTTTTTTTTCCCTTAGTCCCCGTTCACACTAAGGCGACCTGTGAGGCGACCTGGTCGCCTCACAGGTCGCCGTAGGTCGCCTTCCATAGGGAAGCTGCGGACCCGTTCTAATAGGAACGACACAAGTCGCTCCGACTTAGAAAAAGGTTCCGGAGCTTCTTTGGGGCGACCCGGAGGCGACCGCCATAGACTTCAATGTTATGAAGTCCGTGGCGGCCGCTCCGAGGTCGCGGCGCGCTGCTCGCACCGCGACCTCGGAGGTCGCCTCCCCAAGTCGGATCGCGGCAATGTGAACGGGGCCTAAAAGTGATTGAAAGGTCTTGTTTTTTTTTCTTTTTCTTTTTTTGTTAAAAATAACAAACATGTTATACTTGCCTGCTTTGTGCAGTGGTTTTGCACAGGGCAGCCTAGATTCTCCTCTTCTCTGGTCCCACTTTGGCTCTCCAGGCCTTCCCTCCTCTTGAGTGCCCCCACAGCAAGCAGCTTGCTATGGGGGCACCTGAGCCGAGCTACAGCTCCCTGCGTCCTCTCTCTCCTCATTGGCTCACTGAATTTGAATGACAGCAGTGGGAGCCAATGGCGACACGCTGCTGTCTCAGCCAGTGAGGAGGGAGAGTCTCAGGCAGCCAAGAGTCTCCTGCAACATCGCTGGAACGAGGTGGGCTCAGGTAAGTATTAGAGGGGCTGAGGGGGGCTGCTGCACACAGAAGGCTTTTTATCTTAATGCATAGAATGCATTAAGATAAAAAAAACCTTCTGACTTTACAACCACTTCAAAATAACACAAAAGAGGATAAAGGTGACATTCATTTTCAATCCTTGTGTCTTTTAGAATAAATTAAGTAAAGCAGTTAAGTCTGAAAATTTAACAAAAAACCTCCATAATGTGCTAGTATGCAGCGCCTGTAACAAAAGGGTTCCTCCGGCAGCGCTGTCACTCTCGGGTGGGAAATTCAGGTAAAACAATAAACAGCCAATGGTCCTGTACAGATAATCATAAAATAGAAGGAGCAACTTCCCAATGGGGAACAATCAATGCCAAATGTGAGCAAATCACCATAAAGATAGCATGTTGTCGAAGTAGTCAAGGCACATATATTCCAAAAAAGGGGCTCTTGAAATAGGTATCTTAGAGACAAACTCAGTTCACATTAATCCAGCCTGAGACGGTCCTTCTATTTTAAAATTATGTGTACAAGATCATTGGTTGTTTATTGATTGTACCTAAAAGCCTCCTTGGCTTACTTATTTTAACCTCTATGGGCAAAAAACACATGCTTCAAATTCTAGTCTACCCTACTGGCTGATATTACTTTATTAAAGATTAGGAGTAGGTTCCAGTGTATTGATTCTGTCACAAGTGCTTCTGAAGCAGGATTCCGCAACATGTCGGGTCCACATGTGGACTGTAATCGGAGCCGTTGCATGTTGTGTACCCCTATGTGGAGAGAGTAGGGTTTCACCGATACAGTTTTTTTGCCAGTGAGTATTGATACTTTCAGACAAAGACTCACCACTACGGAATAACGATACCTTTGCGTGCAATTTGAGCCCATACATAATGGGCTCATATTGCACTGCAAAGAATCGCATGCAATTTAAACAGAAATACAGTGCGATTCCTGTACGAACCGTTTTGAGGTTTTTTCCACTTCTCCTGTGTGAACTCAGGCTGAAATCACTATGACAAGCCTGGGTTCACACTGAAGCGGTGAAGGAAACCACATGTGATTTAGATAGGAATTGCAACCCACTTCCTTGCGAATATACTCGGTATCGATACCAGTGTCCATATCGGTGCAACCCTAGCGGAGAGTAATTTTTAATGTTGTGTAATAGATTTTTAATGGTCCATATCAAAGTTGTTTTATATGGCACTCTGTTTCTCTTCTATATGTCCACACAAAGTCTGTGACTACATATTTTGTTCATAGTTGCACAGAACCTGCCAAACATGTCCAGAGGAATCACATGGAGAATCAGGCCAGGTTCACATATGTGTGCCCATGGTTCTCAGCATGGGTCCGATGCATTCCTGTTCACTGGTTCAGGTGCAAATCAGGTCCACATTTTTGCCTAAATTCGCACCTGAACGAGACCCAAACATGCACAGAACTCCTTTGAAATGCGGACCGCGGCGGCACCGGACATGTGTGAACTGGCTCCATTGAGAGCCAGTCACACTCGCATGACATGGGAATTGAATGCAGGGAAAACCCTCATCCAATTTGCACATATGTGAACCCGGCCTTAGACTTAGAGTATCTCACAAATGTGAGTACACACCTCACATTTTTTGTAAATATTTTATTATATCTTTTTATGTGTCAACACTGAAGAAATTACATTTTGCTACAATGTAAAGTAGTGAAAGTACAGCTTGTATAACAGTGTAAATTTGCTGTCCCCTCAAAATAACTCCACACACAACCATTAATGTCTAAACCACTGGCAACAAAAGTGAGTACACCCCTAAGGGTCCTTTCACACAGTTCGCCTCCGTTGGCAGACTCCGTGCTGCTCAGCAGGGGATCAATCCGCCGATCCCCGCTGAGCAGGCAGGTGACAGCTCCCTCTCAGCTCCGTGTGCGGAGAGGGAGGTGTCAGAGCCCCACTGCTCTCTATGGGGGAATGGGATGAGAACGGACCGCCTGACTGTTCTCATCCGATCCCATCTGATCCGATCCCCTGGACAGATGGAAAATAGGGTTTCCATCTGTCCGGATTTCACGGACAGGATCGGAATCGGATAGCAGCGGGTGTCAGCGGACATGTCTCCACTGACATCCGCTGCCCCTTAGGGATGCATAGAGGATCCGATCAGATCCGCCTAAAAAACTGACAGGCGGATCTGATCAGATCGTTTGTGTGAAAGGGGCCTTAGTGAAAATGTTCAAATTGGCCAAAAGTGTCAATATTTGTGTGGCCGCCATTATTTTCTAGCACTGCCTTAACCCTCTTTGGCACAGAGAACCCCAGAGCTTCACAGGTTGCCACTGGAGTCCTCTTCCAATCCTCCATGATAACATCATGGAGCTGGTGGATGTTAGAGACCTTGCACTCCTTCACCTTCTGTTTGAGGATGCCCATACAGATGCTCAATAGGGTTTAGGTCTGGAGACATGCTTGGCCAGTCCATCACCTTTACCCTTAGCTTCTTTAGCAAGGCGGTGGTCGTCTTGGAGGTGTGTTTGGGGTCATTATCATGTTGGAATACTGCCCTGCGGCCCAGTCTCCGAAGGGAGGGGATCATGCTCTGCTTCAGCGCGTCACCAGTACATGCTAGCATTCATGGTTCCCTCAGTGAACTGTAGCTCCCCAGTGCCGGCAGCACTCATGCAGCCCCAGACCATGACACTCCCACCACCATGCTTGACTGTAGGCCTTTGTACTCCTCACCTGGTTGCCACCACACACGCTTGACACCATCTAAATCAATTACGTTTATCTTGGTCTCATCAGACCACAGGACATGGTTCCAGTAATCCATGTCCTTAGTCTGCCTGTCTTCAACATACTGTTTGCGGGCTTTCTTGTGCATCATCTTTAGAAGAGGCTTCCTTCTGGGACGACAGCCATGCATACCAGTTTGAAGCAGTGTACAGCATATGGTCTGAGCACTGACAGGCTGACCCCCCACCCCTTCAACCTATGCAGCAATGCTGGCAGCACTCATAAGTCTATTTCCCAAAGACAACCTCTGGATATGAAGCTGAGAATGTGCACTCAACTTCTTTGGTCGACCATGGCAAGGCCTGTTCTGAGTGGAACCTGTCCTGTTAAACCACTGTGCGGTCTTGGCCATCTTGCTGCAGCTCAGTTTCAGGGTCTTGCCAAGCTTCTTATAGCCTAGGCCATCTTTATGTAGAGCAACAATTTTTTTTTTCATTCTCAGAGAGTTCTTTGCCATGAGGTGCCATGTTGAACTTTCACTGACCAGTATGAGAGAGTGAGAGTGATAACACCAAATTTAACACACCTGCTCCCCATTCAAACCTGAGACCTTGCAACACTAACGAGTCACATGACGCCGGGAGGGGGGAGGGGGGAATGGCTAATTGGGCCCAATTTGGACATTGTCATTTAGGGGTGTACTCACTTTTGTTGCCAGCAGTTTAGACATTAATGGCTGTGTGTTGAGATATTTTTAGGGGAAAGCAAATTTACACTGTTATACAAGCTGTACACTCACTACTTTACATTGTAGCAAAATGTAATTTCTTCAGTGTTGTCACATGAAAAGATATAATAAAATATTTACAAAAATGTGAGGGGTGTACTCACTTTTGTGAGATACTGTATGTTCAATACCAAGATTAATAACCAGAGAAGAATGACTCAAAATGGAGGCGCATTGAAAGAAAGGCGCAATGACCCATAGGCCAAGCAAGGAGCTAGACAGTTTGAATCACCAAGAAGTATAATGATAACGAATTACCGTTTGGTGGGAAAACAACCAACAAACAACATGGTTAAAAAGGAAAAGGAACCAGCCCCTGGAAGAAACAGACACTGTACTAGCCAAGGGAACCTGGGAAAAGGTCCTTGCAAGACAAGATAAGCTGGATTAGAAAGAAGGTCTTAAACCCCTACTTACCTGATTGGATTGAGAACAAGAACTTCATTAAGAACAAGAACTACATACCTGGGGACAGTCAGATAAACACCTTGCCAAAACTCACCAGGGAAGAAACATAAATGACAACAATTACAACTTGAAAGAGGTGTGAAAATGACTAGACCCGTAGAGAACCCATAATTTGATCCTGTGACAGAATATTTTGGCAATCAGGAAGGGCAGAGACATGGCTTAAATCAGGAAGTTCATGAGAGGAGCAAAGAGTTCAAGGTTCACCAGAAACAAGATACAAGGCAAGGTTGTCCCAGAGATCAGGCTGGGAGCTGTCCAGAATCTCAGGTGGCATAGTAAGAGGGGCTACAGACACTGCAGAGGTCCCAGGTTCAGATCTGGCCTCTCATAGTTAAGCTGTGGTTTTACCAACCCTCGGTTGCCCACCAAAATCCTAAAGTTACAGCCCAACAGGGCTGTTCTCGCATTGAAGCCCAGGGGACATGTCAAAGATAGTCAATGGGTTTTGTGGGACAGTGGGTGTCTGCTGACAGGAAGTATGCCTGCTGCAATGCCTTTCATTGAAAGTTCAAAAGCATAGTCAGTGGAAAGGGATAACAGAGCAACACAATTGTCCATCAAGCACCAGAGGCATAAGTAAATGGGATATAAAATAGGCAGGGCTGAAAATGTAATAACAGGGAAAACTTTATGTTTAAGTTTGGGTACCATACTTCCATAGTTGCCAACATTTAAAAAAAATTTCCAGGGACACTTTTCAGCACAGCTATCAATTACTTACCACACCTACCTCCCTGAAGCTCCACCCACTCCACATAACTAATCCCTGCCTACTTATCATCAGATTATAGGGTCTACTCAATAAAGAGAGAATTACAGGAAATTGAAAATGGAATTTTAAACTTGAGGCCAAAGTAGAAGAGTTGGAATAATTCTCCCATTCAGCTGCACTACTTCTGCCTAAAGTTTAAAAATTCTCATCACAATTCCCTGCAATTCTAAAGTGTGAAATGTGCTCAGGTGTGACCATACAAAAAATTTAAATATGTAAATACAAATAAAGTGCAAAGTGTAAATAAGTACATTGCCGGGACAATGTAAATTACGGGACAGTTGGCAAGTATGTACTTCCCAGTCTGTGTTCCTCTTGCAAAGATTTCCACTCATTTCGTGTGCCACTGGATATTTAGGAAGTGAGACAAAAATGTTCCCATGGCAAAACTGACAACAATACACAACCTGACAAATATTGACCCTTTCCCTCAAAAAAGAAAAAAAAAAAAAAAAACATAGTTTAGTGCTATCCTTTTTGTAAGGACTCTCACTTCCTGTCCTAGTGATCACACAGGAAGTGAGGGGAAATCTCTTTAACCACTTGCCGACTGCTCACGTTGCTGCTACTGCAAAATAGCGGCTCGGCTAGGTCTGGCGACGTAGACCTACGTCGCGTGCATTCACGGCTTCAGGGCGCACTCCCGCGCGCCCTGCAAGCTGATCCTGGTGTGATTGGGCTCAGAACCAATCAGTCACCAGATGCAGACCAATGATTTTTGTTCTGGATCTAGTCATCCATCCTGCCCAATGGCATCGTGTCCCCTGCCTGTGTAATGTAAACACAGGCAGGGGAAGTGTTTTAATTTTCCCTCCTGGAGCCCTTTCGGTTCCAGGAGAAGAAGGAGAGACATCTAAAACATGAGTTCCACCAACACCACACTAACACCACCACACATTGGCACACTTTGACCCCTTGATCACCCCTGAGCAACCCCCAAACCCCTCACAGTGTACACTATATACAGTGGTATACAGATCTTTTACTGATCACTGTATTTAGTGTCACTTGTGATGACCCTAAATCGCGCTTGCGCTAGGACCAAATAGGATTTGGGCACCCGCCATCTATCCCCTAATAAAGTTTTAACCCCTTGATCACCCCCAGTTAACCCCTTCACTCCCTTTCACACTGCACTAAATACAGTATATAGGTAACTACTGATCACTGTATTTAGTGTCACTTGTGACCCTAATTTGCGCTTGCGCTAGCCCCAAATAGGTTTAGGGCACCCGCCATCTATCCCCTTATAAACTTTTAACCCCTTGATCTCCCCCAGTTAACCCATTCCCTCCCTATCACACTGTGCACTAATATATACAGTATATTAGCTAACTACTGATCACTGTATTAGTGTCACTTGTGACCCCAGTTTGCGCTTGCGCTAGGCCCAAATAGGTTTAGGCCACCCGCCATCCATCCCCTAAAAAGGTTTGACTCCTTGATCTCCCCCAGTTAACCCCTTCACTGCCCTGTCACAGTGTTCACTATATACAGTGATTACCGATCACTGTATTAGTATCACGGGTGACGCTAGTTAGGCTAGTTAGTGTCAGGATCCCACCACACCACCGTTATTTAGCGCCAGTTAGAGTCAATTACACTAACACACATACACACACACACACATACATAAACCTCCATTACTAGTATAGTGTTTTAACAGATCAATATCTGATCAGAACTATACTAGCGTCCCCATAGTTTAGTGTTCCCAAAACGAGGTGTTTGCACGATCAGAACTGATTCCTGCCAGCACCTGCGTTTAGCCCCTCCGCCCAGCCAACCCTATCCAGGCAAGTGCAGTAATCAATAGATTACTGTCACTTCCAAAAAACACAAATCACACAAAACCGCTGCGTTAGCAGAGTCAAGCCTGATCTCTGCTAGCACTAGCAGTTTTTTTTGTAGCGACCAAATAGTCCTTGACAACCAGGTGCTTTTTTACCTGTTAGTCACACTACTGTACCTTTAAATTTAGTTGCTAAAATGTCCCAGCGGTGGTACAGTAGTGCAGAGGCCTACAGTATACTTACCATGTCAGATGAGAGCGATGGGGAAGCCTCACTGGCAGAATCAGGGTCAGTATACGAACCTTTAGAGAACAGCGGCTCCCTGACAGATAGCTCAGACGACTGATGGGTCCCTGCTAAGGTCAGGCGTACCCGACCCCATTCTGGAGTTGTTGAGAAGCAAGAACCAGATGTTTCTCGTATGCAGCAGAGTGCCAGTACTAGTGCCGCTCACACTTCTCGTGATCTGGCAAGCACGAGCGGCCTAGTACACCCAGGACCTAGACATACCAGCACTGCAGTAAGACTTGGTGACGTGGCGAGTCCCATAAGTGCAGTTAAAGCTGGTACAGTGGCTAGCACGAGTAGTGGCCCGCAGCCAGCGCATATTCGAAGACCGGCCCGTAGAGCCCATAGTGCCCTCCCTGAAGCGCTGACATATCCTAATTGGCAGCCCACTGATACTACAGCGCCGTACTTCCCCCATTCACTGCCCAACCCGGAATTCAAGTGGAAACAGCTGGTTTTAATCCTTCATTTTTATGAGCCGTTTTTCACTGAAGATCTTTACAGATCTATTGTGGATCAAAGTAATTTGTATGCTAGTCAATTTATTACCGCCAATCCAAATTCGCCCCTTGCCAGAGAATTCGGCTGGAAACCTATAACGGTTTCCGAATTTAAGATCTTTCTGGGCCTATCCTTCAACATGGGTATTACAAAAAAAGAGTGAATTACGGTTATATTGGTCCACTGACCCAATTCACCGAATGCACGTGTTTTCTGCTGCTATGTCCAGGGTTCGATACGAACAAATATTTTGGTTCATGCATTTCAACGACAATGAACTCTGTCGTCCTCAGGGAGACCCTGAATATGACCGGCTCCACAAAATTTGGCCCCTCGTAAACCACTTTAATGAGCGGTTTGCAGCCTTGTTTATCCTCGAACAAGATGTCTGTGTTGACGAGTCCCTGATTAAGTTTACTGGCCGCCTTGCTATCAAACAGTATCTCCCCAGCAAGCGTGCCAAGTATGGGGTCAAGCTGTATAAGCTGTGTGACAGGGCCACAGGCTATACAGTTAGTTTCCATGTCTACGAGGGAAAAGATAGCACTGTGGAGCCCCCCAACTGCCCAGACTACATAGGGAGCAGTGGCAAGATAGTTTGGGACTTGGTGTCACCCTTATTCAGGAAGGGGTACCACTTGTACGTGGACAATTTTTATTTGAGCGTGCCACTTTTTAGACACATCTTTCAATTACAAATTGGCGCATGTGGCACTGTGTGATCTAATCGCCGGGACTTCCCCCCAACGGCTAGTAAGTGCCCCACTGAGTCCGGGGGAGAGAGCCTGCTTGAGGTGCGATGAATTTCTTGCAGTGAAGTGGAGGGACAAACAAAACGTTTTAATTCTGTCCTCCATTCACCCAGACACGGCGTCCAAATAACTACGGTCACTGGTGTTGTTGAGAAGCCCCTCTGTGTCCATGACTATACCCGTAAAATGGGAGGGGTGGACTTCAACGACCAAATTATGCAACCGTACTTAATTGCCCGTAAGGCCAGACGCTGGTACAAAAAAGTCTTTGTATACTTATTTCAATTGGCTGTTTACAACGCTTTTGTCTTATACAAAGCGTCTGCCGGAACATTATCCTTCCTACACTACAAAGAAGAAATAATCAGAGCCCTTCTGTTTCCAGCAGGTGCTCCTGTCCAATTTCCCCAACCAGATACTGTGAGCCGGCTGCATGAGAGGCATTTTCCGGAATTCCTCCCGAGTACCCCTACCCAAGGATACCCCCAAAAAAGATGCCGTGTCTGCAGCAAGCGCGGATTTAGGCGTGATACCCGTAATTATTGTCCCGACTGTCCTGACCGACCTGGTCTTTGCCACAGTGACTATTTCCGTCGCTACCACACACTAGTGGATTATTAGCGTAGGGTACAGCACGACACAGTTTAGGGCACACTTACACTGGGTCTTTAAAAGATGTTAGATAGCTATCGTCATTTTGAGAGACCCTAAACTGGAACCTGGAACTTTAACATTGAAGAAAAAAAAAAGTGTAAAAAAAAATACAAAAAAAACATAAAAACATAAAATAAAAATTACAAAAAACAAAATAAAAAAGCCCAAAATAGTTGTCCTCTGAGTTATTTTTCTGTTCTTACTCTGCTCTTCTACTTATACTCTTTCCACTTTTACTGTTTTTCATTGGTACTTTTCAGGTATCAATGTAATGTTTACTGTTCACTTTGCCTTGCAGGTACTCATCGGCTGCCACACTGATTTTATATATACTGACTCAAACAGCGTTTGCGCTCAGCATATATGGATACCTCTGATGGCAGCGCTGTGGTAGGTGATTTCACCACTGCAGTTAAAATACCATTAGGTATCCATGGAATTTTGTCATGTATACCCGCCATTAAGAAGTAGGTTTGGATGTTTGGGCGGTTAATGATGGGTGTACTACACAATTTTCTTGCAGAGATTTCTGTTCTCTTTTTTTTGTTCAGCCCACAGGCTGCATGAAAAAAAAAAGAAACCTACATTATATGCCAAACAAGGACCAGCAATGTACTGGTACGTTGCTGGACTTTGAGTGGTTATACCAGGATGATGCCTGCAGATTTAGGCATAATTTTTTTACAGCCAGCGTTCGGCTTACATGTAAAAGCAATCCTAGCGGATAATTGTCCGCTAGACTGTTTTTACAAGCAGTGGGAGGGGACTCCCGCCACCTTCCACGGTTTTTCTCGGGCTCTCCTGTCCCACGGTTAACCCAAGAGTGCAGCCGGTGGTTCCATTATCTGACCATAGAGCTGATTGGAGAAGAGAATGGCTCCAATGATCTCTATGGCCTAAGATACCGGAAGCTACGAGCATTTAATGACTTCTGTTTCCCCAGAAATAAACAGCGCCATTGGGAAATTGGGAAAGCATTTTATCACACCAATGTTGGTGTGGTTAGATGCGTTAAGGTCAGAGGAGAGATCTAGAGTCTAAAAGAGTAAATTTTTTAAAAAAAGAGTACCTGTCACTACAGATTGCTATCAGAGGGGGTAATTAAATTCACTGATAACAATAAAAATGATTTTAAAAAAAAAATGAAAAGAAAGGTGTCAAAATAACATAAAAAAGCAAAAAAAAAAATTCAAGCCTCCCCCTGTCCCCCCGTGCTTGCGTGCAAAGGCGCACGCAAGCGTTGGTCTAGTGTCATATGTAAACCACAATTGCAGCATGCATGTAAGGTATCGTCGCGAACGCCAGGTCGAGGGCAGTAATTCTAGCAGTGGACTTCCTCTGTAAGTCCAAAGTGGTAACCTGTAAAGACTTTTAAAAACATACAGGAATTATATAGTGTATTTCAATTAGGAAAAAAACAATTAGGAATTATATAGAGTATTTCTGCATTAAACATAAAAAAGTGTTTTTTTTTTTCAGCAAAAATTGCGTTTGGAAAATCTGTGCGCAAATACCATGTGACGAAAAAAATTGCAACGTCCACCATTTTGTTCTGTAGGGCCTCTGCTTTAAAAAAATATATAATGTTTGGGGGTTCAAAGTAAACAAAAAGTCACAGAAAAGGCTTGGTCTTCAAGTGGTTAGAAGAGTGGGCGATGTGTGGCTAAGATTGAGCATAAAATGCCAGGACAGTTTAAACACCCCTCAAATGACCCCTTTTTGGAAAGTAGACACCCAAAGCTATTTGCTGAGAGGCATATGGAGTCCATGGAGTATTCAATACTTTGCCCTAAGTTTCAGGAAAATGACAATTTGTTTTTTTTTTACACAAAGTTGTCACTAAATGATATATTGCTCATGCATGCCATGGGTATATGTGAAATGACACACCAAAATACATTCTGCTGCTTCTCCTGAGTACAGTGATACCACATGTGAGACTTTTTGGGAGCCTAGCTGTGTACGGGACCCCGAAAACCAATCACCACCTTCAGGTTTTCTAATGGCATAAATTGTGCATTTCACCTCCGCACTACCTGTCACAGTTTCAGAGGCCCTGAAATTTCAAGATAGCACAAAACCCCCCAAAATGACCCCATTTTGCAAAGTAAACATTCCAAGCTATTTGCTGAGATGCATTGTGAGTTCATTGAATATTTTATATTTTGCCACAAGTTTCGGGAAAATTATTATTATTATTTTTTTTTTTTTACACAAAGTTGTCAGTAAATGATATCTTGCTCACATATGCCATTGTTGATTTCACTCCTTACTACCTATCACAGTTTTGAAGGTCATGAAATACCAAGATAGCACAACCCCCCCCCCCCCCCAAATGACTCCATTTAGCAAAGTAGACACTCCAAGCTATTTGCTGAGAGGCATGGTGAGTATTTTGCAGCTCTCATTTATTTTGGAAGATGAAGAAAAAAAGGAAAATGCATTTTTTTTCCTCTTTTTTCAATTTCTAAAACTTTGTGACAAAAAGTGAGATCTGCAAAACACTCAACATGCCTCTCAGCAAATAGCTTGGAGTGTCTACTTTGCAAAATGGGGTCATTTAGGGGGGGGGGGGTTGTGCTATCTTGACATTTCATGGCCTTCAAAACTGTGATAGGTAGTAAGGAGTGAAATCAACAATTTACGCACTTGGAAAGCCTGAAGGTGGTGATTGGTTTTCGGGGTCCTGCACGTGGCTAGACTGCAAAAAAGTCTCACACATGGGTATCCACATACTCAGGAGAAGAAGCAGAATGTATTTTGGGGTGTCATTTTACATATACCCATGGCATGTGTGAGCAATATATCATTTAGTGACAACTTTGTGTAAAAAAACAAAAAAAAATTTAAAAAATATTCCCGGGAACTTGTGGCAAATTATAAAATATTCCATGGACTCACCATGCCTCTCAGCAAATAGCATGGAGTGTCTAATTTGCAAAATTGGGTAATTTGGGGGGGTTTTGTGCTATCTTGAAATTTCAGGGCCTCTGAAACTGTGACAGGTAGTGCAGAGGTGAAATGCACAATTTACGCCATTAGAAAAGCTGAAGGTATTGACTGATTTTCGGGGTTTCGTACACAGCTAGGCTCCCAAAAAGTCTCACACATGTGGTATCCCTGTACTCAGGAGAAGCAGCAGAATGTATTTTGGGGTGTCTTTCTACATATACCCATGTCATGTGTGAGTTTTAGTGACAACTTTGTGTTTAAAAAAAAAAATTAATTTTCCCAAAACTTGTGGCAAAATATAAAATATTCCATGGACTCACCATGTGTCTCAGCAAATAGCTTGGGGTGTCTACTTTCCAAAATGGGGTAATTTGGGGAGGATTTGTGCTATTTTGACATTTCAGGGCTTCCGAAACCGTGACAGGCAGTGAGAAAGTGCAATGGGAAATTTACGCCCTTTGAAATTCTGAAGGTGGTGATTGATTTTCGGGGTCCCGTGCACAGCTAGGCTCCCAAAAAGTCTCACATGTGGTATCCCTGTACTCAGGAGAAGCAGCAGAATATATTTTGGGGTGTAATTACACATATGCCCATGGCATGCGTGAGCAATATATAATTTCAATGACAAGTTTTTGTAAAAAAAATTTTTTTTCAAACACCTGTGACAAAACAATTAAATATTCAATGAGCTCAACATGCCTCTCACTACAATCCTTAGGATGTCTACTTTCCAAAAAGTGGTAATTTGGGGGGGGGGGGGGTTTGTACTGCCCTGCCATTTTAGCACTTCAACAATTGAGATAGGCAGTCAGAAATTAAAGATGCGTAAATTCCAGTATTTACACCACAGTTTGTAGATGCTATAACTTTTGCACAAACCAATAAAAATACGCTCATTGAGAATGTTTTTGTCAAAGACATGTAGCTAAATACATGTTGGCCTAACTATATGACAAAAATGGAAAATATTGGATATTTTTTAACTGTCAAAATAGAAAATGTACATTTTTTGCAACACTTTCACTCTTTTTTTATTAATATCGCAAAAATTAAAAAGCGCAGAGGTGATCAAATACCACCAAAAGAAAGCTCTGTTTGTGGGTAAAAAAAGGACGTAAATTTTGTTTGGGTACAGCATTGCATAACCGCGCAATTGTCAGTTAAATTCACACAGTGCCAAGTTGAAAAAAGTGGCCTGGTCATTAAGCAGGAAAATCCTCCGGTCTTAAAGTGGTTAAAAGGAGCAATATGTAACAATTAAAATCTATTAAAGGTTCCATTCCAGTTTGGTCTGGATGTCTCCTTTAATATATTTATTTTGGAAAATATAAATGTATGTTTTTCGTTGCTTGTCTGCCTGATGTGTTATAGCTAAAACTACTTGAAGGAAAGTGAGATCTGTGGGTTGTTTGCTTTTTCAGTTTTCAAATAATATTACCTCTACAGAGCTGGGAATTTTTAGTCACTGAGAGAGGCTTGGATAATTTTCCCAGAAAATCTTGATTCCAAAGAATATGATTGTTGCAGCTGTACTACTAGGGGTGGTTTAAGGCATACTTTACAACATTCCTCACTGACAAATCAGAGCAACTTAGGCCACCCAAAGATCATCTTAGTACACACCCTACACTGAACATATAAATCATGCCTATTTATCATGGGAACACTTCTGAATTTCAAGCTTTCATATTCATGCAGTGCATTGGGTTATAACATTTAATATGATAATGATGAAACCAAATCAATTGCATAATTAAATTTATTTACTATCACTAATAGTATCCCTTATAGATAAGATCCTTTTTAGGTCCTGCTTAAAAAGAAATCACAATCAATGCAGATCCAGACCAGTAAGTATCAAGTAAGCCTGGATTTATAGGACTTCTCCAAATAATCAACTACCTTTATATCTCTAAATACACAAATGAATTGTGCATTTGGTTTTAGTAAAGATAACCCCATGCATTTTTACACCATATTTTCCGTTAAATTATGCAAAATGTGTGTAAAGGAATTTTTGTAATTTGAGGAGGTATGCTCGAATTGGAATGCCAGCATGCCATCTCCAAACTCTATGGTATCCTATTATTGCACCTCAATTGACCCGTTTACATCCAAGACTTGGAGAGAGAACTGGGACATAGCCCCTCTCCAGAGCACTGAGATAAAGCCATTCTTTTAACATTTAAAATAACATTAGCCTCACAGGAACGGAACTATAACATTTTGACAAGATGGCATAACACCTAGGCCACTCTACAAAAATGTATTCTGTCAATACCCGATCAATGTTGGAAATGTGAAGCGCCAGGTGGTGCACATCTCTACATATGGTGGTCATGCTCTAAAATCAAACCTTATTGGATAGCCATATTTCAACTAAGTCATCTCATTACAGGTAGGATATGGCCGGAGATGCGGGAAATAGCTCTCCTATCCATAATCCCTGGATTCATCAAACACATTAAAAAATGAATATTTAGATTTCTACTTATGGTGGGTCAAATCTTGATTCCCAGACTTAGTAAATCCTCCATTTCCACTACTATTCGGGAATAGGTTATTGAACTAAACCATATGACCATGGCCAATTAATTCTTCAAGTTTAGGGACTTGTGGTTCCCATGGAAAGAATTTTCTGATTCCGTAGAACTTTTTCTAATTTTAAGATAGTAAACACTTGCAATTGCTTCTTAGAACAGAACCAGGTGGACCCCCTACCCCGTCAGACACCCCCCCTAACCTTCCCATCTTTTTTCTCTCTCTTTTTTACTTTGTGTTCTTTTCTCTCCCCCCAACATGTACTGAAAAAAAATGACACGGATGGTAACTCTACACTAAGTTATTTTGGCACCTCACTCTCATGGTAAATTGCATTTCCCCTAGTCCCTGTCGAGTCTGCTTCGGCACTTAGTTCGACTTTCTCCTCCCTCCTAATCCGGACCTTGTTAATTAAGTTGCCCAAGGGGACGTCTGAGCCCGCCACTGCTGGGGGTTCTTAGTAGGGATAGACCGATTATCGGCAAGGCCGATATATTGAGGGCCGATATGCACTTTCCCCAATATATCGGTATCGGCCCCTAAACTGGCCGATATTTTTGTGATGTCATTCTGCCCTCTTAGGCTGCCTCCCTCGCCTTGGACAGCCTCGTCTGGAGTCGGGACTAGTCTCGCGGGAGTGTATCACAGCCATACACCCATCCACTGCAGCCCAGTGCCAGCCAGCCACCCACCCACATCCACAGGCCCTGTACCAGCCAGGCACCCACAGCCCCTGTGCCAGCCCCCCATCCACCACAGGGTGCCAGCCAGCCAGCCACCCACAGACAGCGTGCCAGACAGCCAGCCACCCACAGGCCCTGTACCAGTCAGCCACAGGCCCTGTACCAGCCACCCGCCCACAGGCCCTGTACCAGCCAGCCACCCACAGCCCCTGTGCCAGCCACCCACCTACCGCAGGGCGCCAGCCAGCCACCGACCACAGGGTGCCAGCCAGCCAGCCACCCACCACAGGGTGCCAGCCAGCCAGCCATGCATCACAGGGTGCCAGCCAGCCACCACAGGGTGCCAGCAAGCCAGCTACCCACCACAGGGTACCAGCCACCCACCACAGGGTGCCAGCCAGCCAGCCACCCACCACAGGGTTCCAGCAAGTCAGCCAATAAGTATTAAACAAAAATTAACATGTTCAGTACCAGATTTTAGTCAAAAATTGTCTTTATTTTTCAAAACTTTAAATGTACAAAATATCGGCCCATATCGGTAGATACCGATATGTTGTGACCAAAATATCGGTATCGGTCCTGAAAAAAACATATCGGTCTATCCCTAGTTCTTAGTGTTTGTTTTACTTTCTCTTCTGAGCCATATCCGTTGTGATGGCTACTCTCTGTTGACCATGTCATGTCATGTCATGTTGACAATGTCTTTGCCATTGATTGTGTGACCGCCATTGCAGCATGCTTAATCAATATTTTTTTTTTTGCTAGTGTAAATATGACTTATTATTTAACAACTGCAGCCCTGGAAGGTTTTCCCCCCTTGATGACTAGGCCATTTTTTGCGATATGGGACTGCGTTACTTTAACTGAGTGCACAGTCTTGCAACGCTGTACCAAAATAAAATAGATATCCTTTTTTCACATAAATAGAGCTTTCTTTTGGTGGCATTTGATCAACTGTGCAATTTTTATTTTTTGCGCTATAAACAACAAATACAAGATTTCTTACTTTCTGCTATAAAACATATCCAAAAAAAAAAATGTAAAAATTCTAATTTCTTCATCAATTTAGGCCAGTATGTATTCTGCTACATTTTATTGGTAAAAAAAATCCCAATAAGCGTATATTGATAGGTTTGCGCAAGAGTTATAGTGTCTACATACTATGGGATAGATTTATGTAATTTTTATTTTTTTACTAGTAATGGCTGTGACTGCGACATTGCGGCGGACAAATCAAACACGGGTGACACTTTTTGGGGACCGTGACATTATTACAGTGATCAGTGCTAAAAAAAATGCACTGTCACTGTACTAAAGACACTGGCAGAGAAGGGGTTATCAGGGGCAATGTGTTGCTTCCTAACTGTGTGGTGGGTGCTTGTACTGTGGGTAGGCAGAGATCTGTGTTTCTACTTAGCAGAAGCACAAGATTACTGCCTTCCCTTGTCACAGATCGCCGTTCTGCCTGCATTCCTAATGATTGCCGGGTGTCGGCAGACATCGAGTCCACCTGACCTGCTGATTGTCTCCCGCTGTGTCCAATCACAGCGGGAGCGGGTCGCCAGTGCACACCCCAGACCCAGAGAGGCAGAATCATGTACAGGTATGTGATCCTGCACATAGGAGCCCCCGTCCCGCAGTATACAGGGTGGTCAGCTAGAGGTTTATAAAACTTTATTCTTTAAAAAAGGAATTTTTCAGATCGGATAGCTTTGGATAGTGTCGGGAAGGGTTAGACCATTTGTCACCATTTGTGTGTGCCTCCACTGGGCACAGTCACCCCTATGTTCATCCTGGTAACCATTGCATTTGAGGCAGAAAGTGAGCGACAATTCAGAATTTAGGAGGTGTTACCAAAGCAACAGTCGAGGAAAACCCCTACAATGAGAATACCTGTTCTTTCAATGATTCTCTAAAATTTTAATTTCAAGCACTTCAGAGAGGTTTTTTCTACTTTCCTCCTGCCAGTGCAGTGACAAGGTCATTCAGTGCCTAGGGTGAAGATGACAAACTGCGCCCCCTCTCCCCCATGTGTGCTTTCAGTTCACACCCTTAGCTTGGTGCCTTCTGGGAATGAATGTGGCTTCTCCTTCTTCCCCTCTCTGGTCCTGTGAAAAGGAAAGACAGGAAGAAGGGTTGTCGGCCCTCATTCCCCAGTGGTACCATGGTGAGACAGAGGTGTTTTCTCAGCAGGTGTCCTCTCTTTCATGCACACAGTAGACTGCTAATGGAGAGGAGAGAACAGAATCCTCCCCTCATCAGCTATAGGGACCCCTGCACCTTGTGACAGGAGTGACACTGTAGTCACTCGTCTCAGCAGGGGTGTTTCTAGGTGTGTAAAAGACCTGAGGCATCAATGGGCACATTAACCTCCCTGGCGGTATGATTCTTTTGGATTTTAGGTGCTGAAAGCGGTACCATTATTTTAGGTGCTGAAAGCATGTAATTCTTGTGAATGAGCAGCCCAAACCAACTGTATACATTTATTATACATATTATATATATATATATATATATATATATATATATATATATATGTATGTATACATATATTATGTATACATATATTATATATATATATATATATATATATATATATATATATATATATATATATATATATATATAATGTATACAGTTGGTTTGGGCTGCTCATTCACAAGAATTACGTGTGTATATATATATATATATATATATATATATATATATATATATATATATACGTGTGTATGTGTATATATATATATATATATATATATATATATATATATATATATATATATACATATATATGTATATATATATATAATATGTGTGTGTGTGTATATATATATATATGTATATGTGTATATATGTATACGTATATATATATATATACTGTATATATATGTATATATATATATATACTGTATATATATGTATATATATATATATACATATATTTACATAAAAAGTACAGTAAAACTGCAGGAAAGGGCACTGGGGGGTAATGTAATGTGATTTTATTTTATTTTGAACGATATCAGTGTGTTTGGTGCATTTTACATTCGAATTTGCCGCCGGTTCCACCCCCCGGCGGACGTCACGTCGCCGGAGACGGAAGCCGGGGCTCGCAGACGATCGGGAGAGAGCTCCGCCGCCGCACACCGCTCGCAGACATCGCTGGATCCCGGAGAAAAGGTAAGTAAAACCTCCTCCAGCATCCAGCGATCTTCCTAGCGCTACCCCGAGTGTGACTCGGGGTTACCGCTTTTGGCACTAAAATCTTACCCCGAGTCACACTCGGGAATACCGCTAGGAAGGTTAAGTGGTGTAATGATGTGGCGTGCAGTTTTGTACTTGTGCCCAAATTGTGGTAACAGTGGTAGAGGCTTAAAGGAGTATGGTTAAATAAAACCTAAGCCCTTCTCTTCTTAAGGTCAAGAATGCATAACACAGGGGTCAGAAGTGCAGAGTAGCAAACTTAAAAGGAATAAACTATATTCACTAACAATGCAGAAATCCTTAATTTCACTAAAAAGGCAAGTAAAAAATTTTTATGAAGTCTGTGCTCCTACCATTATAAAATAATTCTTAGCTGCTGTATAAAAAAACAAAAATGATATAGACCATGGGTGTCCAACCTTTTGGCTTCTCTGGGCCACATTGTGTGTAGAGAAATTTTCTCGGGCCGCATATAAAATATATACTATAGTTAAGGTATATAAGTAATAAAACGCAACCGCCCCCTGCCGTGCTGCTGCGCCCCCCAGCACTAATTTAACACAACTAGTAGTTGATCCCCTTCCGAGGTAGCCTTTGTGGCAGTGCCCCTGACTCGACTTCCTTCCTCCCCAGCAAAAAAATAAAAATTGTTAGGGGGCAGTGGGCCGCATTGCCTGCGGCCCAGGACATGCCTGATATAGACTAAATAAAGAAATAAGTGCTTAAAAACTAAAATACTGGTGATAACAATGTGTTCAACATATATATAAAATCACTGTGCAATAAAATTAAATATGAAATACTGCTCGTTCACATGTGAGGCTGTGGGCGGTAAAATAAACCATGGTCTTAACTGCCCTTCTGAACACTAAAGATACAACTGCTCATGGCTATACACATTCCACAGCCACAATGCTGGGTTTTACGGCCACGGTAAAAGTTAAACAGCATGTCTCTTTCAGGGGGTGGTGCCACCTGCCAAACGTGACTAATGCAATTTTATGGAGCTGCACCGCAACTTTGTACAATTATAGGTTTACATTAGGTGGTGAGAAGGCAACATATCAGCAAATGCTGATCACCTTTCAGAGGGGGTGGCAAAGCCTGCCTCATTTTTAAATGAGCCCTTAGGATGATACGCCTTTTGGGAACAACACAGAACACCGCAGTCTGTCAATAATTTAATTGTATAGTGATTTTATGCATTAAAAGGACATTGTTATCACTAAAAGATAACACCTCATGTTTTAAGTATTGTCAAGTACAACCAAATCAGCAGTAGGGGCTTAACACTTGTGTCTGCTGTTCCACTGAAAAATGACTGCGCTTGGGTCATTTTCAGAGAGAGGCATACTGCCAGCCAAACACAACAGGGGGTATAAGCAAAGCACTGTGGCATGTGTGCACTCTAGTCATTGCAGCTTAAGGGGAATGGTTTGGGGGGGGGGGGGCACAATGCTTTGCTTATACCCCCTGTTGTGTTTGGCAGGTAGTAGTGCCCACTAAACACAACTTATTCAAGTGAATGGGGCCTAGCTGCAACCGCACGCAATGCACATGGTTGCAGTATGGTAGTGTGCCGTTCTAAAATGAACTATCACTCGCTCACCATCGGTCAAACGCCTCTCTCTATAAGGTGATCCAAGTGTCAATCGTTTTTTTAGTGGAACAGCAGACACATGTTTTTACATTCCCCTTCCCCCACTGCAAGTGTAAAGAAACCCTAATCCATAGAAAAAGAGAAAATGCATAAAGCACAGTACCTCCAATATAATCAAGCAAATAGCACATAGTCATATTAAGAATTATTACAAGCGCATGTAAGAAATCACACGCACAATGCTCAAATCCTCAACTGAGTACAATAGAATATCCTTGCACTGTACCTGTACTCTGCTTCACCATTATAACATCCATTCAGGTAGGGATGCACCGAAATGAAATTCTTGGCCGAAGCCGAAGCCGAATAATAATGAAATGCTTGGCCGAAGGCCGAATACCGAACGCGGTGTTTCGCATTTTTTCCATTTATTTTGCCAATTTTTTGGGGGCACGCTGATGGACACATTTTATGTTAGGGGGCACTTTGATGGGCAAAACAAAACATTTAAATCAGCGTTGCTCTTAACATAAAATATGCCCATTAGCGTGCCCCTTAACATAAAATATGTTAATCAGCATGTTCCTTAGCATAAAATAAGGGGCACGCTGATGGCCACATTTTATGTCAAGGGAGCACTCTGTTGGGCACATTTTTTTTCTTTTTTTTTTAAGGGGCACTTTATAGGGCACTCTAATGAGCATGGCAAGTGGCAACATATGGCAAAATATGCCAGTCTGCACACTAATGCTTGTGCAGCTACCGTATTCTCCCCCAAATGTGCTCCACATACCTGAACTGCAGCCAGGTCGGAGCCAAAAGCCGCGAACAGGAGGGCGGGGCGTGCACATAGTGTCACGCTCGCTGGACCTAGTGTGAAGGAGCCGCAGTCAGGAGCAGGGGGCGGGACGCGCGCGTGACATCACACCCCCTACTCGCTGCCGGACAGGACACCGGCGGCGTGTGAGCAGGGAGCCGGGAGCCGCAATGAGGAAGGGGACTGAAGGACTCCTAGGTAGCGGGCTCGCGGTCCGGGCGGAAGCATCGCGCGGGCCGCCATTTAGTGACCGCCGCTGACATTGTTCGGCACAAATTTATTCGGCCTTTTTACTTATTCGGCCGAACACCGAAAGTGCTATTTTTTCTATTTTCGGCCGAATAATGTTCGGCCGCCCAACATTCGGTGCATCCCTACATTCAGGCCATGTCCTGGAATCTTTTGCCACATAGCCAAGGCAGTGCTCTGAAATCCCCTCAGCTCTGTGCTACAGGTGGTGAGTGAGCCGGTGGACACAAAAGCTGACAGCTTTGGTGGCAACATCAGGCCAACTCCAAAGTCAGTCAGTAAGGCACAGGAGAAACTCGAAGCTTCCAGTGCACCTCTTCCACAATGCACCCGGGCTACCCTCTTGTCCCAGCCCTGCCCTGTAGAAGGGCGCTCAGGTCTGGTTACATTCTTGGCTTCAGTGGAGAGAATGAACAACTGACAGCAGATGCCTCACAGTAAGCCTATGGATGATGTCAGCGCCCAGGCATTTCAGCAGTTGTGGGCAATTTCTTCTCTTCAATGAAGCTGACCACTGGGGAGATCACGTGACTGGACCAGAGCACCCTGAGATTAGGTAAATATAAGCATCTCACTTATACAGGGTAGTTAGAATAAGAGTTAGGAGGGTGTGGAAGCAGTTTTAAGCTTAATTAGGACTAGGCAGGCCAAGCTAGCCTTAATTTAGATTAAAAGAGAAGTATAGAAGTATAGGGGGAGGTTGGTTTTTTTAACCGCTTGCCGACCGCCGCACGACTATTTACGTCGGCAGTCAGCCCCTCACAGGCAAAGCGACGTAGGGCTACGTCGCTAGCCTGTGAGGTTCTAGGGAGCGTGCGCGCACCCCGCCGGAGGCCCGCTCCGTCAGACCCGATGTCCGCCAGGCACTCACGATCGTCCGTTACACCGGGAGAAAGGCAGGCGGCTAATGTAAACACAGCCGCCTGTCAGTCTCCCCTGTGTAAGAATGGAGATCACACGGTTCTGCTATGTAGGACCGTTGATCTCTGTTCTTACACTAGTAGCCACAGCCAATCACAGTTAGAAACACGCCCCTAGGACACACTTAACCCCTCCCTCTCCAATACAGTTAACTCCTTCACTGCCAGTGTAATTTTTACAGTAACAGTGCATATGTATAGCACTGATTACTGCAGTAATGTCACTGGTAGCCCCAAAAGTGTCAAAAATGTCAGTCAAGGGTCCGATCTGTCCGCCGCAATGTCGCAGTCCCGCAAAAAAAAAAATCGCAGATTGCTGCCATTACTCGTTAAAAAAAAAAAAACATATGTAGCATAAAACAAATTGGCCGAAAATGTTAAAAATTTATATTTTTACATTTTTTTGGGGAATTTCATATAAAAAAATGTGAAAAATATTGTTATTTTTGCAAAATTGACACTCTTTTTTTGTTTATAGCGCATGATCAAAAAATCGTACAGGTGATCAAATACCACCAAAAGAAAGCTCTGTTTGTGGGGAAAAAAGGACGTCAAATTCGTTTAGGTACAGCATCGCATGACCGTGCAATTGTCTGTTAAAGTCACACAGTGCCGAATCGCAAAATAGGCCCTGGTCAGGAAGGGGGTAAAATCTTCCGGGGCTTAAGTGGTTAAATCATACTTACCTAGGTGGATGCAAAATCGGTCCGATGCTGCATCCATCCCCCCGCCGGCTCTAAGGCTGAGAACTGATCGATCAAACACCACTGATCGCTCAGTTCTCAGTGCTCCATTGGGAAAGAGCTGGTGACTGTTAGTCGCCGCCTCTCTGCTCTGCCCCCCACGCTCACTGGAGCACAAGGCTGTGGAGGGAGCTGGAGCGTCTGGCTCAGGTTCTCAGGGGCTTATTGAGAGGCTGAATCAGGTACTGGTCCAGGCTTCTGGGTAAAGTCTGGATCTTTGCCCAGCCTGGACCGGCTGGGTGATAGCAGCCAACAGCAGGCTTCAGCCCACAGTCTGCTGAAAATAGGTCACAGAGTGCAGAACGAACTGCACTCCTGTGACCCACAGGAGAAGTATAGCCAAACAAGCTTTGGCTATACATTTTTAAAGCATGGATTTGGAAATTCTAAGACATTTCAAGTTTCCCTCCCAAATGCGAAAGCGGTACTTGTAAGAACAAAAGAAAGGGGCTTCTTTCCATGCAGAAAGACCTTGGTTTACAGGGAAGATGAGTGCTCTTTCTACCAGTCTACTATTTACTTAAGCAGAACCAGTGGTGGAAAATTTAGTCTAGACAAGACAACAATTTTTTCTATCAAATTCTTAAATTATTTCACAACAGGGATCACCATTTCCTTGTTAAGGTGAGATACGTCTTATTACCTTAGGAATGAATAGAAGGTAAATAACTGCTTATGTATACAATAAATACTGTTGAGCTTTTTCCACTCTCAGTAAGAATACCATCTAGTTTTTATTTTATATATTAGGGAAGGCCACATATCCTGTGTTAAATTAAAGGATGAATAGGACCCATTTGGAGAAAAGTTGTGAAATTTGTGGAATCAATGTTTAAGAGTTATGGACTTCAAGTCTGATAGTAAAGCTAATATCCATTAGGTATTTGTGCAGTCAGGTTCACTATCATCATTATATGACACAACTCTGGGCCTCTCATCTATGGAACAAATGAACAAATACAAGAGTCCTTTCTTGCAGCAAGAAATGGATTCTGAAAGGTCAGAGAGAAATGCAAATCAGGTTTTCCAGGATCATGCATGGAGTGACATAGTAAAATACAGACAAACATCTATCCAAAAGGTCCTAATAAGGGGGCAAATATGGCACATTAAAGTAGCCTTCTAGCTTCCAAACCTCCAGCAGCTATCTGGGATTGTAAATGTCATACTATGTAGTGTATAGGGACAGCTATACCACTTAGCAAGAGAGTTTGTAACTCCATCCCTGCACATACATTTTATATGACTTCTTCAGCAAAAGAATGAAGGATTTGAGCACATCGGAGTCAGTAAGTGCACAACTAAAGTCAGGTTCGCATTAAGCTATAACTTAATCAAACTTTATAAAGTAATGTATAAAAAAGTCTCAGAGTTAAAAATAGCGCAGCCAATGGCCTCCCATAGTAGAATGTTAGTCTATAAGAGACGTTAATGGATTCAGTTTTCCATCTTCCAAAACAATACATAAAGGAGATGGGTGCCAGGAAACCCAGTCCCTAGAGAAAATCAGGGTTTCCATAGTAGGGGTTAGAGGCCACAAGTTTTCAATAGTAAATCCCAGATTTTCAGTAGTGGGAGCAGGCAAAGCAGAATGGGAGTGGTCTGTAGGCTGTATCCATGGTAGTGAGATAGGGAGGGCATCATGCGCACAAAACCATGATTAACTTTGTCAGCTGAAATCTGTCTGTGCTCTGTTAGTTATACTGTTTTTAGCTACCTCTGATGACTGCAGAACCTCTATAGCAGTGGTCCTCAACGCCGGTCCTCGGGCCCACTAACAGGCCAGGTTTTAAGTATTACCTTGGGGAGATTCAGAGTAGAATACTGCAATCACTGAGCAGCAAATGAGATCACCTGTGATGTAATTCAGTTATCTTGCAAACCTGGCCTGTTAGTGGGCCCCGAGGACCAGGGTTGAGGACCACTGCTCTATAGTACTGAGGAGAGAGGGAGGTGTTTGTAGTCCTGTCCTATGGTGACAATGCTGCTTCGCTACAGATACAAAACTGTGAAAATGCATTGTCACCCTTGGACAGGGAGTGTGCTACTAACAAGATCAGCAGATCAGCAGGAAAAAAATACTAGGCTATCCACATTTTGTCCATGTACTCACTGCAAAGGTATAAGCCAGTGGTAGAAGCTGCAAGTAGAGTTGTCCTGCAATCTGCTATGTCACCAATGCTGTTTTTGAGAGTATCTAGACGACAGTAGAAGTCTCAGTATACAGCTTACTTACCACTCTGGGTGGTCTCAGTGACTGTCCACAATCTGAGAGTCCTTAACGACACTGAACCAAGTAAGGATCATGTAGTGAATATTCTAATTTAGGGGTCTAGTATGACATGCAGAGCTTAAAAGCTTACAGTGGGTATCCGAATCTGGGGTGTATGCGTATAGATTTTGGTAATGACTGCTGTAGTGACTATCCAGACCTGGGCATCTGGTAAACATTGTGGTAAAACATGGCTGCTTTGGTGAATATCCAGGATCTAAAGGTTCTATGCAACAGTGCTAGGAGCTAATGATAGAAGAATCTTCAGCTACAAACAGAGCAGGCTAGAAATATGCTACTTCCTCAGGATGCTAAGCTAAACTAAGCTTGTTTGGTCCATGCAGAGTTATAGCCACTAGATCAGGTTCTGTGATTTGCTTTGCCTACTGTCCAATCGTTTAGAAGCGGTAGCTATAGCAATAGCAGTAGCTATAGTGGTAGCAATGAAGACTGTATCTCTAAAAAAAACTCTTGTAAAAAAAAAAAGAAGAAAAAACATTCCCCACAATGAGAACCATATTTGTTACAAGGATTTTAGCAATTATTTTTTAAAGATTCATACCTTTTCATATGTAATAAGTAATTCATGTTTGCCTTACCATGTCTTTTCTCAATTCTAGTTTCTGAATGGGAAGGTCTCCCTTCATTTTTAACAGCTAATCAATTTCAGTGTTGTAATAAGAATGAAGTTACAGTATCTGTGTTCCCTTTTGTAAAGGAATAGGCTTAGAACATCTCTTACTAGAATTAGGCTCCTATTGCATGGGGATGCCTGCAATTTGACTTATTCGGTGCACATTTCTTGGAAAAGCAGTGATCCAATCATAGAAGTAGAAAGTAAATATTAATGAAAAAATGTATTGCGCCATCACTATAAAGTGCAAAAATTCATAACAATTAATCAAGCAAGTAAAACATTCACATATACATATATATACATATATATATATATATATATATATAAAAAAACTATAAATAAGAATGTGTTAAAAACATTCATAAAGAACCCAGTGAAGTCCATCAGAAAAAAAGGAGAGAAGTGCTTTTGTGCAAAAGTTAATTTATACTTGTGTCAACAAAAATACATATTTCAGTGTGTGGATAGCAAAATCGTCAAAACAAAAAGGTATACATCCAACTCTCAAGCAGCTTACCAGCTACTCTGACCCCAAGATGGGGGTCTGGCTTTACTTTTTCCCAGTATCCCCATGGGATGGATGGATATCAGGGACCAAGATTCCAGGATGGGTTACCATACGACCAAGATGTTCAACAGTGGGCTCAGCAAAAGGGAAAAACAAAGGAGGGACTCAATGAGGTTTATTAACTAAAGGCAACTCCACTCTAACCAACTTCACTAACAGTGCACTTGGAAATGCACTTGGAAGTGCAGTTGCTGTAGATATGAAGGGGACATGCAAGGAAAATAAAAAACAGCATTCTTGCTTGTACATGATATGATGATAAAATAAGCAGAGCTTCCCTTAATTTCAGATCTTCCCCTTTAGATCTACATGACTGCACTTCCACATGCACTTGCAGTGCACTTGTAGTTACATAGTTACATAGTTTGTGAGGTTGAAAAAAGACATCAGTCCATCCAGTTCAACCTATGATGTGTGTGTGTGTTTGCTGTTAACCGTACATTGAATACCCCTGTATGTTGTGGTCTTTAAGGTGCCCATCTAATAGTTTTTTGAAACTACCGATCGATGTTCCCTGCTGATATGACTGCTTGTGGAAGAGAATTCCACATCCTTACTGCTCTGACAGTGAAGAACCCCTTACGTATTGTAAGGTTAAACCGTTTTTCCTCTAGTTTTAGTGAGTGGCCACGCGTCTTATTGTATTCCCTTTCTCTAAAAAGTTTGTTCCTTAAGCTAGGGTCGCCAGTACAGTGTTTGGACATTGATATCATATGCCCCCTCGATCGTCTCTTCTCCAGAGAGAATAAGTTCAGTGCTTGTAGTCTTTCCTTATAGCCGATGCCCTCCATTCCCCTAATTATTATTGGTGCCCTTCTCTGGACTCTCTCCAGTTCTAGCATATCCTTCCTGAGGACCGGTGCCCAGAACTGGACAGCATACTCCAGATGTGGCCGGACCAGAGTCTTGTAGACTGGGAGAATAATCTCTTTATTTCTGGACTGAATCCCCTTTTTTATACATGCCAGTATTCTGTTGGCTTTGCTTGCAGCGGCTTGGCATTGCATGCCACTGCCAAGCCTGTTGTCCACCAGTACCCCCAGGTCCTTTTCCATCCTAGACTCACCCAGAGCTTTCCCCCCCCCAGTGAGTAGCTTGCTTTCGTGTTTCTGACGCCCATGTGCATTACTTTACATTTTTCAACATTAAACCTCATCTGCCATGTAGTTGCCCACACCATGATTTTGATCAGGTCCGCTTGTAAGGTTTCCACATCCTGCATAGAAGATATTGGCATGCTTAGTTTAGTATCATCCGCAAATACTGAGATTGTACTAGATATCCCCTCCTCTAGACCATTTATGAATAAATTAAACAGGATTGGTCCCAGGACAGAACCCTGGGGGACCCCACTTTCCACACCCGCCCAATCCGAGTACTCCCCATTAATAACCACCCTCTGGACTCTCCCCTGGAGCCAGTTCTCTATCCAGGTACTCACACTATGGCCCATACCTACATTCCTTAGTTTGTACAGTAAGTGTTTGTGGGGAACGGTGTCAAAGGCCTTTGCAAAGTCCAGATACACCACACCCACAGGCTTACCTTTATCTAGGTGGCAGCTCACTTCATCGTAGTAGGTTAATAGATTGATTTGGCAAAAACTATTTTTCATGAATCCATGCTGATTACTACTAATAATACCGTTTTCATTACTAAAGTCTTGTATGTGGTCCCTTAACATCCCCTCCAAAATCTTGCAGACTACTGATGTTAGGCTGACCGGCCTATAGTTACCTGGGATATATCTCGGCCCTTTTTTAAATATTGGTACCACGTTGGCTTTTTTCCAATCAGCTGGCACCATACCCGTAGACTATCCTTAAAGATCAAGAAAAATGGTCTGGCAATCACCTGGCTGAGCTCTTTAAGAACCCTCGGGTGCAAGCCATCCGGTCCCGGTGATTTATTTATGTTAAGTTTTTCTAGTTTAGTTCCAAGTCTATCTTCTGTTAGCCATGGCGGTACTTCCTATGCAGAGCGAATTTGCCTTTAGTAAATCACCATAATGTAGTAGTTAAAAATCCAGGCTTTTTAATGAAGGATAAAACTACTTACAAGAAGGCAGGAGGAAAATCGCATATAAAACAATCAATCACATGCAGACACTTCAGCGGGTGTGATAAAGTCACCGCTGTAGCTCCTCTCGACAAGTTTTGTTCAAAAGAACATTATCAAGGAATAAAAGGAGTATCATAAAGAAAATGGGATTTTTGACTTACCGTAAAATCCATTTCTCTGATGTTCATTGACAGACAAAGCTCCTGATCTTCTTAACCGTTTGGGTTATACTGCCCCCTACAGGAGTAGGACACTAGGCAGAAAAAAAGTCTAGCTACGCCTATGGGCAGTCCGGGGGGGTATACTCCCTCTCTCTGCTATAGATACTCAGTTTTGTAACAAGCAGTGTCAGAAGAATTACAACTCCACAGAGGGGTGGGTGCTGTGTCCGTCAATCGTCAATGAACATCAGAGAAAAGGATTTTATGGTAAGTCAAAAATCCCATTTTCTCTTTCATTCACTGACAAGCAGCTCCTGATCTTCTTAACCACTGGGACATCCCAAAGCAGTGTTAAACATGAGGGGTGGGAACAGCGAAAAAGAAACTCCAAAGGCTAACTATAGCCAACCAGGTAAACAGGAGCTCAACCAAAACAACTGGAGCTCATTTGAAAAAAAAACAATACACCCTCAAAGAGGACCAGGTCCTCTAAACAGCAGCCTGCAAAAACCTTGCAGCCAAAAGAAGCATCCCCAGATGCCAACACATCCACTTTATAGAACTTTGTGAAAGTGTGCACTGACGACCAGGTGGCCGCCTTGCAAACCTGCGTCACTGACGCCTGATGACGGAAGGCCCAGGAGGCACTGAGCGCCCGAGAATGCGCCTTGACAGGGAAAGGAAGAATCTGACTTAATGAAATAGACCTTGACCACAGTCTGTCTGATCCATTTGGGAATGGTCGCAGAGAAAGCGGACAAACCTTTCCGAGGCGCATCCGTGAGCACAAAAAAAGTGAGTCTGACTTCCTAAAAAACTCTGTAGCTGCCAGGTACACTCTAATTGCCCGGACCATATCCAAGGCATGCAAAGCAATTTCCTTTGGATGTTTTGACCTGGGACACAGGCAAGGCAACACAATGTCTTCATTCAAATGAAAATCAGAGACAACCTGAGTAAAGATGACGAACAGAGGCAAAGAACCACCTTATCTTTGTGAACTACCAAGTAAGGTGAATGACAGGATAATGCCGCCAATTCCGACACCCTGCATGCAGAGATGATAGCCACCCTGCAATGTGTATGGCGGAGAAGGCTGGAACGTATCGTTCTGTCCACGTTAGAATGCCGGCTACCTCCAGACCCGCCAGGATACTTCTTGTGCCCCCCTGGTGATTGACATAAGCCACGGGCGTGACATTGTCTGATTGAATGCGCACTGGACATCAGGGAAGACGATCCGTCCAATGTTCCAGGCACAGTCTGATCGCTCAGAGTTCCAAGACATTGATTGGTAGTCTGGACTCTTCCAGTGTCCAGAACCCCTGACCATAATTTTTTCCAAGGACGCCTCCCCAGACGGACAGGCTGGCATCCTTGGTGACCACTGTTCAATACAATAGGAGGAAGGATTTGCCCAGCCGAAGTGCTGGAGAACTATACCATATCAAGGAATCTTTAGTTCCCCGGCTCAGCAGGATTTGATTGTCCAGAGACTGCGGATTCTTGTCCCATTTGGCCATGTCTCCCTTGCAGGGAACTCCTATAGAACTGTGCAAACGGAACCGCCTCGAAGGTAGACATCATCAGGCACAGCACCCGCATGCAAGTCCGGAGGGATGACCATCTGCTGTACAGCAGGAGATGAATTGCAGACTGCAGTTTCTGGAGTATGTCCAGAGAAACAAGCACTCTGGCTAAGGCTGAGTCCAGTCAGACCCACATAGTCCAGCTTTCTGGATGGAACCAGAGCAGACTTCTGAAGATCCAGAATCCAGGCAAACTCCCTCAAAGTTCATATGGTAATTTCCATGTTTTCCACCAGAGCAGTAGAAGACTCCGCTCTCAGAAGGAGGTCATCCAAATAGCCCAGTATGGAGGAGAGACCAAAGGGTAACGCCACAAACTGATAATGCTCCTCTTCCACGGCAAAGCGGAGGAAGCGCTGGTGACCGATACATATTGGAATGTGAAGGTAAGCGTCCTAGATGTCGAAGGAGGGAAGAAAATCACCCTGATGCAGGGAAGCCACCACCATGCGAATTCTGAACTTCTGCACCCGCACAAAGCAGTTCAGCGCCTTGAGGTTCAGAATTGGAGCCATGTTGCCTTCCTTCCTGAGAACTGTAAACAGTAAAAACCCCTGAAAACGCTGCGAAGTCGGACCTGGGACAATCACCCTTTAAAGTAAAAGGTCTTGCACCACCCCATAAAGAGCCTGTAAGTGAATCGGGGACAGCCACACGTTGGAAGGAAGAATCTTACCGGAGGGTAAGAATAAAACTCGATCTTGTAGTGGGACCGTATCATGTAGACCCACTTGTCTTGGACCAGGGAGGTCCACGGGTCCGGGAACCAGCGAAGACGTCCCCCCACCCTATATACGGATGAGGGCGCACCTTCCTGCTGAAGGGGCCTTGTCCGCGTGTCTGGAGAAGGCCGCTCTTGACTTGTCAGACCAAGTTCACTTGGATCCTCCAGAGAGGAGGTCCCGAAGGACTTGGATCCCTTGTCAGTCGACCCTGAGGGGCGAAAGAACTTCTTATGAACGGAGAAGGATGGCCCAAGTTTAGGATGAGGGTCCTTGCCCTTAGTAGCCTGCGGAAAAAAGGTACTCTTCACCCCTGTGAGACCTTTAATGATGTCATCCAGGGTAGCACCAAACAGGCAATCCCCTTGAAAGGGAAGATCAGTCAGGCCTTTTTAGAAGTCTGGTCCACAGACCAGCATTTGAGCCAAAAGACACGACAAAGAACCACTGCCAAAACAGGGAGCCGAGCCACTAACTGCCATTCAAAGAGGCATCATAGATAAACTGCAGCCCCTGGACCAGCTGCTCTGCCAGTCCAGCAAAGGCAGGGGGGAGCTACTCCCCCTCCAGGTCACGGCACAAAAGCTAAGTCCATTCGGTCAGAGTCTACGACACCAGAGCAATGGTGAATATCGGCCTCAGTGCCGAACCAGCCAGGGTGTACATATTGCCAGCCATAGCCTCTGCCTTCCTGTCAGCTGGGTCCCTAAAGGCCGGGACGGGGACTCTTCAACCATGGTTACCTTATTCAATCTGGAAACCGGAGGGTCCACCACCAGTGGAACAGTCTACTTCTTAAGAAGGGACTCCTCACAGGGGTATTGCCTAGCAACTCGCTTAGGGACCCCAAGGGGACGCTTTGGTCGTCCCCACTATTTAGTGACAAGTCTGTCAAAATAGGAGAGGAAAGGGAACACCTTTGCCGCTCTGGATGGCTTGTGAGTGCCAAAGAGAACCTGTGCCTCCGTTGCAGCCGCAGTTACGTCCTCCAACTTTGAGTCTCAAGTACAGATACAGATACAATCAGTGCATCCACCAGTGCCCTCTCATGTGTGGCTAAAGTGGCGGAATCCTTCTCACTATCTGAGAATTGAGGGCACGTGGTCGCAGACCCAGCAGGCTGACCCACGTCAACAGCGGCCGAATCAGATTCAGGATCTGATGAGACAAATGAGGCAGAGGGAAAAAAAAAGTTTTTTGATAACGCCCTGGAGGAGGGCGAAACGCGTTGACGCAATTTCCGGATCACGTTTGAAGCTTATGTCACTTCCGGTCTTGGTGGAACTCTAGCCGGGACCAGCGCAACCCGTGCAGTCACTGCAAGTCCGGAAGTCCTTTCTGCATAGGAGATTGTATCTTCACTGAAGGCTTGTTATCACTCCTGTAATATTGGGTATTGGAGTCCACAAGACTAGTCTCAAAGGAAAAGAAAAGACCCACACCGGACTAAGTGCATTTGACCAACATTCAATATAGCTAAGGGGATCTGGTAGTCTGGTAAGTGTAAGTATCCATGGTGAGTGGACCCCCTCACCATTGCACCTTATCTTTTTGGCACGGATTGTCACCAGTTTATACAATAAAGAGCACTTAAGCACATTGCACCTTCACTGGCTACTTGCTTAAGGACTTTTTTGGAACTTTATTTATTTATTTATTCATATTTAAATTATTTATGCACCATTGTATGGTATATTGATTTGCCTTCTATCACGCATATGTATTTGCACTTGATTTCACAGCACTGTATGATTCAGATTAGGATGATATATTTAATTTATTAATTTACTATTCACTTACTTATTTGCAATATTGCACAGTTTTCACCCACCTACACAAGAATTTTGGCACCAGTCACTTATATTCCGATTTGCGCTGTGTGTCCTTTTTTGTCATTTTTTAATTACTTTTGAAGAGCAGCATTTTAGATTGAGGGTAAACATCATACATCCATAGCGCAGTATTAGTACACATTTTTGCTGGATCTAGATTATCCAGCCTGTCGCCCGGTCCAGCAGTTGATTGTAGATCTCACAGTAAAAAATAAAAAAAAAAACAAGAGAAAAAAAAATGTATCTAAAAATAAAAATATTGCCAGGACCAGAGATCCTAGCAAGGAACTAGGTCATTACTCCTAACTAGGCAGAAAAAACTGAGTACCTATAGCAGAGAGAGAGGGAGTATACCCCCTGGGACTGCCCATAGGCATAGCCAGACTTTTTCTGCCTAGTGTCCTACTCCTGTAGGGGGCAGTATAACTCAATGGTTAAGAAGATCAGGAGCTGTGTCCGTCAATGAACGAAAGAGAAAATATATACAGAACAAATCTGGTTGCCATAAGGAACATATTACAATTTTGACAGCTTTAGATAGTCAAAACTGCTGCAGACTGAAATGGAAATTTATTTTTTAATAACAATTACAAAATAGCTTGTGTAGAAATTATATAGTACATAAATATATGTTGTGACAAACAGAGATCACAGGTTTTTTTTTTTTTTTTTTTTAAGCCCGTAGCGTGTGAAACACACTCAAAAGACTTCACCCGGTGCATAAAAAAGTGCACACACACAAACGTGAGGAAAACAAAAAGTGCACAGGGTGTGCGAACAAATGGTCTTCCCTCCGAAGAGGTAGGACCCGAACCTCGATCCCCCGGGGCGCAAGACTCCTGACAGGGATTTGAGGTACTCATGGTCTGTCTGGCCGGAACCAGACTGACCCCGTTCTTCAGGGGGACTGCCGAAACAGCCCCCACCGAGTACTAAGTGGGGCTCCCCCGAAGGGAGACCCCATGAGAGAGGGCGGACCAAGCCAAAAGGCCATATCCACCCCCTCCCAAGACTCAAGTTAGGGCCCAAGGACCCACACCCTACAAGTCGTGCCAAGTGAAAAAAGGTGATAGAAAAGTGACAAACCACAAAGAAAAGGCACACACAAACAAAAAGGTGGGGGAGGGGAAGTGGAGAGGTGAATTAGTGCCTAAGTGAAAAACAAAGGCAGGCCTTCCGGCCGGAATAAAAATTCCTCTGGTCGAAGCCAAAAGGCCTTGCCCAAGAGGCAGGTGCTTAAAAAAGTGTGCGCAGGTGCAGTGACCATGGTGCCGAAAAACTCAAGGCGAGCTGCCCCTCACCAGTGAGAATTAAGGCACCCCTGGGCTGCCACCCCAGGGGCACATACACTACGGGCTTTTTCTACCCCGGCCCAAAGGCCAGACCCAGTGTAGCCCTATCCTACCAGGAGGCATCAGAACTTTGGACAGCTTAGGGAGAACCTGCCTTCAACTAGGGACAAGCCTTTTGCAAGGCCAGATTCAACCCAGGAGGAAAGGCTCCCCCACCGCCACCGCCGTTCCTTACCAATCACATCCAGGAGCGGTACTAACTGGCCACGGAACCAATCCAGTTTTCTCGCTCCCTTCAAACTGGTAGGGGCGGACCCATTCAAGTCAGAAGGCAACAGACCCCTCCGGCTTTCTCTGACAGTGCCTACTTCCGGTCCTCCAGTTACGCCTAGAGCGCCCCGGTTCATTTCAGCCCCTGCCGATACTAACCATCAGGGTCCATACCAACTGATAAGAACAGATACTACACTTGATCTTAGCCAAAAGGCCGAGAAGCGATCAGAGATCACAGGTGTCACAGCTTTAGACATGGTTTTGTTGTCTGCCAGGGGTGCATGCCTGAAAACAGGACTGGCTGGACACAATTGCAACTCTTTTTGCAAGTAAGGGAGAAGAAGCTTGATTCATTAAATTACCTTTTACTGTATGTCTGTACGTAATTTCCCAAGAACAAGCATACACAATATGGCATCCAACTGTCAAAGAAATCCCTTATTTGCATATTGTATGCTTCCTGAAACCAATCACTGCCAGAGAACACTATGTGCTGTTTGACACGCTAATAAAAGAAAGATTTTGTAAACCAGAAACCTGCCCTTACTAACATATTAACACTATTATTTCAAAACTGTACTCTCACACATTGACATATAAAACATTTACAAGGTAAAAGGTAAAGGCTCTGCAGCTGAAATGCAAACCATTAGAGATCATTATAAAATGTTTAAAAGTGTTATTCTAGCGGTATGTTAAACCTCTTACTGTGTGTTTACACCTATGCAGGTGCGATGAAGCGCATTTCTGTGTGTCCTGTATAGGGCATCCTATTAATTTCAAAGAAAACAAAATGAAAAACGCACTAAAGATATACATTACTCTTTTGAATATTGCCACACAGTAGCTGCATGCATATGGTGCCACTGCGTGTCTGCAAAAGGGCTGCGCATTTTTGTCACTGAAGGAAAGCATTTGGCTTTACACGCAATCCAGCAACACAAATATGTAAATCAAGCCTTAAGAGTTTCTGCCTCCGGTTTGTTGCCAACAATACTATAATTAAAGAGAACACTAAGGGCAAATTTTTTTTTTTTTCCATTTTGGACAGAGTAAGGGATGGGTATAGCTCCTATAATTTTTTGCCATTATTATCCCATTATTGTGATTTCTCACTTCTTGTCCCATAGCCAAAAAAAGAAGTTAGAGGAAATCCATCCAAAGTTAGGAAATCTGTGGTTGTCACCTGGGCCACTACAGCTAGTGCCTCTAACCAAAGATCCCCTCCCCCCCCCCCCCCCCCCATTACTGCTCTGCTGACAGTGCAAAGTTTGAGATGTTCTTTCACTTTCACTCTCCATAATAGCAGTTACCCACAGGAGTTACGGTGTTACGGATTCCGCTTGCTCAGCAGGGGTCGCCCGCTGAGCAGGCGGATGACAGGTCAGTATCTGCTCACTGTGCAGAGCGGAAACAGTCCCGCTCTCCTCTATGGGAAAATCAGATAGAAATGGACCGCCTGTCGATCCTATGCGCCAGACGAATGGAAAATAGGACCACCGTCTGTCGGGTTTTTGCAGGCAGGATCGGATCCGATGGTGGCAGGTGATGTGTCCACTGACATCCTCCACTCCACAGAGGAGACTGCAGGGTCAGATCAGACAGCCCGTGTGAAAGGACACTAAAAGTAAAAAAAAAAAAAAGTTCTGCGTTTATACTTTGGCACGCAGTTCAGTTAATATTTCCTCAAATTGCTTATTCTCTTCCTGGAAACTTGTATTTCCTTTAGTTACTTCACTTATACGTATTTCTTTCCTCTTTTTTTAATCATGTTAATTATTTGGCTGTATTGTTTAACATTTCTATACTGCTGACATATTAAAAATGATGATATTGTATACATAGAACTGTATTACCCTAAAATTGTAGACACGGAACTGTAGTGGGAATTACAGCACATAAGTTGTTTCTTGGGAAAACAAAAAGAGTTTTGTGCAATAATGTACAATTGAAAGCATTATTCAAGATATCCTGAAGGTATTTTCCTGTATTACATATGTTTTACTATTGTCTTGGCCACACTGAATGTCTGGTATGTTGGTATTCATTTAGTAGGTGGTGTGGTATGCAACTCCTCGTTGAGTGCAAGCAACTAAATTAAGTGCGTCATTTCATATTATGTCTTTGTCCAAACTTGAAAGTAAGCAAGGAGACAGTGTTTCACCTTGCTGGGAAATAGCCAGTGATTGCCAAACTGGAAGTAATTATGTGTCTTTTTTAGAACAAGATCACTTGAACAATTTCTGAGCTGGTCTGATGACAAATCACTTGCCCAATCATTCTGATCCGTTTTTTACCAACTGCAACTTGTGGTCTGCAAGCTCCTTCAAACAATGACAGTTATAGCAGAATCTCAATCAGTAGAAATAAAAAATAAAAATACATTTAAAAACTGGGGTTTATTTATCTCAAGGTTAACTGGATAATAACACACCCTGAACATTACACAGCTGTAAAAATGCAGGATAATCTAGTGGTACTCCACTGGAGGGACGTTCTTAAAGAACTCATCATTTCTGCTGTATTGGTGAAGTTAAGTATAATATGCAAGTTTCACTTAGCTTTGTGGTGGCCCTTACGAAAATTTGCTACTGTGAATCTCAGCAATTCTCAACATCCACCTGCTGTCTGCAGGCTGTGGCCTCTGGATTCTGCTCTAAAACTACCTGTACAAATTTGTGAAGAAAAGTCAGCTTCCAAACACACTGGAGAGCAGCACGCAAGGATCAGAAGCATGAGGGCAGTAGATACAGAAAGGGAGAGTCAAGGTTTTGCAGCACCATATCTAGTGGAAGATTCATGCAGTACATCTGGCAAACAGCATAACAGACAAATACATATAAGGAAGCTGGCACGCACGCTCTGACTATTTAACCACACATTGGAATCAGGGCCATCTTACCAAATGTGCATGCTGGGCAGTTGCCCGTGGGCCCCACCTGCCTAGTGACCCAGCCCCAGCCAAGCATTCATCCCGATTCCTGTGTGCATACCCCGCCGAACTTAGCAGGTGGCAAGTGCCTGTCGGCCCTGTGCTGCTGTCAGGCCACTTGGGCCATGGAGGGCCCACAACTGCAGGAATGCCTGTCTGCCTCCACGGGAACAGGCACACATAGGACAGTAGAGTCTGAATCCCATCTGTGCGTTTGTTCACCGGACCCAGCCGCCGAACTTGGAAGCTGTCGTTAGCCTGACACTGCTGTACCAATAAATATACCGTTATCGATAACTTGCATTTTTATTCTCTTGGGTGATTGTGTAGGCAGGGCACCAGAGCAATGCATTGCCCAGGGCCCTTTAATGCTCTTAAGATAGCACTGATTGGAATTGCCTCTTTTGTAAGCAAATTGAGGTACATCTAGGTGTGCTTACAGAATAAAGAGAATACCAATCACCAATTTGATGATGATCACTTGTATGCCACACAGTAGACAAAATATAAAGCAATGATGCAGAATATGCAGACTGTAGGTTTTGAAAAGGCTTGCCACCCTCCCGATGCTTTACAGTTATATAATGCAGCAGAGGTGACTGGATTTCTATGTGTATTTCTTTGGAAATTTTCTGCAGGTAAGACCATTTTATATATGTGTTAATAAATATTTGTACAAATCCAGGCAGCTAAAATGGGACACAACTAAAAAATGAGAAAGGTCTGATTCAGTGAACAATGTATATAAAAACAATCAAAATAATCATAAAACATAAGCAGCCAAAATCATGCAAATCTCATTGTTACTTGCAAGAGTCAAGCATCCCCCTACTTTTCAAGCCCCCTTTATTGCTCAGCAATACTAATAAACATAATAAAAAAAAATCAAATTGCAGGGTTTGGGAGGTGAGAGAACTGCAAAGGCCAGTTATAGGTTGGGGTGGTTGCAATTTGTTTACACTGAGGTTCACCTAATACAGCCTCCAACGATGGTGTGGCAATGATGTAGGCTGTGTCTGCTTGCACTAAAGTAGGAAGAAAAAATGTTGAATGGGGTGTGGCTATTAGCTTTCCAACTTCTGCTTCACAAGCATGTAACTTGTCAATCAACGCCCAGATATAATAACCAGTCCTGCCCACTGCTCTCTGGATTGGAAAAAGTGACTGTCCTGCTGAAACCTGCTTTTACCTGCAGTGTCCCAGAGGGGGAGCATGTGAGATAAAAATGAAGGAATTGACATAGAGAGGGTAAAAGATGTTTTTCTGTTTACTTTTTGAGCCTTTATGAGCTTTATGAGCCTGGATTTATTACGTTTGTACATCACATAGTAACTGAATTTGGGACGTGTTTAGATCATATATGAACCTTTTAGGAACTTTATGTATATAGTGTGGTTATACAACAACCCAAATATTTTGCAAGACAAAGGCTTAAATATGTCAAAATGGGTTTGAATCCACAACTTCCTCAAATTTCTGAGTTGTGGCTTGTAAATGACAGGGCTGCATTCATATATATCATTGACAAACCTTCCTCTATTTCAGATGGAAAAACCAAGCAACTGTAGAAATATTACAAATAAAACAATCTTTTTTGCTATTCACATATACCAGCAGAAGGTGAGAGTTGAGTTGGCAGGAAGAAAATCTTTGACTGTTTTGTTGACCTTAACAGAGGTTTCCAACCTTTTAAGCTTTCTGGGCCACCTTAGAAGAAGAGGAATTGTCTAGGGCCACACATAAAATACACTAACAATAGGGATCGCTGATGAGCAGAAAAACTTATGCAGATCACAAATTAAAGTGTTTCTAAAGGAAAGATTAAAAAAACATGTTATACTTACCTGCCCTGTGTAACGGTTGTGCACAGGGCAGCCCCGATTCTCTTCTTTTAGGGTCCCCCACAGACAGTACTGGCACCTCTCCCCTGCCGAGTGCCCCCAATAGGAAGCCTCTTGCTATGGGGGCACTCGAGCAGTCTAGCTTCCAAGTCATGCTCTGTGTCTATTCACACACGGAGCACAGCTAGGCCCCTCTCCTGCTCTCTCCTCATTGGCTCACTGGCTGTGACTGACAGCAGAAGGAGCCAATGGCTCCCAGTGCTGTGTTAGCCAATGAGGAGAGAGAGACCCCGGAGAACCACTGCTCTCATGCACATCGCTGGATCGAGATGGGGCTCACATAAGAATAAGGGAGGGGCTGGGGAAAGCTGCACCAATAAGGTTTTTTACCTTAAAGGAGAAGTCCACACAAAATCTAACTAAACGCTAAACCTGCTCTGTGCCATATTCCAAACCTAATCTATCTAACCCTGAAAAGTAAAAATCGCTGTACTTACCTATTCTGCAGCCGATCTGGTCCGGTCTCCAGTGGCGGAAGCTCTGTGCATACTAGCGATGCATACTAGCACATTATGCCTTTACCTTGCAGGGGGAAGCCTTTTTTTTTAAAGTTTACTACCACTTTAAGTAAAGCTATGGTTACTTGCATCTTTAATTGTCGATGTTCTGGCATCTGTATAGATTTGACTTTATGGTGCCTCCATAGTTGTGCATCCACAACTTTTATAGGTCAGTGGGGTGTGCGAGATGGACTTTTATTTAGCATCATTTAAACCTGTTCTTCCTGTTGCAAGATATTTTATGTCAAGTGCCTTGAGTATTCATACCCCTTGAACTTTTTCCCATTTTGTCATGTTACAACCTAAAACGTAAATGTATTTTATTGGGATTTTATGTGATAGACCAACACAAAGTGGTACATCATTGTGAAGTGGAATGATAAATGGTTTTTCAAAATTTTTAAAAAATAAATATCTGAAAAGTGTGGCGTGCATTTGTATTCAACCCCCGACTCAATACTTTGTAGAACCACCTTTTGCTGCAATTACTGCTGCAAGTCTTTTTGGGTATGTCTCTACCAGCTTTGCTACATCATCAAAGAAGAATATCAACACCGTTAGATTTATCACAACTTACAATGATCAATACAAATCAATCTCCAAAAATCATTTGTAAACACTTTAATATATTAAAGTTAGATCAAATGCTAGGCCCCACCTTACCATCTGTACCACAGGTCACTTTTCGGAGAGCACGAACAATAAAGAGCATTCTTGCCCCGAGTAAATTCAAAATCACCAATGACAGACACATGTCCGAAATTACATCCTACTTAGAGAATAGGACAGGTGTTTTCGAATGCAGGAAAAGGGACTGCCTTACCTGCCAATTCGTAATGCATGGACGCTCTACCATCAGTGGCAACAGTTTTTACATCAAACAATTTATTACATGTTTGACTAAATATGTTATTTATGTTCTCAAGTGTTTGTGCAACCTACAATACGTAGGACGCACAACACGCACTATGCATAAACGATTAGGTGAGCATTGAAGATTTATTCAAAAGGGATGTGATAAACATAGTGTTCCCCGCCACTTCCTACAGGCACACAAGAAGGACATCAGTTGCCTGGAGGTCATGGCTATTGAGGGCATCCCCAAGAGCACATTGACCACAAATGAAAGTTCTCCCTCTTGTGCAAGAGGGAGACGTTCTGGATCTTCAAATTCGGATCTTTGTCCCCTTGTGGCCTCAATGAGGGCCTTAAAGTGCATACCATCATGTAAATATGGCCGACTCTTGCTCACATTTATTTGGTAAGTTTTTTCAACCAATTACCCCCCCCCCCCTTTTCTCTCCCCCGCAATATTAATTTTGATATACACAGGTTTTTCCCGTACTAATGGTTTTATAACGATCCAAGTAATACATATTTATTTGCTTTTTTAATATAATTTTAATATTGACATTAATGATTGATATTATTTTCATCTAATTTGGTTTTCCTTTTTTATTTTTAGTTCATACAGTATATATATATATATATATATATATATATATATATATACACACACACACACACAACGCTCTCCCCTTACATTCCAGACTGGTTGGATTATCTTCCTGTTTTGGGCATGGCACTTCCGGTCCCGAGTTCCTGAGTCGCAATCACCTCACACAGGAGCGTCGGCGAGTTCCGGCTTGGCTCCGGAACGCCCGTGTCTCTACACATCGGCTGGTTACCACACTCCAGTGGTCTTTCCCATCCTATTCAGCGGACTCAGCAGACATTGGCCCAGTTCCATCTTTCCATGCCGGCTTGGTATGGTTATTTTACCCTCATCAATACTTTTTGTTCAATAAACACTCTTAGACTTATCACTGGCTTTCTACAATTGCGGAGGTCGTTATGATATTACCAATATCCGGATAGCGCTGTCTACACTGGTTGCTTGTTTGATAGTCATTTCATGTACTAACTTTGACGGCTGCACTGGATTGGTTTGGGACAGTGTTCAGTGTTGTTTTCCACATAAGTTAGCACTGGGGACATTTTGCTGTATTTGGCTCGATCCATCTTCCCATCAACTCTGACCAGCTTCCCTGTTCCTGCAGAAGAAAAAGCATCCCCATAGCAAGATGCTGCCACCACCATGTTTCACGGTGGAAATGGTGTGTTCAGGGTGATGTGCAGTGTTAGTTTTCCGCCACACAATGCGTTTTGCTTTTAGGTCAAAAAGTTAAATTTTTGTATCCATTTTTGTCTTTGTGACCAGAGCACCTTCTATATGTTTGCGGTGTCCCCCCACATGGCTTCTCGTAAACTGCAAATGGCTTTCTTTCAACAATGGCTTTCTTCTTGTCGCTCTTCCATAAAGGTCAGATTTGTGGAGTGCACGACTAACGGTTGTCCTGTGGACAGATTCTCCCACCTGAGCTGTGGATCTCTGCAGCTCCTCCAGAGTTACCATGGGCCTCTTAGCTGCTTCTCTGATTAATGCTCTCCTTGCCCTGTTAGTTTAGGTGGACAGCCATGTCTTGGTAGGCCTGAAGTTGTGCCATACTCTTTCCATTTTTGGATGATGGATTGAACAGTGCTCCGTGAGATGTTCAAAGCTTGGGATATTTTTTTATAACCTAACCCTGCTTTAAACTTCTTCACCACTTTATCCCTTACCTGTCTGGTGTGTTCCTTGGCCTGCATGATGCTGTTAGTTCACTAAAGTTCTCTAACAAACCTCCGATTCCCCCATAGAGATGCATGGGGACCTGACAGCTGTGTATCCGCACACAGTGGGGAGAACAGCAGTCATCCTCCTGCTCAGCGGGGGATCAGTGTATTGATCCCCCGCTGAGATAAACGGAGTCCGTCTGACGGACGGACTGTGTGAAAGGGCCTAAAGGGGGCTGAATACAAATGTCCGCCAAACTTTTCAGATATATTTATTTGTAAAATTTTGAAAACCATTTATCATTCATTTCCACTTTACAACTATGTGCCACTCTGTGTTGGTCTATCACATAAAATCCCAATAAAATACATTTAGGTCTTTGGTTGTAACATGACAAAATGGGGACAATTTCAAGGGGTACGAATACTTTTTCAAAGCACTGTACTTAACTTTTGTAGGAAAAAACACTGCCTGTGCCTTGTTTCTGAATATTTTGGCCCGTTCTTGCTGATGTGGTGGTGGTATAAACTGCTTTTGTGCACAAAAGAAGAAAAATCCAAAACTGTTGTGCCACTGGCCAATTTCTAACTTATGTGTATGTGTATTTTCCATGTTGCTTTCAAAGCCACATGAAAAAAGACACTTCTCTCCACAGTACTTGTTTTTCGGCATTGGCACAGGTTCACCTTGGTAGTGCCAGCTTCCAGTGCCTTTTTATATTAGCTTGCCTAATAGTCTTACAAGTGATCAGAATTTATACAGAATTGATCAAGATCTGCCCCTATACACTTAAATTTTCTAGAAAATTCTAATTCATCAAACTTTTTGAATAGATCCTATATTCAGGAATATACAAACTAGTCATATTCCACTGGGAGTTGATTTACTCAAAAAAAAAAAAAAACCAGACATAACACAGGTGCTGGCCTGTCAGTCAGGCTCTATGGGAAGGGGGAGAGGAAGTGATGGATTGTCACTGCAGGACCTGGCCTCCAGTGCAAATTCTGAGCAATGAAAGTGGTAGAAAAAACAGCATTTTACTGCAGTGCAACCACAACAGATCACAGGAACTGGTGTCTATATTGGGACCAATATTTAAGGCCAAAAATCTTAAAGTGGAATTTCAGTCAGAACCTCCACTTTATCTAACGCTAAACCTACTCTCAGTCAATACTATTTCATCCCCCACTCAAGCCTGCATGAACATGCAAGTTCACCCAATGCATAATTGCATGCACCTAGAATAATCTGTCCACTTATTGTTCAGCAGCCGGGTGATACATAATTTTCCAACAGCCATCTAACGTGTTTATGCTGTTTTATGCTTACAATTTGATTACAATACTAAGCCAGGATTTTGTGATATTTCATTCAAAACTAGAAGATACAAAAGAAAGAAATATACTGATGATTGATAGCTAATAATAAATATGTGATAATGAACGTGGTGTGAGTGACTGAGCCCTAGCAGAATAAATATTTAATCTAGAAGCCTGCATATACAGCATGTCACCAAAGCAGCTTAAGGTTGGGTTCACACTGGTGCGAATTGGATGCATGTCAGGAGACTGTGACCGACTCTCAATGGAGCTAGTTCACACAGCTCCAGGAAGGCTGCGGAGTGGTTTGTAGAAGGGTCCTGTGCATCTTCTGGTCTGTTTCAGGTCTGAGTTCAGTCAAAAATTTGAACTGAATTCGGACCTATAACGGTGAACAGGGACGCACCCGACACCCTCTTGCTTGCTGCTCCGCACACACTGTGAACCCAGCCTCAGAGTGTTCCAAGACTAAAGTGATAGAAGAGTATATAAAAAGATTTCATTATATTGGTAGTACAAAATATAAGTGTGCATTGGAATCCATATATACAGTATCTCACAAAAGTCAGCAAACCCCTCACATTTTTGTAAATATTTTATTATATCTTTCCATTAGACAACACTGAAGAAATTACACTTTGCTACAATGTAAAATAGTGAGTCTACAGCTTGTATAACAGTGTAAATTTTCTGCTCTCTCAAAATAACTCAACACACAGCAATTAGGGTCAATATTTTGTGTGGCCACCATTATTTTCCAGCACTGCCTTAACCCTTATGGGTATGGAGTTCACCAGAGCTTTACAGGTTGCCACTGTAGTCCTCTTCCACTCCTCTATGACGACCTTGCGCTCCTCCACCTTCCGTTTGAGGATGTCCCATAGATGCGCAATAGGGTTTTGGTCTGGAGACATCATTGGCCAGTCCATCACCTTTACCCCCAGCTTCTTTAGCAAGGCAGTGGTCGTCTTAGAGGTGTGTTTGGGGTCATTATGTTGGAATACTGCCCTGCGGCCCAGTCTCTGAAGGGAGGGGATCATGCTCTGCTTCAGTATGTCACAGTACTTGTTGGCATTCATGGTTCCCTCAATAAACTGCAGCTCCCCAGTGCCGGCAGCACTCATGCAGCCCCAGACATTCCCACCACCATGCTTGACTGTAGGCAAGACACACTTGTCTTTGTATTCCTCACCTGGTTGCCACCACATACGCTTGACACCATCTGAACCAGATAAGTATATCTTGGTCCCATTAGACCACAGGACATGGTTCCAGTAATCCATGTTCTTAGTCTGCTTGTCTTCAGCAAACTGCTTGCGGGCTTTCTTGTGCATCATCTTTAGAAGAGGCTTGACAGCCATGCAGACCAATTTGAAGCAGTATGTGGCGTATGGTCTGAGCACTGATAGGCTGACCTCCCACCCCTTCAACCTCTGCAGCAATGCTGGCAGCACTCAAACATCAATTTCCCAAAGACAACCTCTGGATATGATGCTGAGTATGTGCACTCAACTTCTTGGTCGGCCATGGTGACGCCTGTTCTGAGTGGAACCTGTCCTAGTAAACCACTGTACGTTCTTGGTCACCATGCTGCAGCTCAGTTTAAGGGTCTTGGCAATCTTCTTATAGCCTAGGCCATCTTTTTATGTAGAGCAACAATTCTTTTTTTTTTTTAGATCCTCAGAGTTCATTGCCATGAGGTGCCATGTTGAACTTCCATTGTAGCAAAGTGTAATTTCTTCAGTGTTGTTACATGAAAAGATATAATAAAAGATTTACAAAAATGCGAGGGGTGTACTCACTTTTGTGAGATACCGTATATCAGGCATTACTAAATGGCGACCCGCGGTCCGCGTCCAGCCCGAGACACTGTATCATTCGGACCGGCCACGGTCCTACCATTTAGGAGCCCACTCAGCCATCCGCACTAATTTCATCCTGAACAAGCCCTGCATGGACGGTGGGAGGCAGGAGGCTGATATCAGAGCCAGTACAGCTCCGGAATGGAGGGTGGGACTTCAAGTTAATACGCAGGTGATTGGTTGCTAGCAACTAATCACAAGCTGGTTACCTGGAAAAGTTGTGCAGATCCCACCCCCCTTCCAGAGCTGTCCTGCTGCCTTCTGATGTCAGCTTCATGCCTGCCGCCGACCATGCGGAGCTGTCCAGCTGCCAATGTCCGCTCTGTGAGTAATGTGGAGGAAGCTGAGGGTGCTGTAAAGGGGGAGCTGATGACCGGAATCTGAAGATGGGGGGAGCTGAGGACAGGAATCTGAAGAAGCGGGGGAGCTGAGGACAGGAATTTAAAGGGGTAGTGGGGGACAGGAATGTAAGGGGGTAGTGGGGGACAGGAATGTTAGGGGGTAGTGGGGGACAGGAATGTAAGGGGGTAGTGGGGGACAGGAATGTAAGGGGGTACTGGGGGGAGAGGAATGTAAAGGGGCACTGGGGGGAACAGGAATGTAAAGGGGTACTGGGGGGGAACAGGAATGTATGGGGGTAGTGGGGGACAGGAATGTAAAGGGGTAGTGGGGGACAGGAATGTAAAGGGGTAGTGGGGGACAGGAATGTAAAGGGGTACTGAGGGACAGGAATGTAAAGGGGTAGTGGGGGACAGGAATGCAAAGGGGTACTGGGGATGAGGCCAGGAATTTAAAGGGGGGCTGAGGACAGGAATCCATAAGGGGTACTGGGGGTGAGGACAGGAATGTAAAGGAGTGGGGGGGTGAGGACAGGAATGTGAAGGCGGAAGGGAGGTGATATAAAGGGGGCTAAGGACAGGAATGCAGAGGGGGGCTGAAGACAGAAATGTGAAGGAGGAGGGGCATGATATAAAGGGGAATAAGGATAGAAATGTAAAGCAAGGGTTAAAACAAGGGGAGAAAAAGGGGGGGGGACATTGTGGGACTTTACATGAGACTCGGGCAATTGAATCTCCATCCCTATAAAACAAAAGGAACACAAAAGTGTTCAAAATAATTGGGACTTTATATGAGGTGTGACCAGTTTACAAATAATTAAAATGGTAATACATAAAAATATGCTGGTAAGCACAAAAGAATATATAAATAGCATCATATATTTATTGAAATATCCGTTACTAATAACATCAATACATCTGAATAAGAACCAATAAATGAAAATCAACAAAGATAAATATATAAATAGTAAAGTAAGACCATAAACAATAATAAGGATAATGAAAAAATAGTCCAAATAATGATATTGTTAATGTGGGTATATATTTTTAAAAATTATTTCCAGAAAGTAGATGGTTAAATGCATGATGGAACTTGCGATTATAAAAGTTGCCTCCTTGTAGCTCAACGCGTTTCGTGATAAGAATCACTTCATCAGGAGAGGGCACAATTAAGGTATCTAAGACGGACACAGATACATGAACAACAATGTATCCAATGAGAAAATAGACCTAAATTTCTAATAAGAAATATAACTTACAGTTGAATGTTAACTGTCACTAAGGCCGTGAGTCATCCAGAGGCATGTCCAAAGTGGGAACTGAGGGAGCGAGGCCCGCACATAAGGCAGGAGTGCAAGGCCGTGTGTAGAATAGGAGTCTCCATAAAGGGTCTAAAGAACCTCAGCTCAATATGCAGGTAAGACTCTATAAAGATATATCAAAAGGTGTATATATATATATATATTATAAAAAAGACCATAATGTTATACCAGTGAGGTTGGATTGGTTCCTTTTTAGATGTATTGATGTTATTAGTAAAGGATGTCTCAATAAATATATGATGCTATATATATATATATATATATATATATATATATATATATATATACTTTTTTGTGCTTACCAGCATATTTTTATGTATTATTGCCATTTTTACTATTTGTAAACTGGTCACACCTCATATAAAGTCCCAATTATTTTGAACACTTTTGTGTTCCTTTTGTTTTATTGCATATAGGGATGGAGACTCAATTGCATGAGTCTCATGTAAAGTCCCACAATGTTCCCTTCCCCCCCCCTTTTCTCCCCTTGTTTTAACATAGACACAGGGATGGAGGTGTGTAATGAGTATTTCCTAATCTCTTTTTTATTGATTTTTTATCCCAATTTTATACTTTTTACATATTCATATGTTAATTGGGGTTGTTCCCATTACTTTGGATTTACCTTCAATTGTGCTTTTCTAGTCATATAAGACTGGGGTTGCGGCGCATTCCTTGGACTGTCCATCTCTGGGAACTGCGATGCGCCCCGGCCGCTTTCGTATTCCTCCTCCTCCGCCTTGACCCTATTGGTCGGGGTGGAGGCGGGGCATCGGCGCCACGCCACCCCGTGCGGGACGTGACGTCACTGTTGGTGCTGGCATCCCGACACGTGAGGTCCACCGGCGTTCATTTGAGGGAAGCCATCCTGGGCGGCTTATGCCTGCCTGGCGGCTTCCCAATTGTATGTACATACGTGACGCTGGGAGCTTTCCCTGCTGAGGCATCAGCGTAGGTTGCACTCTTCTTTCTTACTCATATTTTATGCACATCACCTTTTTAGTATTAACCTATGGTCACACCAGCTAGTGCTCTTGTAATTTACTATTGATGGTCTTCTTTGTAACATCCCTCTTGGTGGTAGTCACATATTGCATCTCATTTCTCTTTCCTTCTGCACCATTTGACGGCTATTTTTGATGGTTATGCAACTTTACTTGGCGGTAATGTTTTATAATTATTCACTTATGCTCCATTTTTCACCCCACTTGGGTCGTCTTATGTATACACTTTGGTTTTGGGTCCTATCCAACCTCACTGATATAACATTATGGTCTTTGGTATAATATATATATATATATATATATATATATATATATATATATATCTATACACACCTTTTGATATATCTTTATAGAGTCTTACCTGCATATTGAGCAGAGGTTCTTTAGACCCTTTATGGAGACCCCTATTTTACACACAGGCCTTGCGCTCCTGCCTCATGTGCGGGCCTCGCTCCCTCAGTTCCCACTTTGGACATGCCTCTGGATGACTCACAACCTTAGTGACAATTAACATTTAACTGTAAGTTATATTTCTTATTAGAAATGTAGGTCTATTTTCTCATTGGATACATTGTTTTTCATGTATATGTGTCCGTCTTAGATACCTTAAATGTGAGCCCTCCTGATGAAGTGAAATTCTTATCACGAAACGCGTTGACCTCCAAGGAGGAAACTTTTATAATCGCAAGTTCCATCATGCATTTGCCAAATACTTTCTGGAAATAATTTTTAAAAATATATACCCACATGAACAATATCATTATTTGGACTATTTGTTCATTATCCTTATTGTTTTCGGTCTTACTGTACTATATATATATATATATATATATATATATATATATATATATACCAGCATATTTTTATACCTCAAATAAAGTCCCAATTATTTTGAACACTTTTGTGTTCCTTTTGTTTTATTGTAAAGGGAGGGTGACGACAGGGATGTGAGGGGGGGGGGGGGGTTTAGGATATGAAGATGGGCTGAGGACAGTAATGTGAAGGGGGGTTTGTGACGTGCAGGGGGGACTGAGGACACTTTTTTGTAATGACAGGATTGTGATGTGAAGGATCTGAGGCTAGCTTTATAACACTACTGCATGCAGAGCACATGCTGTGTTCTGCATGCAGAGCACATGCTGTGTTCTGCAAGTAGGCAGCCCATTCATTTTAATGGGCTGTCTTACATGCAGAAACATACAAAGTGTAGTCCCTAGCCCTTTTAAAATTGCGCTACACGAAGCTGGTTTGGCGCTTATGAAAAAAGTGCAGCGTTTGCCAATGCTTCAAGGTGCCAATAGAAATCAAACATACGATTCGGACCTCTGCTGGAAGAAAACATTAGTGACTGGACCTCCGTGAATTTAAATTCAATACCCCTGCTGTATATTCATCTACATGTTCATACTGTATGTGTGTTCCACCAGCAGCAATTATAAAACAGCTTTCGAATATGAACATGATATGGTGTTATGGTGTTTAGTCCTGTCACCATTTTTTTTATTCAGCACTTGTGAAATGTTTAGGCATTTCTAACAACTCTGCTTTTATTGCTATTGATGGAGTAATCGGAAGCGGTGTTTGGCTTCTGTGTGGCTGAAAACATTCCTGTGCGCACCAGCGGCTTGATGTGTGTGTCAGCTGAAACATAGCAGCTGCCAAAAGAAATTGTTGATTTCAGAGAAAGATTCACGTGGCAATAGGTTAGTAAAAAAATGTTTAACTGTCTCCTGTGCTTGTCACTAACTATACAGATCTTATTGTGAATCTGTTAACACCAATCAGCAAAAAGCTACAGAAATGAATGTAATTCTCACAGCTTTTGATGGACGGAAGGTTCATTACAAAGTTGTTGCTATTCTCTCTTCCACATTTCATTTGATTATTCATAAGTCAGTAAGCTATATTCTAAGCACTCATATATTGGGGTGTATTTACTAAAGACAAATAGACTTATTTTTAATGCATAAAAGGGACACCCCTATGTGCCACAACTGGGAGTCTGACGAAGGGGATTTTTTTTCCATATGGTCTGGTCCTGTAATAAAGTCAGACTGTTTTTGCCTTACTACTTGAACCAAGCAATTTCTACGTTCACTGCTTTATTATGCCAGGAAGACCATTGCGTTATATCGGATATGCTCTGACCCCCTGCATAATGGATTGTGGAAAAGCTTAAATAACCAAAAGGGTTAGTTAAGAGAGGGTGTCTAGCAGTGTTAATTTTAGCTAAAGTGTTAGTCCACCATCTTTAGTCTTTTGACTAAAATGCCTGTTAGTTTTAGTCGTATTTTAGTCATCTGAAATAGTTTTCGTTTTATTTTCTTGACTAAAATCACCAGTATATTTTAGTTGACTAAAATCATTTTAGACAATTAGAATGTATTTTAGTCGTCTAAAATCAAATGGGTTTAGTTAATTTAAAAATGCATTTTTTAAGCATTTCTCTACAATTTCCAAACTCATTATATACTTCTGGAGTGAAAAAAAATCGAATATGTTATTTGTGGTATGTGTATACTATTTATGGACGTTGGTCTGAGGAGGCCTGTAATGCGCAGTGCTCTGGATGGTGGTCTGAGAGGCATGTAATCCTGCACAGTGCTCCAGTCGGTGGTCTGAGGAGGCCTGTAATGCTGCACAGTGCTCTGAACAGTGGTCTGAGGAGGCCTGTAATTCTACACAGTGCTCTGGATGGTGGTCTGAGGAGGCCTGCAATGCACAGTGCTCTGGACGGTGGTCTGAGAGGTTTGTAATGCTACACAGTGCTTTAAACAGTGGTCTGAGGAGGCCTTTAATGCTACAAAGTGCTTTAAACAGTGGTCTGAGGAGGCCTGTAATGCAAAGTGCTCTGGACAGTGGTATGAGAAGCCTGTAATGCAAAGTGCTCTGGACAGTGTTATGAAAGAGGCCTGTAATGCTGCACAGTGCTCTGGATGATGGTCTAAGGGGAGCCCTGCAATGCCCACTACTCTAGGACAGTGGTCTGAGAGGCCTGTAATACTACCCAGTGCTAACTGCTAAATAGTGAGCACGCTACGGACCGGTTTTCTTGCTGGGAGCGGAAGCACTCACAGGCTCTACATAGGCGGATCTCTGTGGAAAATTGAAGTACATGAGGATAAAGGCCCCTCCCTCGCATTTACGTTTCATTTGTTATCGAAAACACGTTTGATTTTTGTCATAGTTTTCATGAGAGGACAAAAATGTCGTGTACTTTTCATTTAGTTTTTGTCACTGTAAAAAAGGCAGTTGAAGAAAATGTTGACAAAAATGTTTTCTGCTGTCCAGGAGAAAGTTCACCAAAATTTGCGGACCTTGGTTAGATACACAGGACACGTGTGACTCCTTGGTACATTTAATTTCTACAATATAGTTACTTTCCTTCCCTGAGTTTGTCCTACTCTGCACTTTGTTGAGTTGGAGATTGGAGCTCCACTGTAATCTGTTGGGACGACAATGGTAACCGTCTTTAGTGACATTTTGTTCTGGTGGGTACTTCAGGTGAACAAGCTAGTACTACCTACATACTAGAGTAGAGTTATTGTATTCAACATTGCTTACTCTGGTCTTTTCATGCTATGTAAGTTTTCTTTTTTGTTTTGTTGTTTATGATGCATGTGCACACACGTATTCATCTGGCGATTCTGGCACGTTTGATATTCTCATAATCTCCGATATTTGCATGCTTTTTCATCTGTTTTTGTATCTTTTGCTAGTAACGAGTCTTAACAACAATATGCAATTGTAATGATATAACATTCGAAGCTTGTACATGCATCTTTTTTTCAATAAACCAAAACAAAAGAAGGCGGTTAGAGTGCAAGGGAAGTTTCACTTTTCAGGGGAATTTTTCCCAGAGCTTAGTGAATGTGTTGAAGATCTTCTCATTTCTATTTTTTATTTTCCTTGAACATGATTAAATATTTTCTTCAAAATGAAATTTCACCACATTTACTAAGCTCAGTGGAAAATTCACTTGCAAAGAGCAACTTCGCTTAACCTTCCTAGCGATATTCCCGAGTGTGGCTCGGGGTTAAATTTCAGTGCCAAAAGCGGTAACCCCAAGCCACACTCGGGGTACCGCTAGGAAGATCGCTGGATCCTGGTAGAGGGGTTACTTACCTTGTCACCGGGATCCAGCGATGTATTCCAGCGGTGTGTGGCGGCGGATCTTCCTCCCGATGCTCTCTGTGCCCCGTCTTCCGTCTCCTGCGACGTGACGTTCGCAGGGGGAAGGAACCGGCGGCAAATTCAAAAGTAAAACACACCAAACACAGTGATACAATTCAAAATAAAATAAATTCACATTAGTTTGCCCCCCAGTGCCCTTTCCCGCAGTTTTACTGTACTTTTTATATATATATATATATATATATATATATATATATATATATATATATATATACATACATACATACATACATACATACATACACAGTGCTTTGCAAAAGTATTCGGCCCCCTTGAACTTCAAACCTAAAGATATAAAACTGTAATTTTTTGTGAAGAATCAACAACAAGTGGTACACAATCATGAAGTGGAACGAAATTTATTGGATATTTCAAACTTTAACAAATAAAAAAATGAAAAATTGGGCGTGCAAAATTATTCAGCCCCCTTAAGTTAAAACTTTGTAGCGCCACCTTTTGCTGCGATTACAGCTGTAAGTCGCTTGGGGTTTTGCACATCGAGAGACTGAAATTTTTGCCCATTCCTCCTTGCAAAACAGCTTGAGCTCAGTGAGGTTGGATGGAGAGCGTTTGTGAACAGCAGTTTTCAGTTCTTTCCACAGATTCTCGATTGGATTCAGGTCTGGACTTTGACTTGGCCATTCTAATACCTGGATATGTTTATTTGTGAACCATTCCATTGTAGATTTTGCTTTATGTTTTGAATCATTGTCTTGTTGGAAGGCAAATCTCCGTCCCAGTCTCAGGTCTTTTGCAGACTCCATCAGGTTTTCTTCCAGAATGGCTCCATCCATCTTCCCATCAATTTTAACTATCTTCCCTGTCCCTTCTGAAGAAAAGCAGGCCCAAACCATGATGCTGCCACCACCATGTTTGACAGTGGGGATGGTGTGTTCAGGGTGATGAGCTGTGTTGCTTTTACGCCAAACATAACGTTTTGCATTGTTGCCAAAAAGTTTGATTTTGCTTTCATCTGACCAGAGCACCTTCTTCCACATGTTTGGTGGGTCTCCCAGGTGGCTTGTGGCAAACTTTAAACAACACTTTTTATGGATATCTTTAAGAAATGGCTTTCTTCTTGCCACTCTTCCATAAAGGCCAGATTTGTGCAGTATACGACTGATTGTTGTCCTATGGACAGAGTCTCCCACCTCAGCTGTAGATCTCTGCAGTTCATCCAGAGTGATCATGGGCCTCTTGGCTGCATCTCTGATCAGTCTTCTCCTTGTATGAGCTGAAAGTATAGAGGGACGGCCAGGTCTTTGCAGATTTGCAGTGGTCTGATACTCCTTCCATTTCAATATTATCACTTGCACAGTGCTCCTTGTGATGTTTAAAGCTTGGGAAATCTTTCTGTATCCAAATCGGGCTTTAAACTTCTCCACAACAGTATCTCGGACCTGCCTGGTGTGTTCCTTGTTCTTCATGATGCTCTCTGCGCTTTAAACGGACCTCTGAGGCTATCACAGTGCAGGTGCATTTATACGGAGACTTGATTACACACAGGTGGATTCTATTTATCATCATTAGTCATTTAGGTCAACATTGGATCATTCAGAGATCCTCACTGAACTTCTGTAGAGAGTTTGCTGCACTGAAAGTAAAGGGGTTGAATAATTTTGCACGCCCAATGTTTTGGTTTTTTATTTGTTAACAAAGTTTGAAATATCCAATAAATTTCGTTCCACTTCATGATTGTGTCCCACTTGTTGTTGATTCTTCACAAAAAATTACAGTTTTATATCTTTATGTTTGAAGCCTGAAATGTGGCAAAAGGTCGCAAAGTTCAAGGGGGCCGAATACTTTCGCAAGGCACTGTGTGTGTATGTATATATATATATATATATATATATATATATATATATATATATATATATACATATACATATACATATATACACACACACACACACACACACACGTGTTTATATATATATATATATATATATATATAATATATGTATACGTATATATATGTATATATACAGTATATATATATATATATATATATATATATATATATATATATATATATATATATATATATATATATGTATACATACATACTTTAACTTATTTATAGTTTTTTATTATATTATGATTTTGTGTTTCAAACTTTATCATACCCGAGATGTTATAAAGAAGAACGCACAGAAAAAAAATCATATGTAAATAGTTGGCTTGGGCTGCTCATTCTTAAGAATTACATGCAAAATAATGGTACCGCTTTCAGCACCTAAAACCTGAAAGAATCATACCACCAGGGAGGTCAATAAAGTAAACAGCATATTTGAATTTAGTAAATCGACCCCAATAACTCTTATAGACCAAAAGTGTATTTCCTCTGCCCCAAGAGCCGTACAAAACATCCCTTCCACCAATGAAATACTGTCAGCTATGGACTCCATTTGTGCCCCACCAGTAGCTGAAGAAGCAGGGTAGTGGTAGTATGTATGCATAGTTAAATAATTAACCTGGTTGAAAAAAGTTACAAGTCTATTGGTTCAACCAACAAAGCAAAAAGAAAAAACCAACACACTCAAACAGAAAACCTCCAAATACACTATGCAATAACCACAGTTGATCAAGAGAAAGGCAAAAAAAAAAAATTAAACTTGATCAAATTTGCTCCGGTATGGGAAAACATTCCTTCCTGATCCCCCAAGAGGCAATGGGAAAGCCCCTGTATCAACTTTGCCTTAAAATATTAGTATCCACTTTTATTATCTGCATTTAGGAAAGAATCTGGTCCTTGCTTAAAACCATCTACTGAGTTGGCCAGAACCAGCTCTTGAGGCAATCTATTCCACATTTTCACAGCTCTTGCAGAAGCTGTAGCAGAATGGACACATAGTGTGGGGTGTGGTGAAAGAGTGAAGGACTCTTTCACTTGGTACCATAATATTTCTGAACAGTGTCCCTCAGGAAATATAAAAAGATATATTGCTAGAATATGGCAGAAGTGTTTCATAAACCCCTGCTAGGGGGGTGGGAGTTTGTTATTGTTGAATACCTGCATTCCATTGTTCTATTGTTCCTGTCTGCCTTGAGTAAACTTATTATGGGATGTGTATGTTTTGTGTGGAATAGCTCTAAGAGGGAGGGGTTTTCCCAGATTGGAGATCTCTTGTGTTTTAATAAACTGGTCATACTAGTTGAGTCCCAGAACTGTGTGTCGTCCAGTTACTGGGGGGGATTTTGCCTTGGATATTTTAGTACTTCCTCAGCTTCAAGGATTATACAGCGGAGATACCTAGGCTGGATATTGGAGATCCGTTACTCTGGTGGCAAGCGGTGGGATACAAGCCTTGCAGCAAGAGGAAGCAGCATTTGTATGGATTTGGATACACGAACGGCAACGGGAGAACAGCAGTTCGTACAAATTTGGTTACACGAATGGAAGAGTGAATGGAGACGAACTATGCTGGATTAAAATGAGCCACGTTAAAGGATTTGCTGGACGTGAGAGGGAAGATCGCCAGCAATAAAAAACCAAAGCCACGCTGATTGCAAAATGACTGAGGAGGATCGGGCACGCAGTATGGCTACGGAAGCCATGGATACAGAGTTTGAGAAAGAAGTGAAACACAGGCTAGCGTTTTATGGAGAAAACCCCTCAATAGATCTGGTACAGGCAACGTTAGCCCAAGTGGATAAATTTATCACGGCAAGAGAAGACCGGGAGAACCAACTCCGATTGGCGGAGCAGCGTGCCTCGGAGAGACGGCCAACTACAACACAGGCACCAGAGACAAGATTAAAGGTACTACACGATGCCTTTAAAAGGTTTGTGGAAGCAGAGGAAAAGATCAATGGCTTCCTGCAAGATTTTGAAGGGCAATGCAGGCTGTACAAAGTACCACTAACAGACTGGGTACGGATCCTAGCTGGTAAACTGTCAGGCCGTGCAGCAGAAGCCTACAGAGCCGTGCCAGAGGAGGAAATAGCAAGCTATAGCCGGGTAAAGGAAGTGATTTTGGCAAGATATGCCATCACCCCAGAAGCGTACAGAAACAGGAGAAGGACTCCCACACCGAATGGGCTTGCCATATGCAGAGTTCAGCCATAGCCTGGCTACAAGCCAGTCAATCAACCACAGCAGAAGCGATCACCCAGCTGATTTTGCTGGAACTATTCTATAATGGACTAAACCCAGGAGTACAGGAGTGGGTAAGGGACTGCAAACCTACCACTCTCCCTGAAGCGGCCAGGCAGGCCGATGAATATCAGGATGCCCGCAGGCAATCACAGATTAGCTTCAGACCAAACCCCAGACTGCTGAACAATAACCCAGGGTTACCAGCACCACAACGATCAGGACTAATCCCTAACCCCCCATCAAATCGATACCACGGGCACAACGGAGTGCAGTGCCATTTGTGCAAGAAATTTGGGCACTATCAGAGAGACTGCACTCAGAACGAGAACCACGCTTCATGGATTCGAACAGGACCACCACTACCACAGAGGGGGCGAAACTCCTCCAAACACCAGACACCCAGATACCCGTCCTGCAGTTGGGTACAGTGCCACAGGTGCAAGCAGTTTGGGCACTATCGACGAGACTGTACCTAAAGCAGGAACCAAGCTGCATGGATCCAACCAGGGTCACCCCCTTCAGCACGGACAACGGTCCCCTACTATCCCGCAGAGGTTCCCCCAGTCATACCCAGGTTCAAACCCACCGCGGAGCAATTGGGTACCCTTCACAAAGCTAACCCGGTGCAAGCCACTACAGAGAACCGACAGCACCATCTACAATCCGCCCAGTTAAATGGAAAGCCCGCACAAGGTCTCAGAGACACGGGAGCCACTCTCACCTTGGTCAAGCGACACCTGGTCCCAGATGCCGCCCGAACCGGAGGCTCAGTAGTGGTACGGATGGCAGGGGGAGCAGTACACCGGCTACCCACTGCGAGGGTCCACTTAAATTGGGGTCCCGGGTCAGGTCTAACTGATACGGGAGCTCCCCACCGACATCTTACTGGGGAACGACCTAGGCCAGTTGCCCTCAGCGTTCCTGCCAGTCCAGATCCGATGCCCACATCACCGAGATCTACTGGCCTTCTGAGGTCCAGATGCTTCAATGTTTGGATTGGGAGCAGTATTGAGCCAGGTTGGAGAAGATGGCAGAGAACAACCCGTAACCTATTTGAGCGGGAAGCTTCTCCCCAGGGAAGTGAGCTTCAGCCCTACTTGTTCGGACAGCAGTTCACCCTACTCACGGATCACAACCTGATGGCATGGCTAAACCGAGTGGCAGGGGACAATGCTCGGTTGTTGTGCTGGAGTTTGGCGTTACCGTATGACTTTACTATTCACTACCGCCCAGAAAACAGGAAGGCAATGCTGATGGGTTATCGCGAAAAAATTAACTGGAAAAATGATCTGTGAGCACTCCCCGGACATCCCCAAGCCAATCCGTTAGGGATCAAACTGTTTATGCCGGCTTGTGGTTAAGGGGGAGTAGTGTAGCAGAATGGACACAGAGTGTGGGGTGTGTTGAAAGAGTGAAGGACTCTTTCACTTGGGACCATAATATTTCTGAACAGTGTCCCTCAGGAAATATATAAAGATATATTGCAGATTGCTAGAATATGGCAGAAGTGTTTCATAAACCCCTGCTAGGGAGGGGTGGGGGGTTGTTATTGTTGAATACCTGCATTCCATTGTTCCTGTCTGCCTTGAGTAAGCTTATTATGGGATGTGTATGTTTTGTGTGGAATAGCTCTAAGAGGGAGGGGTTTTCCCAGAGTGGAGATCTCTTGTGTTTCAATAAACTGATCATTCTAGTTGACTCCCAGAACTGTGTGTCGTCCAGTTACTGGGGGGGATTTTGCCTTGGATATTTTAGTACTTCCTCAGCTTCAAGGATTATACGGCGGAGATACCTAGGCTGGGTATTGGAGATCCGTTGCAGAAGCTTTTCCATATTTGGAGATTAAAGCCGGGCTCACACTGCTCCGAAGTGGAAGTCGGACGACTTCCGCTGACTTTGCCCTCTTCATGTCCGACTTTCATGCGACTTCAATGAACGATATCCAACTTTGATCTGACAATAACAGGCCCTTTGAGTCTGCTATGAATCTTGAGGGTGGGAACCCCACACAAAAATGTAAAAAAAAAAAAACAAAAAAAAAATGGCTTTGGGTTCCCCCCTAATCCATACCAGGCCCTTTAGGTCTGGTATGGATCTTGAGGAGACACCCCACTCTAAAATAAACAAAAATAAAAAACAGCTTTGTGTAAGGAAGAAAATAGTGGAGAAAGAAGAAACGGAGGAAGAAGACATCAGAGGTGGGAGAAGAACCAAGGGAAGATGACAAGTTGGAGCTACTTTAATAAAGGACTTTGTCAAAAACCTGTGTACTGGTTTTATTTATTAACAAGGGGGCCTCCAGATTCCGATAAGCCCCCTGCCCGCAGTACCCCACAACCACCACCCACAGATCTCAAAAAGAGGCCCTTGCCCCCATCAACAAGGGGACAAACAAGGTGCTTTGGAGTGGGGAGGTGCAGAACCCCCTATGCCACAAAGCACCCACCCCCCCATGTTGAGGGCATGTGGCCGGGTATGGTCCAGGAAGGGGGGGGGGCACTTGCTCATCCCCCCCTCTCTTTACTGACCTGTCGGGCTGTGTGATCGGATATGGTTCTGGTATAGATTTTGGGGCAACCCCATGCCGATCTGTTTGGCGTAGTACCTCACGCCTTCTTTTTCATTTTGGCGTTGGGTTCACCTTCAAGCTCCTCAGAGCACAAATTGCATGCCAAAGTCGGTTCATTTAAGATCAGACTTCAATAATATTGAACGGGCTGAAGTTGGACCAAAGTAGTGCAGGAACCTTTTTCAAAGTCAGACCGACTTGTTACGGGCCAGTTAAGACAGCTTTCAAAATGAAGCATTGATTAATATACGTCATGCGACATGTACTCCCAAAGTCGCACCAGTGTGAACCGGGTCTAAATCTCCTTTCCTCCAGATGTAAAGAGCGTCCCCTTGTCCTCTGTAATGACCTTAAAATGAATAACTCTACACCAAGTTATACAGACTACCTATGTATTTATACATGTTGATCATATCCCAAATTCATCTCCTCTTCTCAAGAAAGAATAAACCCAGTTCAGCTAATTTTTCCTCATAGCTGAGCTCCTCCATGCCTCTTATCAATTTGGTTGTCTTTCTCTGCACTTTCTCCAGTTCCCCAATATCCTTTTTATGAACTGGTGCCCAAAACTGACTTGCGTGTTCCAGATGAGGTCCTATTAATGAATTGTATAGGGGTGAAAAGGATATCTCTCACTGCAGTCCATACCTCTCTTAATACAAGAAAGGATTTTGTTCGCTTTGGACAATATTAAGCTTATGATCTACCAGAACACCTAGATCCTTCTCCGCCATTGATTCCCCCAGTTGTACTCCCCCCTGATATGTAAGATGCCTGCATATTTTTAGCCCCTAAGTGCATTACTTTACATTTATCAACATTAAACTTAATTTGCCACACAGTTGCCAAATTAAACAGTGCATTGAGATTGGCTTGTAAGTTGGAGACATCCTATAAAGATGTTATTCAATTGCATAGCTTGGTGAAATAGTAACAAAAATGAATTATGAAAAATGAATAGATATAATGTTGGAACAGAGACTGCAATTGGACTAGAAAGCCAACAGGAAAAACACAGGCTAGCACTGTTTGACTATGTTTACACTTGTGGGGTGTAAAAAAAACAAACAGTCAAGCATTTTTACCATTCCCCAACCACACCCTTTAAGCTGCAAAGCAGTGGATTGGGTTATACACATGCTGGGGCTACATTGCTTTCTGTTGCAGCATGGCAAAGGTTATCCCCCCCGAGTTTAGCAGGCAATACTGCTCACCTTACATGACCTATTGAACTGAATGGGGCCGCGCCGCAACTGTATGCAATCACGTGTTTCCGACAGTGGTGTAGGTTAAAATGCAGACAGCTCTTCAGAGAGTAAAGCCCATGTACATGAGCCCTTATGAAATGAGCTTTATAATGAGCTTGCTAAAAGAAGGAGCAACCACCTGCGGAATATCTAGTTGGGGACCAGAAGGCCCACACCTGGACTGAAGTATCACCAGCTTATGAGAGGAGATATAATCTTGTTTCAAGGTGTAGTTTAGGTGTGGTGGTAATGGTCCAATGATGCCTCTTGTTGTATTGCTTAAGTGCTACATGCTTTAACAGCTACATTGCTAAACAAGGGGAGGAATTAAAATGCACTTTCATGCATTGTAAAATACCAGAGAGAGCACATGAGACTAAATAAGCCCTAAATTAGTCCTTTAACAGTTCAAAGACAATCACTGAGTTATAAATAAACATGTCTATATACAATGTTTCTATATTATTATTATTATTATCACTAGTATAGAAAAGCATACAAATGACAGCAGTATAAAAGAAATGGGTGTTACATACTTTTGCATTTTCCATAGTACATGACCTCCAGGTCTGGCTGTCCACGACATTTGTGGGTGATAAGTTCACATTCATCCTGGTAAGTGTTCCCATCAGAGCCACATACAGGAATATCACTGTTGAGTCCTGAACAGTCAGGGGAACATTCGCACTGGGGACGTCCATCCTTCAAAATACATGTCTTTCCAGGGGTGCACTGGACCCCATCACAGCTGTCTGCATAAAGAAGATAACATTAAAAAATCCTTGAGCTGAAGGTCATGTATTTTACAGATACTGTAATCATGTTTTGTTAACTGTAATGTCAATTGCAGCCCTTCTCTATCTCTGTAGAACTGACCGCCTAGGCGATCCGGTACTTGTCAAAACTAGATACCCCCTCCCTCCCCCAAACAAATGACATGACAAATGTGGCGGGGGGGGGGTAGGAGTGCTTAAGGCGGAACTTCCCCTTTTGGGTGGAGCTCCTCTTTAATTTCATCTATCTAGGATACCAGTCATATTTGTGGCTCACCTCTGCAGGGCTTGCAGTTGACCAGTCCAAGGAAGCCCAGCAGGCCTATTTTGTTCATGGGGTCAGTATAGTTAGACCAGGCAGTGTCTAGGTGTCCATCTCCACAACATTCCTCCCATGTTACTGCTGTTAACAGCATCAAGCTGCATGTTGAACTTGAACCTTGTAGGAGCCAGCATGTTCCCCCTGCAGAAATACACCAGGGAAAATCCTTTCAGTGCTACATGTGTATTGAAAAAACAATGAAACAAAAACATGCAAAACTATATAGATTTAACAGTATTTCGCACCAATTCTTTTTAGTTAACTGAAAAACAAATCTGAATATGTGTGACAGTTTTATACCAGAGCATTGGAGCTCAATAATATTTTATGCTAGAAAATATAACTTAATACATTTGAAAAAATTAAACATATAATCCAAAATGTAACCACTATTTAAAAGAGAAGTATGGGTGACTTACCTAGGTGGATGCAGCATTAGTCCAATGTTGCATCTTTCCCCTGCAAGCTCTAAGGCTGAGAACCGAGCGATCAAACACCACAGATCGCTGGGTTCTCAGAGCTCCCTGAGCAGAGAGCTGGTTGATTGTCAGTCAGCAGCTCTCTGCTCTTTACCCCCTGCGCTCACTGGGCTGTGGAGGGGGCAGAAATGGCTGGCTCAGCCTTTCAGCAGCTCGCTCAGAGGCTGAACCGGGTGCTTCAGCCCGCTTTCTGCTGAAAATGGATCACAGGACTGCAGAATGAATTGCACACATGTGATCCACAGGAGAAGTACAGCCAAACGAGCTTTGGCTCTACTTCTCCTTTAAAGTGAAGTTAGGACCAGACTATTGATATTTATATATTTTCATTTATTTATAAATTACATTTATAACCAGGCCTCACCTCTGTAGCTGCAGGCAAAGTGGAGCAATTCATCCTGAAAGTTCACAGCAGATGCAATAAAGTTGTTCATCTCACCATGCTTCCCTATACCAAAGCCCCTTCTTTGTGTTTACATTTGACTACAAGGCTGCCAGCCACTGCTGGGAAGGGGTAGCAGGGTGAGCTGAGCTAGCTTAGACAACTACTTCAATTTGAGGGTGAATTACTCCACAGTGCCTGCAGCTATATTTTCCTTCCTTGCTATCTACTGTAAACTACCGATTTCCCTGGCCCCAGTGTATTGAAGATGAAGAGATATAGGCATGTTTGAAGTTCATATCAGGAGAGTAACCTAGAGTGATAACCATGACTGCCATAGAAAAAGCAGAGGCGTGATGTAGTAACCCTCGGATATGAAGTATGGTATTTGCCAGATTACCAGGTGAAAATAAAGCAAAAAAAGCTTTAAAAAAAGAAAAAAACATATGCAACCACCACACCAAGAACCAGTATAACCCATGAAAATGCATATTCTATGAATATTACATTTTTGGTTTTGGATTTAGATACAATTTAAATGGGAAACATTTTAAAATGGCAGTACTAAAAAGGAAGGATGGCACCGCCTTTCATATAGCTTTTCTAAAGAGAATGGAATGTGCAGTTGTATATTTCACTTGTAGCACCAACTGATGATGATGCCTAGTACAACAGCATCATCATCGTGGCAAACAATGGCATCAACGTAAACTCAATTACAGAGTAAGTAGTTATGGATTTAGTAAAAAACAAAAAACAAACATGGACTCCAAAAGCCTAAACTAAACCCTGGCCATTTTAATATGAGGCTCTATATTGTTGTTTGAGAAGAGTAAGCAAATTGTAATATAGGAATAACTCCTTTCACACTCCTTTCACGCAGTCCGCTCCGTCGGCGGACTACCTGCTGCTCAGCGGGGGGTCGATACACTGATCCCCGCTGAGCAGGCAGGTGACAGTTCCCTCCCAGCTCTGTTTGCGGAGAGGGAGGTGTCAGAGCCCCGCTGCTCTCTATGGGGAATCGGATGAGAGCGGACTGCCTGTCTGCTCTCATCCGATCCGATCCCCTGGACGGATGGAAAATAGGGTTTCCATCCGTCCGGATTTCACGGACAGGATCGGATGCCAATTGGCAGTGGGTGTCAGCGGACATGTCTCCGCTGACATCCGCTGCCCCATAGGGATGCATGGAGGATCCGATCAGATCCACCTAAAGAACTGACAGGCGGATCTGATCGGATCGTTCCTGTGAAAGGACCCTATGGGTCCTTTCACACGGTCAGTTCAGTTTTTTTATCCGTTCAGTCACTTTTTTTTTTTTTTTTAAACGGACACAGATGCACTTTTGGAGGGTCCGTTCCATAGGTCCGTTTTTCATCCATCTGTTTGCGGATAAAAAACTGACATAATGTATGGGATCTATGGGATTGCGGACGTTAGCGGATGACACAGCTGACATCCGTTTTTGCGTCCGCTACGTTTTTTTAAACCGAAGAAAAATAGGGTTCTCTTCCGTCTCAAAAAACGGAACTGAACGGAATGGATGCAAAACGGATATCAGCGGATGGTCATCCGCTAACGTCCGCAATCTCATAGACATACATTATGTCCGTTTTTGATCCGTATGGGAGGAAAAACGGACATACGGACCGCCCGTGTGAAAGGACCCTAAAACTCAAGGCAGAAACCGAGCATGTGATAGCAAGAGGGCGAAGGACAGGTGGCATCAATTAATCTTTTGTTTATGTGATGTCATTCCAGGAAAATCAAGCGTGGATCAAAGCGGACATTTTGTATCTAAGCTTTGGTTGGGAGCCACAGCATACGGAAAAGATACCTAATTTGACACTTGTCAAGAAACCCTGCCAAAGACTCTTGATGAAGATGATGCCACTCTGTGAGGTGAGTGTCGGTTTAGATGTCCTCCTGAAAGGACCCAGACAAACAATGTGCTCAGGCATGCCTGGCCTCAGACATTTCATCCAAACTTTCCATAAACCCTTCCCCTTTTATGGGGGCAATTTCAAAAGCCAGACAGCAGTTATGCATCTTACATCATGCAAGTGAACAGGTGCATCTGCAATGAATGAAATGCACTGCATGACCTCATTTTCACTGTAATGTATAAAAGTATAAGGTTACAAAGTACACCATACTCTATAAAGCTAGATATGCTTCTTCTGGTTAGTCATAAAATCTGTGGGGCTGGTTTACAAAATCAGGGTATATAAAAAAAAAAAATTATTCCAATTGGATTTTTGAAGTTAGTACAGGTCACTGTTATATAAACGAATCAATCAGCTTTAAAAGTAAAAGAATAGGTGGTCACATACATGAATTATCCTATATAGGCAAACATGCTATACATTTAAATGTTCTAACTAATTATATTTCCGCAGTAATACCTGTAATACATGGGTGCAGTCAGTTAAACAAATGCAGTGTAAAGTTGGTCGTGAACTGTGCAAATTTCAGCTGGTTACTGAGTTGCCCTGTCAAGGCTTACTATAGCCTAAAGGTGCGACACGTGCGACATACTATCATATAATGCGACCTAATTGTCCTGTTCAAAGTGACCAAATGGGAAAAAAGACCAACCTCCCTGCAATTGTGGAAATTACAGCATGATATAAGCTACAAGAATTCACTTGCAATCATGCCAACAATCTGATAAGGAATTTGTGCTGAATCTTATGAAAAATTGCCCCGTATATGGTGCATTTGATCATAACAAGTCTCTGTTGGTGGAGAAACAAAATATGGTTGGTAGTACCCTGCGAAGCGCCTACATCCCTATTATACATACAATTGCAGAGTTTTGTCCATTGTTTTTATTACTGGTTGTGTGGCGCTTCATCTAAAGTCCCAATGGGCAAAACTCTGCAATTGTAAGTTGGTGAACTCCGATGCCTGAAGTTAAGCCTGGCCAAACATTGATTTCTTTGATTCAACCTGTGAGCTGAACAAAAACAACCTTACAGTCTCCCCCATCTACGCTAAACAGCATGGATGGATGAAATCCCCTGCTGGGCTATTGTAGTCTGTCAGCCAGCAACAGTGGCTATCAGATTATCTACCAGTGGCTGCATCTATTTACATCCAGCTGCTGTTTTGCCAACAATTTTTCACCAACTCCTTTGATATTTTAGTCGAAGTCAGGCAGGAGGGGGTCGACAGAGCCACCTATGAAGCAAATTTGGTCTGGTTCATCAGGAACCATATAAAATGTGCACAGTGTGAAGTATGGCTTTTGGTGATTTTCCCCAGTTATACTTACCTAGGTGGATGCAGCATCGGTGCGATGCTGCATCTGTCCCCTGGTGCCTCTACACCGGGAACTGAGCAATCGAACACCGCGGATCATTCGATTCTGACAGCTCTCTGTTCTGCCCCCTTCTCGTTCACTGGATCGCTAGACTGTGGAGGGGGTGGGAGCAGCCGGCTCAGACTCTCATCGGCTTACTGAGAGGCTGAGCCGGGTGTCAGTCCAGGCACCTGCCAGATCCTGACTTTCCATTGTCGTGATAACGTGGTGCCTGGACTGACTTCTGTTACGTCAGCAGAGAGCGGACTTAAGCAGTGTTCACACCTCTGCATTGTGTTGCAGCACGATTTAAAAAATACAATATATCCCTTTATTTCTCTGTTTTACAGCATTGTGAGGAAAAAGGTGATAGTGCCTCATAACAAGCTACAACACGCATTGAAAAATCACAAACAAAATTCAGCTAAGTCGCACACACACAGATTTAAACGGGCACTTTAGCTTGCTACACTATAAGATTTTTACATTTAGCACGCAGGCACCTACATCCATGCTACACAGCGTGGATAGAGAAATCTCCTCGCTTTTCGACTGACCATTTTACGCCCAGCTCCTTTGATTTTTCAGTCGAGGGATGTTGGCTAGTAAGGGTAGACAGGGCCACCCACTGACTTTCTCCAGGAACTGGCTGAAATTTGAACAGCGAATGGCCAACATAAGATCAAAAAGGAAAATGAATCCATTGTGCAATAGAAGAGGGTTGGGAATGTTCATTCAAAAGTTACCCACTTTTAGTTATGACTCATCCTTAAAATGGAAGATGACAGTACGCAAAAAAAATGTAAAAGCAGGCAGCAGGCCATTATCTCTGTGTGTATGTGTGTGTGTATTTCTAGCATCTGAGTAAAGGGATGTACATGCAGTTTTGGGAATTTACTAAAACTGGTGCAGACAGAATGTGGAGCAGCTGTGCATAATAACCAAGCTTCAGCTTGTTCAGTTAAGCTTTGAAAATAAAAGCTAGAAGCTGATTGGTTCTGGTTGCAGTCTTAGGGCTCATTCACAGGGATTCTTAGTTACATTCAGCACAACTGTTTCCCTTTTTGTTCCACTGCTGGTAGTTCATATAAAGTGAAAGGGTACACTATTGCCTCTGTACAGGCAAGTTTGACAGGTGCACAGACCCCGATGAAAAGCCTGTGCATCCAGGTTTGTGCACCTGTCTCTGTGTACCTGTCAAACTCTGCTGTCCGCAAAAGGGATGTGTACCCATTCAGTCTTTATGGGCTGCTTGCACGTAGCTCAGCTGTGGAAAAATAGGAAACAGACAGCTCTGGCTGCTGCATGGGGCTGAGTGCCTGGCTGAATGAGCCCCTATGGTGGCCATACACGCTTCGATTTCCTAATCTGATCGAGGTGCAATTTTCTCAAAATGATCAAACCAGCAAATAATCAAATATACATCATTTCTCTTCCAATTTGTTTAGATAAGATTCAATCAAACTGCGTTAATCGGCCAGGGAAGGAAAATTATCAATCGTATTGTATCAATTAGCAGCACTGAGATGCTTTGTTCATGAATTCTATCATCTTTCAGATTATGAGATTGCATGGTGGAAGCAAAGATGTGATCGATAACTATCTTGATCGTATCTTATATAAATCAAAATCCACTTCCCTATGTGTTTTATATCGATCAAACGGGTTGTCGACTATAGATCGATTATTCCTATCGGGGGGAGATCAATCGGAAAAAGAAATGGAAGCGTGTGGGGCCACCATTAGTGGATCCATAAATGGTGCCAGCAGTTTCTAGAGTGCATGGGATGGGGTTCATCCAGGGCAGGAGGTGTAGAAGAGAGGGTGGGGTGGGGGGTCTGGTGTGACTCACCCGTCTGCATTGTGTCCCCTCCAGGGATAGGGTGGCATCGGCTAACAGTCAGCAGCAGGAGAGTGAGCAACACGAATGGTAGCATGGTGCACGAAGTTCCCAGCTTGAATGGGAACTCTTTAGGCTGTCTGATTGCTGTCTACCTGAGTGAGTGATTGAAGTCTGGCTGTCTGGGTGAGAGGCTGCCTTGGTTTTTTTTTTTTTTTTCCCTCTGATGCTTTCCCTGTGTCTGATCAGGTCTGTTCTTCAAGCCTATCTCTTTCTGAGATTTTGGTGATTCGTGTCCCTCCCCTGTTTATTTGCCACTTCTCCCTGTGTGTGTCTGTTCCCCCTGTGGTGTGCCTCCCTCTGTCTAGTGTGTCAGGATCTCCCCCTGATTTGTGCCCCTATGTCTGTCCTGTGTCTGTGTCTAAGAATTGGACAGATCAGTCTGCCCCCTCCTCTCCCACTTCTTGATTTCCCCCCTTCTTCTCTGTCCCCTCCTTCTCCTCTAAGTCCCTGGCTGTCTGTTTTCTCTCTCTGCCTGGCCACTTTTTACTATTGCTTCACCTGTTTATGTGTGGAGCTGTGTGTCTGACCCTTGTCTGGAGCTGTCTGGGAATGTGACGTCTGACATGTGAGAACATTGCTGGAACTTTATCTACTTGTCGGTGCTGTGAGTGTGTGGGTGGGTGTGTCTGGGGGTGTCTTGCTGCTGTCTGGTGGTCCTGTCCAATTCCTTGCCCCCCTCCCCTATTCTCAGCGTCTGTCCCTGTTCTGCCATGTCCATCAGGTAAGATTCATGGATGTGTATTGTTGTGTAGTGTATTTATGCGCTGCGTTGCAGTACAGGGTGGATCATTGTACCCCACTAAAGTATTGTTTTTATCTATTTTATATAAAAAATAAAGTACATTTTTTCAACAACAAAAAATAAAACGTGTGCACACCTCCTCCATTCCTGACCCACCAACATTTCACATTTTTCCCTGCACAGCAACCGGCATGTGTCTGCTATGTGTCTGTCTGGGTCTGTCTCAATGGGCTGATTTTTTCTTCTGTTACTTACTGCTGTAAAATCTCTCAGTTTGAAGTTGGTGTTTGTATTAGTACACATTTATCTGTCAATCTGTTTGGGTTTGGTGGCACGGTTGGCTTGCGTGTTTGTCGGTCCAGGTTTATCTGTCTGGGAAGATCAGTCGGAGTCTGGGTGCCCCTCTGGCTGTCAAGAGTTCACAGCAAGACCCCCCTGTAATGGCCCAATGCCAGACCTTTAGCAGTGGGAAAAAACGCACGGCTTTAACACTTTACACTCTGGAGGGGGTCATACCAGGCAGATTTTGGAAAAAGAACTATGCATCAGGTTATTTTTATCTCCATCTTCCTCAAGTCGTTCAAGTGGCATTTTGAAAAAGAAGGTATGTATTTGTATATCTAGCCATAGAAGTGATATTATAAAAAGAAGGTATCTATCTAGTCATAGAAGTGATATTATTAAAAGGTCTTTATCTATCTATCTATCTATCTATCTATCTATCATAGAAGTATTATACAAATAAGGTATGTATGTATGTATGTATGTATGTATGTATGTATCTATCTATCTATCTATCTATCTATCTATCTATCTATCTATCTATCTATCTATCTATCTATCTATCTATCTATCTATCTATCTATCTATCTATAGAAGTATTATAAAAATAAGGTATGTATGTATGTATGTATGTATGTATGTATCTATCTATCTATCTATCTATCTAATCATAGAAGTATTATAAAAATAAGGTATCTATGTATCTATGTATCTATGTATCTATCTATCTATCTATCTATCTATCTATCTATCTATCTATCTATCTATCTATCTATCTATCTATCTATCTATCTATCTATCTATCTAATCATAGAAGTATTATAAAAATAAGGTATCTATGTATGTATGTATGTATGTATGTATGTATGTATGTATGTATCTATCTATCTATCTATCTATCTATCTATCTATCTATCTATCTATCTATCTATCTATCTATCTATCTATCTATCTATCTATCTATCTATCTATCTAATCATAGAAGTATTATAAAAATAAGGTATCTATCTATCTATCTATCTATCTATCTATCTATCTATCTATCTATCTATCTATCTATCTATCTATCTATCGAAATTATATTATAAAAAAGGTATCTTTCTACCTAGTCATAGAAATATTAGAAAAATAAGGTATCTATCTATCTATAAAAATATTAGAAAAATAAGGTATCTATCTTATCTAGTCATAGAAATGATAGAATAAAAAGAAGGTCCTATCTAGTCATAGAAGTGATACTAATAAAATAAGGTCTATATCTGTCTATCTATCTATCTATCTATCTATCTATCTATCTATCTATCTATCTATCTATCTATCTATCTATCTATCTAGTCATAGTAGTAATATTTTGAAAAATATGTACCTATCTCTGGTCATTGTGGTGATATTTTTGAAAATATTTATCTCCATAGTTGGTATTTTGATAAATATTTATCTACCTCTGTCATGCCAACTTAAAATAGAAGGAATCCATTTCTCTAGCCAAAGAAGTGTGAATCTAAAAAGAAGCTATCTTTGTGTCTATTTACTTTGCATGCGAGGAAGGGTCCTTAGACTGATCATACACTGTACAGTCTGATTGTACAATCTCTTTTAGATCTACCATTAATATCACCCAAATACAAGCTATACAGATTGTTTAGGTTTGTCTTCATGTTACATAGTGTTGGTAAATCTAGAGGAGATTGTACAATGGCCAGCTTTTTTAGATAGAAAGCTCACTGAGGGCAAGGATTCATGTAGATGTTCAATTTGTAATGTATTGCGTAAGTTGCCTTTGCTATATAAATACCTAAAATTTAAATACTAGGTGTAATAGTTTAAATAGTAAGGTATTTATCCAACTATCTATCTATCTATCTATCTATCTATCTATCTATCTATCTATCTATCTATCTATCTATCTATCTATCTATCTATCTATCTATCTATCTATCTATCTATCTATCTATCTATCTATCATTTCTCTACGTAAATACCTATATAGCTTCTTATTTATCTATTATATATTATATTGTGTATTATATATCTGTTTATCTATTATCTATCTTGTCTACTATCTAACTTCTATATATAGATCTATTATCTGCCTTATCTACTATCTATCTTCTATCTATTTATCTCATCTGCTATCTATCTTCTATCTATTTATCTCATCAATTATCTATATAGCTATCTCTATCTTGTCTACTATTTATCTATATAGCTTGTTTACTATCTATATAGCTATCTGTATCTTGTCTAATATCTATCCATCTATCTACTTTGTCAACCCCTTTTTATATAATTGTCGATACATCTGTTTACCTGCATTTAAACAGTCTGATTATGTTTGTCTTTCTCCTGAAAGGTGAAGGAAAAAATAACATGCCCATTCCAGTAGCTGCAGAACTGATTTTTTGGGGAGTGCCAAAGCAGACATACTGCTGCGTCTCTTTTTTTTTTTTTTTGCTGAGACAGAGTACAGAACTACAGTGTTATTCAATGGTACATGTAAAAGAAAAGAACTGTGAAAAGTAGTTTTTAACATGTTGGGTGCTTCCTCATCTGTAAAGTTTAAAGAGGTTGTAAACTCGTTTTTTTTTTTTTTTTATTTTCCACCCTGCAAGAGAAAGACATAATGAGCTAGCATGCATCGCATACTAGCTCATTATGCAATACTTACCTTAGAACGAGCCCCCGCCGCGCCGCTCACTCACCTCTATGACGGGCGACATGTCCAGTCACCCGTCTTCCAGGATCGCGGCATCCGGCCATCTGATTGGCTGGAGCCGCGGTGACGTCGCTCCCGCGCACGCGCACGAGAGCCGACAGTCACGGCACGGGACTCTGAAGAAACGGCACGAGCGGCCGTTCCTTCAGAGCGCATGCGCCAGTGACGTCACTGGCTGCATGTAAGGTTTAGGAGATATTTACAGTACCATAGGTAAGCCTTATCATAGGCTTACCTATAGGTACAAGTTGTAGAGGAGGGTTTACTTCCTCTTTAAGTTAGGCTTTGTTTACATCTATGTGTTTTTTGGTGCTTTTTGCCTTTCACAGAAACGCACTACGGTTCATTTAACATGGTTTCCTGTAGGACTTGTTCACATCTATGCTTTTTTTCAGCCGCTGCATTTTTGGAAAGGGTCTGAGACTTTTTAAATGCAAAACAGTGCTTTCTTTGCTTTTTTGGTTCAATATACTTCAATGGAGAAGCCACAGAAAAGCATGCAGTGCATTTTTGCCGTGTTTTGTGTTTTTTAATGTGCCCAACAACAAATTGGACAAAAAAGCATAAAAAAATGCAAATCGCAGTAAAATCAAAAGTGCAAAACGTACAGCAAAAAAGCACTGCAGAAGTAATCAAAAGCAAACTGCATAGGTGTGAACCGAGCCTAAGCCTGGGTACACACTATTGCGAACACAGACATCCCGTGTGATTCATACCGCATTGCTGTGCAGATCGCATGCGATGTCTGTGCGATGCAAATTCAGCCATACAATTTGTATGGCTGAACTTGCATTGCATTCGCATTAAAATGCTGCAGCAACCTATTTTTTCCTGCACTGGAATTGGATCGCATAGGTGTTCATATCCATGCAATCCAGTTCTTGTCCGAATTCACAGTTTGCACTGCGATCTGCGAACCAATCTGGGGGGTGTCATTAACTTTGTATTGACACCCGCAGCGTTTCGCAGAGGGCAGTGTGAACTTCCTGCGAGTGAGATGCGATGCCGGAACCCACAGTAGAATTGCGCTGGTTCCCACATCGACGTAGTGTGAACCCAGGCTTAAAGTCTATGGAAAGAAAGTTTGATTTCTGTGATAAAGATGGTTTATCAAGGTTCACTGAAGATTTTAATCCAAAGAAAAAATCCATATGAAACAATGCCAAAATGTACAGATGTGCACTTATGTGGATGGATGCAGGTTTTAGAATTAATGATTACACTTTGTGTGATGGAGCCCCATTATTTTAACATATAAAAGTATAGGTTGACAAAAAAAGAAGATGTTTTAATATACTATCCCTCATTCCTTGCAATACAGGAATAAAATTGCTACTTTACATTCATTCTATATCTTTTAGCTACAAGTCTTCAAATATTCCACAGGCAAAGAAAGAAAGACTGGAAAATATCAAAATGTACATACAATAAAATGACTGCACTGAAGTCATGTAATAAAGTACTTTGTAGGAATATGCATTTTGCTAATGAACATGTAATTTACTGATCATATTTTGAAGCTGCTAGTAGGGTTGATTTACTAAAACTGAAGAGTGCACAATCTGGTGCAGCTCTGCATAGAAACCAATCAGCTTCCAGGTTTTATTGTCAAAGCTTAAGCGAACAAGCTGAAGTTAGAAGCTGATTGGCTACCATGCACAGCTGGATCAGATTTTTACACCAGTTTTAGTAAATCAACCCCACTGTACATTCTACTGAAAGGCAGGAAGCACAGTAACCACCTTCTAATGTTTCTTTCCAATTATTTTAGTCTATAGTTTTAAATTGTCAGCCATGTATGTTTATGTTAGTGTAATAGACTAAGAGCGCAGATAGAAAGCACATGGAGGCAAATCACACGGAACCCAATGTGCAGGTGTTTATTGGGGAACTTGAGTTTGCAGGAGGGCTGGCAATAGGGCACACCACAGAGAAATAGTCCACAGGGGATCAGTACCCCAGCTGCAGGGAGCTGCTTGGTGCCTCGCACCCAGTAACTGGAGTGGCAGGAATTGCATGTGAGGGGCTAGGGGTTGGATGCATGGCTCCCTGCACATATGCCGGGAGCAGAAGAGGGAGCCAGGGTGCTGTGACAGCTAGTAATGTACAAACAAACATGTGCCCACTCCATGAGTAGGCTGAACACAGAAGGGCATGTCACTGTAGTAGTAGTGAGCACAGAGGCTGGACATTGGTGCAGCAAGGAGTGAAGTGGGGTATGTGAGAGAGGTGGTATAAGCAGAGAAGAGCATGGCAGTCATGAGCAGTGAAGAGAGAAGACAGCTTTTGTATTGGAGCCTATGAAGATCCCAGTACCCCAGCACTCTGCATCCTGATATTGCGTCTTCCTGTTACCCACCACACCTACCATTGAACCTGCACCCCTGACTCTGAACCTCCCTGTCGCACAACACCCCAATGCAGAACCCCAATACCCCTGACACTGCAACCCAACACCTCAGATATTGTTGCCTGCCAGCACCCTCCACAACCCAGTGACTCTACCACTGCATGCTCCACCACTGCTCCCTCTGTTCCTGCTAACACCCATCACCTTTGCAATCACATACAGAGAGGAGGAGAGGTAGAGCCTGCAGGTTTTGGGCTTTCTGGTCACTGATCATCTCCCAGCAACTCAAAAGATTTGCTTCAACCTCTGGGAGACTTGGGAGAGAACCCCCAATACCAAATGTCCTGGATTTCCTGGGTTAATAGAAACATAGAATGTGTCGGCAGATAAGAACCATTTGGCCCATCTAGTCTGCCCAATATATCTGGTTAATTGACAGCTATGCAAATAGCAACTCTGTTCTATGGTCAGTCAATTATTCCTCCAGCCTCTGGGGGCACTGTACTGTGTATATTACTGGAGTATATTGTGTATATTACTGGAGAAAGGGGGAGCTTGTAAACCTCTAAATAAAAAAAAAAAAATAATAATTGAACAAAGCATATCTTTATGTAGTGTGTACTTCCCTCAATCCATGGCAAATGTGGATGTTGTCTACTCTCTCCTTCCTCTACCTACTTGAGTCAGTTCTGACAGTGTTTCCAGACACCAGGCAATCCCCAGTGTGCTGAGGATTGCCTCCTGGTGTCTGGAAAAACTGTCGGAAATACTGTCAGCAGCTGACTGGGAACATCAAATGGGCTTTTTCCCCAATGAGGCTGTGTAGAGGGGTTCGTCCTTTCCCTGCACTTTGATCTCAAGATTACACTCAGCTCTGTGCTGTGCAGTATGTGACATCAATTCCCCTCTTCCATCCTTCTGGAAGTTGAGAAATATCATCTTAACTTTGTACTTTGGAAGGCTGTGGAGGATAAAAGGCTGCACATAAACAGGTACAGTTTATATAGGAGTATGTAGGTGTATCATTTTAAGGATGCCCCATTTGCAAGGGACTGTTCCCATCACCTCGAGCCACACCAGAGAGGCAGTGGGAGATTAGGGAAGTTAACAAGTGTCTGAGGAGCTGGTGTAGTAAGGAGGGTTTTGGGTTCCTGGAGAACTGATCCGACTTCTCAGTCGGGTACAGGCTCTTTAATAGGGACGGATTGCACCTAAATGGGGAAGGTGCAACCGTACTGGGTGAGAAGATGGCCAACAAGTTAGAGGGGCTTTTAAACTAGGTGATGGGGGGGGGGGGGAGGGTACAGATGTAGAATTAGCAAGGTTCAGGCACAAATGGGGACATTAAACCCAAGGTGGGTATGGGGAAACATCGCAAGAGCAGCCTAAAAACAACATTAAATGAGGATATAGTATGCAACCGGACGAAATTACAAGGTTTGTATACCAATGCTAGAAGCCTGGCCAACAAGATGGGAGAGCTGGAGCTGCTGATGTATGAGGAGGACTTCAGAGACTTGGTTTGACAGCTCTCATGATTTGCTGGCGACCATTCAGGGATATTGCCTTTATCGCAGAGATAGAGAAGGTAAAAAAAGGGCAGGGTGTAATGGTATCGTGCGTTGGGACCTCAGTTTGTCTGGCAGCCATTTCGTTACAGCTGTCGCAAGCAACCATTTTGTATTTTAGAGCGCAGCTGACAGTTTTAAAAAACCAAAAAGATCATTCCTTTACCTGCCCCTCACCCCAGCTCCTTTTGGCAGTGTTAATTAACTCCTGGGGTCAACAAACATTAGTATGCACGGCTTCAAAGCAGCCTTATCTTAACACATATTGGCCGGATCATAAACAAAGCAACCCTTCTCAGCACAGAGGTTCACTACGGCTGACCAGGCTGTGTGGAATTCCACCAGCTAAATTGATCATTAGGAAAATGACCACCGTTACACACAAAATGCATAACTTTTTACCTGAACATAACATGTTAACAAAAAGTTAATATTTGAATGCCGAATAACATACTGGACGTAACAAGACCACACATGGTCACCCTGTCATACAGGGAATTGGAACGAGCGATAAGATATTCCCTCTGTGATAAAAGATACTCATGTTTTATATTGTTTGAAAGCAAATGACATGCTTAGTTATAAAATATCAGTTTCAAGAATGTAACCCTTACATATGTCGAGATATTAAGAGTGGTATGACTCTGTCCCCAAAAGTACATTTGAAATGGTCATAAACCACTGAACAGCCCTTTTGCCACTCTGTTGTAATTGGTCAGGGGTGCCTGTCACCGCCCCTTTGAACTCAGAGCTGATGGAGCTCTCAGTCTCGTTTTAACATCAGAGAAGTAACATCAAGGAAAGGAACATCTATCCATTGGAGACCGATCACACATGTTCAGCTTCTGAAACTAAGATAATACCAGGACTTTTTGAATGCAAGTATTTCCATTTCTAATTCTTAGCTATTCTTCTAAATTGCTGAATTGTGTCTCTATTTCTTTGTAACCCATTTTCTGTAAATATTTTTATTTGCACCAATCTTAACCGTTCTTATAATTAAACCTTATTTTGAAAAGTGTTAATTTTGTCTCTAAGCTCGTAAACGCAAACTGACCAAAAGAACCTGTCTCCTGAAAGAGCGCTACTGTTTAGGATAAATCAGCTGAACATTCCTGTCTGAGGTGACAGTGTGTGTTACAGATGGTTATTCTAAAGTCATAATTGGTATTTCTAAAATTACGAGCGTCCTCTGGGCTCATAACGTAGAGGTGGTGGCAGAGAAAGGGTTAATTGTTTAATTAGCCCGGTGACAATCGCTCTCAGTCTGCTGGCATCTAGATTGTGGTCCCGCAAGCTGGACAATCTGTGTGCTGGGTGCAGCTGAGAGAGGCATTGTTACGCAAGTGACGGCAGGGTGTGAGATTGCTTGGTCTTTGGTCACTAGTTGGATGAGAAGGCCAGGGGTCTGATACCCGCCACCGTCACAGAGGGGTATGTCTGTATATTAAGAACAGTGTACAGGTAAATAGGAGGGACTATATTAATAATGGAGCTAAGGAGTAGGTAGAATCCCTATGGGTAGAACTTCAAAGGGAAGCCACTATGGGGAAAGTAATAGTGGGCATATGCTATAGGCCCCCAAACCAGAGGGAGGAGGGGAGGCGGACCTCCTTTCACAGATTGGATTGGCAGCAAGGATGGGAAATGTAATTATAATGGGGGACTTTAATTATCCAGATATAGACTGGGCAGAAGGGGCCACGCATTCATCCAAGGCTCGGCAGTTCCTAAATTTCTTGCAGGATAATTTAATTGGTCAGATGGTGAACGCACCAACAAGAAACAATGCGTTTGACCTACTGATTACCAACAATACAGACCTGAGGACAGATATAGAAATACAGGGCAACTTGGGAAACAGTGACCATAGGTCAATTAGTTTCAGTATTAATCATAGTAAAAGGAAACACAAGGGTAATACAGTATAAGGACACTGAGTTTCAAAAGAGCCAACTTCCCAAAATTGCGCTCTTTGAAAGGAAATATCAAATGGGATAGAACCATAGGAACAAAGAACACAGAGGAAAAATGGGAGTGCTTCAAGAACATACTAAACAAAGGGATTGGCCAATGCATTCCAAAGGGGAATACATTTAAAAGAGCAAAAGCAAACCCAGGGTGGCTAAACTCCAACATAAAAATGCATATTAATACTAAGGAAAAGGCATTTAAAAAAATACAAGGCTGAGGGGTCATTGTCAGCATTCCAACAGTATAAAGAGTACAATAAGAAATGCACAGGCGAAATCAAGGCGGCTAAAATAGAACACGAGAGACATAGCAGAAGAGAGTAAAAAAACCTCAAGAAATTCTTTAAGTATATAAATAGTAAGAAAGCGAGGCCAGAACACATTGGCCCCATAAAAGACGAAGGGAATCTGGCCACAGATGACAGGGAGAAGGCGAAAGTGCTAAATAATTTCTTCTCTTCAGTCTTCACAAAAGAATTGGGGGGCTACACTAACCTAGCTAGTAATGCTAAATTAAATAATACACCTCAGGAAGTACCCCCATGGTTATCAGAAGATAGACTTAGAACTAAACTAGAGAAACTTAACATAAATAAATCACTGGGACCGGATGGCTTGCACCCAAGGGTTCCTAAGGAACTCAGCCAGGAGATAGCCAGACCATTATTCTTGATCTTTACAGATAGTCTACAGACGGGAATGGTGCCAGCTGATTGGAAAAAAGCCAACGTGGTACCAATATTTAAAAAAGGGCCGAGATATATCCAGGGTAACTATAGGCAGGTCAGCCTAACATCAGTAGACTGCAAGATTTTGGAGGGGATGTTAAGGGATTATATACAAGACTTTAGTAATGAAAACGGTATTATTAGTAGTAATCAGCATGCTATCATGAAAAAAACGTTCTTGCCAGACCAATCTATTAATCTTCTACAATGAAGTGAGTTGCCATCTAGATAAAGGAAGGCCTGTGGATGTGGAGTATCTGGACTTTGCAAAGGCATTTGACACAGTTCCCCACAAATGCTTACTGTACAAACAAAGGTACGTAGGTATGGATCATAGGGTGAGTACCTGGATAGAGAACTGGCTCCAGGGGAGAGTCCAGAGAGTGGTGATAAATGGGGAGAACTCAGATTGGGCGGGTGTGGTGAGTGGAGTCCCTGAAGGTTCTGTCCTGGGACCAATCCTGTTTAATTTAGAGATAGAAGAGGGGATATCCAGCACAATCTCGGTATTTGCGGATGATACTAAGCTAAGCAGGGCAATAACTTCTATGCAGGATGTGGTAACCTTACAAGCAGAGCTGAACAAAATAATGGGGTGGGCAACTACATGGCAGATGAGGTTTAATGTTGAAAAATGTAAGGTAATGCACATGGGCATCAGAAATACGAACACAAGGTACTCACTAGAGGGGGAACCTCTGGGTGAATCTAAGATGGAAAATGACCTTGGGGTCCTAGTGGACAACAGGCTTGGCACTGGCATGCAATGCCAAGCCACTGCAAGCAAAGCCAGCAGAATACTGACATGCATAGAAAGGGGAATTCACTCCAGAAATAAAGAGATTATTCTCCCACTCTACAAGACTCTGGTCTGGCCACATCTGGAGTATGTCGTCCAGTTCTGGGCACCGGTCCACAGAAAGGATGTGCTGGTACTGGGGAGAGTCCAGATAAGGGCAACAAAAATAATTAGGGGAATGAAGGATCTCAGCTATGAGGAAAGACTACAAGCATTGAACTTATTCTCTCTGGAGAAGAGACGCTTGAGAGGGGATATGATATCAATGTACAAATACTGTACTGGTGACCCTAGCGTAAGGAACAAACTTTTCAGAGAAAGAGAATACAACTAGACACGTGGCTACTCACTAAAACTAGAGGAAAAACGGTTTAACCTTAAAATACGTAGGTGGTTCTTTACTGTCAGAGCAGTGGGGATGTGGAACTCTCTTCCACAAGCAGTGGTATCAGCAGGGAGCATCCATAGTTTCAAAAAATTATTAGACAGTCACCCTAAAGACCACAATATATAGGGGTATACAAAGTACGGTTAACATCAAACACACACACACACACACATCATAGCTTGAGCTGGATGGACTGATGTTTTTTTTCAACCTCACTATGTAACTATGCAACCTGCCACCAGATGCAGCTTGTCACTTGCCACGTCACCTGCCACCAGATGCAGCTTGTCACTTGCTAAGTCACCTGCCTTCAGATGAAGCTTGTCGCTTGCCACGTCACCTGCCTTCAGATGCAGCTTGTCACTTGCCACGTCACCTGCCACCAGAAGCAGCTTGTCACTTGCTAAGTCACCTGCCTTCAGATGCAGCTTGTCACTCACATCACCTGCCACCAGATGTAGCTTCTCACTTGCTAAGTCACCTGCCTTCAGATGCAGCTTGTCACTTGCCACATCACATGCCACCAGATGCAGCTTGTCACTTGCCACATCACCTGCCACCAGATGCAGCTTGTCATTTGCCACATCACCTGCCACCAGATGCAGCTTGTCACTTGCCACGTCACCTGCCTTTAAATGCAGCTTGTCACTTGCCACATCACCTGCCTTCAGATGCAGCTTGTCACTTGCCACATCACCTGCCTTCAGATGCAGCTTGTCACTTGCCACATCCCCTGCCACCAGATACGAATTGGCACTTGACATAAAAAATTGATTGATGAGAGGACAATCAATTAAAAATATTGGGACTTTAAATGAAGGACTATCCAATATAGGAAAGAGTGCTTCCATCCCTATGCGGATTGTCCCTTGCCATGTCGCCTGCTAATGCATTGGTGGCAGCACAGATATGTGCATTGGTCCACTGAGCACAGAGGCAGGCCTTGGTGCATTGGTGGGTTCGGAGTGAGGGTGGAACAGCAGTGATGTGGAGCAGGCAGTGAGAGATGATGTCATCTTTCTGCTCGCCCACCGCCGCACCTCTAACAGTGCAGTCTTCGCGGCCTGGCTGCAAACTGGTCCATGACCTGGTCCCCCACTTTAAGGCACCGCCAACCCTTTAGTTTAAATAATTGATGGTTAGCCACAAAGAAAGGACCATCTCCCCACTATAATGCCTACATAGAAATAGTAGTTCTGTATTCTTTAGTGTGGGAGAATTCTGTCACGTCCATCTGCATTTTTACTTCTGATGTTTAAGGTAAGTCGTCGAGTCTTCACGTTTTATGTCATTAAAGGCTGGTTCACACTGGTGCAATGGCCGCATTGCTGTGCAGATCACATTCAATGTCTGTGCGTTCCGAATTCAGTCATACAAACTGTATGGCTGAATTTGCATCGCATTTGGACCAAACTCGTTCAAGACCCTTTTCTCTGCCCACACCACAAATCAGATTGCATGGGTGTGATTGATCTGGTGGTGCCATTAGCTTTGTATTGACACCCTCGGCAGTTCGCAGAGGGCAGGGTCAACAGCTGGCGATTCAGGTGCGATGCGGGAACCCTCACTGGATTTGCAGGGTTTCCCGCATCAAACCAGTGTGAACCGGCCCTAAAGGGGAATTCTCCACCATCCAAAATGCAGGTATGCAGAAAGTGTTTGAATCTCTTCTTGAGCAGGTCATTGAATTGAAGGATGAGTGCAAGTTTATATGCTTCTTAATCAGTGGTATTTAATTAAAATTCACAGAGGTCCAGTCATTAAAATTTTCCTTCAGTAGAGATCTGAATCGCATGTTTGTGCTATTATTCAGCCCCCCTTTACTTCAGAGTCCCCCCTTTTACATAATAGCCCCCTTCATATCACAGCCTCCCTTTACAACACAGTCCCCACTTTACATTACAGTGCCCCCCTCTTTAGCTCACAGTCCCCCCATCCCCTTTGCATCACAGTCCCCTACCCCTATTACACCACAGTTCCCCTTTACTTCTTAGCATTCCCTTTTACAATACGGTCCCCCTTTATATTACACAACTACCCTTTAGATCACAGTCCTTCCTTTTGCAATACAGCCCCCCCCCTTTTACAAAACAGTCCCTCCTTTTACAATACAGCCTTTTACATTACAGTCCATTGCAGCCCCCCTTACATCATAGCACCCCACTTTCTTTACATCAGTGTCATCAGTTTCCCCTTTCCAGTCATACCTTACATAGCAGGGTAGAGGGCAGGAGGCATGACAGGTCTGGATAGAGGGCGGGAGCTTTACAACTCCTTGGAACAGGTGGGCAATTGGTTGTTAGGACTGCTCAGTATTGTAGCAACCAGTCACTTGCTTGTTAATGTGAAAAGTGGGGCAGCTCCCACCCTCCATCCAGACCTGTTGCACCTCCTGACCTCTGCCATGCTGTAATGATGACAGCAGCAGCTGAGGGAAGAGAGGACACACAGGCAGCTGAATGGCACTGTCTGCTATTAAAGCGGAGTTCCACCCTGGAATTTTTTTTTTTTTTTAAAATACCCCCGGGACAGTCAGGGCTAGTGCATTCCACAATGGCTAGCCTCTGATCTGTCCCGGGTTGCACTTACCTGTTAGGACAAATACTTACCTTAAAAACGTCTTGTCCAGCGCTGCCATCTCAGATGTGGGCAGCTTGAAGCCAGCGAGATCCTCTTCGGCGTCCTCTTCCGCCTTCTTCGGTCCCACGATGCCCTGCGCCGGCCCCGACGTCACTTCCGGGTCGCATGCTTCATCCCTCCACAGCTTCTGGGCATGTTTAGAAGGGGAACTGACGTCGGGGCCGGTGTAGGCGCAATGATTCCTGGGAGCGATGACGTTCAGCTCCCAGGAATCATTGCAGAGCCAGGAAGTGACGACGGGCCGCCGCCGAGGAAGGAGGAAGAAGGAAGTAAGGTAAGTATATTTTCTTCGCTACGAGGTAAGTAAAAAAAAAAAAAAAATGCGATTATCCATTTCTTTTTCAGGTGACCAGGAGGTAAGTATAAAATTAGGGTGGAACTCCACTTTAAGTGATGCCTGTCCTAGGTGAATATAAGTTAAATTATGGCCTGATCTTATCTGATTGTGGTGTGAAAAGTTTGCTGTGATAGATGTGTGTCTGGTATTAACTCCTGATTGATCAATAGGCAAATTCTATACACACCCAACACAGTATAAAACAAGAGCACCTTGGGGGACACATGCCAGGACTGGAGCGATGTCAAACGTCACTTCCGCCCAACGGCTTTAAAAGACCAAATTTTTTTTTTTATTGCTTTTAAGGCTGCATTCACATGTCAGCTTATAATCGCGGGCAGAACCGCCGCGGTTCCGCCCGCGATTCGGAGATTTATTGCAAATCGCGGGACGCCTAGCGTTGCCCGTTGATTTGCAATAGCCCCCCAAACGCCGAGCGATGTTGCCGCGATTTACGCCCGCCGAATCGCGGCAACATCGCGCAAACAAAATCGCGGGAAGCAATACGCTCCAAAGAAGCTCTTGTACTTTTTTGGAGCGTATTGCGTCCCGCGATTTTGTTTGCGCGATGTTGCCGCGATTCGGCGGGCGTAAATCGCGGCAACATCGCTCGGCGTTTGGGGGGCTATTGCAAATCAACGGGCAACACTAGGCGTCCCGCGATTTGCAATAAATCTCCGAATCGCGGGCGGAACCGCGGCGGTTCTGCCCGCGATTATAAGCTGACATGTGAATGCAGCCTTAAGAGGACCTGTCCTGTCCTGCTTATTTCTATTACATGGGATTTTTACATTCCCTGTAATAGGAATAAAAGTGATAACATTTTTTTTTTTTTAAAAGGGATAGTGTAAAGTGTAAAAATAAAAAGTAAAATAAATAAGAAAAAAGCCCCTCCATCCCTCTGAGCTTGCGTGCAGAAGCGAAGGCATACGCAAGTCGCGCCCACATATGTAAACAGTGTTTAAACCACACATGTGAGATATCGCCGCGATCGTTAGAGCAAGAGCAATAGTCCTAACACTAGTTAGAGAGGTTGAAAAAGGACATCAGTCCATCCAGTTCAACCTATGATGTGTGTGTGTGTTTGCTTTTAGCCGTACATTGTATACCCCTGTATGTTGTACATTGTATACCCCTGTATGTTGTACATTGTATACCCCTGTATGTTGTACATTGTATACCCCTGTATGTTGTGGTCTTTAAGGTGTCCATCTAACAGTTTTTTGAAACTATCAATGCTCCCTGCTGATACGACTGCTTGTGGAAGAGAATTCCACATCCTTACCGCTCTTACAGTGAAGAACCCCTTACGCACTTTAAGGTTAAACCGCCTTTCCTCTAGTTTTAGTGAGTGGCCACGTGTCTTATTGTATCTCCTTTCTCTGAATAGTTTGTTCCTTATGCTCGGGTCACCAGTACAGTATTTGTACATTGATATCATATCCCCCCTCAATCGTCTCTTCTCCAGAGAGAATAAGTTCAGGGCTTGTAGTCTTTCTTCATAGCTGATGTCCTCCATCCCCCTAATTATTTTTGTTGCCCTTCTCTGGACTTTCTCCAGTTCCAGCACATCCTTTCTGAGGACCGGTGCCCAGAACTGGACAGCATACTCCAGATGTGGCCGGACCAGAGTCTTGTAGAGCGGGAGAATAATCTCTTTATTTCTGGAGTGAATCCCCTTTTTTATACATCCCAGTATTCTGTTGGCTTTGCTTGCTGCGGCCTGGCATTGCATGCCACTGCCAAGCCTGTTGTCTACCAGTACCCCTAAGTCCTTTTCCATCCTAGACTCACCCAGAGGTTCCCCCCCTAGCGAGTAGCTTGCTTTCTGGTTTCTGGCCCCCAAGTGCATTACTTTACATTTTTCAACATTAAATCTCATCTGCCATGTAGTTGCCCACCCCGTTATTTTGTTCAGGTCCGCTTGCAAGGTTTCCACATCCTGCATAGAAGAAATTGGCATGCCTAATTTAGTATCATCCGCAAATACTGAGATTGTACTAGATATCCCCTCCTCTAGATCATTTATGAATAAATTAAACAGGATTGGTCCCAGGACAGAACCCTGGGGGACCCCACTTTCCACACCCGCCCAATCCGAGTACTCCCCATTAATCACCACCCTCTGTACTCTCCCCTGGAGCCAGTTCTCTATCCAGGTACTCACCTTATGATCCATACCTATCTTCCTTAGTTTGTACAGTAAGCGTTTGTGGGGAACGGTGTCGAAGGCCTTTGCAAAGTCCAGATACACCACATCCACAAGGCTTACCTTTATCTAGGTGGCAGCTCACTTCATCATAGAAGGTTAATAGATTGGTTTGGCACGAACGATTTTTCATGAATCCGTGCTGATTAATACTTATAATACCGTTTTCATTACTAAAGTCTTGTATGTGGTCCCTTAACATCCCCTCTAATATTTTGCAGACTACAGATGTTAGGCTGATCGGCCTATAGTTACCCGGGATATATCTTGGCCCCTTTTTAAATATTGGTACCACGTTGGCTTTTTTCCAATCAGCTGCCACCATACCCGTCTGTAAACTATCCTTAAAGATCAAGAATAATGGTCTGGCAATCACCTGGCTGAGCTCTTTAAGAACCCTCGGGTGCAAGCCATCCGGTCCCGGGGATTTATTTATGTTAAGCTTCTCTAGTTTAGCTCTAAGTCTATCTTCTGTTAGCCATGGCGGCACTTCCTGAGGTGTATTATTTAGTTTGGCCTTACAAGCTGGGTTCGTGTAGACCCCCGATTCCTTTGTGAAGACTGAAGAAAAGAAATTATTTAACACTTCCGCCTTTTCTCTGTCCTCAGTGGCCATTTTTCCTTTATCATCTTTTATGGGGCCAATGTGTTCTGGCCTCGCTTTCTTACTGTTTATATACTTAAAGAACTTCTTGGGGTTCTTTTTACTCTCCTCCGCTATATGTCTCTCGTGTTCTATTTTAGCCGCCCTGATTTCATCTTTACATTCCTTATTACACTCTTTATAATGCTTAAATGCTGCCACTGACCCCTCAGTCTTGTATTTTTTGAAGGCCTTTTCTTTAGCCTTCAAAACTCTCAATCGTCTCTTCTCCAGAGAGAATAAGTTCAGGGCTTGTAGTCTTTCTTCATAGCTGATGTCCTCCATCCCCCTAATTATTTTTGTTGCCCTTCTCTGGACTTTCTCCAGTTCCAGCACATCCTTTCTGAGGACCGGTGCCCAGAACTGGACAGCATACTCCAGATGTGGCCGGACCAGAGTCTTGTAGAGTTCACTCACTTGACGCTCAATTGCACAACACTCACAATCTCACAGCCCAGTCAGTCGCACAACACTCCCAGTCGCACCACCCGGTCAGACGCACAACACTAAGTCGCACAGCCCGGTCAGACGCACAACACTGAGTCGCACAGCCCGGTCAGACGCACAACACTGAGTCGCACAGCCCGGTCAGACGCACAACACTGAGTCGCACAGCCCGGTCAGACGCACAACACTGAGTCGCACAGCCCGGTCAGACGCACAACACTCTCAGTCGCACAGCCCGGTCAGACGCACAACACTCTCAGTCGCACAGCCCGGTCAGACGCACAACACTGGGTCACACAGCCCGGTCAGACGCACAACACTAAGTCGCACAGCCCGGTCAGACGCACAACACTGAGTCGCACAGCCCGGTCAGACGCACAACACTGAGTCGCACAGCCCGGTCAGACGCACAACACTGAGTCGCACAGCCCGGTCAGACGCACAACACTGAGTCGCACAGCCCGGTCAGACGCACAACACTCTCAGTCGCACAGCCCGGTCAGACGCACAACACTCTCAGTCGCACAGCCCGGTCAGACGCACAACACTCTCAGTCGCACAGCCCGGTCAGACGCACAACACTGGGTCACACAGCCCGGTCAGACGCACAACACTAAGTCGCACAGCCCGGTCAGACGCACAACACTGAGTCGCACAGCCCGGTCAGACGCACAACACTCTCAGTCGCACAGCCTGGTCAGAAGCACAACACTCTCAGTCGCACAGCCCGGTCAGACGCACAACACTCTCAGTCACGCAGCCCGGTCAGACGCACAACACTGGGTCACACAGCCCGGTCAGACGCACAACACTAAGTCGCACAGCCCGGTCAGACGCACAACACTGAGTCGCACAGCCCGGTCAGACGCACAACACTGAGTCGCACAGCCCGGTCAGACGCACAACACTCTCAGTCGCACAGCCTGGTCAGACGCACAACACTCTCAGTCGCACAGCCCGGTCAGACGCACAACACTCTCAGTCGCACAGCCCGGTCAGACGCACAACACTGAGTCGCACAGCCCGGTCAGACGCACAACACTGAGTTGCACAGCCCGGTCAGACGCACAACACTCAGTTGCACAGCCCGGTCAGACGCACAACACTCAGTCGCACAGCCCGGTCAGACGCACAACACTGAGTCGCACAGCCCGGTCAGACTCAGTCGCACAGCCTGAGACCACTAGACCTCTGCAACTCTAAACTGGTACCAGGAGAGAGAGAGAGAGAGAGAGCCCAGCGCCGATCTAAGTGTAGCACAGCAGTACTTTATTAACACACAAATTTCAATGCTACTCACAAGAGGTGGATAAAAGCAGGCATCTTAAAATCAATAGGGGAAGGTCTCTGTAGTCACATCCACGGTGGAAGGTCCGGTCAGGCGGCAGCGCTGTGATGAGGGAGGACAGCCGATGGCCTCATGTGGGAGGCGGGGGACGTGCCGATCCTCTTTGGTGGTGATGCAGCGTGGGACCGCCGGTCGGATGGGTGTGACGTCACTTCCGGAGACACCAGGGGATCAAACGGCGACGCGTTGCGGAGCTCCGCTCCTTCTTCAGGCCGTGCGAGGGGCCATTTTGGTTGTGGTATTTATGCCAGTAGTCCGGGATAGGCAGTACGGTGGCTCAGGGGGGGACAGACTTGGGAAAGGCGAACCAGCAATGGGATATGTGTGCTGAACGAAGGGGGGAGGAGGCTAGAGAGCGGAGGAGGAGAAGTTTGGATGTGTGGGGAGGGGGGAGGAGGGGGATGGGGGGGGGAAATGTGCTGAATACACTGGATGTTATTGCATAGAGGCCAATGGAGGTGTGGCCATACAGAATGAATCTGTATGGAAAGGAGAGTAATGTGCATGGAGGGGCCAGATGTTGTTTTGGGTGCACTCGGGTGCGTGTATGGAGCGTCCCGTGGGATAGGGGCGCACTTGTCTCGGTGTCTGTGATTAGGACTATTATTATGATGTGGATTGGTATGTACAGGGTGTAAGGAAATGGCAGGAGTTTTTAAACATGAACAAACATCTACAGCAAGCTACTTTACAAATCACCTGACTGCAGATGACCTCGTTTCCCCATTCAGCTCTCATTTCTCTCTGCAACATGCCCTCTTTACCTCTCCTTTTCACAGTTGTACAGTATCTCACAAAAGTGAGTACACCCTTGACATTTTTGTAAATCTTTTATTATATCTTTTCATGTGACAACACTGAAGAAATGACACTTTGCTACAATATAAAGTAGTGAGTGTACAGCTTGTATAACAGCGTCAATTTGCAGTCCCCTCAAAATACCTCAACACAGCCATTATTGTCTAAACTGCTGGCAACAAAAGTGAGTACGCCCGAAGTGAAAATGTCCAAATTTGGCCCAATTAGCCATTTTCCCTCCCCAGTGTCATGTTACTTATTAGAGTTACAAGGTCTCAGGTGTGAATGGGGAGCAGGTGTGTTAAATTTGGTGTTATCGCTCTCACTCCCTCATACTGGCCACTGTAAGTTCAACATGGCACATCATGGCAAAGAACTCTCTGAGGATCTGAAAAAAATAATTTTTGCTCTACATAAAGATGGCATACGCTATAAGAATATTGCCAAGACCCTAAAACTGAGCTGCAGCACAGTGACCAAGACCATACAGCGGTTTAACAGGAAAGGTTCCACTCAGAACAGACCTCACCATGGTCGTCCAAAGAAGTTGAGTGCACGTGCTCAGGGCCATATCCAAAGGTTGTCTTTGGGAAATAGACGTATTATTGCTGCCAGCATTGCTGCAGAGGTTAAAATTGTGGGGGGTCAGCCTGTCAGTGCTCAGACCATACACTGCATCAAATTGGTCTACATGGCTGACGTCCTAGAAAAAAGCTTCTTCTAAAATTGATGCACAAGAAATCCTGCAAACAGTTTGCTGAAGACCAGCAGACTAAGGACATGGATTACTGGAACCATGTTCTGTGGTCTGATGAGACCAAGATACACTTATTTGGTTCAGATGGTGTCAAGCATGTGTGGAAGCAACCAGGTGAGGAGTACAAAGACAAGTGTGTGTTGCCTACAGTCAAGCATGGTGGTGGGAGTGTCCTGGTCTGGGGCTGCATGAGTGCTGCCGGCACTGGGGAGCTACACTTCATTGAGGGAACCATGAATGCCAACATGTACTGTGACATATTGAAGCAGAGCATGATCCCCTCCCTTCAGAGACTGGGCCACAGGGCAGTATTCCAACATGATAAAGACCCCAAACACACCTCCAAGACGACCACTGCCTTGCTAAAGAAGCTGAGGGTAAATGTGATGGACTGGCCAAGCATATCTCCAGACCTAAAGCCTATTGAGCATCTGTGGAGCAGGCGCGGGCTGGGCCGGGGGGCAAGGTGGCAATTTCCCCCCGGGCCGATCTGATCCCCCTTAGAAAAGGCCGCTCAGTATCTTGTGTCAGTCGGTACTCGATTGAAAATGGGAGGCGCTCAGGCACTTACACAGTCACACGCAACGCAGCGCTGACACTGTCTGTCACTTCTTGGAAGTTCCGGCGACTGCCCTGCCCTGGAGACCTGGTTGCTAGATCACCGCTTAGCGTCTAGCAACCAGTGCCGTCACGGTCTCCAGAGCAGAGAGGAGGACCCATGCAAAGCGCCGCGGTCAGCCGTCCTCCGCGCCGATTACTGGCCCCTGCCGCTCGGCCCCACCCACCTCCGGCTCCTCCCTCCATCCATCAACGTGCGGCCGATGCAGAAGAGAGGGCTGGCCTGGCCTGGTAAACTTACGGCGGCAAATCGGCAATCCAGATTTAAAGTGAAGTTACCTGCTGGCTGCTGCGGTGGACACAGTGTCTGTGAGGACGTGGTCGGGACTCGGAGAAGAATTTCCCGTGAGTGATGAAAAAAAAAAAAAGTGTCATGTGATGTGTGGACAACATGTGGAGCATTTTTTCCCTGTACTTACCCCCTGGCACTGTATACAGCCTGTATATTGATGTCTAGCTGTTCCTGGCACTATATACCTGTCTCATACCTGTATTATACAGGTATGAGACAACTATTTAGAGCCAGGAGCAGCTAGACATCAATATACATGCTGTATACAGTGCCAGTTAAAGAGGTTGTAAACCCTTTTTTTTTTTTCTTTTTGACCCTGCAAGAGAAAGACATAATGAGCTAGTATGCATCGCATATTAGCTCATTATGAAATACTTACCTTAGAACGAGCCCCCGCCGTGCCGCCCGCTTAGCTGGATGACGGGCGACATGTCCAGTCGCCCGTCTTCCGGGATCGCGGCATCCGGCCATCTGATTGGCCGGAGCCGCGGTGACGTCGTGCGGGAGCCGACGGTCATGGCACCGGACTCTGAAGGAACGGCACCAGCGGCCGTTCCTTCAGAGCGCATGCCCCATTGACGTCACTGGCTGCATGTAAGGTAGATATCTCCTAAACGGTGCATGTTTAGGAGATATTTACAGTACCTATAGGTAAGCCTTATCATAGGCTTACCTATAGGTAAAAGTGTCCGAGGAGGGTTTACTTCCATCTTAAAGAGGAAGTAAAGACCCCCAAAAAACCAAGAAAAAAAGCCCTGTAAAGAGAAAGGCATAATGAGCTAGTATGCATCGCATACTAGCTCATTGTGAAGTACTTACCTTAAAACGAAGCCCCCGCCGTGCCGCCACCTTAGCGACAGGACGGCGACATGTCCGGCCGTCCTGCTTCCAGGTTCGCATCCTCCGGCCATCTGATTGGCCGGAGGCGCAATCACATCACTCCCGCGCCTGCACGCGGGAGCTGCCGTTCACGGCACTGAGCTCTGAAGGAACGGCACGGGTGGCCGTTCCTTCAGAGCGCCTGTGCCGATGACGTCATCGGCAGTATGCACTGCAAATATCTCCTAAACGGTGCAAGTTTGGGAGATATTTATAGCACCTATAGGTTAGCCTTAATATAGGCTTACCTATAGGTAAAAATTTGTGAGGTGGGTTTACAACCTCTTTAAAGAGGAAGTAAACCCTCCTCTGACACTTTTACCTATAGATGATCCTATGATAAGGCTTACCTATAGGTACTGTAAATATCTCCTAAACATGTACCGTTTAGGAGATATTTACCTGACATGCAGCCAGTGACGTCACTGGAGCATGCGCTCTGAAGGAACGGCCGCTGGTGCCGTTTCTTCAGAGACCCGTGCCGTGACCGTCGGCTCCCGCGGCTCCGGCCAATGAGATGGCCGGATGCTGCGATCCTGGAAGACGGGTGACTAGACATGTCGCCCGTCATACAGGTAAGCGGGCAGCACGGCGGGGGCTCGTTCTAAAGTAAGTATTTCATAATAAGCTAGTATGCAATGCATACTAGCTCATTATGGGTTTCTCTTTCAGGTTGCAGCAAAAAAAAATAGTTTCATGGGTTTACAACCTCTTTAAAGGTATTGGGTCCCTGAGGTCCCCTAGGGCTCCCCCTTGTGTCATGGGAGCGTAAGCTGGCCGCAAAGGAGGAGGTCACATGTGTAGACCTCAGCCAGGGTTCATGCTGGGACTTGCAGTCCTTTGCTTTTGGGGATGTAATCCCCCCAAAAGTGAAGGACTACAGGTCCTAGCATAAGCCCCTCAGAGCTCAGCATGTGTCACCCACCACCGATCCCCCAACTAGTGAAGGACTACAGGAGCCACTCTTCCAGCTTAACCACTTCCAGACCACCCACCGCATATATAGTGTGGCAGGGCGGCCTGGCTGTGCAAAATCACATACCGATGCGTGATTTTGTGCACGGGTTCTAGGGGACGCGACACAGCGGGAGCCAATCAGCAGGTCACCTGCGATCATGCAGGAGAATGACAGAACGGCGCTCTGCCTTTGTAAGCAAGGCAGACGGCTGTTCTGTCACAGGAAGATGGAGATCTGTGTTTCAGCTGAGCTGAAACACAGATCTTTTTATTTTCTCTAGTACATCCATCCCCCACACAGTAAGAAAGCATTCCCTAGGAGCAAACTTAACCCCTTGATCACCCCTAGTGTTAACCCCTTTCCTGCCATTGTCATTTATACAGTAGCAGTGCATTTTTTAGCACTGATCACTGTATTAGTGTCACTGGTCCCCAAAAAGTGTCACTTTGTGTCAGATTTGTCCGTCGCAATGTCGCAGTCCCACTAAAAAGCTGGGCATGGATGGTGAGTTGATTCGGTAGTTCAACGGGCCACTTGACCGGACTTGACCCCCAGGCTTAAGGCTGCCAGCCCTCCCCTGCTGTGGAGCATCCTCAAATGGAAGGTGGAGGAGTGCAAGGTCTCTAACATCCACCAGCTCTGTGATGTCATCATGGAGGAGTGGAAGAGGACTCCAGTGGCAACCTGTGAAGCTCTGGTGAACTCCATGCCCAAGAGGGTTAAGGCGATGCTGGAAAATGATGGTGGCCACACAAAATATTGACACTTTGGGCCCAATTCGGATATATTTACTTAGTGGTGTACTCACTTTTGTTGCCAGTGGTTTAGACATTAATGGTTGTGTGTTGAGTTATTTTGAGGGGACAGCAAATTTACACTGTTATACAAGCTGTACACTCACTACTTTACATTGTAGCAAAGTGTCATTTCTTCAGTGTTGTCACATGAAAAGATATATTAAAATATTTACAAAAATGTAAGGGGTATACTCACTTTTGTGAGATTCTGTATCCTCTCTCCTTAAATTTTCTTTCCTCCACTCCTCTTCTCCACCCCACAATCTGTAAATATCACCCTCACTTCAGCCCTCTCCTTATTACTGCAATCATCACTTCCTTTAAATTCTAACCCCCACATACTAAAAAACCCCTAGGATGCTGAGGCATGTCCCCTCATAAACCGCACTCTGATATTACTTCCCTCACTATTCTGCTTCTCCTAACCTCTGAAAATATATATCCCCAAACCCTGGGCATCCTTTATTTAAAGCGGAGTTCCACCTAAAAAAAAAAAATGACATAAAAATACCCCCGGGACAGTCAGGGCTAGTGCATTCCATAATGCATAGCCTCTGAACTGTCCCGGGTTGCACTTACCTGCAAGAAGAAATACTTACCTTGAAAATGTATTGTCCAGCGCTGCCATCTCAGGTGTGGGCAGCTTGAAGCCAGCGCGATCCTCTTCTGCGTCCTCTTCCGTCCTCTTTGGTCCCACGATGCACTGCGCCGGCCCCGCCGTCACTTCCAGTGCCTGCGCGTCATCCCTCCACAGCTTCTGGGCATGCCCAGAAGCTGTTTAGAAGGGAATGACACGCCCGCACCGGAACTGACGTCGGGGCCGGTGCAGGCGCATTGATTCATGGGGGGCGATGACGTTCAGCTCCCAGGAATCATTGCAAGCCAGGAAATGACGACGGGCCGTGGCCGCCGAGGGGAGGAAGAGGAAGTAAGGTAAGTAGATTTTCTTCTAATCCAAGGTAAGTAAAAATAAAAAAAAATGTGATTATCCATTTCTTTTTAAGGTGACCCGGACCAAGAAGATGGACAGAAGTGTAATTTTAGGGTGGAACTCCACTTTAACTGTACCCAATGCACCCATCACCCTCTACCCTCTGGCAGCAGCTGCAATTCACAAAATTGAGTTTCTATTCCTCTTCTTCCCAAAAGCAGCCTCCCCTTCTCCTGTACCCTCTGGAATGCTTGCTCTGTCTGCAACAAACTCACCTCTGTGTCACCGATACCTGGCTTCATGAATTAGACACTGCTTTTACTGCTTTCCTCTCCTATGGTGGCCTTCTCTGGATTCACTCCCCTAGACCTGGTGGATGCAAGGGAGGTAAAGTGGGAATCCTCCTATCCCCACAGAGCACCTTCCAGGTTCTTCACTCTCCTCCCTCTCATCATTTGAAGCTCATTGTTCACGTTTATTTTCTCCAATTTCCTTAAGAATTGCTGTGCTCTACCGGCTCCCTGGAACTAGACTTTCTCTCTTCTGAAATTCACACAATCATTCTCAGCGACTTCAGCATCCCTGTCAATGAAGACTTCAATCAATATAAATCAGCCCTTTTAAAAATAAAATTCTTGCATCCGCACTGCCAAGCAGACCTCTTTTATCACTTTAATTAACACCTTCTCATTCAGTCCCCATCAACTCTTCTCTACCTTTAACTGTACTTTGTCCTGCACTGCCTCCACCCTCTAACTCACTCACTTCCCAGGAGTTCGCCAATCACTTTAAAAATATGATTGATTGGTACAATAAAAACTCTTATTCAAACCCTGCTACCATAGACGAGGTTGCTAAACTTATTTTTAACGCCCACCTAACCACCTGTTCCCTGGATCCAGTTCCCTCTCTGCGGTCACCCTCTGACTCTATCCTTCATTCTCTCACCCACATCTTTAATCTCTCCCTCTCTTCTGGCATCTTCCCCAACTCTCTAAAACAAGCATTAGTCACCCCCATACTTAAAAAACCTTTCTTGGACCCCACCAACCTTAACGTATGCTCCATCTCCTTGCTCCCCTTTTCCTCCAAACTCCTTGAACGTCTGGTCTGCAACCAACTGAGCGACCACCTTATTAAGACCTTAAGTCTGGATTTCGCCCTCAACATTCCACAGAAACTGTTTGTCTGTGTTTGCAGCGCTGCTATAAAGTGTTAACGTGCATATATACCATCAAATGCAATAAAATTCATAGGTGCATAATAAAATTCATAAGTGCAAAATAAATAGAAACTGCATAATAAAATATATCATCAAGTGCAGTTGTGCTGTGCTGAATGACTTGTTAAATATCACCAAAAAAATGCAACAATAAATGCTCATATACAGTCCATTATAAAAGTCCTTTTTCAAATTATAAAGTGCTGGTGCTCATCCGTGTTGCTTGTGGGGTCTCCCCCTTTGTGGATGTACTTACCACAATCTTGCTTAAACAGAGCAGGAAATAATGATCATGATGATCCTTGGATTCATTGATAATTGCTAGAGATCCAAAAGACTCCTTTTCCTCTTTAGATGCTCCCAAGTGTCCTCATAAAAAGAAAAGACTTTCCATAGTGAAGCCCGTTTAAAAATTCAATTTATTAACCACTTTACAACCGGAGGATTTTGCTGTCTTCCGTCCAGGCCACTTTTTGCGATTCGACACTGTGCGACTTCAACTGACAATTGCGCGGTCGTGCGACGCCGTACCCAAACGAAATTTACGTCCTTTTTTTCCCACAAACAGAGCTTTCTTTTGGTGGTATTTGATCACCTGTGCGATTTTTACTTTTTGCGCTATAAACAAAAAAAGAGCGTTTATTTTAAAAAAATAACAATATTTTTCACATTTTTTTATATGAAATTCCCCCCAAAAAAGATGTAAAAACCAATTTTTTTAAAAGTTTTTGGCCAATTTGTTTTATGCTACATATGTTTGGTAAAAAAAATCACAATAAGCGTATTTTGATTGGTTTGCGCAAAAGTTATTGCGTTTACTAACAAAGGGAAAGATTTCTGTCATTTTTGGTGTTTTTTTTTTTAACGCGTAATGGCGGCGATCTGCGATTTTTTTTGCGGGACTGCGACATTGCGGCGGACAGACCGGACCCCTGACTGACATTTTTGACACTTTTGGGGGTACCAGTGACATTACTGCAGTAATCAGTGCTATATATATGCACTGTTACTGTAAAAATGACACTGGCAGGGAAGGGGTTAATTTTATTGGAGAGGGAGGGGTTAATGTATGCCTGGTGCTTACTGACGTGTAGGGGGGGAGGTGACTATGTGATTCATGGACAGATCGGATGTCCAGCTATGCTGAACAGTCCGATCTGTCACTCCCTGTCACTATGGAGATCCGCCCGCTGTGTTTACACACAGCGGGCGGATCTCCAGACTCGATCCCCGACGATCGGGTAAGAGCAGCGGCGATCGCCGCTGCTCCTCCCCTGGCCCGACTCCCGCTGTGAATGAAAACAGCGGGAGCGAGCCTCCGGCGGCGCGCAAGCGCCGCCCAGAAGGGGGAGTGTCCAGTCACGTTAATACTACGTGGCTGGACGATAACGAACCACTCTGCCGCAGTAGTATTACTGTGAGCGGTTGCAGAGTGGTTAAGGTTAACAGACAATGGGATACTCACAAACATAGTAATATAAAAGACATGAAGTACACTCGGCTCGGTGGTTAGCTGCTCCCGCAGCGTGCGCTTCACCGACCGGATATCATGTGACAGGGCGCTCGGCCAATGGCTAGACGCGTTTCGCTGTTGGAGATGGTACAATAAAAAGAAGGATCTTGTGGGAACTACATTGACACTAGTTTTGTTGCTTTAAATAAAATACCTATTTTCAAAATCTAAACCTATCTCTGTTAGTTTTATTAACGGTATTCCGTTATCTTCTGGTCCAATTACCAATCAGACACAAGCACTCCTTGCTACTGCTAACGAGTCTCATGCTGAGACCACCACTTTTGATGTATTACCTTCACCACATTTTCCCATTATTTTGGGACTTCCCTGGTTACACATACATCAACCAATCATTGATTGGAAAACACGGACTTTAACCTTCCCCTCTCACTACTGCGAGACCACGTGTAACCTTCAATCATATAAAAAAATCCTGTCCATGGTGTCAGATGAAATTTCACCACCACCATGTTATCAGGATCTATCAGAAGTCTTCCTTGAGAAAAATGCTCAAGTATTGCCTCCCCATAGGGACTACGATTGTTCTATTGATCTACTCCCTAATAGTAAACTACCTTTCGGTCATGTTTATCCTCTTTCTCAGGATGAACTTTCTCATCTCAAGGAATACTTGGATGAGAATTTAGCGAAAGGGTTTATTAGACCCTCTACTTCTTCCACAGCTGCAGGACTTTTCTTTGTCCGCAATAAGGATTTAAGTCTCAGGCCTATTATTGACTATAGGCAATTAAATACCATTAAATACCATTACAATAAAGGATCGCTATCCTTTACCTCGCATTCCCGAACTCATTGAACAAGTGCGCGGAGCTACCTACTTTTCAAAATTGGACCTAAAAGGGGCATACAACCTCATCCGAATCCGTAATGGGGATGAGTGGAAGACGGCATTCAGAACCAGATACCGATTATTCGAATATCTAGTGATGCCTTTTGGGTTGTGTAATGCTCCCGCAGCATTTCAGCGATTCATAAATGACATCTTCAGAGACTTACTTGATGTTTGTGTTGTGGTATATCTGGATGATATACTCATTTATTCTCAGTCCTTGTCCGAACATGTAAGACATGTAAGACTTGTGCTATCCAGATTACTCGCACACAATTTATACATAAAATTGAAAAAATGCCTATTTCATAAGGAAGAAGTACTATTCCTAGGATACAAGAACGGTATCAAGATGGATATGAGCAAGATATCGTGTATATTGGATTGGCCTGTACCAACAACTCGTAAGGCATTACAACGATTCCTTGGATTTTCAAACTTCTATAGGAACTTCATCAAGAACTTCTCTTCTATTGTGAGACCGCTCACACAACTTACAAGTGTAAAGAAACCATTCAAATGGTCTGAAGAAGCAAATAAAGCTTTCCGCTTGTTAAAATCAAGCTTCACTTCTGCTCCCATACTACGCCATACAGACCCATCCCTCCAATACATCCTGGAGGTAGATGCGTCAAATATGGCTGTAGGAGCAGTTCTTTCCCAACGACCAACGAATACTTCACCACTCCACCCAGTTGCTTTTTTCTCTAAATCACTAAGTAGCCCAGAGGTGAATTACCCAGTGGGTGAAAAAGAGTTGCTTGCCATAAAACTGGCACTAGAAAATTGGCGACATTTACTTGAAGGTACTCGATTGCCAATACTCATATATACAGATCATAAGAATCTCCAATACCTTCAGACCAACAAGACTCTTTCCCACCGGCAGGTACGTTGGTCATTATTCTTCCTAAGATTCAACTTCCTAGTGACCTACACGCCTGCAGATAAAAACAAAAAAGCGGATGCGCTATCACGGCTAACCGAAGATAACTGCGCCGAAATCCCTTCACTTCCTATAATACCCCATGACCGTATTATTGGTGTTGTTCGTTCCTTGAAGGAAGAGATTCTGCACAGTATAGGACTGGATTCACCACCACCACAACTAAGTGCTGATGCAGAAGGCTTCCTCTACTTTAACGACAAACTCTACATACCTCCTGGTATGCGTACCAAGATCTTGGAATTATCACATGACGTACCTATGGCAGGACATATGGGTATGACTAAGACATTAAATTTGCTCACCAGGCAATTTTGGTGGCCTGCTATGAAGACGTCTGTACAAAAATTTGTTTCCTCATGTGACATCTGTGCAAGGTCCAAAATTGACACTACAAAACCATCTGGTCTACTTTGCAGTCTACCAATACCCAAAGTTCCATGGGAAGTTATGTCCTTAGACTTTATAGTAGAATTACCACCTTCCAAAGGATTTACTACCATTCTAGTGTCAGTGGACCATCTGACAAAGATGGCACATTTCATTTCTATTCGCAGACTACCTTCATCTAAGGAAACAGCGGAATTACTAGTGAAACATGTGTTCAAGCTACATGGAATTCCAAAGACTCTTTTATCTGACCGAGGTTCACAGTTCATCTCCAAGTTTTGGCAAGCTCTATGTCATATACTACGAATTGAGCGAAAACTTACTTCTCCCTACCACCCTCAGACCAATGGACAAACTGAAAGAGTCAACCAGTGCATTGAACAATATTTGCGTTGCTACACCTCATACCTACAGGATGATTGGGTGGACCTCCTCCCTCTGGCAAAATTTGCTTACAATAACGCAACCCACAGTACTACTAAGCAAAGTCCATTCTACCTAAACTATGGGTTTCATCCCACACTTCTTCCACCACGCATACTGCCATCAAGTAACCCAGTAGCCTCTGACTATCTTACCCAAATAAAAGACTCTCTGGGTTTACTTAACACCACCATCTCACATGCTCATAGCCAACAAAAAAGGTACTACGACCTCCGTAGAAGACCTTCTCCTCAATATGTTATTGGGGATCTCGTTTGGCTATCTACGAAAAACTTAAGGTTAAAGATCCCCAGTAAAAAGCTTGGGCCTTTGTTTCTAGGACCTTTCCCAATTGAGAAGCTCATTGGGAGAGCTGCAGTTCAACTCACCTTACCGGCAGATCTTAAAATACACCCCATCTTTCACGTGTCGCTACTGAAACCACATGTTCCCAACCAAGGAATAAGACCTACCATCTCGCCTCCACCTCCAGTACAAGTTGAGGGCGGAGAAGAATTTGAGATTAAGGAGATTTTGGATTCTCGTATCCACAGAGGGAAACTCCAATATCTCATAAGATGGAAAAACTATGGACCCCAAGACAACACCTGGTTGGATACTTCTGACGTTCACGCTCCCAGGCTTATACGAAGGTTCCACTCCAAATACCCGTAGAGACCAGTGCTATAGGCCTTCCGGAGCCGGCCTTAAGGGGGGGGGTACTGTAAGATTCTGGTACCTTCGGTACCCTTCCAGCCCATTTCTTTCGCATTGCGTTCCACCATTTAGGTAGGTGGAACGCATATAGCTACCTGTCCCTTTAATTCTCATGACGTCATCACTAGGCGCCGCTCTGAGCGGCTATTTCAATCGCCGGCTTTCACTCACAAGGTGTTCGTGCAAACCGCTTGTTATACAGCCTTGTCTGACGCTGCCGAAGCCTCCAGCTATTTCCCCAGTATCTGGATAGACCGGAGTCTCGCTACTTGATCCTGTATCTCGCTACTGATCCTGTATCTCGCTACCTGATCCTTATCTCATTACCGGACCCCTCATCTCTCTAAACCAACTAGTGATAAGTACCCAACAGGGGATTCCTTCCTATCAACTTACACTATCTATTCTTGCATACTAAAGACTGTTGCTATCTATGCATTACTATTTCTATCATCTGCACTGTTACATAGATTGCTAGCTCTTGAGTCTACTACCATCTATATCCTTGCACTGAGTTAGCAATTCCTGTACACTTCATCTGCTGTCCCCTACCACCTGTTAATTGTACATGATTGCTAACCTATCTGCATACTATCTATCACCATCTGTTAACACTCCTGAACATTACTATTGAGTGCCTATCATTGATATCACTACTCACGCCTGTCCTTTCAGCACATCACCTCTATACTATCGTATACAACCTATCACTCCAGGAACATCTTATCTGAGTGCCTGTATATTTGCATGCTGAGGCAGGCTGGGCCACAATGATGAGTCTGGAGAGTTGGATATGGTGATTCAACACATCTCTACACGACTACTGAGTGGAAATTCTGCAGCTGCAAATCCAGTTCACTAAACAAACGCCGGAGCGTTACACTCTGTCAAGATCAGTGGCACAACCATCAACCAATCCCCACACACCAGGGTGCTAGGTGTTATCCTTGACTCTGAACTATCCTTTCGGCCACACATCCAATTGCTTTCCAAAGCTTGCTGCCTCAACCTTGGCAACATCTAAAAAAACACGCCCCTTCGTAACCAATGACACCACAAAGCTCCTAATTTACTCTCTGGTCATCTCTCACTTTGAGTACTGTAACGCTCTCCTTTTTGGCTTACCTTTAAATAGCTACTCAACATAGTGAAATATAATCAGCGCAAACAGCTAAAATATATGTGAAAATGTCTTCCAATATTTATCATTTGCCTAATAACATAGGCTGAGACTGCTGCTAACACCTTCTTGAGTGTGTGCACCAAACTTGCCTCATAAACATAAAGTGCAAAATATAAGTGCAGCACAATTACATATTAGGTACAACATACATGAAACAAACAAAACACTCAAATAGACGATGTGATAAAAACAGTGTCGATTTCCCAGATATAAGAGCTCCACCACTGTTGCAAACATAAAGTGACAGTTCATATAGTAACATCAATGTGTTCGGTGCCCACCACCTTGTAACGCTCCTGCGTTTTTATACGGTGTGGATTTTCAGCTGCAGAAATAGTTCCACGTCAGCAGTCATGTAAGAGATATGCTGAGATACCATTCCCAACCTCAATGACTCATCAAGAAATAATAGTACAAACCTTAATGTGATCAGTAAGGTAGGTACGAGGTTTTAGCAAAAAAAGTAACTCACATGCGTTTTTAAATTCGCGAAATTTTTTGCGATCGCCTGTAAATACCAAAGGGGGATTTATCTTGGGTTCAGGGGACTGAGCAGAGGTAAGTTGTGTCAGTCTAATTACCTGCTGCGACAGAGCCTGATTGTCTTCTTTTAATTCAGCAAGTGCGTGTATTAACGCAGATACTTGCTGTTTTAATTGTGTCACCTGAGTGGTTATTTCTGGAACTATTTCTGCTGAATCCATTTTTAGGTTCGTTCAATCTGTAACGCTCCTGCGTTTTTATACGGTGTGGATTTTCAGCTGCAGAAATAGTTCCACGTCAGCAGTCATGTAAGAGATATGCTGAGATACCATTCCCAACCTCAATGACTCATCATGTGTGGAAGGTCTTATTTCAGCCAGTAAATACACACAATTAGCAAGCTGGTTCCTAGAGTGACTTTATGCATGTGGTAACACAATGATGAAGGTTGAGGGATAGGTTGAGTGGAGGTGGTAGGTGATAGACACTTGAAGGTGAGACAGTAGCAGATGGATGCAGGAAGGTTTAGCAATGTTGTATGATAGCAGATGATAGAATAGCAGGTGGACATACAAAAGAGATCAACCCAGTGCAGAAAAGTAGCAGTAGTCTCAAGAGCTAGCAATCTAGTTTATGCAGATGTGATAAACAGTCTCTACTATGCAGAGCTAGATAGTGTAAGCTTAGTATAAGTTTATAGAGAATTCCCCTGCGGGGTACTTAGCACTATTAGCGATACAGCCGAAGGGTGGTTCAGGAGAGGCGGATGATCCAGTAACGGGATACAGGGATCAGCGCAGCGAGGTTCCGTCAGCGAAGTAAGCTTGCAAGCATGGAAGCTTCAAGCAAGGTTAGCATCCAGATAAGGGTGTTTGAACGAACACATGTGAGTGAGAACCGACGCCTTAAATAGCCATCTAGTCCGGCGCTGAGTGATGACAGCTCCAGTCTTAAAGGTGTATGCGCACCTTTCCAAAAGTAAATGGTAGGGCGCATACACTTGTGGAAAGTGTAATTTAGGGTACCAAAGGTACCGGAACATTACAATACCCCCCCCTTAAGGCCTGCTCCTGAAGGCCTCTGGAGCTGGTTTGTCTGGGTATCTCAGTAAATGAAAAAACAATCAGCGCAGACAGGTAAGTGTAGCTAAACTAGATGGAAATGCCAGCTGAACACCGACCCAGGACACACAGCAAAAAAATCCCAGAGAGATATGACAGACAAAATGATGCAGCGCAAATCCTGTAAATAATGGCATAAGAAATAAAGAGTCCCAAAAAGATGAAAGAGACAGTTCCTTAGGTCCAATCTGTGTTGAAAGAGGATATAGGAGACAACGACTCCACACAGTGATCTCCCTCCACCATAAAGCACACTGATGCCCTCACCTCATGATTCGACCACTGTGTTACCAGAGGTCAAAAATCGCAGTGTCAATCCACATCAATAAGCAGGCTTCAGGTACATTCGTATACACTCCTTGATAACTAAGGACCAGATAGGACTCACAGACCGGATTCCCCAAATGTAGACATTCCGAGGTATAAATGAAAGAAGAAAACCTCTAAGTGCAGACTGCCAGTACTAAACTTCATTTAATAAATATAGTATGCACTTACATGGTAAACGATAAACACAGGCACATCAGTACAGGTGCACATCGATAAGACTTCAGCGTCGTGGGCTGTGCATGCCAGCAGCCAGCCACACACGCTCGGAAGTCGGAACAGCAGCAGCAGCGGGTGACGTCAGACGGATGCGGCTCAACCTCCCGTACGTACGTTACGTCCACCGGGACTTCGTCAGCGGGGGTGGAGCCTATCAGTCACCAACATGATTATATAACCTGACGCTGCTCACATGATCTTGAGGACGTACTTGACAAAACACTGAGGACATCTAGTGGTCAATGTCAAGTATTACATCCTTCAAGTAAAAGAACCCACAAGGTCTCTTATAAATACTAATGTCTCATGGTCAATTTGTAAAAAACTTTTTTCCATATCCCAGACAGTTAAAAGACCTGACATCAACCGCTGCTGTAATAAATAACACATGTATATATCTTTACAAATGAAGGCACATACATATAATGTAAAAATACCCACACTGTTAAAAACACATAAAAACACATAAAAAAATATATGTATAAAAAGTTCATATAAAATCAGAAACAAATATAAGATATAAAAAAAGAAAGAGTCAATCACCTATCCGAAATAAAACAATTAAGGTCAAATTCAACATTTAACCCTGACGGATGAGAAACTTTAGTTTCAAATATCCAGTAAGATTCCCTTTGACTCAGGAACCTAACAAAATGTCCTCCCCTCCAGTGCCTATTCACCCTCTCTATGCCCCAAAACCGCAAGCCTCTGGGGTCACGATTGTGCACCATCCTGAAATGTTTGGACACACTATGGGTTTTCAGGCCTTTCTTGATGTTACTCACATGTTCGCCAATGCGAACCTGCAATGCCCTGGAAGTTCTGCCGACATACTGGAGGCCACAATCACACTCCAGCATGTAGACAACTCCCTGGGTCTGGCATGTGATCAATTCCCGTATTGGATAGACCTTATTTGTGGCAGATGCTGAAAATTCCTTCCGCTTCTTTACATTGCACTTGGAATGCCTGCAAGCTCGGCATCGCCCACAAGCATAGAAGCCTGATAAAAAAGTAAAGAGTTTATTTTCTTTAACCACTGGAGGGTCCACCACTCCAGGAGCCAGTACATCTCTCAAGGTTCTGGCCTTTCTGTAAATGAAATGGGGACGGGAAGGTAAAACTGGACCTAAATCCCGATCCTTTAACAAAATGTCCCAATGCTTGGCCACTATCTTTTCAAATTGTTTGAATTGTATGTTGTAATCCAAAACCATCCTGAAATCCTGAGCATTTGCTTTATTCTTAGGTGGACCAGAGACAAGGGCACCCCTGTCCATATCTGCCACTCGAGTAATTTCTTTCTCAAGATCAGCTTGGTTGTAACCTTTCTGCACAAACTTTTTGGATAACTGTGCGGATTGTGATAAAAAATCCACTTCAGAGGAACAGTTCCTCCTCAAACGGACGAACTGCCCCCTGGGGATATTACAAAGCCAAGCTTTGTGGTGACAACTACTCAATGGAATGTAACCATTCCTATCGGTAGGTTTGAAGTAGCTGCGTGTCTTGATAACATTCTCCTCTCTGAAAATCTCTAAATCCAAAAAGACAATCTTTTCCGGATTGGTATTCCAAGATAGAACAATGTTCAGATCTCGCATGAAAATTGCGGATTAATCTAGGGGCATGTATGTCAGAGGTGTTTAGCCAGGTGTCGTCTTGGGGCCCGTAGTTCTTCCATCTAACCAAGTACTGAAGTCTTCTTCTGTAGATACGAGAATCCAGAATCTCTTTTATCTCGTATTCTTCTCCACCTTCAACTTGTACAGGAGGGGGAGGTGGAATATTAGGCCTTATTCCTTGGTCCGGAACATGGGGTTTTAGTAGCGACACATGGAAAATGGGATGGATTTTTAGGTCCATTGGCAATGTAAGCTGCACTGCAGCTTTTCCAATAAGTTTCTTGATTGGGAAAGGTCCCAAGAACAGAGGTCCAAGCTTTTTGCTAGGGATCTTCAGTCTCAAGTTTTTTGTTGAGAGCCAAACGAGGTCCCCGATAGTATACTGTGGAGAAGGTCTTCTACGAAGATCATAGTACTTCTTTTGTTGACTGTGAGCGTGTGCAATGGTAGTATTTAGTAAACCCAGAGAATCCTTTATTTGGGAAAGATAGTCTGAGGCTACTGGGTTATTTGAAGGAAGGATGCGTGGAGGGAGAATAGAGGGATGGAACCCATAGTTCAAGTAGAAAGGACTCTGCTTGGTTGTACTGTGAGTTGCGTTGTTGTAGGCAAATTCTGCCAGGGGGAGAAGATCCAACCAATCATCCTGTTGGTAAGAAGTGTAACAACGTAAATACTGCTCGATGCATTGGTTGACTCTTTCAGTCTGTCCGTTGGTCTGCGGATGGTAAGGAGAAGTGAGCTTCCGCTCAATCCGTAGTATGTGGCATAGTTCTTGCCAGAATTTAGAAATAAATTGGGATCCACGGTCAGACAAAAGAGTTTTTGGGATACCATGTAATCTGAAGACATGTTTCATCAGGAGTTCTTCCGTTTGTTTGGACGAAGGTAGTCTGCGAATAGCAATGAAATGTGCCATCTTTGTCAGATGGTCCACTGACACCAAGATGGTATTAAATCCTTTGGAAGGAGGCAATTCTACGATGAAGTCCAATGACAGAACCTCCCATGGAGTTTGGGGTATTGGTAGACTGCATAGTAGACCGGATGGTCTCGTAGTGTCAATTTTGGACCTGGCACAGACATTGCATGAAGAGACGAATTTTTGTATAGATGTTTTCATGTCAGGCCACCAGAATTGCAGAGAAATCAAATTGAAAGTCTTTGTCATACCCATATGTCCTGCCATAGGCACATCATGCGATAATTCCAAGATCTTGGTGCGTAGGGTAGGTGGTATGTAAAGTTTGTCGTTGTAGTAGAGGAAGCCTTCTGCATCGGTAGTTAGTTGTGGTGGGGGTGAATCCAACCTTATACCATGCAGAACCTCTTCCTTCAAGGAACGGACAACTCCAATAATGCGTTTGTGAGGTATTATAGGAACGGAAGGAATTTCAAAGTAGTTTTCTTCAGTTAGTCGTGATAGTGCATCCGCCTTTTTGTTCTTATCTGCAGGTGTGTAGGTCACTAGGAAGTTAAACCTTAGAAAGAATAGTGACCATCGTACCTGTCGATGCGAGAGAGTTTTACTAGTCTGAAGATATTGGAGGTTTTTATGGTCCGTGTATATAATTATTGGTAATTGGGTGCCTTCGAGTAAATGTCGCCAATTCTCCAGAGCCAATTTTATAGCAAGCAGTTCCTTCTCACCCACGGGGTAATTTATCTCGGGACTGCTCAGGGATTTAGAAAAAAAGGCGACTGGATGAAGTGGTGAAGTGGGGGTAGGTCGTTGGGAGAGTATTGCTCCTACTGCCAGGTTTGACGCATCTACCTCCAGAATGTATTGGAGGGATGGGTCTGGATGGCGTAATATGGGAGCGGAAGTAAACCTTGTCTTTAACAAGTGGAAAGCCTTATTTGCTTCTTCTGACCATTTAAATGGTATTTTTATGCTAGTGAGCTGTGTGAGGGGTCTCACAATAGCAGAAAAGTTTTTTATGAACTTCCTGTAGAAATTTGAAAATCCCAGAAATCGCTGTAGCGCCTTGCGTGTAGTTGGTGTAGGCCAATCCTGAATGCAGGATATTTTACTCATGTCCATCTCGATTCCCGTTTTGGATATGATGTAGCCTAGAAAGAGTACCTCATCTTTATGGAACAAGCATTTCTTCAGCTTCACATAAAGATTATGTGCAAGCAATCTCGATAATACAAGTCTTACATGTCTTATGTGTTCAGACAGGGTCCGTGAATATATAAGTATATCGTCCAGATATACCACAACACAGACATCTAGTAAGTCTTTAAAAATATCGTTTATAAATCGTTGGAAAACTGCAGGGGCATTGCATAGGCCGAATGGCATCACAAGATATTCGAACAATCCGTATCTAGTTCTGAACGCAGTCTTCCACTCGTGTCCATCACGGATTCGAATGAGATTGTATGCTCCTTTCAGGTCTAATTTTGAAAAATAGGTAGCTCCACGCACCTGCTCAATGAGCTCAGGGATAAGCAGTAGAGGATAGCGATCTTTTATTGTGATAGCATTCAATTTCCTGTAGTCGATGATAGGTCTGAGACTTGAATCTTTATTGCGAACAAAAAAGAGTCCTGCTGCTGTGGAAGAAGTGGAAGGTCTAATAAAACTTTTCCAAGTTCTCATCCAAATAGGTTTTGAGATGGGCAAGTTCATCCTGTGAAAGAGGATAAACATGACTGAACGGCAATTTGCTATTTGGGAGTAGATCAATGCTACAATCATAGTCTCGATGAGGAGGTAATGCTTGAGCATTTTTCTCAAGAAAAACCTCAGAAAGATCCTGATAACATAGTGGTGCAATCTCATCTGTCACCACAGACAGAATCTTCCCGGAAAACGGGAGGTTACACGTTTCCTCGCAATAACAAGAAGGGAAGGTCAAGGACCGTTTCTTCCAATCTATGGTTGGTTGGTGTGTGTGCAACCAGGGAAGTCCCAACACAATGGGAAAGTGGGGTGATGGTATTAAATCGAAGGTAGAAGTCTCCCTATGAGACTCGTTAATAGTGACTAGAAGTGCTTGTGTCTGATCAGTGATCGGACCAGAGGATAACGGAACACCGGTAATAAGACTTACTGAGACAGGTTTGAGTTTAGAAATAGGAATTTTATTTAAAGCAGCAAAACATATATCCATATAATTTCCACAAGATCCTGTGTCAATCATGGCCTTAGTAGTAATCCTGTTCTGGTCCCACTGTAATGTCAAAAAAACAGAAATGTAGGGGTTAGTGAATGAAGTTGTCAATCCTCCTAGAGAGACATGTGAACACTCACCCTTCTTTTTGTTGACTAGGGGACAGACGTTTATCTTGTGATCCGGGGATGCACAGTACAAGCAGAGATTTTCATTTCCTCTTTTTCCATAGTTGATAGCGGTGGGCGTATGGTTCCTACCTCCATAGGAACGGCCAGACTCCGAGAGGAAACGGATAATGGCATTCCCATCTTTTCAGCCTTTCTTTCTCGTAGTCTTCTATCTATGGTAATACTGAGTTGTATTAATGCATCCAGGGTTTTTGGCAGATCCGCTCGGGCGAGCTCGTCCTTAACGGCTTCTGATAGGCCAAGCCTAAATTGGGTTTTCAGAGATGCATCATTCCATTCTGAATCAAGGGTCCATCTCTTGAACTCTGCGACAAAGTCTTCCACAGGCCTCCTTCCTTGTTTCAAGGATCTTAACTGAAGATCAGCAGTACTCTGCCTATTGGGGTCATCATATAGGCTAGTGAGCTCTGCCAGGAACAAGGCATAGGAGTTGAGAAGCTGGTCGTTTTTCTCAAAAAGAGAATCTGCCCAGGCTCGAGGATCGCTTGATAGGTAAGAAATAATAGTACAAACCTTAATGTGATCAGTAAGGTAGGTACGAGGTTTTAGCAAAAAAAGTAACTCACATGCGTTTTTAAATTCGCGAAATTTTTTGCGATCGCCTGTAAATACCAAAGGGGGATTTATCTTGGGTTCAGGGGACTGAGCAGAGGTAAGTTGTGTCAGTCTAATTACCTGCTGCGACAGAGCCTGATTGTCTTCTTTTAATTCAGCAAGTGCGTGTATTAACGCAGTTACTTGCTGTTTTAATTGTGTCATCTGAGTGGTTATTTCTGCTGAATCCATTTGTGGTTCGTTCAATCTGTAACGCTCCTGCGTTTTTATACGGTGTGGATTTTCAGCTGCAGAAATAGTTCCACGTCAGCAGTCATGTAAGAGATATGCTGAGATACCATTCCCAACCTCAATGACTCATCATGTGTGGAAGGTCTTATTTCAGCCAGTAAATACACACAATTAGCAAGCTGGTTCCTAGAGTGACTTTATGCATGTGGTAACACAATGATGAAGGTTGAGGGATAGGTTGAGTGGAGGTGGTAGGTGATAGACACTTGAAGGTGAGACAGTAGCAGATGGATGCAGGAAGGTTTAGCAATGTTGTATGATAGCAGATGATAGAATAGCAGGTGGACATACAAAAGAGATCAACCCAGTGCAGAAAAGTAGCAGTAGTCTCAAGAGCTAGCAATCTAGTTTATGCAGATGTGATAAACAGTCTCTACTATGCAGAGCTAGATAGTGTAAGCTTAGTATAAGTTTATAGAGAATTCCCCTGCGGGGTACTTAGCACTATTAGCGATACAGCCGAAGGGTGGTTCAGGAGAGGCGGATGATCCAGTAACGGGATACAGGGATCAGTGCAGCGAGGTTCCGTCAGCGAAGTAAGCTTGCAAGCATGGAAGCTTCAAGCAAGGTTAGCATCCAGATAAGGGTGTTTGAACGAACACATGTGAGTGATAAACGACGCCTTAAATAGCCATCTAGTCCGGCGCTGAGTGATGACAGCTCCAGTCTTAAAGGTGTATGCGCACCTTTCCAAAAGTAAATGGTAGGGCCAGGGGCGGACTGACCATTCGGGGATTAGGGCACTGCCCGAGGGCCCAGGGTCAGTAGGGGGCCCCATGAGAGGCTACACACTACATAAAGAAGCCAGGAACTTGCATGCAGGCTATGCTGTGGTAGATATTTAAATGCCCACTCTATGTGGCTGAGCTGCAATTTGTAGGTGGGGCTTTGTGTGGCTTGAGTGTGGACACAGAGGGCCCCATGATCTCTGATTGCCCGGGGGCCCCATGAGTTGTCAGTCCACCCCTGGGTAGGGCGCATACACTTGTGGAAAGTGTAATTTAGGGTACCAAAGGTACCGGAACATTACACACCTCCAGTATCTGACCCCACTACAGAGTCATAGTCTTAGTGAACTCCGCTCTAGATGGTACTGAAATACTCCTCCTAATATCATCTCTGAATCATGCTACTCCACTTCCGGGTGTCTCAGTGCCAGGCACTCGGCTGTCAGAAAACACAGCGCCCCTCAAAAGAGGGCAGTTTAATGTGTGCTGTAAGTCTACCTTTAAATAGGCATCCCCTTTTCAGTCCATCATGAATGCTGCTGCCAGACTCATCCACCTTACATTACTTTTATTTTCTCCATCAGCTCCTCCCCTACAGTTATTACCTTTTGTATCACTTGACCCTCTGTTTTAGATTGTAAGCAGTAACAAGCAGGATGATCTGATTCCTCCTGTATTGAATTGTATTGTAACTGTACTGTTTGCCATGACGTTGTAAAGTGCTGCCCAAACTGTTGGTGCTATATAAATCCTGTATATTATAAATAAATAATTTGAAAACTTGAACTTTATTATCCGATTTCAAGTTTAATTTACTCCTTTAAATTAAATTTAAGTTTAAATGTTTCTAAAACCTTTTCTGTGGTCATCAGAATTGGCAAAAAAAAGTAGAACTATGGCCTCCGAATAAAAAAAAAAAGGATCTGCAGCCCTTAATAAGTGTAATCCAATTAATGCACCTTCCTGTGATGGTGTGACAACAGTGCTGCACTGCTTTTGAATTCTGAGCAAAATTGCCACTCTCATGTGTCTGCTTGTACTACAATAGGATAAAAATTGTTGACGGGCACATGGCTATTTTTTCAACCTTCCACTCAGTCAGGCGACAGTGTAGCCCAATATTAAATAGTGGAGACCCCTGCTGATTGCCAGTTGTAGTGCAGCCAGATATATTGAAATACATGGTAGTGTCATCAGCAGTGGCAGCTGGTGCTCAACATTTTTGGGGGGGCGCAAACAGAAAAAGCTAATAAGCATTGCTTTGCGGCCAAAAAACGCTGTAAAAAATTGCGTGACTTTGAGGTCACACAAGTGTGAAAGGGACCTTCAGTAATCAAGGTATAGTGTGCCCTCTTCAATGCAGAGTGACCACAGTGTGCCCCCTTTCAATGCAGAGAGACCAGCGTGCCCCCTTTTGAATGCAGAGTGACCAGCGTGCCCCCCTTTCAATGCAGAGTGTCCAGCGTGCCCCCCTTTCAATGCACAGTGACCAGCGTGCCCCCCTTTCAATGCACAGTGACCAGCGTGACCCCCTTTCAATGCACAGTGACCAGCGTGACCCCCTTTCAATGCACAGTGACCAGCGTGACCCCTTTCAATGCACAGTGACCAGCGTGACCCCTTTCAATGCGCAGTGACCAGCGTGACCCCTTTCAATGCGCAGTGACCAGCGTGACCCCTTTCAATGCACAGTGACCTGCGTGACCCCTTTCAATGCACAGTGACCTGCGTGACCCCTTTCAATGCACAGTGACCTGCGTGACCCCTTTCAATGCACAGTGACCTGCGTTACCCCTTTCAATGCACAGTGACCTTCATGACCCCTTTCAATGCACAGTGACCTGCGTTACCCCTTTCAATGCACAGTGACCTGCGTGACCCCTTTCAATGCACAGCAACCAGCGTTTCAGTTCCCAGTGGAGGGGGGGGGGAATGGTTTGCTCCTCAGCCCATACAAAGCAGGACAGATGGGGCTCGCATATGATATCCAGCGGACATGAACCTCACAGCAAAGACTCAACTTTGAGCTGAGTGTTGGAGAGATGTGTGATCAGAGCTGGAACACTTCCCACCCACACACACACGATCCTCAACGGCACCAAGTCACAGATCCCAACGCATCCCTTCTAGCTGCCCACTCCAGCGGCGCTGACCGTTACCTGTAGCGGCGGCTTCATTCCGGTCCCCGCGTCTCCTCGAGTCCTGTCTTCCCGCCTCCTTCTCGGCCAATGGCATGAGGTTTGCCTTTTGGCAGAAAGGCAAACCTCATACCATTGGCCAGGAGGAGGATCCGTGTGACAATAGCGAATTTTCATTCGCTATTGTCACACAATGGGTGGGCTCGGGACGCACTGCTCTGCGCCCCGGGTACACCCCTTGCTGAAGCCTATTAGAGTCTCTGGCTCTAATCAGGTTATGTTAAAAAAAAAAAAATCCCCAATGAACTCCATGCGTCCGGCACCCTGCATGTAGATTAGGGGGCCGGACGCATGGATGGAGGGGGCGGCGCCCCTGCGCCCCCAACGCACCGGCCGCCACTGGTCATCAGAAGTGAGGAGCTAACCAGTTCCAAATTTTTTAACTAGCTGTCAATAGTTGAGGATTTCAGTGTGGAGTTAAATGTATGCAAATTAATTATTGCGCAAAGATTTATTGACAAAATCACATCTAAATGCTTCAGTTAATGAAATAGGGTATTTCAGAATTGTGTAAATGTGGAATTTCTCAGAATTAATCACTTACTTCCTATAACCATGAATTATCACAGCTTCTAAACACCCATTATATGTAGTTTCAGTTTTCGCCTAGGTTCACACATATGCGATGTGGGAACCAGCGCGATTCTAGTGCAGGTTCCCACATCGCATCTCCCCCACAGGCAGTTCACACTGCCTCTGAGAATCGCTGTGGGTGTCAATATAAAGTTTATGACACCCTCAGATCGGTTCGCAGATTGCAGTGCGAACTGTGAATTCAGACAGGAATCGGATTGCATAGGTGTGAACACCCATGTGATTGGAATCCAGTGCGGGGGAAAAAAAGGTTCCTGCACCTTTTGTGCGAATTCAATGCGAGTTCAGCCATACAACTGTATGGCTGAAGTCGCATTTACACAGGTATCGCATGTGAGTTGCACAGCGATGTCTGACATTGCATATGTGTGAACCCAGACTATGTTGTACTTCAGGAACTTGGACAATCTCATTGCTGGTGTCCAAGACTAATATAAAAAGCCCTTTTTATATTGTATAAAATCTCAATGTAAATGCTTCCATTATGAGAAATTTTTCTAGTATTTTTCTTCTTCTAATTCCTGTTCACATTGAAGTCTCTCAGTGGTTGATCGTCTACCTGCTTTATTTTAGTCCTGCATAGTCAGGGATTGCGTGGCAACATTAGTACTGTTGTGAATGGGCATTCTCAGAAAGTTAAGTAATACCCACCAATCTATGTCCAGATTACACCAGTACAGTTATACTAGGACTTGGCAATGTTGGTGCAGTAAGGGAAAGGTTGCCATCAAATGTAGTTTAAAAGCCACTAGGTTGTAACATATTATCCCCAGCACTAATCATCCTCAGCAAGAAAACCTATAAAATATATTTCAGTTTGCTTTGAATTCAAGTGGTTCAAATAGTAAAATAACAGTCCCTGTGCACTTACAACTAAATATGGGATAGGCATTTAAGCTTGGTTTACACCACATATGTCAAACACTAGGCCTACGGGCCGAATCCGACCCTCCATGCCATCTCATGGGGCCTCGCACCTGTCCTGCAGATGCAGGAAAGCTCAAGCCTTCCTTTGGTTCACCACCAGACCCTGCACGTTCTGCTTCCTAGCAATGCCCCCAGCTACTTAGCAGCAGCACAAGGTAAGGGGGAGCATTGTGATGTAAGGGAGGGTGGAGAACTCATTACTCCTGATGGTGGGGGTGATCTTGACATCTGGTGTAAGGAGGGGAGGGGGTATTCTGGACATCTAGTCTTTACAGATACAACTGGTCCTTTGAGGGCAATCATATGGCTGATGTGGCCCGTGATAAAATTGAGTTTGACACCCCTGGTTTACACTGTTGCCTTGCAGCAACACACAAAAACTGTGTCGGTGCGTTGCAATGTAATTCATTGTTAATGGTACCCTAATCCTTACCAACACATCTGCATTGAAACACACCTACATGCTAATGCACTACTGTGCATTATATTATAAAAAATAGTGCATGCACCTTTTTTATCACATTAGCCAGCCCCTTCAAATGAATGGACTAACTTAACACAATGTAATGTAATTAAGCTCCACAACAGTGGAAATTCAACGTTCGTTAAAACCTGGGGTGTCCACAGTATTGATCAATTCTTATGCTATTGGTTGGCAGACTAATTTGATATTATGTTGTGGGTCCTAGATTCAGTTCTCTGCAGTGGTGCTATTGTAATGGAGTTGGCACAATCTTCCCTTGATACTTGACAATCCAGAAACATAACTTCTTCTACCTAAGTTGACTATTATGGGTCATTAGCTTGTAAGTTCCACAGGGACAGGGACTGATATGAATGTGGATATGTACTCTGTAAAGCAGTGTAAACTATATTGATACATTTCCTATAATGTTATTTGCAAACTATATGGAAAAATATCAAATTCAGTAAGAATCTGTGACATCTGGGATGAATGGCTCATCTTTAGCTACTGATAGGTATTTCTAATTTAATGTAACAGGTGGGTGAATTTTATCCAGAAGATACCATGAAATCCTTCTTTGACACTTAAATCAACTTTTTCATCTTTGCCAAATGACTCATTAGGCATTCTTAGGAGAGAATAACATATGTTTGGGGAACTTGCCAGACCAGAGAACACCAGACAATGGCACCACCGCTTCACATAATCCCACAGCAAAACATGTCCTGGGCCTGGCACTCCGAGAGCATTGCTAGTGACTTAATTAGTCTAGTTTCCAAAAATATTTACCTTTCTGATGATCTTTTGACCTGATTTATCTTCTTTAACACGATCTTTCTTATGGAATAGACATTCCTTGTCACATACTAAACATGACCATCACTACATCACCACCCCCTGACCTCAGTCTGTTGTGTCTTAGGTTGTATTTCTATTGACGAGTACTATTTACCCACCCTTTTTTGCCCATAGATTTGCCCACCTATTTTTTGCCCTTCTCTTAAAAATTGGCATGGGGAAGGCTCCAAGCTGTCACGCAACACAAGCAGTATGACTAGGAACTAGTGGGTATTGAGCTAAGGATAAAGTTGTAATAAAGGGATAATGTTGACTAACTAGTATACTGGTTTAGGACCTATTCACATGAGTAGCAGGGATCATAAAAGCAGGCATGGTTTTACTGTCACCTAAAGAAAGGCATGTAGCTGCTCAGGTCTGTATACGTGCTGCTGCCACAATGCTTTGCCTCCAGCCACTGAAAAAATTCAACTGCATGTCGCATTCGGTGGGCAGTACCTTCAGCAAACATGAACCAGTTTCGATTATGGGGGGCCAAGCCACAATAGTGTGGCATGCATGCGATTAGAGTTTGGTGGTTCAGCCTTTTTAGGGTTAAACTAGGCAATGAGGAAGAGACATATTGCCTACACGCCAACTATCAAATGCCCTCTAAAAAGCAATCCACCTCAAAATTTCTTTAGCCTTTAGGGTCGCAGGTTAATTTTCTGCTGTGGCCACAAAGATAAATAAGCTACCCAGTAAAAAATGTAAGCCTCCTGGCTGCAATTGATGTGCTTTCTGCTACTGTACTGTAAAATGTGGGAAATGTAATGCACATGTGGGCTTTTCAATCATCCAGTCATGTGCAAAAGGATTTTGAGAAAAAAGGTTAACATGTTTACTATATTTCACCTCTATCATACTTTTATACTTTAGCAGTGCAAGGTCATTTCACTTATCATCACACTAGTTAAAAAGCAGCAACTATTGTACACTCTACCAATGTAGAGTAGATCATAGCAAGCTTTTTGAACTAGATTATGCATGTGGTTTGTTTAAGGCAAATACTATTATCAATATACTGTATATGCAATACTTATAAACCTTATTTTAATATATAGCGTGTAGTTATTTACACGGATATAGCAATACCTATTCAATACATATGCAGACTCTGCTTCCTAGCTGCATTGTGGATGTGCTTTACTTTTTCTTTCTGTTTCATTGAAATTCTTGATTCACACAATGGCTTGTACACAATTTTTCAGCAATTTGGGGCAATTTTTGCGCATTTTGCCAAGGCACCCCTAAAGAACCCAAAGGCAACCGGATTGAAAAAGGTTGCTCTAAAAAAAATGGGATTTTTGACTTACCGTAAAACCCATTTCCCTGATGTTCATTGACGGACACAGTTCCTGATCTTTTTGACCATTGAGTTATACTGCCCCCTACAGGAGTAGGACACTAGGCAGAAAAAGAAAATGACTATGCCTATGGGCAGTCCCAGGAGGTATACTCCCCCTCTCTGCTACAGGTACTCAGTTTTGTTACAAGCAGTGTCAGACGTATTACAACTCCTTAGGGAGGTGGGTGCTGTGTCCATCAATGAACATCAGAGAAATGGATTTTACGGTAAGTCAAAAATCCAATTTTCTCATTTGTTCATTGATGGACACAGCTCCTGTTCTTCTTGACCATTGGGACGTCTCATATCAGTGTCAAACATGAGGGGTGGGAACAGCAAGAAAAAATTCCCAAGGCTAAACCATAGCCAACCAGGTAACAGGAGCTCAACCAAAACAACTGGAGCCCACCTGAAAAACATTACACCCCCAAAGAGGGAACAAGCCCCCTAAATAGCACCTTTCAAAACCTTGCGGCCAACAGCAGATGCCAACACATCCACTCTAAAATTTTGTGAAAATGTGCCCCGACAACCAAGTAGCGGCATTGCACACCTGCGTTACTGACGTCTGATGATGAAAGGCCCAAGAAGCACTGAGCGCCTGCATAGAGTGCGATTTCACAGGGAAAGGAGGAACCTGACCCTTAATCGAATAGGCCTGAGTCACTGTCTGTCTGATCCACCTAAAAATGGTCGCAGAAGAAGCAGATAGTACTTTGAGGCCCATCCGTAAGCACAAATAGTGAGTCTAACTTCCTAAAAAACTCTGTAGCTGCTAGGTACACCCAAATAGCCTGAATCACATCCAGTGAATGCAACGCAATTTCCTTAGGATGTTTTAACCTGGGACACAGGGAAGGCAACACAATATCCTCATTCAGATGGAAAATAGAGACCACCTTTGGAAGGAACGGCGGACAGGGGTGAAGAACCACCTTATGTTTGTGGACAACCAAATAAGGGGAGCGACAAGACAACGTCGCCAATTACGACACCCTGCACACAGAGGTGATAGCCACCAAAAAGGCCACCTTCGGGGAGAGTGTAAGATGGGGAATCTCCCGAATATTTTCAAAAAAGACTTCTGTAGAGCTGAAAGCACCAAGTTGAGATCCCAATGCGGTAGTGGGGACCGCACTGGTGGAGTCAAACGTCGAAACCCCCTGAATAAAAGTACGCACCAGGGAGTGCGTGGTCAAGGGTCATTGAAGGAAGACCGACAAGGCTGACACCTGACCCTTAATGGCACTCAAGGCCAATTTCTGCTCAACCCCCTGTTGAAGGAAGGTCAAGACCCGAGCCACTGAAAAAGAGCGAGAGTGAACACCAAGCCACTCACACCAGGAAATGTATGCTTTCCACGTTCAATGGTAGATCTTCCTAGAAGTAGACTTCCTAGCCTTCAGTAGTGTGAGAATCAACGACCCAGACAAACCTCTATCCTTCAACACCTGGCTTTCAACAGCCAAGCTGTCAAAGCCAGCGACTGTAAAACAAGATGGAAGATAGGCCCTTGGGACAGCAGATCCTCCATGAGAGGTACTCTCCAAGGGATGTCGGCGACCAACCACACCAGGTCAGCATACCAAGACCGGCGAGGCCAGTCCGGGGCCACTAGAATGACCTGAATTCCTTCTGCCTGGATCCTGCGCAAGAGCCTCGGCATAAGCTTGACAGGAGAGAAAGCATAGATCAGACGATACTGGTCCACAGGGCCATCAGCATGTCCATGGCGTCTGCCAGAGGATCCATGCCACAGACCTCTGAACCTTTCTGTTGAGCCGAGAGGACAACAGATCCACCTCAGGGGTGCACCACTAAAGACATATCTGATCAAATACGTCCGGGTGAAGGGAACACTCCCCTTGGTCCAACGCCTGCTGACTGAGATAATCCGCCTGCCAGTTTTCCAGCCCCAGAATGTGTACGGAGGAGAGGGCCAGGACAAAGCGTTTTGCCCACCGTAGAATGACGACTACCTCCAGAGCAGTCAACACACTTCTTGTTCCACCCTGGTGATTGACACTGGATACCCCTGAAGTTGATCTGTCCAGTGATCCAGGCACAGCCTGATCGCATGGAGTTCCAGGACATTTATCGGTGCAGTGTCCAAACACCCTAAGCTGAGCCCAGACCCAGAACAACCCCCACACCCCACCCCACCCGGACAAACTGGCATTCGTGGTGACCACTGTCCAATACAAGAGGAGAAAGGATTTGCCCTGTCAAACAGCCTGAGAGCGAAGCCACCAAACCAGAGACCCTTTGGTTTCCCAGCTCAGCCGAATCTGATTGTCCAGAGCCTTCGGACACTTGTCCGATTTGGCCAAGATCTCCCTTTGCAGGGACCTCGTATGACACTGTGCAAATGGAAGCAACTCAAAAGGTAGATACCTTCAGGACTAGCACCCTCATGCAAGTCCGGAGGGATAACCATCTGTTCGACAGCAGGAGATGACTCGCAGCATGCAACTTCTGGAGATGTCCAGAGGAAGGACCCAGATAATCCAATTTCAGAAGAAAAGTACTCTTTCCCCCTGTGAGACTCTTAATGATGTCATCAAGGGTAGCCCCAAACAGGTGATCTCACTGAAAAGGTACATCAGTAAAAGCCTTTTTAGAGGTCTGGTCCGCAAACCAACACTCAAGCAACAATACGCGCCTAAGTACTACTTCCGAAACAGACAGCCTAGAAAACAGGGGAGCTGCATCCAAAGAGGCATCACAGATAAACTGTAGTCCCTGGACCAACTGGTCCACCAGCTCAGCAAAGGCAGGGGGGAGCTGCTCACCCTTCAGGTCACGGCGCAAAAGTTTTACCCACTCGATCACAGTTTGCGACACCAGGGCAATAGTGAAGACCGGACTAAGCGCTGAACCAGCAACAGTGATCATAATGCGTGCCACAGCCTTTGCTTTTTTGTGAGCCAGATCCTTAAAGGGCGGTGATTCCTCAACTGGGATCATAGTTGCCTTATTCAACCTGGAAACCGGGGGGTCCCCCACCGGTGGAACAGTCTACTTTTTAAGGAGGAACTTTTCAAAGGGGTACCTCATCACAAAGCGTTTAGAAACCCTAAAGGAACATTTTGGACGTTCCCACTCTTTAGCGACAAATCTATATTTTTCATGCTATTTTCTAATCATGTGTACTAGGCTTTAGAAAGGAAATGTGTTACTGAAAGGGTCACTAATTGGAAATAAAAGGAAAGAAAGCGATGAAGAAAAAAAAAGAAAACAAATGCAGCCCCTGCATCTAAGGATTGGTAAGCTGCAATATATTTTAAGATTTGAAGATTTGTTTTAGGTTTTAAATGCTCTTTAAGCATTTAAGGACCGCCCTATGTACATTTACTGCAGCAGGGCGGCCCTTAAGCGCAAAATCATTTACCTGTACATGATTTCTTCTATCGGCTCTAGGGGGCACTCGCGTGCTGCTGGAGCCGCGCACCCGCTGTGATTCGACCGCCGGCCAATCGCAATCATTTGGAGGAATGACAGGATGGCAGTTTGCCGATGTAAACAAGGCAGACCGCCGTTCTGTCAGACAGGAATAGAGAGATCTTGTGTTCCTACTAATCAAGAACACAGAGCTCTCTCTTCCTGTGGTTAGTCCGTTCCCCTTAAAGTTAGAAAGCACTCCCAAGGAGCACACTTAACCCTATGATCGCCCCTGATGTTAACTATTTCCCCGCCATTGTCATTTAAACAGTGGCAGTGCATTTTTTTAGCACTGATCACTGTATTAGTGTCACTGGTCCCCAAAACATGTCAGTGTCAGATTTGTCTGCAGCAATGTCCAGCTAAAAATCGCTGATCGCCATCATTACTAATAAAAAAAATAAAAAGTCCATAAATGTATTCCATAGTTTGGAGACCCTTTATTTTTTGCGCAAACCAATCAATATACGCTTTTTAGGATGTTTTTTAACCAAAAATATGTAACAGATTACAAATTGGCCTAAATTGATGGAGAAATTTGATTTTTTTAGATCTTTTTATTGCATATGTTTTATAGCAGAAAGTAAAAAATATTGTTTTTTTTTTTTTTCAAAATTGTCACTTATATTTTGTTTATAGCGCAAAAAAAAAACAAAAACACAGAGGTGATCAAGCACTACCAAAAGAAAGCTCTATTTGTAGGGTAAAAAAGAACATACTTTTTTTTGGGTAAAATGTTGCAAGACCGCGCAAATGTCAGTTAAAGCAACGCAATGCTGTATTGCAAAAAATGGCCTGGTCAGGAAGGGGGTAGGTGATACACAGAGATGAAACAAATCCACCTAAATAGGTTGTACCAGTTTATCTGTTTGTATGAAAATCATAAAAGTCCTACTCTTCAGAATAATACGACACTGCCCCTTTTTAAAACGTGATCTAAAAGTATGCAATGTGCTCTTCAACAATTCTGCATCGATGCAGAGAACAGCACTGACGTCATCCCAATGTGCCCCTGTCAGAGTCCTCCTCTCCTTGTGTATGTCACAGAGTGGCGATCTCCCACTGGGTCATGGAGCTTGGATCTGAAAAGTTAGGCAATCGCTGTAACAAAGTTCTGCCTCCTAGACCGGATCCTATGATAGAGGGCACACTGATCCAATGCTGGAAAATTGAATCAATGTGACATGTATAATAGAACCTGGTCTAGCAGGCGGGGCATTGTGTACAGCAGCCGCCAGGCAATTCAAATCCAAACTCCATGACACAGCAAGAGATCGCAGCTTTGTGATCCAGACACTGGTAGGCTGCATTTGATGGGCACTGGTGAGGCTGAATTTGATGGGCACTGGTAAGGTTGAATTTAATGGGCACTGGTGAGGCTGCATTTGATGGGCACTGGTAAGCTGCATTTGATGGGCACTGGTAAGGCTGGATTTGATGGGCACTGGTAAAGTTGCATTTGATGGGCACCGATGAGGCTGTACTGAGGGGCAATAGTAAGGCTGCATTTTATTGGCACTGATGAGGCTGAAATTGATGGGCACTGATTAGGCTGCATTTGATGGGCACTGATGAGGCTGCAGTTGACGGGCACTGATGAGGCTGCAGTTGACGGGCACTGATTAAGCTGCATTTGATGGGCACTGATGAGGCTGCATTCGATAGGCATTGGTAAGCTGAATTTGACGAGCACTGGTAAGGCTGCATTTGATGGGCACTGATGAGGCTGCATTTGATGGGCTTTGATAAGGCTGCATTTTATGGGCACTAATGAGGCTGCATTTGGTTGACACTGATAAGGCTGCATTTGATGGGCTATAAGGCTGCATTTGACAAGCACTGGTAAGGCTGCATTTGATGGGCAATAAGGCTGCATTTGACAAGCACTGGTAAGGCTGCATTTGATGGGCACTGATGAGGCTGCATTCGATAGGCATTGGTAAGCTGAATTTGACGAGCACTGGTAAGGCTGCATTTGATGGGCACTGATGAGGCTGCATTTGATGGGCTTTGATAAGGCTGCATTTTATGGGCACTGATAAAGCTGCATTTGATGGGCACTGATTAGGCTGCATTTGATGGGCACTAATGAGGCTGCATTTGGTTGACACTGATAAGGCTGCATTTGATGGGCAATAAGGCTGCATTTGACAAGCACTGGTAAGGCTGCATTTGATGGGCACTCCTAAGGCTGGATTTGATGGGCACTGGTAAAGTTGCATTTGATGGGCACTGATGAGGCTGTACTGAGGGGCAATAGTAAGGCTGCATTTTATTGGCACTGATGAGGCTGAAATTGATGGGCACTGATTAGGCTGCATTTGATGGGCACTGATGAGGCTGCAGTTGACGGGCACTGATGAGGCTGCAGTTGACGGGCACTGATTAAGCTGCATTTGATGGGCACTGATGAGGCTGCATTCGATAGGCATTGGTAAGCTGAATTTGACGAGCACTGGTAAGGCTGCATTTGATGGGCACTGATGAGGCTGCATTTGATGGGCTTTAAAAAGGCTGCATTTTATGGGCACTAATGAGGCTGCATTTGGTTGACACTGATAAGGCTGCATTTGATGGGCTATAAGGCTGCATTTGACAAGCACTGGTAAGGCTGCATTTGATGGGCAATAAGGCTGCATTTGACAAGCACTGGTAAGGCTGCATTTGATGGGCACTGATGAGGCTGCATTCGATAGGCATTGGTAAGCTGAATTTGACGAGCACTGGTAAGGCTGCATTTGATGGGCACTGATGAGGCTGCATTTGATGGGCTTTGATAAGGCTGCATTTTATGGGCACTGATAAAGCTGCATTTAATGGGCACTGATTAGGCTGCATTTGATGGGCACTAATGAGGCTGCATTTGGTTGACACTGATAAGGCTGCATTTGATGGGCAATAAGGCTGCATTTGACAAGCACTGGTAAGGCTGCATTTGATGGGCACTGATTAAGCTGCATTTGATATACACTGGTGAGGCTGCATTTGATGGGCACTGGTGAGGCTGCATTCGATAGGCATTGGTAAGCTGCATTTGACGAGCACTGGTAAGGCTGCATTTGATGGGCACTGATTAGGCTGCATTTGATGGGCACTAATGAGGCTGCATTTGGTTGACACTGATAAGGCTGCATTTGATGGGCAATAAGGCTGCATTTGACGAGCACTGGTAAGGCTGCATTTGATGGGCACTGATTAAGCTGCATTTGATATACACTGGTGAGGCTGCATTTGACGAGCACTGGTAAGGCTGCATTTTATGGGCACTGATGGGGCTGCATTTGATGGGCACTGATAAGGCTGCATTTTATGGGCACTGATAAGGTTGCATTTTATGGGCACTGATGAGGCTGCATTTGATGTGCACTGGTGAGCATTTGATTGGCACTGATAAAGCTGCATTTGATGGGCACTGATTAGGCTGCATTTTATGGGCACTGATGAGGTTGCATTTGGTTGACACGGATGAGGCTGCATTTGATGGGCAATAAGGCTGAATTTGATGGGCACTGATAAGGCTGCATTTGATGGACACTGATAAGGCTGCATTTGATATACACTGGTGAGGCTGCATTTGATATACACTGACAAGGCTGCATTTGATGGGCACTGGTGAGGCTGCACTGATGGGCACTGGTGAGGTTGCATTGATGGGCACTGATAAGCTGCATTTGATGGGCACTGGTGAGGCTGCAATGATCGCCACACAGATAGGCTGCCTTGATGGGCACTGGTGAGGCTACATTGATGAGTACTGATAGGCTGCATTGATGGGCACTGGTGAGGCTGCATTGATGGGCACTGGTGAGGCTGCACTGATGGGCACTGGTGAGGCTGCACTGATATTGCTGCAATGATTCTCACTGATGGGTTTTTGATGAAAACCATGGTCAGTAATCATGATGCATTGCAGAATCGAATCGTTAACATGATAATAGTAATCAAATCGAATCGTTAGACCAGTGAAGATGCACAGCTCTACTGGTTACCATAGGTCCCTAGTGTGCTTTCTCCTTTAAAGAAATAAATGTAATTGCACCACCTCGTCTCCTCCACTCCACAGTAGGTCCTATTAGCGCCCCTTCCCTTTTTAAAGATGGCTGCAATAACATGACTCTGTCTCCTTCATTCCACAGGTGGGCACAGGTATATTCTTCAAAGATAAAATGAAAACTAATAGTGTTCCCTGCTAAAAATTTTATTTAAGGAAATAATAAAAATGATACACTAACATAAAAGGTACACAAGACTTGTGCACAAGAATAAAAACTCATCCAGAGCCTGCCTCTTTCTCCCTCAGTGATGTCAACAGCACTTCCTGGTCGTAATGTGATTACGTCATCAAGCTTCGCCCAACACGTTTCATCATCAAGACTTTGTCACAGGGTGTGGTGGTATGTGTCGATATTTACCATGCGGGATTCAGCATATCAAGACAAAGCAACAAAGAGCACATTGCATACTTATGGGCCAATGTTGTATAATTTGTAAATGGACCAATATTGTTTGATTCTACAGAGCCAGCTGCTGTTGGGACACGCATGCGAGCATGCTCCTCAGCCAGGCTGTGTGCATTCATAGACACACACAGCGAGGCTCAGCCACGCCTCCCTCTCACTCCTCACAGTCTATGGCTCCTGCTGCTCTTAGAGTCTCCAGTGAGGCAAGGAAGAAACAGTAGCTGTGTTGCAGATGGACAGAACACTCGACAGACCAAGAGGGGTAAGTGCTTAGGATCGGGGATGGGAAACCGAATATAGGGTGTTTTATTAAGCTTTAGGCCTCATACACACTGGAAGTTTTGCTAATTGTTTAGGAGCATCAAGCACTTGGGCATTCATTTATTTCATTGGCCAGGATAATAAATTATTCTGACCATTGAAATGAATTAACGCTTAAGTGCTAATACACATTTAGAAACGCTTACACGTATTTAGGCACGTCAAGCATTTTTCTGCCAAAACGCTGCTGTACGTGCTGACTGTGGGGGGGGGGGGGGGTTTCTGTCACTAAGCGCCCCTGCCTCTAAATGCCTATGTGTGCATGGACGCTTAGTCTAATGGGCCATACACACTATAAGATTTTCTGAAGACTTTTTCCTTTAGACTTACCAAAACCATATAATATGAGGTCAAACCTAAACACTTTCAATTTGTATGCAATCTGGCAGGCCCTTGCACTACATAGAAAAGGTAAATCTGACAAAAGTTGGATAGTGTGTATCCAGCTTAACAGGCAGAGGCGTTTAGAGACAGAAAAAAAAAAACGCCAGATGCCCCTAACAGCCACAGTAAAAACATCCCGTGTGCATGAGGCATAATGCATAGAATGCATTAACGTTTTAGTGAACTCTCCATCATGACTTTTTCCCATTTAAAGCATTTAGAAACAATATGCATATAGCATACACCCCTCACATTTATGTAAATATTTTATGATATCTTTTCATGTGACAACATTGAAGAAATTACACTTTGCTACAATGTAAAGTAGTGAGTGTACAGCTTGTATAACAGTGTAAATTGACTGTCCCCTCAAAATAACTTATCACACAGCCATTAATGTCTAAACCGCTGACAACAAAAGTGAGTACACCCCCAAGTGGAAATGTCTAAATTGGGCCCAAAGTGTCAATATTTTGTGTGGCCACCATTATTTTCCAGCACTGCCTTAACCCTCTTGAGCATGGAGTTCACCACAGCTTCACAGGTTGCCACTGGAGTCCTCTTTCACTGCTCCATGCGGACATCACAGGGCTGGTGGATGTTAGAGACCTTGGGCTCCTCCGCTTTCCATTTGAGGATGCCCCACAGATGCTCAATAGGGTTTAGGTCTGGAGACATGCTTGGGCAGTCCATCACCTTTACCCTCAGCTTCTTTAGCAAGGCAGTGGTCATCTTGGAGGTGTGTTTGGGGTCGTTATCATGTTGGAATACTGCCCTACGCCCCAGTCTCCGAAGAGAGGGGATCATGCTCTGCTTCAGTATGTCACAGTACATGTTGGCATTTATGGTTCCTTCAATGAACTGTAGCTCCCCAGTGATGGCAGCACTCATGCAGCCCCAGACCATGACACTCCCACCACCATGCTTGACTGTAGGCAAGACACACTTGTCTTTGTACTCTTCACCTGGTTGCGGCCACACACACTTGACACCATCTGAACCAAAAAAGTTTATCTTAGTCTCATCAGACCAAAGGACATGATTCCAGTAATCCATGTTCTTAGTCTGCTCATCTTCAGCGGGCTTTTGCATCATCTTTAGAAGAGGCTTCCTTCTGGGATGACAGCCATGCAGACCAATTTGATGCAGTGGACGGCGTATGGCCTGAGCACTGACAGGCTCACCCCCCACCCCTTCTTATAGCCTAGGCCATCTTTATGTAAAGCAACAATTCTTTTTTTCAGATCCTCAGAGAGTTCTTTGCCATGAGGTGCCATGTTGAACTTCCAGTGACCAGTATGAGAGAGAGAGAGAGAGCGATAACACCAAATTTAACACACCTGCTCCCCATTTACACCTGAGACCTTGTAACACTAACGAGCCACATGACACCGGGAAAATGGCTAATTGGACCCCAATTGAACATTGTCAATTATGGGTGTACTCACTTTTGTTGCCAGCAGTTTAGACATTAACCTCTTGCCGACCGCCCACCGTAGTATTACTGCGGCAGGGCAGCTCGGCTGCTTAAAATCACGCAGTACTACACGAGTTCATGCACGAGGTCTCGGCGGCGCGCGTCCGCCGCTCTACCGCTGTGTTTAGACACAGCGGGAGGCGGGAGAACAGCGGGGATTCCCGCTGGCCTCCCGCGATCGTCAGATAAACTGACAGAAGACCCGCCTGCTTATGTAAAAAAAGCTAAGCTGAAACCCCGATCTCTCTGTGCCTGTCACAGAGCCATTCCCCCACACAGTTAGTAAGTATATTTAGGCACACATTAACCCCTTTGAACACCCCGTGTTAACCCTTCCCTGCCAGTGTCATCTATACAGTAACAGTGCATAATATTTAGCACCCATCACTGTATTAATGTCACTGGTCCCCCAAAGGTGTCAAAAATATCAGTTAGGGGCCCGATCTGTCTACCGCAATCCCGCTAAAAATTGCAGATCGCCGCCATTACTAATAAAAACAAAAAAATAAATAAAAATTCCAAAAAATCTATCCCGTACTTTGTAAACGCTATATGTTTTGCACAAACCAATTAAAATACGCTTTTTGGGATTTTTTTTACCAAAAATATGTAGCAGAATACAAATTGGCCTAAACTGATAAAAAAATTGATTTTTAATTTTTTTTTAATGGGAATGTTTTATAGCAGAAAGTAAAAAATATGGCATTTTAAATAAAAATCGTTTATGGAAAAAAATATGGCATTTTGTTCAAAATTGTCGCTCTTTTTTTGTTTATAGCCCAAAATCTAAAAACTGCAGAGGTGATCAAATACCAGCAAAAGAAAGCTCTATTTGTGGGATAAAAGGACATCAATTGCATTTGGGTACTGAGCTGAAGTGGTTAATGGCTGTGTTGAGTTATTTTGAGGGGACAGCAAATTTACACTGTTAGAGCCCATTCACACTGCCGCAACTTGTCAGGCGACTTGTCAGCCTGACAAGTCACGGTCGGTCGCGGTCCATTGAGTAGTATAGGACCCGTTCTAATAGGAGCGACACAAGTCACTCCGACTTAGAAAAAGGGTCCTGTACTACTTTGGGGCGACCTCAGAGCGACTTGCATAGACTTCCATTATGTGAAGTCCCTGCAAGTCGCGCCGAAGTCGCGGTGCACATCGGTGCACGCGACTTCACAGGTTGCCCCCCAAAGTCGTGTTGCCTCAGTGTGAACCGGCTCTTATAGAAGCTGTACACTCGCTACTTTACATTGTAGCAAAGTGTCATTTCTTCAGTGTTGTCACATGAAAAGATATACTAAAATATTTACAAAAATGTGAGGGGTGCACCTTTGTGAGCTACTGTAGGTGTCTTTCAAATTACCCTAACCTTCGCCATTCAAGAGAAATTGTCCGATGTTCTCTTTAATGACTTCACCAGCATATGCGCTTTTTTGCCCCGATTCACGGCATGCTCAGTGGTCCATCAGTCGATTAAAGGAGCCTTGCAATCCCAGGAGACTACAGGCCCATTCACAGCTTCACAATAAGTAATGCACGAGATTACAGCCCATGACTTAATGAAAGGGGGCAGTAAAATGCACTTTGCAGGTGGAAGACAACAGCTAACATGGCGACAGCTGCAGCTGGGACACATGCAAAAGAAAGAAAGTCGCAAAACAAGTAAGAAACACGCAAGGGGGATTATTATTAATGTAGGATGTTGAAGAAAGCTTTGGCATACTGGCTTTATTGCTTTTTAAGATTTGGATGGCTGAGTTTATTACCGCTTTAAGGTACACAAAAAAAAAATAAAAAAACTTAGGCTTTAGAACCCCCCGGTGGTTTAGTGATTGTAGAAAAATGCCAACAAGTTAAATACTGATTTTTTTTTCTGTATCAATATTCATAATACCTAACAACATGTGAATGAAGGAATCTCCCCGCAGCGCCATTGTTATTTGCCATCGAGGGCTTCTCCGCTGTCAGAATACACTGATCAACGCTGCAGCGTCTAATCAAATGCTGTTTTTTCCAGCAGGACTGTTTGACAGAAGCTGGTGTAGGGATTGGCTTCTGTTGAGCAGAAAGTACAGGGCAACTCTGCAACTGCCCGCAACCGCAAGCAATGCATATGGTTGTGTTATGGGTTTTTAGGAGGTAAAACAGGCAGTGAGTAGGCATTGAAGGCTGGCCAGCCAAAGAAACAATTTAGATTGTCTCACTTCTGCAAGAGTAAAATGACATTAAATTAAGTTGCTGTGGGACACAGTTCTAATTTTCTCCTCCTCCACCCTTATAGAATACTCCTGTGAATGTGAAAAATGTGAAGTTATCTGCAATCAGCCCTGTTTGTCATATTTTGAAATGACTGCCATTTGGAATAGCTGTTTTGGGCCATGTTTCATAGCCAGTAAGAAGATAATACTGAAAAATATGATGTGAGCCATGTTCCTACACTTGTCCTCAGTTATCTGCCAGGAAAACTCATAAGGGAAAGACCTGCAGTGCAGATGTGTCCAGTATGTGTCCTTCCAGATAAACTCTGCTAGAATATTTACTGTCCACAGGTCATGCTGGAGAGCAGTTTTGGAGTATGGGATATTCTTAAGGAGGGCTGAAGCCTCATAGTCTGCAAACAAAGAATACTGAAACTGTGGGGTCCGTTCACTTATGTTTATCGCATACAATATTTGTTTACATAAAATATCACATGCAATATTTGAAATGTCAGTTCACTACAGTAAAATACTGCATTCTCTATAAATACTGCAAAGCGGCAATTACATGCGGTTCATATCGCAAAACAAAGTTTAAAAAAATATTATTTTAAACTTTATTTCCAAAAAAAAATACATTAATTATCTTATGGTCTTGCCCCTTGATATTTACTAAATGCAGAAAATTAAAACATTTAGCAGCTGTATTACTATGGCTGCAAAATGTGACAGCTACCTGTCAGGGCTACTGGGTGTCAGGAAACCGACACTTGCCAGCATCCTAACAACCATTGGCTCATCTCCACACAGCTCAATCAGCTGTCAGCCAGGGATTCCTGGCTACCAGGTGACAGTGTTAAAAAAAGAGTATACATAGACACTCATCACGCTATTGCTGGACAACAATCATATCATGTATGGCCACATCTGTGACATTTTGGCTTGGTAAGGGTAGAAGTCTTTTACAGGAAGAGACAGAGACACCACATCATATGTATAATGAGGAAGATTGTGTTCCATGAAATACATTTATCTTAAGGATGTATCTCTCTGAAGTTAACAGGAAGCATTTAAGATAAAAGACTAAGACAAAATGTAAGTCACGCAAAAGAATCCACCAATGTTGTTCCATAAAGCCTTTGTTCTTATGCAGGAAATTAGCTGATAATTTTATAGTTTGAATACTCACAAAATTAGTCATTTAGTGCTCTTCTTCTGTAAACTTCATCTGTACAGATGGTTTAAAGCTGAACTCCAGGTATGGTTACTCAAAAAGAAAAAGAAAATGAGTCTGAATTATTCAAATACTATAAACTGACCCTATTACGGGAACTTACCTATATTTATGTAGCCAGGTGCTGAGCTACAGCAACATAGAAAAGGAGACATTTCTTTTTATTCTTCTCTCCCTGAGATACTGATGTGTTATGCTGGACCATTCTCCTCTGGCAAGCAGGGGAAAAACTAACACCAGCAAGCCATTTTGAGTTTGAGACAGGGCTTGACAAATTTTCCTGAAATCTAGGAGCCAGCTAAAAAAGTTAGGAGCCAGTTTTTTTTTTTTTTTAAACTAACCACCAAGCTTTATTTAATAAAACGGATACTAAATTTACACATAAATACAACTAGAACCCCACTCTCCTCTATAGCACAATTGGATGGAAACAGACTGTCTGTCTCTTTCCATCCGATGCCATCTGATCCGATCCACGGGATGGATAGAAAATAGAACCACCATCCATCTGTTTTTGGCGTACAGGATCAGATGGCGGCAGATTACAGCTCCATAGAGGAGAATTAAGGGTCCGATCAGGTCTGCCTGAAAAACTGACAGGCGGACCTGATCAGACAGCTCGTGTGAAAGGGGCCTTCGAATGTGGCATGGCGATGAGGGAAAAAAAAAAAAAATATATATATATATATATATATATATATATATATATATATATATATATATATTTATATATATATATATTAATAAAGGAGTGAAAAGATTGCATAACCACCACAATTGCAAAGATACAGTGGGTACGGAAAGTATTCAGACCCCCTTAGGCCCCATGCACACGGGACGTTTTTAACGCCGCTGTAAGCAGCGTCAGGCGTTTTCTTTTTGCAGCCTAAAAACGCCCCTCCATGTTATTCTATGGCCTCATGCACACTCAGACGTTTTTGAGCTGTAAGTGGCTTAGACGTTTTTAGGCTGCAACAAGAACCCACCACCTGCGCGTTCTGAGGACCAGCGTTACAGCGTTAAAAACGCCTGACGCTGCTAAAAGCTGAATAACTTTGCTATAACGTTGCTTAACGTGCGTTAAGCCACGTTATACGTTTTTTTTTCTTCCATTCAAAATCAATGGTTCCCTATGGGATCCTATTGATTTGAATGGAGGTCGCACCGCAACACCGCAAGTCGGATCCGACTTGCGGGGTGACTTGCGCTGTGGGAATCTTGAGGGGGAACGCCACGCCAAAATGGGAAAAAAACGGCGTGGGGTCCCCCCCAGGGTTCCAAACCAGGCCCTTCGGGTCTGTTATGGAATTTGAGGGTAGCCCCATGCCGAAAAAACGGCATGGGGTCCCCCCCAAAATCCATACCAAACCCTTTTCCGAGCATGCAGCCCGGCAGGCCAGGAAAGGGGAGGGGACGAGCGAGCGGCCCCACCCCCCCTGGACCACACCAGGCCACATGCCCTCAACATGGGGGGGTGTTGGTGCTTTGGGGCAGGGGGAGCTCTGCACCCCCCACCTCAAAGCACCTTGCCCCCATGTTGATGAGGACAAGGGCCTCATCCCCACAACCCTGGCCGGTGGTTGTGGGGGTCTGCGGGCAGGGGGCTCATCGGAATCTGGAAGCCCCCTTTAACAAGGGGGCACCCCAGATCCCGGACCCCCTCCCTATGTGAATGGGTATGGGGTACACTGTACCCCTACCCATTCACCCCATAAAAGGCAGTGTATGGAAATAACGACAAGAGACGTTTTGGAAAGTTTATTAAAAATCTTCATCCGACTCTTCTTGTCTTCTCCTCTCCGGGGTCTTCTCCGGGGTCTTCTGCTCTTTTGCTGTCCGCCCTTCTTGTCTTCTCCTCTCCGGGGTCTTCTCCGGGGTCTTCTGCTCTTTTGCTGTCCGCCCTTCTTGTCTTCTCCTCTCCGGGGTCTTCTCCGGGGTCTTCTGCTCTTTTGCTGTCCGCCCTTCTTGTCTTCTCCTCTCCGGGGTCTTCTGCTCTTTTGCTGTCCCCCTCTTCTTGTGTTCTTGTCTCCGGGGTCTTCTGCTGTCCCCTCTTCTGCTGTCCTCTCTTCTTTTCTTCTCCTCTCCGGTCTTCTGCTCTTTTGCTGTCGGCTGTCGGCTGTCTTCTTCCTCCGGTCCTCCTCCGACGACGTCTCCGCTGATTATGCCTATCTCCGGTCTCTTCAGCTTATTATATAGCCATTAGGGGCGTGGCCCCGATGACGTCATCTGGAGACCCCGTAACCCTCATGTCACATATGACGTCATATGTGACATGAGGGGGCGGGGCCTCCAGATGACGTCATCGGGGCCACGCCCCTAATGGCTATATAATAAGCTGAAGAGACCGGAGATAGGCATAATCAGCGGAGACGTCGTCGGAGGAGGACCGGAGGAAGAAGACAGCCGACAGCCGACAGCAAAAGAGCAGAAGACCGGAGAGGAGAAGAAAAGAAGAGAGGACAGCAGAAGAGGGGACAGCAGAAGACCCCGGAGACAAGAACACAAGAAGAGGGGGACAGCAAAAGAGCAGAAGACCCCGGAGAGGAGAAGACAAGAAGGGCGGACAGCAAAAGAGCAGAAGACCCCGGAGAAGACCCCGGAGAGGAGAAGACAAGAAGGGCGGACAGCAAAAGAGCAGAAGACCCCGGAGAAGACCCCGGAGAGGAGAAGACAAGAAGGGCGGACAGCAAAAGAGCAGAAGACCCCGGAGAAGACCCCGGAGAGGAGAAGACAAGAAGAGTCGGATGAAGATTTTTAATAAACTTTCCAAAACGTCTCTTGTCGTTATTTCCATACACTGCCTTTTATGGGGTGAATGGGTAGGGGTACAGTGTACCCCATACCCATTCACATAGGGAGGGGGTCCGGGATCTGGGGTGCCCCCTTGTTAAAGGGGGCTTCCAGATTCCGATGAGCCCCCTGCCCGCAGACCCCCACAACCACCGGCCAGGGTTGTGGGGATGAGGCCCTTGTCCTCATCAACATGGGGGCAAGGTGCTTTGAGGTGGGGGGTGCAGAGCTCCCCCTGCCCCAAAGCACCAACACCCCCCCATGTTGAGGGCATGTGGCCTGGTGTGGTCCAGGGGGGGTGGGGCCGCTCGCTCGTCCCCTCCCCTTTCCTGGCCTGCCGGGCTGCATGCTCGGAAAAGGGTTTGGTATGGATTTTGGGGGGGACCCCATGCCGTTTTTTCGGCATGGGGCTACCCTCAAATTCCATAACAGACCCGAAGGGCCTGGTTTGGAACCCTGGGGGGGACCCCCACGCCGTTTTTTCCCCATTTTGGCGTGGAGTTCCCCCTCAAGATTCTCACAGCGCAAGTCGCCCCGCAAGTCGGATCCGACTTGCGGTGTTGCGGTGCGACCTCCATTCAAATCAATAGGCTCCCATAGGGAACCATTGATTTTGAATGGAAGAAAAAAAAACGCTGCTAAAAGCAACGTGGCAAAACGTGCAATAACGCCAATGGAAAAAGCTACTGAAAGCACGTTTTTACAGCTGCTTTTTCCGGCGTCAGAACTAACTTTGACGTACGTTTTTTCTAACGCCCCGTGTGCATGGGGCCTTAAATTTTTCACTCTTTGTTATATTGCAGCCATTTGCTAAAATCATTTAAGTTCATTCTTCTTCCTCATGAATGTACACATAGCACCCCATACTGACAGAAAAACACAGAATTGTTGACATTGTTGCAGATTTATTAAAAAAGAAAAACTGAAATATCACATGGTCCTAAGTATTCAGACCCTTTTGCTGTGACACGAATATATTTAACTCAGGTGCTTTCCATTTCTTCTGATCATCCTTGAGATGGTTCTACACCTTCATTTGAGTCCAGCTGTGTTTCATTATACTGATTGGACTTGATTAGGAAAGCCACACACCTGTCTATATAAGACCTTCCAGATCACAATGCATGTCAGAGCAAATGAGAATCATGAGGTCAAAGGAACTGCCTGAAGAGCTCAGAGACAGAATTGTGGCAAGGCACAGATCTGGCCAAGGTTACAAAAAGATTTCTGCTGCACTTAAGGTTCCTAAGAGCACAGTGGCCTCCATAATCCTCAAATGGAAGACGTTTGGGACGACCAGAACCCTTCCTAGAGCTGGCCGTCTGGCCAAACTGAGCTATCGGGGGAGAAGAGCCTTGGTGAGAGAGGTAAAGAAGAACCCAAAGATCACTGTGGCTAAGCTCCAGAGATGCAGTCAGGAGATGGGAGAAAGTTGTAGAAAGTCAACCATCACTGCAGCCCTCCACCAGTCGGGGCTTTATGGCAGAGTGGCCCGACGGAAGCCTCTCCTCAGTGTAAGACACATGAAAGCCCGCATGGAGTTTGCTAAAAAACACCTGAAGGACTCCAAGATGGTGAGAAATAAGATTCTCTGGTCTGATGAGACCAAAATAGAACTTTTTGGCCTTAATTCTAAGCGGTATGTGTGGAGAAAACCAGGCACTGCTCATCACCTGTCCAATACAGTCCCAACAGTGAAGCATGGTGGTGGCAGCATCATGCTGTGGGGGTGTTTTTCAGCTGCAGGGACAGGACGACTGGTTGCAATCGAGGGAAAGATGAATGCGGCCAAGTACAGGGATATCCTGGACAAAAACCTTCTCCAGAGTGCTCTGGACCTCAGACTGGGCCGAAGGTTTACCTTCCAACAAGACAATGACCCTAAGCACACAGCTAAAATAACGAAGGAGTGGCTTCACAACAACTCCGTGACTGTTCTTGAATGGCCCAGCCAGAGCCCTGACTTAAACCCAATTGAGCATCTCTGGAGAGACCTATAAATGGCTGTCCACCAACGTTTACCATCCAACCTGACAGAACTGGAGAGGATCTGCAAGGAGGAATGGCAGAGGATCCTCAAATCCAGGTGTGAAAGACTTGTTGCATCTTTCCCAAAAAGACTCCTGGCTGTATTAGATCAAAAGGGGGCTTCTACTAAATACTGAGCAAAGGGTCTGAATACTTAGGACCATGTGATATTTCAGTTTTTCTTTTTTAATAAATCTGCAACAATGTCAACAATTCTGTGTTTTTCTGTCAGTATGGGGTGACCCTAAGCACACAGCTAAAATAACGAAGGAGTGGCTTCACAACAACTCCGTGACTGTTCTTGAATGGCCCAGCCAGAGCCCTGACTTAAACCCAATTGAGCATCTCTGGAGAGACCTAAAAATGGCTGTCCACCAACGTTTACCATCCAACCTGACAGAACTGGAGAGGATCTGCAAGGAGGAATGGCAGAGGATCCCCAAATCCAGGTGTGAAAGACTTGTTGCCTCTTTCCCAAAAAGACTCCTGGCTGTATTAGATCAAAAGGGGGCTTCTACTAAATACTGAGCAAAGGGTCTGAATACTTAGGACCATGTGATATTTCAGTTTTTCTTTTTTAATAAATCTGCAACAATGTCAACAATTCTGTGTTTTTCTGTCAGTATGGGGGGCTATGTGTACATTCATGAGGAAGAAGAATGAACCTAAATGATTTTAGCAAATGGCTGCAATATAACAAAGAGTGAAAATTTTAAGGGGGTCTGAATACTTTCTGTACCCACTGTAACACTCACCCTGCACTCTAATATAAATAGAGATATAAATGCACAAATACGACCTAAAACGCTCTCAGCAGCTGTTATACTCAAAAAAGATTCCTAACAAAGGTGTAATAGACAATCTAAACATTTAGAAAAAATCCACCACACTAACAGCGCTAATGAATGGATCTGCTAGTAATAAGGTATCTCCATATAAAAGGAATGATAACAAGCAACAGTTATTGCAGTTTCTTAAACAAGCCGGTTTGCATGGATAACAGTCCAAAAATCAAGGGAAGGGTGTGAAGGATCTCTTATACACCATAATTCCACCAATCACCAGTGCCCCCCCCCCCCCTCTCTTCTGGAACTCACCAGATCAATGGTCAAAATAACTCCCTCAAAGTGAGATAAGATCACCATATGGACGTCTCAAACACCCGAAAACTCGAAACTCCATAAATACCTTATTTGCCTTCATATGTCACTCCATTCATGATGACATGCAAATGAAGAATAGGGGGCACATAGTGTAATTTTGCAAATTTATTATATAAAAGCAAACACATATAGCTCCACTCCCCTCAAGATGTCTACTTACAGTATTTAGTCTGAATGAAGGCATTCAATAATGCATGTACGCTTAATGACCCATCACTCGATCTGTGTCAATGTCTTGAAGACAGTAGCGTGGCCAGGCGTAAGTTTAATGTGAGGCGACCGCGCACACACGCCCTGACGTTTCGTCACTAAGACTTCCTCCCTTACACTTTTTGTAGCTGCTGACTTTTAATAAGAAACAGCTGGAATTCCGCTTTAGGTCACCCCTTGCCTCCACCCCCTACCAACCTCCAAGAACCGTCCCTTGGTTCCACATCTTACCACCTTTAACTACCTCAATACTGGGCACTTAAACCCCCTTCCTTCCCAGACCAATTTTCAGCTTTTAGCGCTGTTGCATTTTGAATGATAATTGCGCGGTCATGCAACACTGTACCTAAACCAAATTTATGTCATTTTTTCCCCACAAATAGAGCTTTCTTTTGGTGGTATTTGATCACCGCCAGGTTTTTTCTTTTTTGGTGCACAAATAAAAAAAGACCGAAAAGTTTGAAAAAAAAAAAAATTTTTTTTGTTTATGTTATAAAATTTTGTAAATAGATACGTTTTTTCCTGCACTGATGAGCACTGATGATGCCGCACTGACAGGCACTGATGAGGAGACACTGATGGGGTGGCACTGATGGGGTGGCACTGATATGCAGCACTGATATGCAGCACTGATGGGCACTGATATGTGGCACTGATAGATAGCACTGATATGCAGCATTGGTGGGCACTGATAGGCAGCACTGATGGGCACTGATATGCAGCACTGATGGGCACTGATGGGTGGCACTGATGGGCACTGATGGGGGGCACTGATGGGCACTGAAAGGCAGCACTGGTGGGCAATAATGGGCACTGGTGGGCGGCACTGATAGATGGCAATAACGGGCACTGGTGGGCAGCACTGATAGATGGCATTGGTGGGCAGCACTGATAGGGGGGCACCACTGGCAGGCTCTCTGAGCCCTGTTTGCCATCCCTGGTGGCCATGGTGGGCATCCCTGGTGGTCATGGGTGGGCATCCCTGGTGGCTCTAGTGGCATCCCCTCCCCCCAGGGCTGCACTGGTAATCAATCATCTGATTACCAGCACAGACCCCCCCTGTGATCAGTGAGTAATTAGAAATACTCACTGATCACCCCGGCTGCAGAATCGATCCTCTCCTTCTCCTAACACTGACAGGATCTGTCAGTAGGAGAAGAGATTAAAGCCGTTACAACGGCTGTATTGACATTACATGACGGCTGTGATTGGTCACAGCCGTCATGTGATCAGGAGGGCCAATCACAGGGCCCTCCTGCCGATTGATGTTGCTCTGTGTCCTAGGGACACAGGCACATCGAGATCGCGCGGCCGCTGCGCGTGCTCGCGGCCGCGCGATCTCTCTCCTTCTGAAGGACGTTCCGTAACGTCCATTCAGAAGGACGAGATTCCCACCCGGCCATATATGTACTATGGCCCGGGTGGGAGGTGGTTAAGTACCGTCCCTTTGTTCTACCCCCTACCCACCTTTCAGTACCGCATCTTTTAGAGAATACAGAACCATGTATTATTTTGTGGTGTTAAGTAATTTGTATGCAATTTGATGCAATGAAAAAAAAAAATCAGTAAAAGAGATTTCCTGCAGCCAGCAACAATAGACCCAATTCCCAGCAACAATAAACCCATCCCAGCCAAACTAGATCCCCCCTGGCAAAAACAGATCTACCCAGCAACAATATATCCCAATAGCAACAAAAGACCCCACCCCAGCAACAATAAATCCCTCTCCCCCCCCAGCAATAATAGATCCCCCAGCAGCAATAGACCCCTCACACAGTATTATACCCCCCAGCAACAGTGGAACCCCTGTTACATAATACCACCTCAGCAACAATAGATCTACCCCAGCAACAATTTGCCCCCTGCAGCAACAGAAGATCTTCCAGCAGCAAGCAACAATAGACTCTCCCTCAACAAGAGGTCCTTCCCAGCAACAATTGATCCCTCAGCAACATTAGACACCCTAAGTAACAATAGACCCCCATGCAAAAATAGATCCCTGGCAGTTACAATATATCCCCCAGCAGCCAGCATCATAGACCCCCCCCCCCAGCATCCCTTACCATTACAAGCATTCAGTGCTGGAGGTGCTGGAACTGCATTCCCCCTGTAAAAAAGCCCTGGACTCCAGACTCTTTACACTACAGATTCCAATAGGCACTGTGCAGTAGGAGGAGTGGAAAGATTTTTTATTAAACTGCCCAGAAAAGTTCTTCCTTTTGGAACCAAGGGAGTTAGCGAGAGAAAGCAGTTTGGTTTGGATATTCACCTGCCAGCAGGAGATTATACCAGTCAAGATCTGGGCCTGAGACTGGCCATGAGAACACCCGGGGGCAGCATAGCACCGCCCACATCACAACACCTGCACTGCTGCTGCAGGGAGACTGGAGCATGCACTCACCCTCTGCTTCCCACCGCTGATCAATTTCAGGGGAGGCCCCTCCTACAGCAAAAAGTCACCACAACATACTGCCATAAATGCGCTCTGGCAGTGTAGATCCAGCGCTCGGTGGATGAAATTGGGAGGAGCATCACCTTTGTGTTTATATATTATTGAACTCCAAGTATGAATTTTATTGCATAGTTACATGCATCCAGCTTGGATTAATAAATATATGCATATGCCATACCTGTATGACCACTTTAGAGAATCACTTCGGTAGTCACTGCTACTACGGTGATCACTACTGTCCTCTGCCATGCGACTGCCCCGCTGCATAGTATCTGTGATGATGAGAACTGGGCACCTCAAAACTTGTGTGAGAAGACACCGAGCAGCCATGTTGTCTGAAATTCATAAGTCAGCCATGACATTTTTTTTTTTTGCAGCCTTTCAGGACATGGCAACATAAAGTCTGAATATTCTACTATTAGCAAACCTCTAGCTGCATTCATAGTTACATAGTTACATAGTAGGTGAGGTTGAATAAAGACAATAGTCCATCCAGTTCAACCTGTGTAGGTGTGTGTGACTGTAATCATCTAACATAGCCCTCAATCTCCTGATCCTTGAGATGCAAGTCTAAGAGTCTTTTGAAAGTCACCATACTACCCGCAGAAACCACCTCTTGTGGTAGACAATTCCACAATCTTGTAGCCCTAACAGTAAAGAACCCCCCACGTTGCCTGAGGTTAAAACGCTTCTCCTCTAATCGCATTGTATGTCCTCGAGTCCTCATGCAATTCCTTCGAATGAACAGCTTTTCTTCTAAGCTGAGATCCCCATTAAGATATTTATAAATTGCTATCATGTCCCCTCTCAGACGTCTTTTCTCCAGGGAAAATAAATCGAGCAATTGCAGCCGCTCTTCATAGGTAAGGTCCTCCAACCCCCTAATCAGTTTAGTTGCCCTTCTCTGGACTTTCTCCAGCTCCAACACATCCCTCCTGAGGACTGGCGACCAGAACTGGACAGAATACTCCAGATGCGGTCGGACCAGAGTTTTATAAAGTGGAAGGATTATAGTCTTATCTCTGGAATACATCCCTTTCTTTATGCATGCTAATATTCTGTTGGCTTTGGAAGCTGCCGCTTGGCATTGCATGCTGTTGCCTAATCTATCATCAACTAAGACTCCCAGATCCTTCTCCATTTTTGATTCCCCCAAGGGTTCCCCTCCTAACGTGTATTGTGTTTTTATGTTTTTGGTCCCCAAGTGCAAAACCTTACACTTCTCCACATTAAACCTCATTTGCCATGTCGTTGCCCACTCCGTAATTTTGTCCAGGTCATTCTGTAGGATATCTGCTTCATGCTGTGCAGTTATTGCCCTGGCCAATTTTGTGTCATCTGCAAAAACTGATAACGAACTACTGATCCCGTCCTCAATGCTGTTTATGAATAAATTGAACAAGGTTGGTCCCAGGACTGAGCCCTGGGGCACCCCGCTTACTACCTCAGACCAGTCTGAGTATGCGCTGTTTATTACTACCCTTTGGACACGGCCTTTTAGCCAATTCCGTATCCAAGAGCAAACCCTGCTGTCGATACCTGCAGACCTTATTTTATAAATTAAGCGCTTGTGGGGAACTGTATCAAACGCCTTAGCGAAATCCAAGTACACCACATCCACTGGTCTCCCCCTATCTAGCTCACAGCTCACTTCCTCGTAGAATGCTAAGAGATTGGTTTGACAAGATCGCCCATTTGTAAACCCGTGCTGGTTACTACTGATGATGTTGTTGTCTTTAGCATACTCTACGATATAGTCCCTTATCATCCCCTCCAAAAGTTTACATATTATTGATGTCAGACTGACAGGCCTATAATTTCCCGGGATATGTCTCTGGCCCTTTTTGAATATCGGAATCACGTTAGCCTTCCTCCAATCCCCTGGTACATCTCCTGTCCTAATACTGTCAGCAAAGATCAGGAACAGTGGTCTAGATATAACCATACTGAGTTCCTTGAGCACTCTCGGATGTACGCCATCCGGGCCTGGTGATTTGTTTGTGTTAAGTTTATCCAGTCTTTCCCTGATTTCCCCCTCTGTTAGCCATAGTGGCAAGTCCTGTGTATTACTACTAACCATATAGTCATGGTCAGTGTACCCTTCCTTTTCCTGCGTAAAGACTGACGAGAAAAAAGAATTCAGCACGGTTGCTTTTTCAGTGTCCTCTGTAACCATCCTCCCATCATCGCTAATTATGTGTGCAATATGCTCTGCCCTAGTTTTTTTGCTGTTGATATATTTAAAGAATTTCTTTGGGTTTTTTTTACTATCCTCCGCTATTTGTCTCTCAAAGTTGATTTTAGCCATCTTGATTTCGTGTTTACACTTCTTATTTTCCTCCTTGTATTGCTGGAAGGCCGATACGGTGCCCTCTGATTTATATTTCTTGAAGGCCAATTTTTTTCCCCTAATAAGTTTTTTAACGCTACGGTTTAGCCAGCCAGGTTTGGCTTTGTCTCTTCTAAATTTATTCCCCATAGGAATGCACTGCAAGATGCCTTTGCTTAATATTGTTCTAAAGCATTCCCATTTTTCCTCTGTGGTCAGTGATCCCAGGGTTTGGTCCCAGTTTACCCTTTCCATCAATGAGTACAATTTTGGAAAGTCTGCCCTTCTGAAGTTTAGGGTTCTTATGTTCCCCACTTGCCTTTTTATATTGTTATTTATACTAAATGTGATCATCCTGTGATCGCTAGAGCCCAGGTTGTCCTGGACTCCTACCTCCGAGATTATGTCTGGGTCATTAGTGATCAATAGATCCAGGATAGCATTCTCTCTAGTAGGGGAATCCACCAACTGCGACATGTAGTTATCCTGTAAGGTTTCCGTGAATAGCCGGGCCTTATGCGAGTGTGCAGTCCCCTCTTCCCAGTCAATGTCGGGATAATTGAAGTCCCCCAATATGATGACTGATCCTAGTTTTGCCGCTTTACCTATTAGTGCTAAAAATTCCAGCTCTACCTCCTCCCCTTGGTTAGGTGGCCTATAGCAAACCCTCCAAAACTTTTTTATCAGTCCATTGATAGGACATAGCAAAACCTCTTGACCATATTAACTAACATCAAAACAAAATATGGCAAATAGATAACCCTTTAATTTAGCCATCATAAATTAACAGAACCTAAAACAATACACATAGTCTGGTTCTAATAGCCTTCATAAAAACTTCAAGTTTCCAGGCTTAAGTAGTTAGAAACTATCCATCCTAGCTAATAGTTTCAGACTTATCACCTGTCGTAAATAGTTTAACTAGAATAGTTTAGCGAATACACACCCCAAGCTGATTATCCCTACCTGCAGAATCAAAACTTCAGTATATTTCATAACTCCAGAGATGATAACAGTGCAGCCAGATTAGGGACATCTTTACCTGTATCAATTAACTAGCAGCATTTTAACCCCAAACACTTCTATATTAGAAAGGTACTGGAGGCGGTTTGGACACATTACATCTCCTGGGTAAAATAGGCATCTGATAACCAATGTGTTTGTATTCATTCAAATAATATATCCATGCTGGCCAATAATATATGTTACCAGAATGTAACCTGTAGGTATTCCACTATATTACTAAATGTAGAAAATGGCATTTTTTAACTTGCCATAAAATCAATTTTTCTGTGTTTATTGACAGACAGCTACTTAGGATTCTAGACCATTGGGTTATACAGGGTTAGGACACTAGGCAGAAAAAACGAACTAGGCCGCACCTATGGGCAGTCCCAGGTGGTATACTCCCCCTCTCTGCTTTAGGTCCCCCAGTATACCCCCTGGGACTGCCCTTTAGGCATGGTAAAGTTTTTTCCTGCCTAGTGTCCTACTCCTGTAGGGGGCAGCATAACTCAATGGTCAAGAAGATCTAGAGCAGTGTCCGTCAATGAACTAAAGAAAATGGGATTTTTGACTTACCGTAAAATCCATTTCTCTGATGTTTATTAAGGGACACAGCTTCAGATCTTCATAACCGTTGGGTTATACTGCCCCTACAGGAGTAGGAAACTAGGCAGAAAAAAAGTCTGGCTACGTCCATGGGCAGCCCCAGGGGGTATACTCCCTCTCTCTGCTATAGGCACTCAGTATAGGCACTCAGTTTAGTTACAAGCTGTGTCAGAAGTATTACAACTCCATAGAGGGGTGGGTGCTGTGTCCGTCAATGAACGCAGAGAAATGGATTTTACGGTACAAATACAAAAATCCTATTTTCTCCTTCGTTTATTGACAAACACAGCTCCTTAGGATTCTTGACCCCTGGGACGTCCCAAGGCAATGTCAAACATGAAGGGTGGGACAACAAAAAAAAAAAATCACAAGGCTAAACAAAAGCCAAACAGGTAACAGAAGCTCAACAAAAAACAACTGGAGCCCACCTGAACAATACACCCCCAAAGAGGGAACAGACCCTCTAAACAGCAGCCTGAAAAACCTTGCGGCCAAAGGAAGCATCCGCAGATGCCAAAAACATCTACTCTATAGAATTTAATGAAAGTGTGCACCGACGACCAAGTGGCCGCCTTGCAAACCTGCGCCACTGACACCTGATGATGGAAGGCCCAAGAAGCAATAAGTGCCCCAGTAGAGTGCGCTGTCACAAGGGAAAGGAGGAACCTGACCCTTGATCGAATAGGCCTGAGTCACCATCTGTCTGATTCATCTTGAAATGGTCACAGAACAAGCGGAGAGTCCTTTTCTTGGCCCATACGTGAGCACAAACAGTGAGTCTGACTTATGAAAAGACTTCGTAGCTGTCAGATACACCCGAATCGCCTGAATCACATCCAGGGCATGCAACACAAATTCCTTAGGATGTTTGGGCCTGGGACAAAGGGAAAGCAACACAATGTCTTCCTTCAAATGGAAATCAGAGACTTTTTTTTCTTTTAGGAAGGAAAGACGGACATGGGCGAAGAACCACCTTATCTTTGTGGACCACCAAGTAAGGGGTACGACAAAATAACGCCGCCAGTTCACACCCTGCGAGCAGAGGTGATAGCCACCAAAAAGGCCACCTTCTGGGACAGCGTAAGCAAGGGAATCTCCAGAATATTTTTAAAGGGAGGCTTCTGGAGGACTAAAAGCACCAAGTTCAGATCCCAGGGAGGAAGGAGACCGCACTGGTGGAGTCAGATGTCGAACCCCTTGAATAAAAAGGTACACACCAGGGAGTGCGTGGCCAGGGGTCGTTCAAAGAAGACCGCAAAGGCGGACACCTGGCCCTTGATGGAACTCAAGGCCAATTTCTGCTCAACCCTCCGTTGAAGGAAGGTCAAGACCCAAGCCACCGAAAAAGAGCGAGGGTGAACTCCCATCAACTCACAAGACAAAATGTATGTTTTCCACGCATGATGGTAGATTTTCCTAGAGGCAGACTTCCTAGCTTTTAGCAGCATCAGCAGAAGCTTGAGAGGAGGGAAAGCATAGATCAGACGGTACTGGCCCAACGGGGCCACGAGAGCGTCTGTGGCATCGCCACAGGATCCCATGACCTTGCCACAAACTTTTCTGTTGAGCCAGGACGCCAACAGATCCATTTCGGGGGTGCCCCACTGGAGACATATCTGATAAAACATGTCCGGGTGAAGGGACCTTGGTCCAGCGCCTTCCAGCTGAAATAATTTGCCTGCCAGTTTTCCACTCCTGGAATGTGTACGGAGGAGAAGGCCAGAGCAAAGCGTTCTGCCCACTGTAGAATGCCAGCTACCTCCAGAGCTTCCAACATACTTCTTGTTCCGCCCTGGTGATTGACATAAGCCACCACTGTGGTATTGTCTGACTAAATCCACACTGAAAGCCCCCAGAGACGATGCCTTCAGTGATCCAGGCACAACCTGATAACCCAGAGTTTCAGGACATTCATTGAGGGTCTGGACCCTTCCAGTGTCCAAACACCCTGAGCAGAGCTCTGACCCAGGACACCTCCCCACCTGGACAGACTGGCATCCGTAGTGACCAATGTCCAATACAAGGGGAGAAACTATTTGCCCTGTCGAAGAGCCAGAGAGGGAAGCCACCAGGCCAGAGACCCTTGGGTTTCCCAGGTCAGCCGGATTTGATGGTCCAGAGACTTTGTTTATAATTTGTTTGCACTGTTTTACCTGTGGTAGTTAACTCTCTCTCATTATTTTTACCTACAGGTAAGCTGATAATAAAGCTTATGTGTAGATAAAATGAATATTTAAAAAAAAAAAAAATGTTTTTATTTTTTTTTAACTTTAACTTTTAACTTTAACTTTAGCTTTAACTTTAACTTTTTTATTAAGTAGTAGGTACATAAACACGAACACAGCAGTTATAAGTACATAATGGGTACATTGGTAAAAATGCCTTAAAACATTACAGTAATAGAGATTCCATATCCAGCTTTTTGGTTAGTACATCTTATAGCAGTGGAAGAACATGGGGAAGAGGCGGGGGAGAGGGTTCAATAAGGTGAAGGATAATTCCCAAGTCTTCACAAAAAGAAAAAGAAAAGATACTGGATAAAGGGGAGGCATGTGAAGGATAAAATATGAAAAGGGAGAGGGAAGGGGAGGAAGGAGCGGGAGGGAAAGTGAACTGAGGGTAAGTGAACAGAAGTGCCAGCATAGTAATCAACAGGCAGAGGTACTCAGTTATATATATATATATATATATATATAGTAACATGGGGGACCATTAGCTCAGTGGCAGATGCGTTTTTCCAGTGAATCACTGCAGACAGGTATTATATTTTAAAGGGCCTGGTAGCCCATTTTTATTAAAAAGGCAAAAGTAAAAAGTCAGTAACATAGGTTTTCCCACGCAGGGGTTCTTCTCCAGTCAATACAAAACTGAAAATACCAGCCCACCTGGCTCTCTCACGCAGTTTTTCTTAGCAGTACCTCTACACTTTATGCTGGTCTCCAGACCATGGACTCTCTGAAGCTGACAGCTTCACTGTGGCATTGATCCTCAGGCCGTCTCCTGTCTCCTCCACACACAAGTGGTCTGGCTGCCACCTGCAGCCACTGACTCCCAGATAGTATTGGAGTCCTCCTGACTCCCCACGAACAGACCTCCTGTCTGTTAGATGAAGCAGTCTCCAACTGGGAGCACTGGTGTATTTCTAAACCTTCATTATAAGGGATGCCTTCACCTGAGCACACACTCTGCTGGTCATCCACAAAACATGGACACAGAGTTATAGATTCCGTCCCTCCAAAGACACTATGAAATTTCCAAACTACAGAGCCCCAACCAGGAATACCAAAACCTGGAGAAAGCTGCAAAAACAGTTTTCTCCACTGCACATCTACGCTCTGTAGTCCTGCACAGCGCAAATGTGCACACTCTGTGTCCTTTAAATTACCACTTTCACCGTGACAGAGTCTTGACCTGTCACAATATATATATATATATATATATAATATATACAGTGGTGGTAGACCATGATTAAACCGCCCCTGTGCCCCAAGAATCAATTTAGGCAAACAAAACTTTTGGGAGCAATGCCGATTTAGGTAGGTGAGCTTGTACAGAGGTAACACCTTGTTCACAGCGGTCACCGATGGCGGCTGAGAGGATTTCCAGCATAGGAGTAAATCCCTACGTGCATAAAATGAGGTGTAAAAGACAAAGCGCTTAATGTACCTACTCATATGAGAGTCAGCAAAAATAATCAATAACAGTAGTTTGGGACCCAGTCCGAGAGCCAAGTCACACTGAGTTGACATCAGACACCACCTGCAGCCAAAACAACTGCAGGGATGCACAAGACCACACCATATGGAAGAAGGAAGCCCCTGAGGTTTGGCATCTTGGGCATTTGGAGGAGACAGATGGGTAAATGGTTGCTAAGCGTTGGGGAGTGTAGTACACCCTATGGAGGAACTTGAGCTGGATGAATCTATCCCTGACCGAGATCATAGTGGTAATATGGGAACCCAGGCAGTCTTTCCATTCATCCTCCTCCAGATAAGGTATATCAGATTGCCATCTGGAGTACAGCCAAGGTCAGCATATGCCATGGACAGGCGCAGGTAAAGGGAGGAGAGGGGCTTATCCAACACTACAGAAGTCAGCAGTCTCTCAATAGGGTCAGACTCCCATGTGATCCTAGAGGGGAACTGCCTACCTACCATAGGCATGCCTAAGCTGCAAGCATTTAAAAAACATCCAGGTAAATGGAAAGCTGCCTTGAGTTCGGGGAATGTCTGCAGGCGTCCCTCCACAACCACATGTTTGAGGCCCACACACTGGGGTCTGGGACAGTAGGCATATGTGGAAGAGAAGGATTTCCCCACAAGGGAATATGGGGAGAGAAGGACTATGGAGTATGGTATTTAGCCCTAGCCCTATGCCAAGCCAATACAGTGGTACGCATTAACGTTGTTATATCGGGATGAGCCTTGGGACCTCGGCAAACTAAGTTGATAAGCATTGAATACGACCCCACAATTGCAAGTTCTAAAGTCACAGCAGGGTTGTCCTTAGGCTGCTTAAACCACCATCTGACGGTAACCAGAACCACTGCCCAGTAGAAATTGGGAAGTGATAGTCCACCCATACCAAAAGGGAAATGGGGTGTGGGGTCCCTCCCGCTCATATAAAACTATTAAGTATGGCATTTACCTTACAGAAAAAGGAATTTAGGAGAAGAAAAGGGGTGTTACGTAAGAAATACAGAAATTTTGGTAGATACACCATTTTTGTTAAATAAACCTTACCTACCGGTGTAAGTGGCAGAGAGCACCATGAGATACATTGTTGAGAGAACCGACGCAGCAGGGGCTTCAATAGGAAGACAGTTCCCAACCAATTCAAATGCCCAAATATTTGAGCTCCTCCACCCAATTAAGTGGGGTACCCGACGATGGCATTGGATGAGCTGGGTGTACTGTAAATAAAAGGGACTTCCCCCAATTTATTTTAATCCCCGAATAGGAGCCAAATAAACGTGCACCGTTTAGGAGATATTCTAGCGAACAGCAGCCAATGACGTCACCAGTGCATGCACTCTGAAGGAACGGTATACCCATGCCGTTCCTTGGGAGTTGTGTGCTGCAGCCGAGACTCCCGCATGCATGACATCATCGCAGTTTGGCCATTCAGATGGCTGGAACCCACAAACCCGGAAGGAGGACCAGATGAAGACGAAGCCCTGTTAGCCGTGACAGCACGCTGCTGGAGGGTTTCGTTTCAAGTTATGCGGTGCATAGTAGCACATTTTGATATTGTTATGCTATTTTTTTTTAAGTGTTTACTACAGCTTTAAACAATAATTTTAAAGTCTTTAATATTGTCTCTAATTCACTAAGCCAGAAATTAAATAATCCCTGTCTCTTTGAAGAGCGCTACTGTACCGCAAATCCCTGGCATATTCTTGTCTGTGGTGACAGTGAGTATTACAGACATTTATTAACCACTTGACGACCGCCCACCGCAGATTTACTGTGGCAGGCAGCCGCTCCTGGGCAAACGGACGTAGTACTACGTTGCTCACTCAGGAGACTCTAGGGGGCGAGCGCGTGCCGCCGGTGGCGTGCTCCCTCCCCCGCTCGTCAGCGGGGAGCCAGTGCGTGTGACAGGCGGCTCCGATGGCCGCCGGCCACTCGCAATCTCCCCTCGCTGACAGAGAAGGACTCTCTCATTCCCCCTGAAGTGATCACAGAGGCTATGTAATCCTGCTATATAGGATCGCATTTGTCTCTGTGATGACTTCACAAGCCACGCCCCCCCCACAGTTAGAATCACGCTAGGGACACATTTAACCCCTTGATTACCCATACTGTTAACCCCTTCCCTGCCAGTGTCATTTTTACACAGTGCATATTTTTAGCACTGATTACTGTAGTAATGTCACTGGTACCCCCAAAAGTGTCAAAAATGTCAGTTAGGTGTCAGATCTGTCTGCCGCAATGTCGCGGTCCCGCAAAAAATCGTAGATCGCTGCCATTACTAGTAAAAAAAAATAAAATAATAAAAATAATATAAATCTTTTCCGTAGTTAGTAAACGCAATAACTTTTGCGCAAACCAATCAAAATACGCTTATTGCTATTTTTTTTAACAAAAATATGTAGCAGAAAACAAATTGGCCTAAAATGTTAAAAAAGTTTGATTTTTACATTTTTAGAATTTCATAAAAAGAATGTGAAAAATAGTTCTTTTTTTCAAAATTGTCAATCTTTTTTTGTTTATAGCGCAAAAAATAAAAATCGCACAGGTGATCAAATACCACCAAAAGAAAGCTCTATTTGTGGGGAAAAAAAGGACATCAATTTCGTTTGGGTACAGCGTCGCATGACTGCGCAATTGTCCATTAAATTCATGCAGTGCCGAATCACAAAATAGGGCCTGGTAATTGAGCAGCCAAATTCTCCGGTCTTAAAGTGGTTAAAGTGTCATTAAACCCAGACTATGAAAAACTCTCATTAAATGTTATATAAAAGAGCATACTCACAAAGCCACTAAACTAAAGCATTTGTTTTGTGTAGAGTGAACTATATCTTGATGTTCCGGTCCCTCCAATCTTCTGTGTTCCCATTGCAGCCTGAAATTGTGTAGATCAGCTATTGAAAAATGGGGCTAAAAAATCGTCGCTGTGCATAAACTAAACTGGCTGCAGCCTACCTTCAACATATAGAATAAATGGGGGGGGGGAGGTATGTGGTGCTGCCTAAAACAGGTGACACAGATCATACATAGTAGATTATATATTATGGTGCAAAAGGTGCATATTAATTCGACAAAGAAATTATTAAGCAAACCAAAAAATGTTGCAAAGGGCAAAAATTAAAAAGTGAATGATATATCGTGGACAGTAAAACAATGCTCAATAAATAAATATTCAGAATATGCGATAAATGTTATAAGGTGACTGTAGTACAAAGGTGGCCAAGTGCAATCTAACAATAGCCCATAAAAGTGAAAAAAATCAAATGACTGGAGTCCCAAAATATTGCAGATGTTGAAATGATCCAAAAGGTGACGTGTACAGGTGTGTATACAAAGGTGCTCCCCTCTCAGTAAAAACCGCACTCAGCAGATAAAAATACCCCTACAGGGGTAATAAGCGTGGTATGACTCAATGGCAAATTCCCATCAGATCAGGGGCATCATTACTCAGTGGTAAATTCCCATCAAATCACAGGCATCATCACTCAATGGAAGAGAAGACAAGCGCCACTCTAAGTGCAGTATGACTCTGTGTTTATTGAAAAAATCACCATACTGGGTACTCACATTTGCATGAACTAAAAACAGCAATGAATAAGCTCTCAAGGGCTCGTTATGTCCGATAATCTGAGCGGAAAGGCACTGGTGTTCGCCGGAGACCCGTGTCTGATCGTGAGATCGGCGATATCCGGACCCTAGGGGACACTGCAGCGCCTCCGGCGGCGGACTTCCGGGTAGAGCGTGGAGCGTGGACGTGATGACGTAGGCTACGTCATCACGTCGCCGATCTCACGATCAGACACGGATCTCCGGCGAACACCAGTGCCTTTCCGCTCAGATTTTCGGACATACCGAGCCCTTGAGAGCTTATTCATTGCTGTTTTTAGTTCATGCAAATGTGAGTACCCTGTATGGTGATTTTTTCAATAAACACAGAGTCATACTGCACTTAGAGTGGCGCTTGTCTTCTCTTCCAGTACCTGCAAGTTTATCTTCTTTCCTTGTGATCAAGCTGCCTTCAAATTGCACAGACCAGTTGTTTTATGGACTTATGGACTTTTTTAGTAACCTCTTAGGTTTGGTTCTGCCCTTCATGTTTCTATAGCATGTTTATTGAGGTTTGCCTCTAAATTCCTGTTGCGCCAGTACATCCCTGTTTGTCATCATCACTCAATGGCCATTCCCATCAGATCATAGGCATCATTATGGATATACAGGCATCAAATCCCTTCTTTGCTCATAGGCGTTGAATATAGTAATACTCGTGGGTGGTAACAATAGCATCAATGGTAATGTATATAAATGGGGATCCCGACCATAGATAGGGAGGAAAGGGCTCAGATAGTGAAGTATTGCTACAAATATTTTTCTTAAATATTATATAAGCAAAAATACTCACAAACATGGGTAGACAATAAGCAGGCAATGACAGTGGTGTATAACCGCTCAGATCTAAGATTGCGGTCCACTTCCGGAACGATGTGCGTTCCAAATACCAGAAATGCGGTTCAACCAAAAAGCGGAAGTGACGGAATAACGCTCTATGCGTTTCGTCACTTGACATCATCAGGAGCAGCCAAGGGTATCTTTATCTTGTGAGTGTGGTCTTTACTGAGAGGGGAGCACCTTTGTATCCTCACCTGCACACGTCACCTTTTAAATCATTTCAAAATCTGCAAGATTTTGGGACTCCAGTCATTAGATTTTTTTCACTTCTATAGACTATTGTTTTGAGTGCACTAAGTCACCTTTTATATATTTGTTCACTATTATTGATTACTGTTAGAAGTGCACTTGGCCCCCTTTGCACTACAGTCACCTTAAAACATTTATACGTGTGACGACTCACTTAGTCACCTTATTTACATTTATTGCATATTCGTAATATTTATTTATTGAGCATTGTTTTACTGTCCACGCTATATATCATTAACTTTTCAATTTTTGCACTTTGCAACATTTTTTGGTTTGCTTAACCACTTTAAGACCGGAAGATTTACTTCTTAATGACCAGGCCCTATTTTGCGATTCAGCACTGCGTTATTTTAACGGACAATTGCGCAATTATGCGATAATGTACCCAAAGGAAATTGACGTCCTTTTTTTCCCACAAGTAGAGCTTTCTTTTGGTGGTATTTGATCACCTGTGCAATTTTTATTTTTTGCGCTATAAACAAAAAAAGAGCGACAATTTAAAAAAAAAAAAAAACAATATTTTTCACATTCTGCTACATAACATTCCCAAAAAAGAAATCTAATTTTTTTAACATCTTAGGCCAATTTGTTTTCTGCTACATATTTTGGGTTAAAAAAATCGCAATAAGCGTATTTTGATTGGTTTGCGCAAAAGTTATTGCGTTTACTAACTACAGGAAAGATTTATGTAATTTTTATTGTTTTTTTTGTTTTTTACTAGTAATGGCGGCGATCTGCGATTTTTTGCGGGACTGCAACATTTTGGCGGACAGATCGGACCCCTAACTGACATTTTTGACACTTTTGGGGGTACCAGTGACATTACTACAGTAATCAGTGCTAAAAATATGCAGTTACTGTAATAATGCCATTGGCAGGGAAGGGGTTAATACTATTGGTGATCAAGGGGTTAAATGTAAGCCTAGGGGAGTGATTCTAACTGTAGGGGGGTTGGGCTTGTGAGATGACCATACAGAAATGTGATCCTATATAGCAGGATCGCATGGTCTTTGTGATCATCTCAGGGAGCCGCCAGTCACACGCACTAGCTTCCCCACTGACGAGCGGCCTTGCTCCTCCCAGACGAGCGCTGTACATGTACGGGACTTTGCCTGGGAGAGCCGACCTGCCGCCGTACATTTGCGGCGGCTGGTCGGCAAGTGGTTAATAATTTTTTTGTCTAATTAATATGCACTTTTTGCACCATGCCACTTTAACCACTTAAGCCCCGGAAGATTTTACCCCCATTCCGACCAGGGGGTATTTTGCGATTCGGCACTGCGTGACTTTAACGGACAATTGCGCGGTCGTGCGACACTGTACCTAAACGAATTTGGCGTCCTTTTTTTCCCACAAACAGAGCTTTCTTTTGGTGGTATTTGATCACCTGTGCGATTTTTTGATCACGCGCTATAAACAAAAAAAGAGCGTCAATTTTGCAAAAATAGCAATATTTTTCACATTTTTTTATATGAAATTCCCCCCAAAAAAATGTAAAACTCAAAATTTTTTAACATTTTCGGCCAATTTGTTTTATGCTACCTATGTTTGGTAAAAAAAAAATCGCAAAAAGCGTATTTTGATTGGTTTGCGCAAAAATTAACGTGTTTACTAACAAAGGGAAAGATTTTTGTCATTTTTGTTGTTTTTTTTTTTAACGCGTAATGGCGGCGATCTGCGTTTTTTTTTGCGGTACTGCGACATTGCGGCGGACAGATCGGACCCTTGACTGACATTTTTTACACTTTTGGGGTTACCAGTGACATTTCTACAGTAATCAGTGCTATATATATGCACTGTTACTGTAAAAATACACTGGTAGTGAAGGGGTTAACTTTATTTGGGAGGGAGGGGCACTTATTTGGGAGGGAGGGGCTGTGTGTGTCCCTAGGGGCGTGCTTTCTACTGTGATTGGCTGTGGCTTGAGCTGTAAGGACACTGATCAACGGATCTACATAGTAGATCCATGTGATCAGTGTCTTTACAGCGAGGAGAATGACAGGTGGCTTGTTTACACAAGCTGCCTGACATTCTCCCTCTCCCCGCCGATCGCCGAGTGGCCAGCGGACATCGGGTCTGCTGGTCACACGCGCGGGGGGGGTCCGTGACCACGCGGGAGCACGCCTCCGGGGGCGCGCGCTCGCTCCCTAGACCCTCACAAGCAAGCGACGTAGCCCTACGTTAGTTTGCCTGTGAGGGGCTGACCGCCGACGTAGATAGTCGTGCGGCGGTCGACAAGTGGTTAATAATGTCATGTTATATAATCTACTGTGTATGATCTGTGTCACGACATATATATATATTTATTGTCTTTTATTTATAGATCAGCTATTGTCATCTACTGGTCATGCTCCATTTTCAGTTCTTTTCTAAGCTCTTCATTTCACCCTTTTCCAGTGCAACCCACATGACTATAGAGTCACACGTGTATAAACAGTGGTAAATGACACTCCTCCTCCATGTCCTCCTATTACTAAACACTATGGGGGCAGGATAGTATACTGATTGATCATATACACTAAGAAACTGACAAAAAAAACATAGTTTTTAATATGAATCCTGGCACAACAGCAATCAGGGCTGGCCAGACACAGACTGTAGAGAGCAAACATCAGTAGAGAAATAGAACGTCCTCCTAGGGATATTTCCCTGCATATGCCAACAGAGAAAGATCATGTGACCACACAACAGAGCTGCAGGAATAAAGTACTTAGAGGATTAAAAAAAAAAAAAAAAAAATCTGTTTAGTATCATTTTAGGCTGGGTTCACACTGGTGAGGTGCCAGATTGCATGTGATTCGCACCGCATTGCACATCACATGTGCAGCGCCCCCCCAACCTCCAGAGGCCTGGTGGTGACCCCCAGAGACAGGGAGGGCTGACATTCCTCCTCAGGGTGTAAGTTACTAGGCATGGTGGGTGGTGTACAAGATAGAAAGATGGGTGCCAGTCACTTTTGTGCTTGAACAGAGAGAAGTTTATTTCTCACAACAGGAGAAAAATGGGAGAGGGGTAGGGCACAGGATACCCTTAGTGAAAAATGACAGATTGGCAGACTCCTTAGACAAAAATGTAGAATAGGCAGACAGCAGTATAGAAAAAGAGCCTTTAGGCTTGGACTGACCTGGGAGGCAACTCCTCTCCCTGGGTCCAGTCTCCTGTAGCTATCTGTACTCTGTAGCATGAACTGTGGACTGACCTGGGAGGCAACTCCTCTCCCCTAGGTTCAGTCTCCTACGGCAACAGTATGTAACTCACATAAGGTGCAGGAATTCTGTGGATGATTTCATCTTGGTGCTTTCCCAGGCTCTCCAACACATGGCAGAGTCACCTCTGGTACTTCATCTCGGGTCTCCATCCTTTCCTTCATGCTTTTGGCTCTCCCTTACAGAGCCCTGAGCACATTGTTAGGCTTCAGGCCTACCCAGCAGCAGCTGTTCCTCACACACCCTCCTAGGGGTCTGGGAGGAAAGGACTAAGATCACCTGACTTCCTCCAAATAAATAGTGTCTCCCAGCATGCTCAGCTAACAGTGTGATTGGCTGAGAGAAACATACATATTCATAACCTGACTCACTGTAATTCATCACACTAATGCCAAAGGTAACAGTGCCACCTACTGACAGAAGGGAGAAATACAGCCAAACCAGGATTAGGAGGGAAATCCAATGATCACAAAGACTACAAATCAGCCAGGCTGCTACCACCTTGCAGGACTAAATTTACTAGAAACCCTGCTTAGGACAAGGGGGCTACACATACAGCTATACAGTTTTATGGCTGAAATCGCATCGCATTCGCACCAAAATGGTGCAGGAATCTTTTTGGTCGGCACTGGAATCGGATCACATGGATGTTTAGACCCATGCGATCCGATTTCACAGTTCGCACTGCATTCTGTTATGAATGAATTTTGGGGTGTCATTAACTTTGTATTGATACCCGCAGTGTCTTGCAGAGAGCAGTGCGAGCTGCCTGTGATTCAGATACAATGCGGTGCAGGAACCTGCGCAAGAATCAGTGTGAACCTAGCCTTAAAAGTCATGATTGTTATTATGAATGGTTGAAAGGCTAATAATCTATCTTATCCATATTTTTTTTCTGGGAGATGGTACCTATATCTGACAGGTACCTGCTCTTACTTCCACTCTGCTCGCCTAAGCCCCCCTCCCCACCAGAAACCTCCTGGGATACATGAGATGTCCCAGGAGACTGCAAAAGCATTCTAAAACCACAGTGTGTCTCACACATGTGCAGTGGGGAGCACTGACTTTTTTCAGCAATGAACAAAGTTTCTCTTTAAACACTTACCAACAGCCAGCAGTACTTATACTGCGGCGGGTCAGCTCTGTCCCATGAAACAACGTAACTGTACGTCATGGCGCATCCTTGCCCATTTGCCGCAGGGAAGCTGATCTGCGGGTCCAGGGCACCCGTAATCTCTCTCCGTGGAGACAGACCGCGGTCTGCCTTTGTAAACACGGCAGACCGCCTTTGTAAACACGGCAGACCACTGTTCTGTCAGCAATTAACACAGGGCTCCTGTGTTCCTCCTATTTAGGAACACAGGTCCCTGTGTTCATTCCATAAGTCCATCCACCTCACAGTTAGAAAGCACCCCCTATGGACACATTTAACATTTTTCAGAAATGTCGCTTTTTTTTTGTTTATAATGCAATTAATAAAAATCGCACAGGTGATCAACTACCACCAAAAGAAAGCTCTATTTGCGGGAAAAAGGGACATTGATTTTTTTTGGGTACAGCATCACACGATAATTGTCCGTTAAAATAACGCAGTGCCGAATCGCAAAAAAATGGCCCGGTCATTAAGGGGGAGAACCTTCCGGTCCAGAAGAAGTAGCATTAGGGTCTGGCTCACATCAGTGAGGTATGTTTCACATGTGTTTTAGGTGCGTTAAGCATTGAACTCTTTATACCATGCGTTTTGAGAAAAAGCACATCAAAGACGCAGCAAGTAGGATTGTTTTTTAACAATGTGCATGTAAAATGCACAGATGTAAACAGGGCCTTACTGGTCAATAGGATGAAAAATCAGCATGTATATGATTAGCATTAGCAAATCTTTTCAGTTTTGTTTTTCCTTTTATGTTTCCAGCACAATATGGGAAAATTAAAGGGACAGTCTAATTGGATAGAGTCAGTAACAACAATTGTTTTTCTCAAAACGTGTGGTTTAGATGTATTTTTTTTTTTATTGCACTAAAAACATGCTATATTCTGATACAGTTTGCAGACATCAGCAACACACTCTTCGGCTGCAGTGTACAAGTATATTTTACACAAGCGCCACAGAAGGAGCATATTGTGCCTGTTTCAGACAGTTTGTAAAGAATATATTCAAAGACTGGCTGGGCGCTGTCCCTGCCTGTCATACACTGAGTTCTTTGTTTGCTCAATACCTGTACTCCAGACATCTCAACACCTGAGAGAATCTGTTCTGTCTGGATGCTGTAACCCTGTCACTGCCACAAAATCCAACTGGAGATCATCAACTATCACAATGTAGGACTGGTTATAATAATGAATAGAAACATAGGGATAATTAAACCTACTGTATATGTCATGGATAATGTACTAAATTTGTTTCTGTAAAGGGAAATTGATCGCATTCAGTAAGAATTTCAGATAAGGCTGTCAAAAAAGAACAAAAACGACAACATATTTCATCCACTGAGGCTTTAAGGAGTTGTAAAGTCAGAAGGTTTTTTTTATCTTAATGCATTTTATGCATTAAGATAAAAAACCTTCTGTGTGCAGCAGCCCCCCTCGGCCCCCCTAATGCTTACCTGAGGTCCCTCGCTGTCCAGCGATGTCCACGAGTGTCCCAGCCGTCCGAAATTCTCCCTCCTGATTGGCTGAGACACAGCAGCACCACCACTGGCTGCAGTCCATCAAAGTCAGCTAGCCAATCAGGAGAGAGAGGGGGGGTGGGGCCGAACCGCAACTCCGTGTCTGAATGGACACAGGGAGCTGTGAAAAAAAGAAGACTTTACAATTGCTGTAGACTGACCATAGAGGACTCCCTTTTTTTTTTATAAGCCAGCAGACTGATCAAGGTGGATGTAGTAATCCACCCCGCTGCGCTATTGTATTTTGACAGCAGGCACTCCTTTGCTGTCAGAATACTTGATCAACGCTGCAGCCAATTCGCTACAACACCGATTAAACAAAAATTTACCAACAGTCAAGAATGGACATGGATGGATGGAAATTCAGCCAATCCCTGCTGAACTGGCCAAGTTTCAATTCTTGTATGGCCAACTTTTTTTTTACCATTAGAAACTGCTAAAATAGAGCATCATTTCTACCTTAAAATTAATTTGCAACCTAAAGCAGTTCTTCACCCTTTTTTAAGAAAATTAATAAAAGGACACTCAACTGTCCAGAAGTCCAGCACCGTGCTCACCTGAATTGCTTCTATGCTAGTCATTGGGTCCTCTAGGCACTTTTCCACTGCAAGTACCGGCTCGGCTCTACTCGGCCCTGCTTGGCCCTGCTTGCTTTTCCACTGCTGGTACCGCATAGTACGGTGTTGGAACGGTTCGGTATGGTACGGTATGGTTTGCTTTTCCACTAAAGTAGTACTAAAGTTAAGTGGGTGGGATAACAACGATTCTCTGACCAATCAGTGGCTAGTAGTGACTGCATGCAAAGGATTGTGGGATATGGTACTGGGTATGGTACCTCTTGGAACCACAATCGAGGTGGTACTTTTTTTGAGAGCCGTACTGTTCGGTTCCATGCAGTGGAAAAGCGTCGCTGTACCGTACCGTACCGAACCGTTCCTACACCGTACCATGCGGTACCAGCAGTGGAAAAGCACAAAAGCGAGCCGAACCGTTCGGTTCCATGCAGTGGAAAAGCGCCAAAAGCTGACAATGTCTGCCTTGCGGCTTCACAGCCAGCTGCCCACTGCACATGAGGGAGCCGCCCTGTGCCTTGTTAATGGCCCTGCAATCTTCTGGGACCTGTGACATGTCCCACAAGGTTTGCTGGGGGAGAACTTTCAGTGGATCATTGTGGCGATCTGAATGTAAGTGGGAGCCGTTACCTGTCAAAAGCAGAATAATGTGTACAGTAATCTTATAGAAATAATCAAATAGAAAATACTGCACATGATCAGAAGCAAAGAAGATGCAAGTACGTAACTATGTTTGCCTATGTAGCACAAACCCCAAACCAGGTTGGCTGTTTGATCCCAGGTTCTATTTCCTGTAAGGCACATGGCAGCCAGGCACCAGGTATTTCACAGTCACTCAACTCAGTAAAAAGGCTGGGCATGTCTTTTTAAAGTTTATTTGCTGGTTTACCTTGAGTGGGGTGGAGTGAGCCTTAGGATACTCCAGAACTAGCAAACATTTAAAGGAGGACACTTGTAACTACTTTGTATCTTCAGGGTGTAGGCACCCTCTGGAATTGAGAATTTAGATAACTGTATGCAGTGGACCAATTGGCAAAGGTATAACCTGAGTGAAACTACAATGAGCTCTTCCAAAAGAGATACCGACAGTCTCTATGATCCTTGCAGCTAGAACTTACTGTGTCCTGGGTACAGTAATGCTTCTTTAAATACAAGTCAGTCTCTGTAGTGGATGCCTCTGGAATGAATCCTCTCTAAGGCATTCTGCTCCACTTCAGGAGGCTCTGTACAGATGTCCCCCTAGCTCTAGCTGGAGCTGAGAATCCACAGGGAATTTCTTCTGTTCTAGGAAGTTCTGTTCTGTAGCTAGCAGCACAGAGGGCCTTAGCCCTCAAACTGAGTCCTCTTCCACAGGGACAAGACGCTGCTGTTTTATGCCCCGGACCATTTATACACCTCTCAGCCCCCTGCTGGTTACGCTCTCGATGAGGGATTGGCTGAGGCTGTATGAATATTCAGATCAGGGTAAGCCTCTCCCACCCCCTATGCCCCAGCACTTTCTGGAAGGTGATGGAATACAGGGGGAAGTAGTCGAGCCTGCAACAGCAGGACCCAGACCTGCCAAAAGCAATTGAACCCTGCTTTCCTGCTGCAGGCAAAAAACAAAATTTACCTTAACTGTAGCAACCTATCTAGGAGGGTGCTACACCTATGTTTGTCTTTTGTTGTTCGAGAGTATTTTCTGGCGTATAAGACGACTGGGCGTATAAGACGACCCCCCTAATTTTCAAGTTACAAACATAGGTTTTGGACTATACTCACCGTATAAGACTACCCCCCTTCCGAAGCAAGGCAACACCATTGAAAAACATCAGATTTCTCATAGATCTCCAAGGTACCCTAGTACTGTAATACATGTAATCTCTCATAATATCTCCAAGGTACCCTAAGTATTACCAGTAGATGTAATCTCAAGACGCTGGCTGTGCGGGAATCCTGTACTGGTATAGCGTATGTACCGTAGCTTCGGCTACATACAGTATACCGCGCTGAGCCAATCACAGTGAGCGATGTATTCTATTATTGAATGCAAAGTCTGCTCGGATTGGCAGAGTCAGAGAGGAGGGCTGATGTTACTCCGCCAATCCGAGCAGGCTTTGCATTCAATAATAGAATACATCGCTCTCCCTGATTGGCTCAGCGCGGTACACTGTATGTAACCAAAGCTACGGTACATACGGTATACCGGTACAGGATTCCCACACAGCCAGAGTCTTGAGAGATTACATCTACCGGTAATACTTATACTTAGGTTACCTTGGAGATATTATACTCGGCGTATAAGAAGACCCCCCATTTTTGGGGGATTTTTTGAGGTTCAAAAGTAGTCTTAAACGCCAGAAAATACAGTAATTTTATTCTCAGTTACATGATATGCATCTTAGTGGAAAACTGGACTAACACATTTTGACACACAATACTTCTCCAAATCTTTTGCATACCCCACAGCATGGGCAGGGTCACCATAGCAACCCCTGCGACCCCTCAAGCTCCACCCATGGGCACGCTAAGAGATGGTCAGAGACTACAGAAATGCTGCAGAAGATGGCCAGAGACAACAGAAATGCTGCAGGAGATGGCCAGAGACTACGGACATGCTGCAAGAGAGAGTCGGGGACTAAAGGCATAGTGCAGGAGATTATCAGTGACAACTAACATGCCGCAGGAGTTGTTGGAGACTAGAGATATGTTTTAGGACACATATTATATCCTGCAAAAATATATATGAATCTTCAAGAGGCAGTGCTAAATATATATACTTTTATGTAACAAAAGACTAATATAAATATAGTGCAAAAGAAAGAACAAAGTCCTTTTAAGTGTGATAGTTTTCAACCAATTGTCCAATATAAAGTATACATTCTTCAAATATATTGTATACAGTGAAAACCTATCCATCCTTCAGTATTTTTACAAAAGCGCAACTCAACACTGTGCTCTCACCTAATGGAATAACATTCACTGGAAGGACAGGGCTTAGCAAGGTAAGGAGGAAGGAGCTGTACTGAGCTGGATGGAGGGAGGGGGGCTGAGCAGAGAGTATGTCACTGGGGGAACAGGCTTGCCCCATTACCTTGTGTAGGTTAAACCGGAAACTCAGAGTACCTGAGATGGCCAGCCTTGGTCCTCAGAGTTTACTGAATTTTCTATGCAGGGTGATGCAGCAAGCGTTTTCCCCAGCGACACATTGTAAAACAGTGGTAGGCAACCTTTGAGAGGCACAGTTCTACCTGAACATGAAAGATATCAAAGATCACCAGGGTTCAGCACCCTTTTTGAAAAAAAAAAAAAATTACCTAGCAAGGACTAACTAAATAAATAAATTATACATTTTTTTTTATTATTATTATACAGGATTTATATAGCGCGAAAAGTTTACGGAAAGTTTACGTATCGCTTTTTTTTTTTTTTTACATTTTTTTAGCAGCCCTGTGGGAGGGCTTTGGTTAAATATTAGTGGTCTAAACAGACCCCTGATGTCTTTAAATTTGAGATAGAGAAAGGAGGCTACAGCAGTGCTCCACCCAATTTGCACCCTCCCCCCCTCCACTGGCACATTTGGCACTATTTAAAGGAGAGGGGGGGAGCGGGTACCTGGTTTTGACAGGTACCCGCTCCCTCTTTCAGCTCAGATCGCTGCTGCAAATTGAGGCAGAACTAAGGCCCCCCTCCTTCCCCTGCAGTCTTCTGAGACATATCACAGGTCCCAGAAGACTATGGGACCATGCATAAGGTACAGCACAACTCGGGCATGCACAGTAGAAAACAGGCTGTGAAGCTGCAAGGCTTCACTTCCTGTTTCCCTTACTAGAGATGCAGATGCCTGCAACCAAAGCCAATTAAAGTATTGGCTCGAGGTCACAGGATTCCTGGACAGGTAAGTGTCCTTATATAAAAAGTCAGCTGCCGACTTTTCATTTTTTTCTGAAGGAGCCTGGAGCTCCTCTTTGAAGGACACAGTCCTCAATCTCTATCTCTGCAGCCTCAGCTGTTCAGAATGAATGAACAGGTAGAGCATTCACAAACTAAAGCACAGTAAACTCAAGTATGCCTGAGAATAATAATGGGCTCAGGCGTGTTTGGATTGTACCTGCCAGGAAGCTGTCACTGCACACCGCCAATCATAGGCAGCGTGTGTATGTACAGCTGCGGGCTGGGAAATGCCTCACTACCTATGACTGGCGGTGTGCAGTGACGGCTTCCTGGCGAGTACAATCCAAACACACCTGAGCCCATCCCTACCGGGGTAGCCAACTGCCACAAAGGGCAGCCCTAATCCCTGTGTAAGCTCTAACCAGAAGGAAAGCTGAGTTCCAGAAAAAGCCTTAAGGTGCATTTATGGCCTTCCATTACTAAAAAACTGCATTAGGGCTCGTTCACCCTGGAACATGGTGCGGGTAATCCATGTTCTATGCGCATTTCCCCCACTGTGTTCAAAACGCACTGGGTGTGCAATCTGCTGTGGGTGTCAAAATAATCCTAAAAACACCACATAAGAAGATCTCAAACGCAGTATGTTTTCCTGAACCGTATTGCATTGTACCGCAGTACCATGCGATCCGTTGCATTGTGCTTTTGAAAAGTAATGTGTGCACTACTTTTGGTGTAATCCAGTGCGATTTGGCCTAAAAATGGTATTGTAGTGAGTCGCTATGATGTTTCTGGACAAGAAGTAAGCCTAATAAATGTACTGTTCTGCCTGCACGACCTTGATCCCAAAAGCTTCATGCTTTTCATCCTGCGCATGTGTACCCAATTCATTGCTATTAGGAACACTACTCATGAAGGCCTTCAGCAGTCCTGTAGAGTACAGCTCTCCCCATAGGAATAAATAGGGCCATGGCACGCAGGTCAAAGAGCCTCTGGTGGGGCTGTTTCCTGAAACAAGGCTGTGCAACTCTGGAGAGGGCCTCGCTGTACAGATTACTGGATCTAAGACAGAGATAAATATTGCAACCGGCTGGCTGCATCCAGGGGGCTTTAAGGGATCATTTATACAGTACAGTTTTCCTTCAAAGCTGAGCACAATATTGATTGGAAACCTCATCTAAGGTTAACAGTCCCTTGCACACTTAGAAGTGTAGCCAGGAGCAGACTACCATTATCTGACACTGCCGACTTTCTGCTCTCTCAGACTGTCTCTATAATCCTCTAGAGTTGGTCTCGGGTTTATTGTATTATACTCTTGAGACTGGAAGAAATTGGGAATTGTAGTCTTTTACAAAGATATTACTGCACTGTTGAACTGTTTAAGAACTGTACTTCCCAAAAAGCCATGGGCTCCAGGAGAGAATTGTGGGAGAAACTATAAAGGGATCTGCTAAACAGGCCCACGCTCTCTTGCATCCCAGGATCCATCGTGTGTGCATCAGTCTGCTGCAGAGGGAGCAGACTGTGGCCTACTGCACACCACCCAGCTGTCTGCAGACTTAGCACAGGCGGGTCAGATGACCATCGCTGCATCGCGGACATCCCTGCAGTATCACTGAGCGAGTGGAGTCGGCGGGACTCACTGAGACAGCAGAGCGCAGCCTTCTCAGTGTCCCACAGCGTGGAGAGCTGCCGCTGCCTGTTCTTCCAGGACTCATAAGAAGAACATCAGGATTGCTGAAAGAGCCCCTGCTCAGAGTCCAGTTACCAGTTACTACAGTTTCTCTTAGACACTGGGCACAGACACTCTACATCTGGATCAGTTAGTGGATCATTGATAATCAGAACCAGCTATTCTGCATTGCCTGTTTCACACTGTGCTACACTGGGGAATAATTTGTTCTTTGAGCTCCTCTGCCGGTGAAGATCTTAGCAAGGCCTTGCAAATTGAACATTGTTATACCATTGCTTTTAAAGGGGACACGTTACTGGTATCTAGATTACCTCATCTCTCATTAGGATACAGGTATTATAGGCTGGCCCGGGGTTCCCCTTTAGTAAAAGTGTTTCTTATAGCAATTGTGGGAGATTAGCTCGGTGGCGGGCGTGGATGACCCCTTGGGGGGTGCGTTACACAGGGAGATAGCCGAGAAGTGGTTGCAAACAACAGTTTGGTTTATTCTTGCAATTTACTTCACACAAGTGCAAGCCTCAAAAACAGCAAAATAAAAAAAAAAACACAAAATAAATCATTGCCACTGTGGGCAGCTACCTTCTCACATACAGGAACCTACCTATGGAGTCTGTCTCCAACCTACTGTTGGGCAAACTTTGCTGATCCTACAGCAGACACTCAATAGTCCATGTTTTTTCTTCACACAACAAATGTCCATTGATCATGTCCCTTTTCCTCTCCCCATTGAACATGTCCCTTTGCTTGTCTCTTCACATAGCAAACAGTTCATTTATTTCTTCCACATAGAAATAGTTCATTTATTTCTCACCTTGAGAAGTCTTCACACTTTTTACCCTCCTCAGCGCACATCGCTCCAGGAGGTCTTCCCCATGCTCACACAGCTTCAGGGGGCATCCCTTCTCCCATGCCCACACGGCGTCGGGAGGCACACATCTGACTGTCCTCCTCTCCCCAGCTTCACACAGCGTCAGGAGGCAGCAATCCTTCTCCCAGGCTCTCACAGCGTCGGGAGGCACACATCTGACTGTCCTCCTCTCCCCAGCCCACACGGCGTCAGGAGGCAGCCATCCTTAGACTTCCTTTGGACAAATTATAGAGGCCTTAACTTCCTCATTCCGAACAGCTGAAGGCCTTTCAACTTCCTTAAGCCGTCCTGGCTACCTTTTCAGCCGACACCCTATAGTAATTGGTGAATTTTCTAAACCAGGTAGAAATGTATCTCCTGTCTGTGACTACATCCACAGATTTTCCTGACTTCCTGTCACACAATTTATAGCTTTCTGAGAAATTCATTCACTTACTGCAAGATACTGTGTATATTTGATGTATTTACTTGTTATTATAATTGATTATTCACTGTTCTTTAGTGTTATTTCAACTGAGCCTTGGTTGTTTATACAGGGCCTAGTTGATTAATACTCTTTTCAAGCCTTTTCCTTGAGTAAAGCTGAACTAAGGAGTTAAAATCTATTTGCATTGTGCCAGTGTGTCATTTAAAGGTATACACAACATGTCTGAACCTAGTGTCAGGAGGGCTGGACGATTCACAGGATCAAATCGGCACAGAAGAACATACAATTACCAGCAACCTTTAAGGGGCAGTACTACAGAATCACTATGTTTTTTTTAATCCAAATGTCTGGTCTACAGTCATTAAATATAGAGCCATGTTTGTAATATTGTATGCTTTGAGCCATATTATACATAAGCATGATTAATGATATGACAGGTTTTCTTTAAAAACACTTTTAGGTTAATCTCCTCAACTGAGCTATGGATGCCGCTGATGAGAACATAGAGGCTAAGCCAGTAGCTGGACGTCCATGGGTTATAAATTTTAAAACTGCGATAAACACTCTCACTCATGTAACAACTGTCATTCCTCTGTCTTATGGCCAGGAATAACAGTTCATTTGCTTAATCCCAGAGCCTGAAGTGGCTGTGCAGATGTTATCACCAGCTACAGCACACCTGGCATTTATTATTGACTTGTTTGCTTTGCTCTTTTAAATAGTTGCTAAAAAATGATAGGAGTTCAGCATTAAAGGAGTTGTAAATTCAGAAGTTTTTTTTTATCTTAACGCATTCTATGCTTTAAGATAAAAAGCCTTCTGTGTGAAGCAGCCTCCCCAACACCCACTAATACTTACCTGAGCCCCATCTCTGTCCAGCGATGTCCATTAGTCCCTCGGCCGTCCGGGACTCTTCCTCCTGATTGGCTAAGACACAGCCGCGGAGCCATTTGCTGCTGTGGCTGTCAATAAAATCAGTTAGCCAATCAGGAGAGAGAGGGGGCGGTTCCAAACTGCAGCTGCGTGCCTGAATGGACACACGGAGATGCAGCTCGGCTTAGGTGCCCCCATAGCAAGCTGCTTGCTGTGGGGGCACTCGACAGGCGGTAAGTGCACTTGCAGTGAAAAGAAACCCGAGAAGAGGAGGATCTAGGCTGCTCTGTGCAAAAGTATATGTTTGTTATTTAAAAAAAAAACAAAAGGAGACTTTACAATTACTTTAAACTCTGCTAAACAGCCATTAGGTTTGTTAATGCCGGTTTGAGTCAATTTAGATGTGTAGTATACAGCGCGTGTCATATAAATAGGGATCCCAAGCACACAGGCATTTTGCTTTGTGCACCAACAGTGAACTATGCTTCGTGGATTAATCAATGAAAGTCAATGACTGAAAAATATCGAAAATCACCAAAGATTTTTAATAAGATACACAAATAATGCTCATAAACTACTTGGCATATGTATACTTCTATACTAGATTGCATGAAAAAATACTGATATCATTCCTGATATGATATGTGGATTTACAGAAGAGTGAGGATGGTCCAGAAACAGGCACATATCTGGGAATGATGGCAGGGCACATTCTCCACAACTTTCTGAGATGAGAAAAGGGGACATCTTCTAGCACGCATTTATATAGGCAAAGGACATAAGGACATGCCAATGCCACACAGTGACCACAAAAATCACCCCCCGCATTGGTGGCAGTTACTGCAATAATAACCCCCAGCATTGGTGCCAGTGGCCCCATCGCTGCGCCACTTTCTCTTCGTGGCTGGGAATGACATCATGTCAAAGATGCAGGTTGAGACTAACCTTCACCTGTTGGGCAGAGATCATTCTGGCTGACAGTAGTGCAACTGCTAGTGCCGGGTGCAGGAGTACAGGGCAAAGACATTTTCTGAATGAAGTGGGCCTATGTGCAAAATCAAAATTGGGGTCCCCTCCCCTTCCTGTGTACAGGCTCATTTTAATAAATGTTTAAACGGTATAAACAATAATGGTTTGGTTTGGTTCGGTACGGTACAAACTTTTTACCGTTTCCATTGTCAAAAGTTGTGAATGGTACCCTAATTCCGAACCGTACCACTTTTTTGGGACCCTTCCGTTGGGGTACCAAGCACATTAGTACCGTACCAACAGGGTGGAGCTATACTGTTGAGGTGCTGTTTTTGCTGAGTTACTGTTGGCGGTGGAAACGCAAGCCTGATCAAGGTATACCGTTACCAACCGTAGTGAACTGTACCGAACCGAACCATAACGATCAGTGGAAACGAGGCATAAGTAACACCAACAAAGGTAAACTGCCTAGTTTTACAGCTTAAAAAGTATGACAAAATGTGAGTATGACTAGAATCATGAAAGACCTGGGGCACCCTGGGATACAGTGGAAAAACAAGGTCTGTGGCACGCATAGCACACTGCGGCAAATGGTGGGTATGGCTAGCTTGTGCCTAACAGTGGAAGTGTCCTAAAGAGTGTAGATTAAAAATAGTGTGTGTCATTTTACTGTGTACACTCTTCCTTTATGCCACAGTCCCACAAAGTACTGCTAATTACTGTGCTACTAGTGACAATCCCACCGACACACAAAAACCTAGACAAAGGATTTTTTTTTATTCGACTTTCTCTGAGTTTACATTAACATTAAGAACTTCTTTAAAACCAGCAGCTATTAACAAAATGAACTTATTGATCACAACTATGTAATGTACAACATAGTAGAACAGTTAGTGGGGTATTTTTGTCTTAATTCAGAGAATGCATAAAGGTGAAAAAAACATTTCGACTTTAGAACCACTTTAAGACCCCATTCACACTAGCGCGACTTGTCAGGCAACTTGTCAGCCTGACAAGTCGCGCTCCCTCGCGGTCCATTGACCGCTAAAGGACCCGTTCTAATAGGAGCGACACAAGTCGCTCCGACTTAGAAAAAGGGTTCTGTACTACTTCGGGGCGACCTCGGAGCGACTTGCATAGACATTCATTATGTGAAGTCCCTGCAAGTCGCTCCGAAGTTGTGGTGCACGGGACTGCACAAGTCGCCCCCGAAGTAGTAAGGAGTCGTGTCGCCTCAGTGTGAACCGGCTCTAAGGATGCACCCTTGGTGCAGAGAGAATGCCCAAACACTTGGTACTCTTCACAGCGCTGTGCTTTTCTGCAAATATTCGGCGGCTGTGCAGATAACATTGCAGTCTGACTCTGTTAAAGATGGTCATGTTGCCCCCCCCCCCCCACTTTCCCATTCAACTGCTGCCTCCCACCCCTTGCACCTCACCCTACTCTAACTAATTGCCGAGTTATATTTTAAAAATGCCCAAAATGCTTACCTAAAACCATTGTCGTGTGATTCTTCAGGTTCAGGGTCTTCTCTCTTTTTTTCTTGCAGATGGTAAGGGGTCCTTCTTTGGTTCTCCACATTGCTGCCTGGAAAAAATGTCATACCCAGAGATGTGATGTAATATGCAGAAAATGATTGGCTAAGCTGACAATGGAGGGATTCAGCTTTTTTATAGCAAAATACACCACAAGAATGACATGTGGTGTCAGGCCACAACAGGAAATTAGGAGCTGAGTGCACTTCTGAAACGCCATCAGATTTTTTTCTGCACTTGTAGAGCCTTTAATGGGATAAAACATAGGGAAATGTGTGGGCAGCACAGTTGAAACTACCTGCATGGAGTTTGCATGTTCTCCCTGTGCCTGTGTGGGTTTCCCTTGGGTACTCCGGTTTCATCCTACACTTCATATACATGCTCGTAGGTTAATTGGCTCTTGTCTAAATTAGCCCTAGCGTGTAAGAATGTGAGTTAGGGACCATAGATTGGAAGCTCCTTGAGGACAGGGACTGATGTGAATACAAAATATACTGTATATATTTAACCACTTCTGGACCGGAAAGGATTTGCCCCCTAATAACCAGGCCATTTTTTGAGATTCGGCAGTGCGTTAATTTAACGGACAATTACACGGTCGTGCGACACTGTACCTAAATAAAATTGATGTCCTTTTTTTCCCTCAAATAGAGCTTTCTTTTGGTGGTATTTGATCACCTCTGCGATTTTTATTTTTTGCGCTATAAACAAAAAAAGAGCAACAATTCTGAAAAAAAAAAACTATATTTTTCACATTCTGCTATATAACATCCCCAAAAAAAATGTAAAAATCTAAATTTAACATTTTAGGCCAATTTGCTTTCTGCTTCATATTTGTGTTAAAAAAAAAAATTGCGTATTTTGATTGGTTTGCACAAACTAACTACGGGAAAGATTTATGTCATTTTTAATGTTTTTTTTTTTTTTTTACTAGTAATGGCGGTGATCTGCGATTTTTAGCGGGACTGCGACATTGCGGCAGACAGATCGGACCCCTAACTGACATTATTTACACTTTTGGGGGGACCAGTGACATTACTACAGTAATCAGTGCTAAAAATATACACTGTTACTGTAATAATGACACTGGCAGGGAAGGGGTTTACACAGTGGGCGATCAAGGGGTTAAATGTAAGCCTAGGGGAGTGTTTCTAACTGTATGGGGGTTGGGCTTTTGAAATGATCACAGAGATCTCTGATCCTATCTGTTATGTTTACAACAGTTGACCGTCCTTCTCTCTGAGCAGGAAGAGATTGCGGGTGGCCGGCGGCAATCGGAGAAGCCGGCCCCATGCATCAGAGTCCCCGCTGCTGAATGGCAAGCGCACAACTGACATAGAGCTACGTCGGTATGCGCAGGAGGGCCAGCCTGCCGCAGTAAAACTTTAAGAGGTTAATATGCTGTCTAAATTGACAGCACTATATAAGTACCTTTAATAAATAAAATGTATTGCATGTATTTTGCTTGAGATACACTTTATTACTGTCCTTCGTCGCATGTGTGTACCCACCAATGCAGAGGACCTCGGAGACATTCTACTGGATGGCTGGGCCCCATCCTGACATCCTGACATTTTTATTTCTATGTCCTTTGAAAGAATAATGCCTTTCCTGCACAAATAGCAAGCATGCATACAGACAGAAAACTATTCTTGCTCTTTGTGCTTTCATAGTAAAAATAAAATGCTGGAAATGTAATAAAACAAAATCCTTGCACACAAATTGGACAGAAGGGCAAAAAAAAAATTGTATATATCCGTTGTGCTGTATAAAAATTGCAACAGTTTGAGATAGGGATGTATTTTTATTTTATGGCTCCAGACTTACTTGTCTGATCTGCAAGTAGTTTAGTATCCCTTTTGAAGTGGTCTCATAAGAACTTCCAGCAAGTCATTACTGCTTGAACTGGATATTAGAACAAAAACACGTCACTATAGAAGAATGGATATAGTGTTTGCATGTGTGTGCATGTGGCTGTGTGTGTTTCAGGGATGTACAGCCTTATTTTAAACATCTTCTGTTGGTATAAACTCACCCATGTTTATAAAACTTGTTTCACAAATATATATATATATATATATATATATATATATATATATATATATATATATATATACAGTGCTTAGCATAAATGAGTACACCCCCAACAGATTTGTCAGAAACCCTTTACTTTCCTTTTAGAATCAACATTTTCGATGGGACACTATACTACAAAATACTCCCACAAATGTGGGCCATTGATTGCAACCAATATGTTTTAATTTGCACACACAAAAAAGTATGTTTCCTAAAAATGCATTCAAGACCATGTTGCTTAAATGAATAATACACCCCAATGAAAGTCTTATGCTGGCCATACACTATACGAAAAATCGTTCAAACTCATTTTTGAAAAACGAACACTCGGCTGTGAGAGTAAACGATCGTGCCTTCATGTAATGACCGATAAATCGTTCAATGGACATAAATTAATCAATTTTTTGTTAATTTTTTCACATATACCTAATGCAAACAGTTTGGACGAGAAACACATTAACCTTTCAATTTATCATTTGTTCGGCAGAAAATTTCCAAAACGTGTCCTTCGTTTTTTTGGCTCAAAAACATCACAACCGATTACCAATTTGTGCTTATTTAACTGGCCAAAAAACAAACTGTCCAAATGACCGAATTTCGGCCGATTTTTTATATAGTGTATGGCCATCATTAAGATCAAAGCAACATTTTATACAACAATAATCCGCGCCCTTGGTTGTCGTGCACTTTTCCAACATGACAATATAAAAGGGGGCACATTATGTGGCCACTTGTGTGGGATTGTGGCCACCTGGTAGAAGTTTGGTTAATTAAAAGCATAGGGTTATAGGGTACAGGTAGGTTAGTGAAAGGTTAAATTTACCTGAGCATTGCAGCAAATATTAGCCAATCAGTGTGCAGGGAGAGTTTCTGGCAGGCTAAGCAGAGGCTATATAAACCTGGTTTGGGCTAGAGTGCTTCCTTTTGCACCGAAGAGCAGCAAGGAAGAATTTTCCCCGCCCCCCCCTCCCCTTTGTCGCGAGCACCTTTGTGTGGTTGGGTCACCCTAGTACACTAGGGGGGACATTGTATTTCGTATGGTATTTGATTTGATTGATGCTCGAGTTGTTCTATAACTGAGCAATTATAAGTTATTCAGTTTGAGTGTTTTTTACAAGCAAGTAATTGTTATGAATTAATTTATTTCATTTAAACCAATAAAGAGTGCCGCGGCCTTTTTCTTTGCCAAAAACTTGAAGTCAGTGTTATTATTTATTAAATTAAGTATGGTTAAGCGGGAGTGTGGCCTACAATTCCATGATCCAAAACACACATCTAATCCACTGTAGCATTTCTGAAGAAGAACAGGGTGAAAGTGATTCAGTGGCCAAGCACTGTATGTCTCCTGATCTGAACTTCATCGAACACCTATGGGAAATTCTGAAAATACAATTTCAGCATCATGATCCATCCAGCATCCAGGCTCTAAAAGAGGTTTTTCCTAAAGAATGGAAAAAGGTGGATGTTGCAATATGTCACCAACTTGTTCATTCCATGCCCAGAAGACTTGGTGGTGCCCTTAAAAATCATGGAGGTCATACAAAATACTAGATGTAGTAATTTTTGTTATGTGGTTTATTCATTTTTGCATCAACTAATTTGAGTAAAACTGAAGATTTTGTACTCTAAATTATATTATTACCTTTAGTTGTATTTAATGAGGGAAACAAATGTTCTATAAAACTCAATTTTGGCAAAACTTTGGAAATTGTTCTTGTGTTCATTTAGATATTAATTAAAATATTACTTTTTTAAAAGAGGTGTACTAATTTATGCTGAGCACTGTACAGTGCCTTGAAAAAGTATTCACACCCTTTGCAATTTTCCACATTTTGTCATTTTACAACCAAAAACGTAAATGTATTTTATTGGGATTTTATGTGATAGAGGGAAAATGATAAATGGTTTTAAAAACATTTTACAAATAAATATGGGAAAAGTGTGGCGTGCATTTGTATTCAAGCCCCTGAGTCAATACTTTGTAGAACCACCTTTCACTTCAATTACAGCTGCAAGTCTTATGGGTATGTCTCTACCAGCTTCGCACATCTAGAGAGTGAAATTTTTGACCATTTGTCTTTGCAAAACAGCGCAAGCTCTGTCAGATTGGATAAAGAGCGTCTGTGAACAGCAATTTTCAAGTCTTGCCTCAAATTCTCAGTTGGATATAGGTCTGGACTTTGACTGGGCCATTCTAACACATGAATATACTTTGATCTAAACCATTCCATTGTAGCTCTGGCTGTATGTTTAGGGTCATCCTGCTGGAAGGTGAACCTCCCAGTCTAAAGTCTTTTGCAGACTCTAACAGGTTTTCTTCTAAGATTGCCCCGTATTTGGCTCCATCCATCCTCCCATCAACTCTGACCAGCTTCCCTGTCCCTGCTGAAGAAAAGCATCCCCACAACATGATGCTGCCACCACCATGTTTCATGGTGGGCATGGTGTGTTCAGGGTGATGTGCAGTGTTAGTTTTCCAGGCCAAAAAGTTCAATTTTGGTCTCATCTGACCAGAGCACCTTCTTCCACGTTTTCTGTGTCCCCCACATAGCTTCTAACAAACTGAAAACGGGACTTCTTATGGTTTTCTTTCAACAATGGCTTTCTTCTTGCCACTCCTCCATAAAGGCCCGATTTGTTTAGTGCACGGCTAATATTTGTCCTGTGGACAGACTCTCCCACCTAAGTTGTGGATCTCTGCAGCTCCTCCAGAGTTACCTTGAGCCTCTTGGCTGCTTCTCTGATTTAATGCTCTCCTTGCCCGGCCTGTCAGTTTAGGTGAACAGCCATGTCTTGATAGGTTTGCAGTTGTGCCATACTCTTTCCCTTTTCGGATGATGGATTGAACAGTGCTCTGTGAGATGTTCAAAGCTTGGGATATTTTTTTATAACTTAACCATGCTTTAAACTTCTTCACAACTTTATTGCTGACCTGTCTGGTGTGTTCCTTGGCCTGTTTGTTCACAAAGGTTCTCTAACAAACCTTAGGGCTTCACAGAACAGCTGTATTTATACTGAGATTAAATTATACACAGGTGGACTCTATTTACTAATTAGGTGACTTCTGAAGGCAATTGGTTCCACTAGATTTTAGTTAGGGGTATCAGAGTAAAGGGGGCTGAATACAAACCCACGCCAAACTTTTAAGATGTTTATTTGTAAAAAATTTAAAAATCATTCATCATTTTCCTTCCACTTCACAATTATGTGCCACTTTGTGTTGGTCTATCACATAAAATCCCAATAAAATAAATGTACATTTTTGGTTGTAACATGACAAAATGTGGAAAATTTCAAGGGGCGTGAATACTTTTTCAAGGCACTTTATATATCTGTAGCACCCTCCTAGGTAGGTGCTAGAGAGTGAGTGTAGTTTTGGCTCTTTCGGCCTATCAGAGGAGCAGCAGGCAAATTGCTTTCTGCTTAACAGAGAGCAGGTTCTGTGACAGGGGCAGACTGGCAACTTTCGGCCCAGGGGGCAAGTACAAACCAGAGGCCCATGGTGCAGCGACTCGGCCCCCATCCCACTCTCCCTCCTGCAGTCCTCCTCCTGACCCCATTCCAGGCTGCAGCCCTGTTCCAGGTACTCTCTGCTCACCGGCTGAATTCGGGTTCCCAACCTGGCCAAAAGGTTGGGGGGAGCTGGGACAGCTCAGTTGAGGCTGGCCAGGGGAGAAGAGTTTACAGTGGGGCATGGAACCAGCCTCTGCTCAGTTTAAGCCATCTATGCTGGGTAGGGAGGCCTGCGCTCTCTCCTGGTCTTCAACCCGTACTCAGTAGGTCAGTGGCCGGGACTTTTTACTTCTCTTCACTAGGTTTCCTTTAGGCATGTCTGTGGCAGAAGTGGTGCAGCCTTTTTAAAGGACATCAGAGCAACCCAGGGGGCACATGCCCCCCTGCCCCCTGGCCCAGTCCTCCCCTGTTCTGTGAGTTAGGTCTGCTCATGGTGCTCAGTGTGTGATTAATTTGGTCTAAGGGAGTGTTTCACACTGGTCTAATGGGGAGGCACATTGGACAGTGGAGAAAACCTGACCAATGGGTACAAAGGCTTTGATAAAGCCCCAGTGATTGGCACAAAAAGCCAGGAGCACCTGTGCTCAGGTGAGGTAAGCCAGTGTAGAACTAATGGAAAGCGGTGTTATTTTTGCAAAATAAGTACATTAATGCTATAATGGTACATAGGGGAGCTGGAATTTAGGACAAAAAAAAAAGAGGAACAAAGATGATCTTAGCCTTTAACCTTTAGCCATAAGGAGCATTTACCAATTGCAGTGCACTCACTGTGGGTCTTTTACATTATTTCTTGGAGTTGGGCTTTAAAGTACAGTCATGATTGCTTACCTTACACTCCTGCTCTGTTGCTCTCCTTCTCTGCCTGAAGCTTTGGTCTGTTGGTGGAGCCTCAGGGTCATCATATACAATACAGGGACATCAACTTGGTATTGTATGCAGAACAGCCTGGAATGATACTAAAACTGTTAGCAGTTTACAGAGCAGGCTGCAAGGGAACAGTCACAGCACTGGAGACATTTCTGGAGTGAGAAATAAGGTAAGTGCACCCTTAGACATAATGAAAATTTAACTCACTGCAAGGATGTTGTTTTTTTTTTTTTGGGCTTTAATGATTTCAGAGATTAATTAATTTGTGCATTTTAAATCTTTATATTCCAGGCATGTATTTATGCACCTGGGTATACGTTTTTTTATAACTGTATCAAAGAATACACGTTTTACATAATTTGTATACATATTTTTTTAGGAATTATAGCTTTACATGTTATTACATAATATTTATTGATCAAATATACATAATATTGAAAATGATAAAGGGGACGTATATACCCAAAACATGCTGCCCCCCCAAAACCAAATATATAAACGTTGCTGCAGTATAGTACAGCCCCCTTGGACACAGGCACTGCCCCTCCTGAGGGATGGAGCATTTGCATTCCTTCTGTTTTACCCTCCAGCCTTGACTGGACAGTGGAGAAAATGCAGCAACCTGTTGAGTTCATCCTACTGCTATCTTTACCTGCCAGCACGTTTCTTGTTACGATATTACTACATGCAGCACACCTGATGGGCTTTAATGCTGCCTTTCATTCTCCTACACTGCACTCTACCATAAAAGGGATTTCAAGAGGCAGAGGCTGATATAAAGACAAATATTCAGCAGGTGTACACTTAGATTTTAACCTATCTTCTACACATTAAGCTATACATGGTTCTTAAAGATGAACTCCAAGCACAAACACTTTAATTTAATAATATTTCTCTAGTCGCAAAGATTTGAAATCCACTTTGTGTGCATCAAATGTCTTTGCAGGTATTGTCTTTTAAAAGTAGCAATGACATTACTCCTATGCTGTATGTAGCCTTTGCAGATAGCAGTTTAAGCCTACCACAGTGAGCATGCTCCGAAACGCGTCGTGAACATGCCGGTGACGCATACACGGAAGACGCTGCGGCTCACCCTGCGGTCTAGCTCTCAGGTTCATCCCTTCATACCATCTTCACTTCCTGCTGGATAGGACTATGACACGAGTGGCATCAAAAGATCAACAGGGCGGCCCCATGAAGACCCCGTACATCGGACATCCTATATGCCTGATCCTACTAACTTTTATGTAAGTTTTTATTGTGTCCTGTAACAATAAATCTTTCACAGTTATACTCAGAGGCATCTGTTTTCTCAGTTTTTTTTGCAGATAGCAGAGCAGTGGTAGGGGTCCAGCAGGCCACAAACACTACAGGCCACCAGCAGAAACCTAAAGGAGGAGACAGAGCGAAGACCAGTCACCCTACACAAAGGGAGAACAGTCGTTTCTGGTCTATTGTACAGGGAGCTTTCCCACTGGATTCTTGCACAGATCTGGAAGAAATATGCAAAACACAATGAGATTAATGTAAGAATATCATGTCTCTTCCATTTAAACTATATTTGCTTAAAGTGGTATTAAAGGTTCAGCTTTAAAAAAAAAAGGCATGTCATACTTACCTGCTCTGTGCAATGGTTTTGCACAGAGCAGACTCAATCCTCTTCTTCTGGGGTCCCCTGCCAGCACTTCTTGCTCCTCCCCCTTGATCAATGCCCCCAATATTAAGCATCCTGCTGTGGGGGCACTGGTGCATTCTCGCTCTCAAGCCCTGTTCTATGCATCTATAAGACACAGAGCTGCGGCACGGCCCTGCTCCCGCTCCCTCCTCATTGGCTCACTGGCTGTGATTGACAGCAGTGGGAGCCAGTGGTTTCCGCTGCTGGCTCAGCCAATGAGGAGAGGGAGTCCCTGGATGGCAAAATATCTCATGCACATCGCTGGAGGAGAGGGGGCTTAGGTGAGTATTAGGGGAGGCTGTGGGGGAGCAGCACACAGAAGGTGTTTTACCTTCATGCATAGAATGCATGAAGGTAGTAAACCTTCAGCCTTTACAACCACTTTAATATGGAGGTTATCTTATGTTCTAAAGTTGGGGAGGTATGTTGTTTAGAAGTTAGACAATATTGTTATCTTTTATGTCTAGGACAAAAGAGCTATGATAAGCACTCTATATTAAAACTGGTAACATAAGACTAACGTTATTTCAGAAAATGATGCATCTCTTCAGCTACAAGTGGCCACTTCTCCTTCTCAGTGTTTCATAACAGACAGTGGTGGCGATGTTCACAGACAGTGCACAGACAGAGCACAGCTCCAGCTGAATTCTAATGATTTTAATGCACAAACACAGAACAATTCTGAGTTTCTGTATTTGGAGGTCATTATTTGCATATTAACAACCATCCCAGCTTCAAAAACAGAGAGATTTTATTTTTATTTAGAGATCCAAACAATTCTGCTATTAGAGATTACAGATGTAGCACTTGCCCTCATTTACCCCCAAAAGGAGCCGCTGATGTTTTGGTCCACTGAGTCTGAATGTCAATGACCTTGCTTGCAATGCCACACCTTCTGACACACTAAGGCTAAAGGGGGTAATATTTTTTGTGCAATACACAGTATTTTTCTTTACAGTCAGAGCGGTAAGGATGTGGAATTCTCTTCCACAAGCAGTCGTATCAGCAGGAAGCATTGATAGTTTCAAAAAACTATTAGATGGGCACCTTGGAGACCACAACATACAGGGGTATACGATGTACGGTTAACAGCAAGCACACACACATCATAGGTTGAACTGGATGGACTGATGTCTTTTTTCAACATCACAAACTATGTAACTATGTAACAGTAAATTATTAACCATCAATGGAAAAAAACACAGTTAGCACTTATAACAGATTTAAAGCAGCACGGATACCCGTAATTACCAAGCAATAAATCGTGAGAAAGTAAATCTTTGTGCTGTTGATATTTTGGATATTATAACCAAAAACGCACCTGCTGAATAAGAGGATTAACTGTATGAAAATACTGTATACCTGTACATATACAATAAATGTAGCCTAAACAAGTTACATAGTTCAACTATACAGGGTGAGCCCAAAAACACTCCTTTATTTCAAGTAGTTATAAAATCATAACTTATTGAAGTATGTTTACAAATCTGGTGACCGAAGATACATTAACTCAAAAAAATGTATTTTTCTTCAGCTGAATCTCCATGCACGACTCCCACGCCAGAGGGCTGTGAAGTCCAACATGGTGCTCAACCCACAGCAACGCAGGTAATGTGTGTTGGGATTTGATAAAACAAACAGTGTAGTGACTGTGCAATGTGCTTTCAAATGCAAATTTATTGTGGATCAACCTACTAACAAGTCCGTTTAGAAGTAGTACAACAATTTCATTGAAAGGAAATCATTGAAAGGATGCATCTGTGATCAGAGAAAGGGACATTCAGGCTGACTATCGATCTTCAAGCTAGAGAAGCCTTTGTTGCGCAGCCCCAAGAAGTCAACACGCAGAGCTAGCCGAGAGTTGCATGTACCGCAACGCACGGCAAGCAAAATCTTACGCAAACGCTTGCAGTTTCACCCTTACAAGCTGCAATTGGTCCATAAGTTACACCTACAAGACAATGAAATGTGACTTGAATTTTGCAGGAATCTCCAGGCGTTAATGGAAAATAATCATAGGCTGCTGACAAAGATCATTTTCAGTGATGAGGAAACCTTCCACTTAAGGTGGATGTAAACCCTCACATATACCCAGTGAAGTGAACAGCCTCAGATGATACACAAAGATGAGACAAATCTCCCTACAAAGGTTTTATATGTATATCTGCTGTCTTCTGCTTTCTATATTATTTGTAAAGTGCACATTGTGTTACAAATGTTTCTTCCTGTTTCAGCAGTGGTGGGGAGTCTAGGCATACACTGTGTGTGAGCTGATTGGAGGAAAGGCATACCCCCCTCCACATAAGCAGAGGAATAAAGAAACTTGCAGAGCTGTGCTGTGAATAGACCATCTCTCTGCTTATCTGTCTCTAAGTCCCTTCCCCCGACACAAATTTTCAGCTGCTTTTATCTCCTGTGTCAGAGAACTTGTCAGAAATGATGCTGATAACAGAGGAATGGGATAACAGAAACAGAGCTTTGGAGAGAGATAGGTAAAAACTACAGATATTTCTGCCCAGGTCAGATTTCATGAATGGGGTGTACATCCACTTTAAGACACACATCGAGTGAGTGGAATACCAACCAGTACCACATAAAACTTTATGTCGGGATTCAAACCCGTGACCAGCCACATCCCAGGCGGTAGCCCTGCTTACTAGGCTACCCTCCTTTCTGGACATTCCTCCCTGTAGCCTATTATTCAACCTTAGTCTTGTCAAGCCTTGCTCATCACTCTTGATTCCCCACACCTGGTACTTCCCTATATAAGTCCAGCCCCTTGCACTCCAGCTTGCTGATTATTGAGCTCCTGAGCCTTGATCAAGCTTCTCCTCATTTGTTGCTCTTGCCTACTACCATAAGTCCACTGCTGACCAGGAATTGACTACCGACTACTCTTCTGCTTTGCCCCTACCTACTAAACTGCTACCACCGTTGCCGATCTAGATTGCCTGACCTCGCTTAAGGCTGCCCGCCCTGACCTTTGGCTCGTCTGACTTCTCTCTGGTTATCCCTTGTCTGCTCCTCCGCCTCCGGACCGAACCTGCACTCTGCCTGGCTGGGGGACCCTGGGGACCGCAACCTGGTGTTAGCTTGCAGCGCAGTCTATCCCCACCATCAGGGGCTCTGGGGAATACCAGCTAGCACTTAGTTTCCGCACCTCAGGTGCACCCGTGTACTCGTCAGAGTACTACCTATTGTCCATCCGGTATCCAGCACTGCTACCACCGTAGCCGATCTGGATTGTCTGACCACACCTCTGCCAGACTTCCTGCACCTACTACCTGCCTGCGGTCCTTGCCACTGGGCTCCACTCCTACCTCCAGCCAGCTGTCCTCTGACTCAGGTGAGCCTATAGGATTGTTACACTTTATGAGTTGATGCAACTGTAGCAACCAATGTGTAAGAATATTCCCATAAAGTTACTTGCTATATCTGTTTTTTGTGCTCACCCTGTATAATAGTAAACATATCATCAAACTTTTTTTCCAGCTTTCTTCCTATATCTATTTGAGAATATTAAACATAGTCAAGGCAATGCACTTGTTGAAAATTTTTGTAATGAGGTTGGAGCAGGCATTTGTTTTTATAGTGAACATATACTGTATGTAGTTAACCTAACCTAAGCAGAGGTATCTCTAGCCTAAATTTAGTTCTGCTAGCATGTAATCAGGCTGAGGATAAACTGATAGATCTGCTTTCTTCAGGTTGTCTCCAAGCTCAGTGTTATTTGCATCTGTCTGCTGTTGGGATGTGTTCCTGGCAATGGAGTAAGAGGATACCATAACATGCAGTGGCGGCCCGACCATTGGGGGCGCAGGGGCGATGCCCCCCCATCCATGCATCCGGCCCCCCAATCTACATGCAGGGCGCCGGACGCATGGACTACATGCAGGGCCAGAGGCTCTAATAGGCTTCAAAAAAGGGTGGGCTCAGGGCACAGAGCACTGCACCCTGAGCCCTCCCAGTTGTGTGACAATAGCGAATGAATATTCGCTATTGCCACACTGATTCTCCTCCCGGCCAATCAGGAAGCAGGTCCTGAGACCTGTTTCCTGATTGGCTGAAAGGAGAAGGCATGCTATTGGCCAAGAAGGGGGAGGAGACGGCTGCGGAGAAGGGACATGAAGGAGCCTGAGGGGGAAGCCACCGCCGCCTGTCATTCCGGAGGAACAAGGTAAGTAAACTGACCGGCGAGAGAGATGTGGTGGTTCAGGCTGGAGTGATATGGGGGGGGCAGGTCCGTCTGCTGACGACCCCCCACCCCTGACCGATGGAGCACCAGCCACCACTGATAACATCGTTATGGTACCATGAAAATGTAAGGCCTCCTAGCCAACCACTAGGAGCTTTATAGACAGTGGTGCATGCTGGGAAGGATTTACATTTTTGGGGAGACCTCGGATAGTGCTCTTTCCTCCCAGGCTCTGCCTGATGAGAAGGTGTGTGCTAGTGTTTCTTTTAATCTCAGGTCTGCTGCCTGGGAAAGCTTGTGCTGTGCTACAGATAAGACCAAGCTTGGGGTCTGAAACTTCCTGCTGGTGGGTATATCTAGAGGACGAAGTGCAGGAAGGCAATTAAATAATCTTCTGAACTGTGTCCTGGAGAGTTGGAAGGAAGCTACCACGGTTGAACATTGCAAGAAGCTGTGGTGGCTCATCTAAGGGGTCCATGTGCTTTGTTTGAATATGTTCTACGGTCTGAGTAGTACAGACTGCTGGTCTGGCTTAACAGTCCTAATGGTCCCAAATTAAATTGATGTCCTTTTTTTCCCCCAAACAGAGCTTTCTTTTGGTGGTATTTGATCACCTGTGCCATTTTTACTTATTGCGCTATAAACAAAAAAAAGAGCGACAATTTTGAAAAAATAACAATATTTTTCACATTTTTTATATGAAATTCCCCAAAAAAAAATGTAAAAATCAAAATTTTTTAACATTTTAGGCCAATTTGTTTTCTGCTACATATTTTTGGTGAAAAAAATCGCAATAAGCGTATTTTGATTGGTTTGCGCAAAAGTTATTGCGTTTACTAACTACGGGAAAAATTTATGGGATTTTTATTGTTTTTTTTTTAACTAGTAATGGCGGCGATCTGCGATTTTTTTTTTTGCTGGACTGCGACATTGCAGCAGACAGATCGGACCCTTGACTGACATTTTTGACACTTTTGGGGGTACCAGTGACATTACTACAGTAATCAGTGCTATACATATGCACTGTTACTGTAAAAATGACACTGACAGGGAAGGGGTTAACTTTATTGGTAAACAGTGGGTTAAATGTATCCCTAGGGGCATGATTCTAACTGTGGGGGCGTGGCTTGTGATGTAACCACAGAAACATACGATCCTACATAGCAGGATCGTACAGTCTCTTCAGTTACACCAGGGAGAATGACAGACGGCTTTGTTTACATTAGCCGGCCTTGCCAGTGGGAGATCGTGAGTGGCCGGCGGACTCTGGAGCTGCCGGTCACTCACGCGGGGATGTTAGTGAACGAGCGGGGGCGGAAGCGCGCCTCCAGCGGTGCAAGCTCGCCCCCTAGAGGTTTTGTGGGCGAGCGACGTACCCCTACGCCGCTTTGCCCAGTAGGGGCTGATCGCCGCAGTAAATAGTCGTGCGGCGGTCGGTAAGTGGTTAAAGCATGTCTAAACCCCAAAACAAAAACCTAATATATTGCAGCTTACCAGTCCTTAGATGTGGTGGCTGCATTCGTTTTCTTTCTTTTTTCAGGCTTTTGGTCTGGTTGTCACACAAACTCGACTTGTAGCACCCCAAATGCATTAGCTTTCCTTTGTTAACTGTTACATCTAACAAAGTCCATTCTCAAAATTGACTAGTGGGTTGGCCTTCCGTCATTTCTTCGCTGAAATAACAATCTCCCCCTAGAAAAGCACATTTATTTTTGCCTGTGTTGCAGTGGGAGAGTTCCCATAACATCCTGTCAGCAGAACAGGAAGTGAGGGTAAATTTCCTTTTAATGAAGCCCTGGAGAGTGGTAAAAATCTGACGGGTGTTCTAACCTTTAGACCACTCGATCCTAAAGTAGGACGATAAGTTTTGTCGAGAAATACATTTAAATTATTTATTTTTCTCCCTACTGAAAAAATAGCACATTTCTATTTTATTAAAAATGTATAAATATATTTTATATATACAACTTGCAGCTGAAGGCTGGCCATACACTATACAATTTTCTTGTTCAACTTTGCTTTAGATTTCCCAAAACCATGTGATATATGGTCAAACCTAAACACTCTCAATTTGTATGTAATCAGACAGGCCCTTGCATTACATAGTTTAAGGTAAATCTAAAGGAAATTGAATAAGAAAATTGTATAGTGTATGGCCAGCCTAACAGGGAGGTGAGATCCAAAAAAAAACACGAAGTGTGCTGCTTTTATGTGAAACACATGCAGTGATGCCGTTAGTAAAAACAGATGGTTAAAATGTAAAATCCTATATTCATTTCCACATTGTATTTCAATTATTTCTATCCTAAACCTATTAAAGTACACATTTACTTCCGTGAATTCTGTGACATATATTCATTGTGCCCTGTGTGTAAGCACTATTGAGTCATATATTACACAGAGCCTGCCTTATGAACTACAGAGGTGCTGAGGGGAGGAGTTTCAGGAGGCGGAGTCATACAGAAATCACTGCTTGTACACAGTAAATTACCATGGGATATGTAGTCCTTAGAAATTCAAAGTAAAGCAAAGTAATGAGCAAGGGAGATGCCTGCAACGTATGCAGGGATTGCAGAAAGTTGTGGAAAGAGATGGCCAGCAGATAGGCAGCACTCACAACTGTAAAGGAGATTTTTCAAATACGGCTATATTGGATTGTCAAAAATAAATATTGTTTGCATTGCTATTACAATGCTGATGCTATAAAGTAAAGTGCAAACTGTTACTACAGATGTACATTAAAATATAAACTATGTTGCGATAATTTCGCCTACACCTGGTTTACTACAACTGCTGATGACTAGAGCCAAGCTGACTATTTATTGCCTTGTTATTGCTGGATGCACATCTTTATTGCTCATTGATTAAACAGTTTTACTTGCATGTTTCTTTTATTGTAAGATGATATTCCAGGTTAGAGCCCTTATTAGGTATCTTAAAGGTACGATCACAAAGGTGCCCTGATGCACCCCCACCCTATTAGTTACAGACTGTTCTATATACCGTATATACTCGAGTATAAGCTGACTTTTTCAGCACATTTTTTATGCTGAAAAAGCCCCCCTCGGCTTATACTCGAGTCACTTACCTGTTCTTCCTGGGGCTGCCTGAACGTCAGTGGCGGCCAGTCCGATATGTACACTGCACATGTGCCGCTTCGGCTCGGGAAAGCCCGTACGCACTGGGCCATTCTCGGGCAGACGGCGCATGCGCAATGACGTGTGGCGCCAGGCGGCACCATTTTTAAATGTAAGGCGCCTCGGAGATGGTAAGTAAGACCCCTGCGCAGCCTCTGCATATCCTGCACCATGCCCTCAGCCCTGCATCATGCCCCCAGCCCTGCATTTCCTGCACCATGCCCTCAGTCCTGCATCTCCTGCACCATGCCCACATCCCTGCATCTCCTGCACCATGCCCGCAGCCCTGCATCTCCTGCACCATGCCCTCAGCCCTGCATCTTCTGCACCATGCCCTCAGCCCTGCATCTCCTGCACCATGCGCGCAGCCTCTGCATCTCCATGCCCACAGCCCCTGCATCATGCTGGCAGCCCCTGCATTTCATGCACCATGTCCGCAGCCTCTGCATCTCTTGCACCATGCCCACAGCTTCTTCCTCTCCTGTACCATGCCCACAGCCTCTGGAATCTATTTTTTTTTTAAATGTACCAGTAGCTGCTGCATTTCCCACCCTAGGGTTATACTCGAGTCAATAAGTTTTCCAAGTCTTCCCAATTAGGTGTCTCGGCTTATATTCAGGTCGGTTTTTACTCAAATATATACAGTAGTTATGTTCTTTAATATTTCACACCCCACTTCCCAGATACCCAGTCTTCCTTTCCCTATTGTATTGTACCCCCAACTCTCCCCTAAAGACCACCGTCTGTGTTATGCCAAAACATTTTAAGGCTATATATGCAAATACTCTGGTACGAGTATAAAGAAATGATGTACTTCCCCAATAGCATCTGCCTATCGGTACTCACATACACCCAAAAAACAGGCTATATTCTTTGAGTGTGAGTGTTGCAAACATTCCCACATAAAAACATACTATTGTCAGGGGTAGAGAGATGTCCTAAAATGATTATAAAGCCAGTGATCTCAATTTCTGCCAGCCCCTATGTAATAACAAGATATACTACACAGTTTGTGTGTTTTTTGAAAATCTGGCAGGTAAATATCTTTTTTCACATTGCCAATGTGCGGTCATGTAAATGCCCGCCGCTCTCCTTCCCCGATCTAAGGACTACAGTGGGAGGGGCTGACAAATGACAGCACATCAGCAATGTGAAAAAGGGTATTTACCTTCGGAAATTTAAAAAAACACACACTGTGTAGTGTATCTTATTATTACATGGGGGCTGGCAGAAATTGGGATCACTAACATTCCTGCCGCACTGAATAGTGGCAGGAGGGGAGGGGCAGGTTTTTTATCAGCACACTAGGAAGTAACAGGGAGAGAGGGAGAGGAAAAGCAGTGGGATGACGGAGGAACGTAAACTGACCATGGCATGATGGATTAGCATGATTACCATGGTTAGATCACTAAGGGGACCCAGCAACAGGCAGGATCAACCAGGTATATTATAACATGGAATGGGACAAATGACACTTCACAAGCACTATGCAGTTTAACATGCTCTAAAGGAACAGGATCTTTTTTTTTAGGGTTACAACCTCTTTAGGCAGATGTGGCAGCCCTCAGTTTCTTTCCCACAAAAGAGTGTCATCTGCATCCTGTGCAAGGCCTAATTCATTTTGGAGGGTACCCGCTATGGTTTGTAACACAATTATTTCTCTTTTCAAGATGTTTTTTCCTCAAGATATGGGGCATGGCGATTGGAGCCTCATTTGTGCTCCCTGTTATGCCAATCTTATCTTTGGCTGGTGGGAAGAGTCTCGTCTCTGGAGGAACAAGCTGTTTGCTGCCCATATCATCCTTTAGGTACGATATATTGACGATAATATCATCATCTGGGACGGCCCCCCTTCCTCGGTTGTACCTTTTATTCAATATTGTAATGACAATACCATTGGCCTGTCCTTTACTCGTGTTTATGATCCATCTACTTTGGTTTTCCTTGACCTTGAACTAGGCCATACCAATGGGCAAATTGCTTCCAAGAAGCATTTCATACCCACCTCGGGCAACTCTTTTTTTCATTCCTATATTTGCCATCACCCGAGGTGGCTTAACAACATCCCTAAAGTACACAGTTACATAGTTAGTCAGGTTGAAAAAAGACACAAGTCCATCTGGTTCAACCAATAAAAAAAAAAAAAAGTATTGAAAACCCAAACATACAATCCCATATACACAATCCTATACCCGCAGTTGATCCAGAGGAAGGTGAAAAAAAAACCCAGCAAAGCATGATACAATTTACTACAGCAGGGGAAAAAAATTCCTTCCTGATCCCCTGAGAGGCAATCGGATATTCCCTGGATCAACTTTACCTAACAGTTTAGTAGTTTTCAGAGGAACTGTACACTTGATCAGGATTATTTTTCCCAAGATTACATCCTCAAAGACAGATTTCTAGAAAAATGGTTTCAACCTCAGCTTAGTTTAAAAATCCATTTAAACATATGCCACTAGCCAGATTAGGGCTGCTAAAACAGAATATCTCTGGGGCCGATATCAAATTTATAACCCAGTTTCACTCCCGTTTTAAACAGAAGGAGAAGGTCATTGCACGACATTGGGGGATCCTTTTCAAGGACCCCAAGTTGGGGCCGGTTCAAACAAACAGACCTAAATTTGTCTATAGAAGGGCTCCCAATGTGAAAAACAAAATTGCCCCTAGCAAATTACCATCCAGCAAAAAGTCCTCCTTTCAACCTTTAGCTACCTTCTTCAATATGGTAGAGATATTTCAATGTAAAAAACCAAAATGCAAGATGTGTAAATCTGTTGACCACCGCAAAAAGATGTGTCCCTATGGTCTCCACTATGTAGGCAGGACTATTCGTACAGTCTGGATGCGTTTTGCTGAACACAGAAGACTTTTTGAGGAAGGCAGCACTGATCATAGTGTTCCCTGTCATTTTAAATTCACTCATGATTGCTCCACCAATGGCCTTCGGGTTTGGGTTGGCCTCAACGAGGAACTTGAGGTACATACTATTTTGTAGCAAGTACCCGGTCTCCTCTCTGTTCTCATACATTTTTCAAATTTGGTGAATAATTTGAGTTTCTGTTATCATGTACCTTTTGCTACATATCATTCAGTCTCATTGAACTAGAAATGTGTATCAGTTGTGCATTTTTTTTCTCTTTCCTTTTTACATAAGTGTATATATTTATATATATCTATTTTTATTTTATATGTATGTATTGTATATGTGTTAGTGTTTATGTATATATATATGTGTGTGTGTAAACAAAGAAAAAAGAAGAGCGTATTACTTTTAACAGGTAGCGCTGTGATAAAAACAAAAATTATATTAATTTGAACTGTTCTGACAATAATGTGAAACACTCAGTGCTGTTCTTCGTGCTGATGTTGTGCCAAAGCTCTATAAATTATAAAGTAAGTGAAGTCCTCCTTATTCGAAATTTCCACTTTCAAACACCGCCTCACATGCAATAGGTGATCCCTCACCCCTTGGACGAAAACTGACCAGCTACAAATGCCTTCCACTCTCATGGTCGGCAAACCAGCTATAGTTAATCAACTCCAAAGTAGATGTCAGAGTCCTCATACCTCACAATGTAGTAGGTCAATTGTCATGTGAAAACAAAAGGGAAACCTCCAATGGCATAATAACCAAAAACCATCAAATGTATTTAAAATTATAAGAGAGCTGCTCACATTCTTTAAAAGCAATACAGGCGTTTACACATTCAGATCACATAGACAACTTCTGTCATAGCCTATCTCACGACGATGGATGCTGTCAGATGCACATCCCGGTGTCTTCTCTGGTCCCTGTGTAGCCACCCCCCTGTTATCTGTCAGTTCAATTAACCCCTCTATGGTAGATACAAATAATCCACCACAAAACTTAGTGCAAATTATAGCCTAAGTAACTTAACCACTTTAGCCCCAGCCGCCGCAGATGTACTGCGGCAGGCTGGCGCTCCCAGGCAAAGTGCCGTACATGTATGTTCCTCGCCTGGGTGAAGCTAGGGGGCGATTGCGCGCCACCGGAGGCGCACTCCCGCCCCGCTCGTCAGCTGGGGAGCCAGTGCGTGTGACCGGCGGCTCCAATGGCCGCCGGCCACTCGCAATCTCCTGCAGCTGAGAGAGGACAGACGGCTGATGTAAACACAGCCGTCTGTCATTCTCCCTGAAGTAATCACAGAGACTGTGATCCTGCTATATAGGGTCGCATGTCTCTCTGATTACTTCACAAGCCACGCCCCTTTGTCAGTTAGAATCCCGCCCCTAGGGACACATTTAACCCACTGATCACCAGTACTGTTAACCCCTTCCCTGCCAGTTTCATTTTTACAGTAACAGTGCATATTTTTAATAATGATTATTGTAGTAATGTCACTGGTACCCCCAAAAGTGTCAAAAATGTCAGTTAGGGGTCTGATCTTTCCGCCGCAATGTCGCAGTCCCACAAAAAAAATCGCAGATCGCCGCCATTACTAGTAAAAAAAAAAAAAAACAATAAAATTGACATCAATCTTTCCTGTAGATAGTAAACACAATAACTTTTGCGCAAACAAATCAAAATACGCTTATTGCAATTTATTTTACCAAAAATATGTAGCAGAAAACAAATTGGCCTAAAATGTTAAAAAATTTTGATTTTTACATTTTTTTTGAGAATTTCATATAAAAGAATGTGAAAAATACTGTTATTTTTTTCAAAATTGTCGCTCTTTTTTTGTTTATAGCGCAAAAAAATAAAAATCGCACAGGTGATCAAATACCAGCAAAAGAAAGTTCTATTTGTGGGAAAAAAGGACATAAATTGCATTTGGGTACTGAGCTGAAGTGGTTAATGGCTATGTTGAGTTATTTTGAGGGGACAGCAAATTTACACTGTTATACAAGCTGTACACTCACTACTTTACATTGTAGCACAGTGTCATTTCTTCAGTGTTGTCACATGAAAGGATATAATAAAATATTTATAAAAATGTGAGGGGTGCACCTTTGTGAGCTACTGTAGGTGTCTTTCAAATTACCCTAACCTTCGCCATTCAAGAGAAATCGCCCGATGTTCTCTTTAATGACTTCACCAGCATATGCGCTTTTTTGCCGTCAATTTCGTTTGGGTACAGCGTTGCACGAGCGCGCAATTGTCTGTTACAAGTGTGAAAGGGGCCTTAGAGATTTTCTTTAATGTAATGGTTTGAGTTTCCGGCTCAGAAAGTGTACACTGAACCCTTAGGTGGAGTAATGACAGGCAGGAAATCAAAGGGGCAATCATAGGCCCTGTGCAGGGTCAAAACAATGGAAACTTTTTAATTGAACACATTGGAATAGCCCGAATAGCAAGCTGGTAGGACAGTGATACTGAAGGGTGACACAATAGTAGGTGGCCACAGGCAGGACTTGAGGAAAGCATCAGACCAGGAGAGGATCTTTTCAAGTTTCCAATTAATGTGTGGGTTTTGTTGTTAAAGTCACAGGTAGCCCATGATGAAAAGGCGAGAAGGAGATGACAACAAAAAAAAATTGCTCCTAGTTCAAGGCCCCTAAAGGCTGCCTAACACATTTCTTGTCTGCACATCTTAGAAATTCTGGCTACATCTATACTATCCCTGAACATAAAGGGACCTTATTCTCTTGACCATTGGTAAAGGTTTTTCGTTCCTTCCATTCCCTAAGAGCAGACAATATCTGTCTGCAGGAAACCCATTTTTTAACCTCTCTTCCAAAATACTTTAATATTTTACATTTGCATACATTTTTCCCTCAACTGGAATGCAAGTGCCAATATTTGCCAGGTAACGCAGATTACTCAACACCAGCAGATACCTGCTTTTTCCTTGTCACTTGATATTAAAAGCCTTTGTCCTTGCCTTATCTATCTTATCTTTTACTTAAATGGGACCTGGGTCCACACTTCTGCATCTGAATATACTCTCTGTATGTCTCTCTGCAAGCCTACCTAAAATACTCTGGATTCTAAAAGGCCTCATTTCTATTTAGGCATGCATTAGGCAGGAATGCACACTTTCTCTGCTTCTGTTTGCACTTGCTATATCCAACCCCAGCACATTATGGTTAGGGACAATCAGAATGTTACAGGTTCGACTACTGCAAGCACTCAACATAAAGTTAGCTTTTTTGCATTATGATATTACCATTTCTGCCATTTCTACTATTATAAGTACTCAACATAAACTTTGTTTTTTGCTGATGACGTTATTCTTTACTACCCTGCCTAACCTCTTGGATGTACTGTCCCAATTCGACTTTATATAGACAACCACAAATCTAAGGTGCTTAATGTCATACTCTCACCGCAGACACTCCTTCACCTTCAATAGACCCACAATTTTCAGTGGGCCACAAACCCATTTCCCTATTTAGGAATCGACCTGACCTGACCTGACCTTATGAAAGCCTATATGCGGTCAATTACCTCTGTTTCCTGCAGAAACTGAAAAATATGCTCATTACACGGAATAAATACCCAACATCTTGGCTAGGCAGAATAGATGCTATCAAATAGCTACTTTCTTAAGCTTTTCTATCACTTTAGGGCTCTGCTAGTAGTTGAACTGATTAATTCTATATTTACAGAACTTTACAGAAACAGATATTGCGTATTGTATCGAGCAATGATAGCAGCACAACACGCTCATGTAACAAACTATACAGAAGGTAAGGGCTTTCTAAGTTAAAAGTGATATTATAGTTTTTTTTTTTTGCTTAAAAATAACAAATATGTTATACTTACTGTACCTGCATGGTGCAATGGTTTTGCACAGAGCATCCCAGATCTTCCTCCTCTTGAGTCCCTCGCCATCGCTCCTGACCCCTCCCTCCTGCCCAGTGCCCCTACAGCAAGCACCTTGCTATGGGGGCACCCAAGCCAAGCCGCTGCTCTGTGTGGCCATTCGCCTCCTCTCTCCCCTCATTGGCTCACTGACTTTTATTGGCAGCTGCGGGAGCCAATGGATCCCGCTTCTGTGTCTCAGCCAATCAGGAGGGAGGGTCCCGGACAACAGAGGCTCTTGAGCAACATGGCTTCATCTTGATGGGGCTCAGATAAGTATTAGGGAGCTGAGAACACTGCTAATTGCTCGGTGCTCAGTGTTCAGTCACCGGTTCTCTGCTTTCCCCTCTCGCACTTACTGGAGCGCTGGGCTGTGAAGATGGCAAGAGCAGCCAGCTAAGGCTCTCAGTGGCTTGCTGAGAGGCTTACCTGGGTGCTGGTCCAGGCAGGTGGGCAGATCCCGACCATATGGTCGGGATCTTTCCCAAGCCTGGACCAGCTCTGTGACTGCAGCCAACAGTGGGCTTTGTCTGCTAAAAATGGGTCACAGGAGTGCAGAACAATCTGCACCCCTGTGATCCACAGGAGAAGTACAGAAAACCAAGCTCTGGCTGTACTTCTCCTTTAAACTCAAAACCAAATAGGTAATATATTGCAGCTTACCAGTCATTAGATGGTGGCTGCATCAGTTTTCGTTTTTAGGCTTTTTCCCTTTGTTTCCATCTGGTGATCTGGCCAGTAGCATTGCCCCCACTCTGGATGAAGGCGCAATGGCTGTTGGTACTTGTAGTTCTCCCATTCATAGAGCTCTGTGAATGAATGACATGGACGAGTGATCAGAGCCCCGCCTGGCCGTGTTTTCTTTTTATATTGTGACAGCGAGTTCAGGGAGAGGATTCCCGGCTCACTGTCACAGGGAGCGGCTGCAGCAGTGGGAACATGTTACATGTTTACCCTAACAATGGGTGGAACATGTAGCATATTCCCATAAGTGAACTTATCCTTTAAAGTTCGGTAATTCACAAAAAGTCCAGCGGGAAGGCACCCTAAAGGGAACACTCACAGAATGCACAGGGACGTCTAACAGAGCAGGTCTAGGGTGTGCTGACAGCGTCTGTCTTAAGGGATAAATTCACCTTTGGGAACATGTTACATGTTCCACCCGATTTTAGGGTGGAATATGTAACATTTTACCAGTGCTGCGCCCTCTCCCTGTGGCAGCAGTACGGGGAGAAGTTCCCCATACTAGCTTTCACTATTCGCAAACAGCACAGCCGTGCAGGGCTTTGCCCACACACCCGCGTCATTCATACACACACCTCTGTGTGTCTAAATGAACTACCAGCCCTGACATCCTTAGCCGCTGTTGGCTTGTAGTTATTAATGAACTACCATGGCGCTGTGGTAGTTCATTGAGTCTTCCTGGCAGGGAGTATCAGCTTACCCGTACGGGATGTACAGGCAAGCAGATACACTAGCAGATGAACAGTGTGCTGGAGAACTGCATGTCATCAGCGATCTGCTGATCGCTGATGTAATAAATGACAGGCTCCTACAACCAAAAAAATAAATATTAAATTTTTTTTACCTGCATTAATTTTTTTGTTTTTTTAAAAGGGGAACTTATCCTTTAAGGGACAGAATGCAGCCTGGCAGGTCTGTGCCCAAATGGGGAGGTCTCCAGGAAGGATGTTGTATGCTTATCCTTTCTCTACTTGTTTCAAACCTCTCTCTGCCACTAATCACTGTTCCTATCAGATGGGCGACCTGTAGCTACACTACCAACACATGAAATGGGTGCCAAGCTTGGGAGCCAGGGTCTTAAATAGGCTCTGCCTGACCCAAGATGACTGCTATAGTAACTCAGGGTGGCAGCAATCAGATAGTTCCCCCAGAGACCCAGAAAACCATAGTGGAACCATGTTCCTATTGACTTCCTCTAAAACTGTAATGTCGCTGTGGTCAAGAAAATAGACGTCACCTGCCTACACTACATACAGGATAAGTGAATATTGCCTAAATACAAGAGGCTTGTGCATTCCTACTTCAATCTTCTTTTTATATTTTTTCCAAATCTATGAATTATTCTACTTGTGCAGGGTAACTTATACTAGTTTCCTGCAGGCACCCTGTAGTGGGTGAAACCGATGGGTCCCTCCCACAGCTCTGGTCTCTGCACAGGCAATGTATAGCAGAGTGATGGAGTCACTGGTACCTTCACAATGTAATATCTGGGTTTGAATAGGCATTTTGTGCACACAAAGTGGAATCATATCCTCTGTGGCTATTTTGGAATATATTCAAGTTTTTGTGCCTGGAGTTAAGTTTTAAAAAGCTGTTTTTGGAATTGAGTTCCAAGTGTTGTTCATATTGACATAAAAATACCTTCAGGCTTATCAGGAGGAAAAGGTTTTCTTCTATAGATAAAGGGACATGTTGAGACAGTGAACTTCTTTCAGTCATATGCTTTATTTTGCTTAGTATGTGTCTAGTGTTTTAGTAGTAACTGTCTTTGATAGCAATATTTTACACATTTGATTACAACTCTATTTTTGACTCTTATCAGACAGTATCTTAGCAGGCTGACTTTAGTAGTAAGATCAGGACCATGTTACATATAAACCATATTGCCAGTGTATCATGGGATAGTTAGCTCTCGGGGTAGATGGGTTTATATAGTAAATCCATGGCATACAGGAACTTTATTTAAGGACCTTTTATTAAAACTGCAGAAAGCAAAACAACAGTCCAACATAAATTTTTCCACTCAGCGGATCTTCTCCAGCTTCAGCAGAATACAAATACTGGAAAATGCTGAGCCACCTGGCTCATAAGCTCACTCAGCTTTAGCTGCAATACCTCTTACCAGTCTCTCTGACTGTGTTATCCAGCTCTCCTGAATACTTGGCTCTCCAGCCTTTAGTCGCAGCACCCTGCTGCATGGCCCACCTCTGCCCTATGTATTGGGGTTCTCCTAACACCCAGATAGGAGCTGGCCTGACCCCTGGAACGAGACCTGCTGTCTCCAACTGAGGCACCTCTGACCCCTCAGTGAGACCCTGTGTCTCTTGCTTCTGGCTGGGAACATCTGACCCCTAAATAAGACCCTGTGACAAAACATCCACCACTCAGCTTGGGTGCTTTCCTCAGCATTCAGCATCCTTCAGTCTGGACCTAGGAACCAGGTATTATAGCTGAGCACCCAAGATCAAGACGGCACTAGCTTAGGTGCAAACTGGAACTCCTTTTATTGAAAATTTACACAGCCTAGGTGCCCAGACCATCCGACAACAACCCGACAACCCTGGATATACAAAGTACATTACACATTATCATAAAGCATAAATGCATAATAAATCCCACAATGGTTTGATAACAAGGTAAAGTAGACACAATATCCACCACATCTCCAAGAGATGAGCATATACAGTATCACACAAAAGTGAGTACACCCCTCACATTTTTGTAAATATTTTATTATATCTTTCATGTGACAACACTGAAGGAATTACACTTTGCTACAAGGTAAAGTAGTGAGTGTACAGCTTGTTAGACCGTGTAAATTTGCTATCCCCTCAAAATAATTCAACACACAGCCATAATTGTCTAAATCGCTGTCAACAAAAGTGATTACATCTCTAAGTGACAATGTCCAAATAGGGCCCAAAGTGTAAATATTTTGTGTAGCCACAATTTTTTCCAGCACTTCCTTGGGCATGGAGTTCACCAGAGTTTCACAGGTTTCCATTGGAGTCCTCTTCCACTCCTTCATGATGACATCACGGAGCTGGTGGATGTTAGAGACCTAGTGCTCTTCCACCTTCCGTTTAAGGATGCCCCACAGATGCTCAATATGGTTTAGGTCTGGAGACATGCTTGGCCAGTCCATCACTTTTACCCTCAGCTTTTTTAGCAAGGCAGTGGTCATCTTGGAGATGTGTTTGGGGTCGCTACCATGTTGGAATACTGCCCTGCAGCCCAGTCTCCAAAGGGAGGGGATCATGCTCTGCTTCAGTATGTCACAGTACATGTTGGTATTCATGGTTCCCTCAATGAACTGTAGCTCCCAAATCCCTCCACTCATGCAGCACCAAACCATGACACGCCCACCACCATGCTTGACTGTAGGCAAGACACACTTGTCTTTGTACTCCTCACCTGGTTGACACCATCTGAACCATATAAGTTTACCTTGGTCTCATCAGCAGTGTTGCCAACCCCCCGGAGGGAAATTTACTGGCAGAACGTCCAAAATTTACGGACGGCACCAATTTTTTACTGGCATTGCAAAAATGTACATAAACAGGCTGTTTTCAGTGCTAAACCGTGCAAATATCAATACTTAAACTATAAACATGTAGATAGTGCTATTAGCAATGTGTTTAGGTTAAACAAAAGTCAAAAAACATATTTCTCCATTAACATGAAGATCAGATTAATATAACCCAGCCAGCACAGAGTTCTCCCATATATTTAGAGTGTGCAGGATTTCCCTTACAGTGTAACTCTGACATAAAGAGGAATGCTGCAGATCTTGATTTAAGGGGGAACTCTGATTTAAGTGGGTGCTCTGGTGACCAGAAACCGCCTTATATCAGAGTCCACTGCATTGCCCTTTACATCAGAGTTCCCTTTTACATCAGGGTCCGCAGAGTTCCCCCTTCGCACTGTAAGGGGAGAATCCTGCAGACTCTGATGTAAAGGGAAACGCCAGGAACTCTGATGTGGGGGGCAATCTGGTGACCAGAGACCACCTTCCACAGAGCGAATACATTAAGATATGGGGGGGGGTTACTAATATAGAGGGATCTTTATATCAGTGCCCCCTTACATCAGTGACCCCCCCATCAGACTGGTCTGGCGGCGCTGTCACTGACCTCCTCTCAGGTGCACTGTGCACGGCTCAGTCAGGCGGCTCTGGTCTCCACTCCGCAGGCCCCACACATCTGACTTCTCCCGTGACCCCCATCCCGGCGGCGCTCTCACTCTTGACTCCTCTCCAGAGTCCAGACTTCCCTGCAGACATGATAAAAGACAAGCGATGGTTAGAGACTGCGGACATGGTACAGGAGGTGGTCAGAGACTGCGGACATGGTACAAGAGGTGGTCAGAGACTGCGGACATGGTACAGGAGATGGTCAGAGACTGCGGACATGGTACAGGAGGTGGTCAGAGACTGCGAACATGGTACAGGAGGTGGTCAAAGACTGCGGACATGGTACAGGAGGTGGTCAGAGACTGCGGACATGGTAACGGAGGTGGTCAGAGACTGCGGACATGGTACAGGAGATGGTCAGAGACTGCGGACATGGTAAAGGGGGTGGTCAGAGACTGCGGACATGGTAAAGGGGGTGGTCAGAGACTGCGGACATGGTAAAGGGGGTGGTCAGAGACTGTGTACATAATACAGGAGATGGTCAGAGCCTGCGTGGACATGGAAGTGCCCTCCTCACCCCCTCACAGTAGTTTCTTCCTCTGTCCCCCTTCATATTAGCTCTCCACATCAGTGTCCTGCTCCTGTGCCCCCTTCACCTCTCCATAGCCATATCAGTGACATTACTGCAGAGTGAAGCAGTGACACTGATGTGCCTGTGGAGAGGTGAAGGGGGCAGAGGAGCAGGACACACACACACAACATGGCAAGTCTCCTACCTCACAGAAACACTGGGCTCTCCTCACACACAGAATTAAATGGGAAGTCTCCTACCTCACAGAGACTGCACTCTCCGAGTCCTCACACAGAATGAAATGGGAAATCTCCTATCTCACAATGACACTGGACTCTTCTGTCTTCTCACACAGAACAACTGGCAAGTCTCATGTGACAGATACCGTAACCATACTCAGGGTGGGTCACTGTGTTTTAAAAATGGCGCCAACCGTCGCCAGTTCGTTACTGCGCATGCGCCCGCCCAGCCCGACAGGCTTCGGAACGGCGAATGCGCAGTTGCGTGGCGGCCGTTCCTCCATCTTTTTTACGGGCGCCGCTGCCCGTAATGGGCATTTATGGGCAGCCCGAAAATGGGCTAAAATTTACGGGCTGCCCGTAAATCTACGAGCGGTTGGCAACACTGCTCATCAGACCACAGGACATGGTTCCAGTAATCCATGTCCTTAGTCTGCTTGTCTTCAGCAAACTGTTTGTGGGGTTTCTTGCGCATCATCTTTAGAAGAGGCTTCTTTCTATGATGACAGCCATGCAGACCACTTTGATGCAGTGTGCGCCATATGGTCTAAGCACTGACAGGCTGACCTCCCACCCCTTCAACCTCTGCAGCAATGCTGGCAGCACTCAAACGTCTATTTCCCAAAGACAACCTCTGGATATGACGCTGAGCACATGCACGCAACTTCTTTGGTCGACCGTGGCAAGGCCTGTTCTGAGTGGAACCTGCCCTGTTAATCCGCTGTATGGTCTTGGCCACCGTGCTGAAGCTCAGTTTCAGGGTCTTGACAATTGTCTTATAGCCTAGGCCATCTTTATGTAGAGCAACAATTCTTTTTTTCAGATCCTCACAGAGTGCTTTGCCATGAGATGCCATGTTGAACTTCCAGTGACCAGTATGAGAGAGTGAGAGCGATAATACACCTGCTCCCCCATTCACACCTAAGACCTTGTAACACTAACGAGTCACATGACACAGGGGAGGGAAAATTGCTAATTGGGCCCAATTTGTACATTTTGACTTAGGGGTGTACTCGCTATTGTTGCCAGCAGTTTAGACATTAATGGCTGTGTTGAGTTATTTTGAGGGGACAGCAAATTTACACTGTTATACAAGCTGTGCACTCACTACTTTACATTGCAGCAAAGTGTCATTTCTTCAGTGTTGTCACATGAAAAGATATAATAAAATATTTACAAAAGTGTGAAGGGTGCAATCACTTTTGTGAGATACTGTAGACAGAAACAATAAGTGACTCAATTAACAATGGGAATTCACACCTAGGAGGCACACAATGGGGAAATGATACCATAGGAGAAAGAAACCTTAACCACTTCTGGACCGGAAGATTTTCTCCCTTAAAGAGGAAGTAAACCCTCCTCTGCAACTTGTACCTATAGGTAAGCCTATGATAAGGCTTACCTATAGGTTTTGTAAATTTCTCCTAAACATGTTCCGTTTAGGAGATATTTACTTTGCATGCAGCCAGTGACTTTACTGGCGCATGCGCTCTGAAGGAACGGCCGCTCGTGTCATTCCTTCAGAGCCCGGTGCCGTGACCGTCGGCTTCCGCGCGCATGCGATGAGTGACGTCATCGCAGCTCCAGACAGTCAGATGGCCGGATGCCGCAAACCCGGAAGAAGGGTGAACCAACATGTCACCCATGAGACAGGTGAGCGGGCGGCACTGCGAGGCTTTGTTCTAAGGTAAGTATTTCATAATGAGCTAGTATATGCACTGTTACTGTAATAATGACAATGGCAGGGAAGGGGTTAACATAGTAAGTGATCAAGGGGTAAAATGTGTACCTAGGGGCATGTGTTTCTAACTGTATGGGAGCATGGCTTGTGAAATGATCACAGACACCTGTGTTCCTATATAGAAAGATCACAGGAACTCTGTGATCATTGCAGAGAGAAGAACGGTCAGCTGTGTTTACAACAGCTGACCGTTCTTCTCTCTCAGCGAGGAACGATCGCGGTTGTCAGGTGGCAATTGGAGCCGCCTGCCCCATGCATCAGAGTCCCCGCTGAAGAGTGGGGGTGGGAGCGCGGCGGCAACGTCCTCCCTAGCTGTGCAGGCGCGCGATCAACGTATACCTACGTCGGTTCGCGCAGGAGAGCTGCCCTGCTGCATTATAACTGCGGCGGGTGGTCTGGAAGCGGTTAATAAACAGATTATAGCAGGAGACCCCGCATCAGGTTGATTTGAGCTGATTTTTTTAACATCTGCTCTAAATCTCACAGTCTAAAGCAGTCATTGCTGGTTTGGGGATAGAGGCCCCAAATATGTATGTGGGTCCTCCAGTTCCCAGAGTCTGCGTGTTTTAGGGAGACATGGACTTGAATCCGAAGCAAGACCACTCCAAGGGTTCCCCAGGCACACAACTCCCAAGAATAAAGACCCCTTAAAAGCCAGGGCCCATAGTCAGTAGGCAAGAGTCTACCCTGCAGTCCCCTCCAAAAGCCCCTGTCCTGGTTTGGTCTGTCACAGACCCTCTGTCTTTTGGCATCTGGATGGGCACCACTGACCCCTTGATGAGACCCTCTGTCTCTTGGCTTCTGACTGGGGCCCCCTAACCCTTGGGTGAGACCTTCGGTCTCCCACACTGGGAGCGGTCTCCAAACTGAATGTTCTGATCCAGAACTACAGAATCCAGAGAAAACCAAATACACAGCTTTCACTACCCTGAAAACTAGTCTGGAACATCGCATTTACCCTAAATGTGAATCCTGTTTTTACATTTTCCTATATTTTCCCAGTTACAGAGCTTCTCGCTGTCACAGCAGCTAATCATCATGTCCATAACACAGTGAGAGGCACCTGTACTTTTCCAATCCCTTCCTCATTTTACGTGGCACTAATTTAAGTAAACAAAAACAAAAAACACAACAGTAAAAGGAGGTAGCAATGGCTCAAATGCAGATTGTGGGTCTGAATTAGCCTATGCAGAGTAACGTGTCCATGCATTCCTTTCCATGACAGCGCTTGTATATTCTACTGCCTTTGGAAACAAAGATGGCATCTGTGCTGTGCATCTTCTCATGAAGCTGAATAAGGCCCCTTGCACACGGGGTCGTCTAGCTGCAGTGCATTCCTTCCAGAATTTAAGTGTGCACAGGTGGCACAGGTGCAGCATCCAGTCCAGCTGCATGCAGCCTTTCGAAGTCTATGATAGGTTGTGAATGAACTGGACTGCATGCTCCACTGAGTGGTATGTCCTCTAAATGCATGTATACACAGGTGTTACAGTGTCAGTGTGATTGAAACCTTAGACACACTTTGATAGGTAAGAAAAATCCATCTTCAAAAACCTAACTTGTAAAAATAAAAATTATGATGAAAGGAAGAGGGGTGGGGTTCCATTAGTCATGGGCCTACGTGTCTAATTAAAAATATAGCTCTCTATGTATTTAGTCTTTTCTTTAACATATGTCTGCACATCAGCCTATTCTGTTGCCCTAAGATTCTTCAGCTTTCCATTCACTGAACATAAATGAGACCTTTTTTGAAATAGCACACAGAGACCCCTGGTGGGCAAAATTAATATTTTAATTTAAAAATTGGATGACAGGGAGCCCATTGTCCTAGCTATGGTTCTTATTGCTTCTAAAACATTTTAGATGTGGTACAGTTTATCCTGATAAAAGATGCACTTGCTAGAAACTGCACCAAAAACAGTAAATGCGATTTTTATTTTGTTTAAAGAAGAATTCTAGGCATGGTATATTTTTACATAGTTACATTGGCCTTCAGGAACATATTAGGGAAACACTGACTCTGTAGTCCATGTCCCTACCTGGTCCTGTAGTCCAAGCAATGCTTCTTCACAGCCTGGCCAAAAAATCTCCATTGTGAGTGATCCACACCATCCTGCCTAGGATCAAGGAAGCACTGTATGTTGAGCAAGCCCCTCAACACACACAAATTCTAAATGAACCCTCAGCACACTGCTATACACCCTTTCTAGTAAGCACAAAAACAGGGACTTTTAGTTCACAAACATTGCAATACATGTTTAGAGCTGCCAGCTACGTCAAAGTAATCCCACTCTGGCCAATCCCTACTCTGATCAGCAAAATGCAAATGCTCCAATAGATATAGTGCCAATATGGGGTAAAAAGGACAGCTACAGGTCTGGTCACTGACCTGAAATAAGAAAAAGTGGTCCCTGTAGCAAGAGACAGGGATAGAGAAAATGGGATTTTGACTTACCGTAAAATCCATTTCTCTGATGTTCATTGACGGACACCAGTGGTGTACCTAGAGCATTTGGCACCCGGGGCGGATCCTATATCTGGCACCCCCCCACCCCCCCCCCCCCCAACTTTAAAATATAAAAACACCCACAAAAATTTGTAATGTTTTCAAGAGTATCTATTTCACATATTTAACAGCCCCCCATCACAGTGCCCCCTGCAGTCTGCCCCCCCCCCTCCCTACAGACATGATACAAGAGATGATCAGACTGCAGACATGATACCAGAGATGGTCAGAGACTGCAGACATGATACAGGAGATGGTCAGAGACTGCAGACATGATACAAGAGATGGTCAGAGACTGCAGACATGATACAAGAGATGGTCAGAGACTGCAGACATGATACAGGATATGGTCAGAGACTGCAGACATGATACCAGAGATCGTCAGAGACTGAGGATGTGATACAAGAGATGGTTAGAGACTGCAGACATGATACAATAGATGGTCAGAGACTGCAGACATGATACAAGAGATGGTCAGAGACTGCAGACATGATATAGGAGATTGTCAGAGACTGCAGACATGATACAAGAGATGGTTAGAGACTGCAGACAAGATACAAGAGATGGTCAGAGACTGCAGACATGATACAAGAGATGGTCAGAGACTGCGGACATGATACAAGAGATGGTCAGAGACTACAGACAAGATACAAGAGATGGTTAGAGACTGCAGACAAGATACAAGAGATGGTCAGAGACTGCAGACATGATACAAGAGATGGTCAGAGACTGCGGACATGATACAAGAGATGGTCAGAGACTACAGACATAATACAACAGATGGTCAGACTGCAGACTTGATACAACAGATGGTCAGAGACTGCTGACATAATACAGGAGATGGGCAGAGACTGCATACATGTTAGAAGAGAGAAGAGCACTAGGGGGGGCCGGAGAGCACAGAGGAAGCAGAGAGCACTGGAGAGAATTAAGGGGGGGGTTGGAAAGCATTGCAGGGGGGTTGGAAAGTGTGAGGGGGGGAGAGCACTGGGGTGGTGGAGGGGGGTGCTGGAGAGCACTGGGGGGGGGCACTGGAGAGCACTGGGGGGGAACTGGAGATCACTGAGGGGGGAGTCAGGGTGCACAGGGGGGTGGAGAGCACTGGGAGGGGGGGCTGGAGATCACTGAGGGGGGGCAGGGTGCACAGGGGGGTGGACACTGGGGGGGACTGGAGATCACTGAGGGGGGAGCCATGGTGCACAGGGGGTGGAGAGCACTGGGGGGGAACTGGAGATCACTGAGAGGGGGAGCCAGGATGCACAGGGGGTGTAGAGCACTGGGGGGGACTGGGGGGGACTGGAGATCACTGAGGGGGGAGCCAGGGTACACAGGGGGGTGGAGAGCATGGGGGGAATGGAGATCACTGAGGGGGGGGAGCCAGGATGCACAAGGGGGTGGAGAGCACTGGGGGGAACTGGAGATCACTGAGGGGGGAGCCAGGGTAAACAGGGAGGTGGAGAGCACTGGGGGGAACTGGAGATCACTGAGGGGGGGGGCAGGGTGCACAGGGGGGTGGAGAGCACTGGGGGGGAACTGGAGATCACTGAGGGGGGGAGCCAGGGTGCACAGGGAGGTGGAGAGCACTGGGGGGGAACTAGAGATCACTAAGGGGGGGCAGGGTGCACGGGGGGGTGGAGAGCACTGGGGGGAACTGGAGATCACTGAGGGGGGGAGCCAGGGTGCACAGGGAGGTGGAGAGCACTGGGGGGGGGCTGGAGATCACTGGGATGGGGGGCAGGGTGCACAGGGGGGTGGAGAGCACTGGGGGGGAACTGGAGATCACTAAGTGGGGGAGCCAGGGTGCACAGGGGGGTAGAGAGCACTGGGGAAACTGGAGATCACTGAGGGAGGGCAGGGTGCACAGGGGGGTGGAGAGCACTGGGGGAGCCAGGGAGCATTGGGGGGAGCTGCAAAGCACTGTGGGGAGCTGAAGAGAACTGAGAGGAGGGGGGCTAAAGAGCACTGGGGGGGCTGGAGAGGGGGGGTTGAAGAGCACTGGGGTGGGGGGGTGCTGGATAGCACTGGGGGGCCAGAAAAGGAAGTTGTATATTAGGGGCGGTGGGACAGCTACATAAAGAGGAATTGATCTTTCAATAAAAGAGGAAGGTCGGGACTTTAGATGAAAGACATGACCAGGCTGTCAGGAACAATAAAATACCTTTATTAATGTAACAGTATTAAACATCATCATAAAATTGTTCACAATAATGGTAAAGCGTAATTCCATTAAAGGAATATATTGACTGGTAAATCATCCTCAAATCCAGTGTTCATAAAAATAAAACGGGTGTTGAAACAACATCGTAGACTCAAAATTGCATTAATGGTAGAGTAGTACTGTAATATGCATTCTATAAGTAGCACTATGATATATCCTTATCTCAGTCACATTTTTACCAAGTACACTTTATTTATATTACCTTTGGACATCCCCTTTTGCTGCTTATATGCATTTTCACATTTTTATTCCACTAAGTTAGGCCACACCCTCTGATGTGTGGCTTCTCTGCTTTTGCCCGCCTGCCCTGCGAGCCCTCAGCTCCAGTGGGAGACCCCTGGTGCCATGTTCCATCTCCTATGCCAGCACCGACTCCATTTGCAACGCAAGCTTTTGGTATATTGGGGGATTCACTTTCCCCCTTCCTCGTTTGTCCAGTCTTAATTTTATATCATTGTTGCTGATCCTCATACAGTTATACATATATGTTTTTTAGATATGAACAAAACATTTACTCCTGATGAAGTGGCACAGTTGGTCCACGATACGTGTCGAGTCTTCTGATATTATGATCATATTACTACTCTACCATCAATGCAATTTTGAGTCTACGATGTTGTGATTTTCATCCACCGACTATGTTACGGTTGTTTCAACACCTGTTTTTTTTTTACAAACACTGGATTTGAGGATGATTTACCAGTCAATATATTCCTCTAATGGAATTACGCTTTACCATTATTGTGAACAATTTTATGATGATGTTTAATACTGTTACATTAATAAAGGTATTTTATTGTTCCTGACAGCCTGGTCATGTCTTTCATCTTTTATTCGATTGAACCGGGATGGAGACGCATGGCCCATCCCACCGTGCGTCTCATTTAAAGTCCCAAACTTCCCCCCTCTTCTTGATCTTTCCATATATCTCCTGCATCTGTTGAATGCCTGCAGGAGGGAGAGGAGGAGAATCAGGCATTTAACGGGCGCAGGAGGAATACGAAAAGATCAATTCCTCTTTATGCAGCTGTTGTGGCCGGTTCTCCTATCCAGCACACAGAAATTACCTGCTTCCCACCCCCTGTGAGCAGCGCAGACTGAAGGAGCTCCTATTGCAGCTGCCTTCACAGGGAGATGCGTGCCGGCCCGCCGGCGCCGGCAGGCACCCCTGAGCGGCCTGACAAACCCCCCCCCCCCCGTGCGTGGCACCCGGGGCGGCACGCCCCCCATTGGTACGCCACTAATGGACACAGCTCCTAATCTTAACCATTGGGTTATACTGTCCCCTACAGGAGTAGGAGACTAGGCAGAAAAAAAGTCTAGCTATGCCTATGGGCAGTCCCAGGGGGTATACCCCCTCTCTCTGCTATAGCTACTCAGTTTTGTTACAAGCAGTGTCAGAAGAATTACAACTCCACAGAGGGGTGGGTGCTGTGTCTGCAATAAACATCAGAGAAAGTCAAAAATCCCATTTTCTCTTTTGTTCATTGACGGACACAGCTCCTGATCTTATTAACCATTGGGACATCCCAAAGCAGTGTTAAACATGAGGGGTGGGAACAGCGAAAAAAATACATTCCTAAGGCTAAACTATAGCCAACCAGGTAAACAGGAGCTCAACCAAAACAACTGGAGCCCACCTGAAAACAACAATACACCCTCAAAGAGGACCAGGTCCTCTAAACAGCAGCCTGCAAAAATTTGCAGGCAAAGGAAGCATCCGCAGATGCCAACACATCCACTTTATAGAACTTTGTGAAAATGTGCACCGACAACCAAGTGGCCGGCTTGCAAACCTGCGTCACTGACGCATAACGAGGGAAGGCCCAGGAGGTAGTGAGCACCCGAGTAGAATGCGCCTTGACAGGTAAAGGAGGAACCTGACCCTTGATGGAATAGGCCTGAACCACCGTCTCAGCACATAAATGTTTGGTGCAAAGCACCAGTTCCCTGCGCTCTGAGTTGTGTAATCTTTAGACCACCTCTGCTAGGATCTTGCAGCTGTTTTTGGAGCTATTGACACGGCAACCCAGGAAAATGCTTTGGCCTTGCTGCCCCTTGAACGACCAGGGTAGTCTGGAATCACTGGAAACAACAAGCAAACACAGGGGCGCACTGGCCTAGTGCATTATCCTTTAAAAGGTTTATTAAAAAGAAACTTAAAAATACTCACAAACGAGTTCTTGATAAAAGCATATCACACAAGGAACACAGTCCTCAGCATAGAGATCAAAGAGTGAGCCGTCCCCTGAAGTCGTGAAGGCTTACGCGTTTCGAGGCTTAGCCTCTTCCTCAGAGCCTGAATTGCATGTCTGGACCCTTGCTTTATATATTGTACAATGACTGTTAGAGCCAGAAACAGATGGAAGTGGACCCTTCTCCTACAGGCCGTGTGCATGAGGTGCTCACCCACATCGTCAGTAAACAATTATAGGTCATATGTAGTATAGAGGGTGCCACCCCCAAGTGGGGGTAAATAGATCGATCAGAAAAAAACAGAATTTTTGTAAAATCTTACCTGTAAAATTCCTTTCTCTGAGTCCTCCGACAGTCGCCGCCCTCTTCATATTCGTCACAATGGGGTATTAGACTTTGCTCCGAAGGAGTAGCTAGGCAACAGAATATGTTAATATAAAAGTTTTAACACATCCCACCCCCAGGGGGTGGTCCCCTCAGTCAATACCCTCCTACTTCCTGTATCCATACTCCAGTTTCAGTGGAATAGCAGTAGAGAGTACATTCAACCCCAAAAGAGGGGCGGGGGCGGCGACTGTCGGAGGACTCAGAGAAAGGAATTTTACAGGTAAGATTTTACAAAAATTCCGTTTTCTCTTACGTCCTCCGACAGTCGCCGCCCTCTTCATATTCGTCACAATGGGGACGTCCCAAAGCAGTGCAAACATGAGGGGTGGGAAACGCAGCCGCGCCCAAGGCAACGCCGTCTCCACAGCAGAGAAAGGAACCTTACCAAAGGAAGGAAACCCTCTGGGCAACAGAAGAAAAAACTTGCTCAACAGAAGCAAAAGAATCCCAGGAAAACAAATAACCTAGGGATAACAACATGTATCCCAACAGCCAAGAAGCCCATACAAGAGGCTCTAGGGAACTGCCGCACTAAGAACCTTGCGGCCAAAGGAAGCATCTGCCGATGCCTGAACATCCACTCTGTAGAATTTTGTGAAGGTGTGAACGGACGACCAAGTCGCCGCCTTACACACCTGGGCCACAGAAGCCCCATGACGACAGGCCCAAGACGTACTCAGAGATCTTGTAGAGTGCGCCTTTACAGGCACAGGGGGAACCTTCCCCTTTAAAGCATAGGCCTGTTCCACAGTCTGTCTGATCCATTTGGCAATGGTAGAGGCCGATGCAGCCAAGCCCTTCCGAGGTCCCTCAGGAAGGACAAACAAAGAATCCGACTTGCGGAAAGATTCAGTCGATTTCAGGTAAACCCTAATCGCCCGAACAACATCCAAGGAATGCAGCTCCACCTCCTTCGGATGTTTGGGCTTCGCGCAGAGCGAAGGCAGGACAATATCCTCATTGATGTGAAAATCCGAAACCCTCTTCGGAAGAAAAGAAGGGTTAGGTCGTAAGACCACCTTATCCAGATGAAGGACCAGATACGGAGACTTGCAGGACAAAGCTGCCAGCTCCGAAACCCTGCGAGCCGAAGTGATCGCCACCAAAAAAGCGACTTTCTTGGACAACATGGACAACGAGATCTTCCTGATCTGTTCAAAAGGAGCATGTTGTAGCACGGACAGAACAAGATTCAAGTCCCAAGGAGGCAAAGGTTCCCTCCTAGGAGGGACCAGATGTCGCACCCCTTGAACAAAGGTACTAACCAACGAGTTAGACGCCACAGGACGTTGAAAAAGAACGGCCAGCGCAGACACCTGACCCTTGACCGTAGCCAGCGCCAAACGCTGGTCGACACCCGTCTGAAGGAAGGACAACACCCTAGACACCGAGTAAGTGCGAGGTGAAAACCCCCTGGACTCACACCAGGCAAAGTAGGCCTTCCAAGTACGGTGATAGACCTTCCCCGAGGAAGACTTCCTCGCGTTAATCAAAGTGTGAATGACCTCCGGAGAGAGACCCCGATCCTTCAGGACCTCGGTTTCAACAGCCAGGCCGTCAAAGCCAGCGACTGTAAAGCAGGATGGAATATCGGTCCTTGAGACAAGAGATCTTCTCGAAGAGGCAGACGCCAAGGAGCGTCGACCGCCAGGTTCACGAGGTCCGCGTACCAGGACCGGCGAGGCCAGTCCGGTGCCACAAGAATCACCGTGTGTGGTTCCGTGTTCAACCTGCGAAGGAACCTGGGCAGCAACTGGATCGGCGGGAACGCATACAGCAGCCGATAATGGTGCCACGGGGCCACCAACGCGTCGAACGCGTCTGCCCGAGGATCGCGCGTCCTTGCCACGAACCTTTTTACCTTGTTGTTCAGACGAGACGCGAACAGGTCCACTTCCGGAAGACCCCACTTCGCGCACAACATCTGGAAGACAGCCGGGTGGAGAGACCATTCGCCCTGATCCAGGGTCTGGCGACTCAGATAATCCGCCTGCCAGTTCTCCACCCCCGGAATGTGTACCGCCGATATCGCCGGGACATGAGTCTCGGCCCAAGAAAGAATGCCGGCCACTTCCCGAGCCGCTCGGGCACTCCTGGTGCCCCCTTGGTGATTGACGTAAGCCACAGCCGTGGCATTGTCCGTCTGCACCCGAACCGGACAGCCGTGCAGCCTGTCCGTCCAACGGTGAAGGCAAAGATTTATCGCACGCAACTCCAGAATGTTGATCGGCAGGGAGGATTCCTCCCCCGACCAAGTCCCCTGGGCGGACAGAACGCCCAGAACACCACCCCAGCCCGACAGGCTGGCGTCCGTGGTGATCACCGTCCATGAAAGAGGACGAAAAGACTTTCCCCCCGACACCGCCGGGGATTGGAGCCACCACAGAAGATCCCTCCTGGTGCGACGGCTCAACGAAATCTGGACATCCAGAGACTGCGGACGCCCGTCCCACCTGGACAGAATCTCCGCCTGGAGACCCCTCGTGTGAAACTGGGCAAAGGGAATTGCCTCGAAAGCCGAGACCATCAGACCCAGACACCGCATGCACTTCCGCAGGGATGAGCACGGAACGTCCCTGAGGGACTGGACTTCTCCCTGAAGAACCTTGAGTTTGTCCTCCGGCAGGAAGACCTTCGCCTGGACCGAGTCCAGGATCATTCCCAAATAGGGAAGACGAACCGCCGGGCACAGTGTCGATTTCGGATAATTTATCGTCCAACCAAACTCCTGCAGAGTCTGCACCGTGACGGACAGATCCTTCTCCAGACCCTGGCTGGTCGCAGACCGAACCAGAATGTCGTCCAGATACCCCAGGACAGAGATGCCCTGGGCCCTTAACAAGGCCAGCAGTGGCGCAAGCACCTTGGTGAAAACCCGCGGAGCCGAAGCGAGGCCAAAAGGCAACGCCACGAATTGGTAGTGATCCTCCGCAATGGCGAATCGAAGGTACCTCTGGTGACCCTCGAAAATGGGGATGTGTAGGTACGCATCCTTCAGATCGATGGAGGCCATGAATTCCCCCGGAACCAGGGCAGCCACCACCGACCGCAGAGATTCCATGCGGAACTTGCGAACCCGCACAAAGCGGTTTAGAGCCTTCAGGTCCAGAATTGGACGAACCTTGCCCTCCTTCCTGGGTACAGTGAACAGATTCGAATAGAACCCCCGAAATCTGTCCCGATGAGGCACCGGGACCACCACTCCCTGAGCTCTCAGGTCCCGCACCGCCAGGTGCAGATCCCGCAAACGCTCCGGAGACAGTTGAAGATTTGAGGGAAAAAATCTGCCCTCCGGCCGAGAGAGAAACTCGATCTTGTAACCAGATCGAACGATTTCCTGAACCCACCTGTCCCGAACACGGGCCAGCCAAGGTTGTAGAAAACCGAGCAAGCGTCCCCCCACCCCAGAACCGGGTGAGGGCGCCCCTTCAGGCCGCACTGTTGAGGGCAGCGGATCCGGACTGGCCGGACTTCTGCTTACCTGTCCACGGCTTCTTTTGAGAGCCCTGACCTTTGAACGGTTTGCCCTTAAAGTGCGGCCGAAAGGCACGAAAGGACCCCTGAGAGGGCCGAAAGGAAGCATGCTTCTTACCAGTAGTCAACTTAGCCTTCTGGGATTGGGGCAAGAGCGTGCTCTTACCACCCGTGATCCCCTTTATCAATGTATCCAAGGATTCACCAAAAAGGCGAGAACCGTCATAAGGAAGATTGGCTAAAGTCTTGCGAGAAGATTGGTCCACCGACCAACACTTCAACCAAACCAAACGGCGAGACAACACCGCCACACCGTGTACACGTGCGGCCAACGGGACCATATCAAAGTCCGCATCGCACAAATACATGACACCCTGATGGATTTGATCCACCATGTCCAATGTCGCCTGCGGGGCTGAGTCAGCCACCAAAACGCGTCTAAGCACCTGCGTCCAACTCGCGACCGCCTGGGCCGCCATAAGGGAAGCAAACAGAGCTTTCAACATAGAACCCATAATAGAATAGGTATGACGGGCAAGAGACTCCAGCCTCTTGTCCGTGGCATCCCGGAACACCGGGGTATCCTCAGCAGGAATCGCAGTGGATTTATTCAAAACCGCGATCGCGTGATCCACCGGAGGTGGTACACACCAACGTTCGTCAGTAGCGGGCGTGAAAGGATAACGCAATTTGAACCTACTGGGTACAGCAAAAGGCTTGCGGATATTACGCCATTGCTCTTTAACAGCGTTTTGAAAATCATCCGTGCAGGGAAAAACCTGCGATGTTTTGCGCCGTCTCTTTGTCCCATAAGCTGCCAAGGCAGCAGGTGGACACGGTTCATCCTGCAAGCGCAGCGTATGTTTAATAGAAGCAACCATTTCATCCATGAGTGCAAGCTCTTCAGACGAGCCAGGGGGAGAATCATCCACCCCTTCAACCTCAGCCTCCACCTCGGACCCCACAAGATCCAGGGAGGAACAGGACCCTGATAAGGAGACCCCGGCCACACCAGCCCCTGCACCATCACCCTCTGAACCAGAGGAAATTGAATCTCTTGACCTTTTTGTGGATTGAGCAGCCACCAGCATTTGCACCTGTGCTGCCAGATTAGCCACAATCGCAGCCAAATCCCCCCCTGGGGGGGAAACAGCAGTCCCCTGACTACCCATCAATGTGGTAGGAAATTTGCCCTCCTGAGAATCCATTGCCCAAAAATTATTGCTGGCCAAGAAGGGGTTAACTGCCCCTTTAACGAGCGCAGCGAGGGCAGCCCACCGCACACACACACAGCACAATTGGGACCCCCACAGGGAAGACACAGAACCCAGGCAATGGATAAAGGAAGAACAGAAGGTAAAAACCTGAAGGAGACCTCGCTGTAGCTGCCGCCGCGATCGTGCACACCAGGAAAGAGGAAGTGATGCAATCAGGGCGCTCTGTGAAAGCCTATGGAAGGCTACAAGAAAATGGCCGCCCGCAGTTAAAACATGCGGCTGGGCGAGTGCAGGCAAAATGGCGCCGTTTGGCGCCGAAACCGCCGCTCCCCCACTACAGTGATGCATTAACACCACCCATGCAAAAAAACATGGCGGATCGCCGTAGCGATCGCTGTAAAGTGCCCCAACATGGTCAAAAGCATGTCCCACAGCACACAGCTTTCACACATACACAGGCTGACACAGACAGTGCAGCCCAGCCCCCCCTCCTCATGCCCACAGCATGCAGCCAGAGAGACAGGGAGAAACAAATCCACAGTGTGAACACAGGCAGGGTAACACAGTCCCAGACTGACAGCCCCCCCAAAACAGACAGGTCCCCACATAAATACACTTACCTCCACGGATGGCGTGGGGAACCCGCACAGGCGAACAAACCGCTGCACACAAGGCAAGGAGAGTCGCATCCAGGACGCAGCACAATGGTGGGTTAAGAAACCGCACAGCGTCCAGTGAGGTAGCCACCTCACCAAGCATCCCTGCACCGAACAGGGATGGGTCGTTCACTGCGCCAGGAGCGATACCTGACTGAACGCTCGATGGCAGGCTGGGAAGCCACCGAGCCACAACCTGCGACCACGGGGATCAGCCTGAGACCCACCCCGCACGAATCCTCTTCATCAGAAGAACTAACTAATGCTGAAAAATAACAGCTAAGTAAAGCAAGAGAGAAAACTCAAACAAAAAAATCAAAAAAGAAGAAAGAGTCTGGGGCACAAAGCCCCAGCACAGAGAGAGCCAGCCACTCCTGACAAGCTAGACATTGAAACTGGAGTATGGATACAGGAAGTAGGAGGGTATTGACTGAGGGGACCACCCCCTGGGGGTGGGATGTGTTAAAACTTTTATATTAACATATTCTGTTGCCTAGCTACTCCTTCGGAGCAAAGTCTAATACCCCATTGTGACGAATATGAAGAGGGCGGCGACTGTCGGAGGACGTAAGAGAAATATAATATTATAATAAATAATGCAACATTCTTTTTTTGTATATAAAGATTAATAGAACCGTGAAAGTATGTGAACAGGGATGATGATGGTATTGAATACATGTATTGATGATGCAAAGGTGGAGAGGAGGGGGAAAGGGGTTTTTTTTCAATGCAAGTAGAGGTGAAACTAAGCAAAGAGGTCACAGCCAGTACACTGAAAGTGCTAGATGTAGACAAAATTCCATGAGTACCTAGCCAGTATATAGCGCTAGGTGATAGGGCAGTGCAGCGAGGTGGAGCAGAGTACATTAAATACAGAGGGCAATGTGTGATGTCTGTTAGCCACAATAAAAAAGTTGTTATACATATATATGTTATCAGAGATAGAAGTCTTACTGGTGGAGCCTCACTATGGAGTTGAGGGGGAGTGAGATGGGTACCTCCTGACACGTCCTCGATCCATTGATCCGCACCCTGTTAGTCCAACCATAAGCAGCTGATGCTTCCAATGCAGGGGCCACGTTTAAGGGTAGATGTGAAGGCGAGGGGGTGTGGGTGACAGCAGGGTGTAGGTTGTTTTAAAGGTGGAACGCATGCTATCGCTCCCGGAAGCTTTTCAGTGCGGGCCAATCGCTTTGTGCGCCCAACTCCAGACCCAGCCCACATGGGCGAGGCCGCAACGAGGTGAACGCGCGCAGTCAGCCAGGAGGAGAGGCTTGCGTTCCAGTCTCTCTTCCGGCTAGCAGGAGCAAGAGGAGATGCATAGTCAGCGGTCAGCCAAGCGCCTGCCCATATGGGCTTGACCCCGGATCGAGATCATCCCAAGACCGGCCTGCTTATGCTATTGTTAATAATAACCCTTCAGCCAGAAGGGACTGTGTCTCCCCCTGTAACCTCCATAGTCAGGTAGTTAAGTATCTCCAAAGGATAGTTTTTTGGATCTCTACAGTGCCACTCCCAGTGACACCTGTGGGGTGGAAAAGGGCATGGTGTATGACACTGGTCATGTCGGTGATGATTATAATGTACAAGCAGTATTGATGCTGGCAAAACTGGAACTCCGGGCACCCCATACACACTCCACACAGGGGGAAAAAAACATTCATAGATATACATACATATATTGAAAATGGAACAAAGCTTAGTAAGCCGTGGTAAAAGTACGTCTTTCCGCTGGAACACCTAGACAGTTTGTTATACCGTAGTAAGTTCAGATGTTGACGGTCTAGCAAGACAAAGTTTTGGACAGCCATGTAGAAGGATCGCATGTCATAATGTTGCCCCACAAGAAGTAAGACCAATACAAACGCATGCATATAAACACCTGCACACACACGCATATACACGTACACACATACATGCACATGCATGCATACATACACGCGTGCGTGCACAGTGAAGTGGCACAATGAACTGTTGCTACAGGGTTTGAAATGGGGTGGATTGCACGTAGGGTCTGGACTCAGCTGCGTATAGGTCTCGGCCTATTGCACACATATTGTATGGGTGGGTGTACTGACAAGCACACTAGTGTATGTAAAATCTCCCATTACCCAAAAAGGGGGAAATACGCAGTATAGACTATAAACGTATGGATCATCACTTTGGGGGGGGGGGGGGGGGGGGTTGGAGAGACCAAACCAAGTGCAGACAGCATATCTGACATAGCTACCTAAAGGTGGGTGCAGTAGTGAGCGAGCAGTCTAGCAACCCCAACACCTTATTCCCAAAGATAGTCCACACCTATCCCCACTGGAAGGACTCCTGAAAGCACTTCTAGATGCCAGTGGTGGCAAAGGTAGACTACCCTTAAGGAATGCCTCAGTCACTACGGAACCTCCAAGATCACGCTCCCTACACTCCTATGAAGGGTGTATCACACAAAGCACCGATCCCCTTGATGTCAAGGTAATTGATGCCCGAGCCCAGGGGCCAGGATGTTCTAAACAGTACTGGCAAGGAAGATGGCAGACCGAAATTCGAGACTCTTTGACTTAGAGGCCCAGGGGCAGGTTATATGACCCCATGGACCTCCAGGTCCTCGTTCAGTCCTCCGGGTACAAAGACCTCAAGATGAAGATCCAGAAGGTTTCCCTCCTGCACAGTTTTTGGAACCTAGCGCCGTCGTCCTGATGCTTGCTTATGGCTTCAATTCCAAAGACCCTCAGCCCAGTAGAATCACCATTATGTCATTACCGAAAGTGTCTCGGGACTGAATAGCTGGTACGTTCCTTCTTGTTGTCATTTCTGCATAGGATGTTATTCTTGTGTTCTCCAAACCTCACTCTCGAAGGGCGTATGGTACCACCCACATAGAGCAGACCACATGGACAGAGGTTGTCCAGCAGTTAATGAACTGTTTGATCCCATGGACATGGCCATCTAGACCCGACAGTTCCCGCTTCCTGTGCCACATAAATGGACAACAGCCACATTGTCTTACACCGCACTTATAGCTTCCTGTTTGCTCGAAGACCGTACGCCAGGGATTATTAGTAGGGACATTCTTGTTTTCCTGAATTTTCCGGACTCTACTTGGTGCAATTTTGCTCCTTAGGTCCATGGGTTTCCTGAAGACCACCTCTGGCCTTTCAGGGAGGGTGTCCTTTAGTGCTGGGTCTTGTCTCAAGATCTGCCAGTTAATCTTTATATACATAAAAAGAATGTTGCATTATTTATTATAATATTATATTTTTTCTGATCGATCTATTTACCCCCACTTGGGGGTGGCACCCTCTATACTACATTTGACCTATCATTGTTTACTGATGATGTGGGTGGGCACCTCATGCACACGCCCTGTAGGAGAAGGGTCCACTCCCATCTGTGTCTGGCTCTAACAGTCATTGTACAATATATAAAGCAAGGGCCCAGACATGCAATTCGGGCTCTGAGGAAGAGGCTAAGCCTCGAAAAGCGTAAGCCTTCACGACTTCAGGGGACGGCTCACTCTTGGATCTCTATGCTGAGGACTGCATTCCTTGTGTGATATGCTTTTATCAAGAACTCGTTTGTGAGTATTTTTAAGTTTCTTTTTAATGAACCTTTAAAAGGATAATGCACTAGGTCGGTGCGCCCCTGTGTTTGCTTGTTGTTTTCACTGAACCACCGTCTGTCTGATCCATCTGGAAATGGTCACAGAGGAAGCGGACAACCCTTTCCAAGGCCCAACCGTGAGCACAAATAGTGAGTCTCATTTCCTTAAAGACTCCGCAGCTGCCAGGTTCACCCTAATCGCCCAGGCCACATCCAAGGCATGCAAGGCAATTTCCTTTGGGTGTTTTGGCCTGGGACACAAGGAAGGCAACACAATGTCTTCATTCAAATGAAAATCTGAGACAACCTTTGGAGGGAACGACGGACTGGGGCGAAGAAACACCTTATCTCTGTAAACCACCAAGTAAAGTGAACGACAGTATAACGCTGCCAATTCCGACACCCTGCGCACAGAGGTGATAGCCACCAAAAAGGCTACCTTCTGAGACAGCGTAAGCAGGGGAATCTCCTGAAGACTCTCAAAAGGAGGCTTCTGGAGGACTGAGAGCACCAAATTGAGCTCCCAAGGCGGTAACGGAGACCGCACTGGAGGAGCCAAGTGCCGAACTCCCTGAAGAGAAGTACGCACCAGGGAGTGTGTGGCCAAGGGCCATTGAAAGAAGACCACTAAGGCCCACACCTGGCCTTTGATAGCACTCAAGGCCAGTTTCTGCTTAACCCTCCATTGGGAAGGGTCTAGATCCAAGCCACAGAAAAAGAATGAGGATAAACCCCAAGAGACTCAAACACCATGCAATGTACGTCTTCCATGTACGATAGTAGATTTTTCTAGAAGTAGACTTCCTAGCTTTCCACAACGTTGGAATCACCGACTCAGACAAATCTCTATCCTTAAGACCTGGCGTTCAACAGCCAAGCTGTCAAAGCCAGCGACTGTAAAGCAGGATGGACGACTGGTCCTTGGGATAGTAGATGCTCCCTGAGAGAAAGTTTCCAAGGAATGTCGGCGACCAGCCGCACAAGATCAGCATACCAAGCCCTGCGAGGCCAGTCCGAGGCCACTAAAATGCCTGGAATTCCATCTGCCTCAATCCTGCGTAGAAGTCTTGGCAGAAGCTTGAGAGGAGGGAAGTCGTAAATCAAATGATACTGACCCCACAGGGCCACCAGTGCGTTTGTGGCGTCCGCCAGAGGATCCCTTGACCGAGCCACAAACCTCTACACTCTGTTGAGCCGGGAAGCCAACAGATCCACCTCGGGGGTGCCCCACCGGAGACACAACTGATGAAACACCTATGGATAAAGGGACCACTCCGCTTGGTCTAACGACTACCAACTGAGATAATCCGCCTGCCAGATTTCCACCCTGGGAATGTGTACCACAGAGAGTTCTGGAACTAACCATTCTGCCCACCTTAGAATGCCGGCTACTTCCAGAGCCGCCAGTAAACTTCTTGTGCCCCCCTGGTGATTGACATAAGCCACGGTCATGGCATTGTCCGATTGAATGTGCAATGGACATGCCTGAAGACGATCCATCCAATGTTCCAGGCACAGTCTGATCGCTCTAAGTTGCAAGATATTGATCGGTAGTCTGGACTCTTCCAGTGTCCAGATCCCCTGAGCAGAATTCTTGCAGAGAACGCCTCCCCAGCAAGACAGGCTGGCATCCGTGGTGACCACTGTCCAATACAAGGGGAGGAAGGATTTGCACAGCCAAAGCGCCAGAGAACGAAGCCACCATATCAGGGACTCTTTCGTTCCCCGGCTCAGCCGGATCTGATTGTTCAGAGACTGCGGATTCTTGTCCCATTTGGCCAGAATCTCCCTTTGCAGGGACCTCGTATGGAACTGTGCAAATGGAACTGCCTCAAAGGTAGACACCATCGGGCCCAGCACCCGCATGCAAGTCCAGGGGGAGAACCACCTGCTGGACAGCAGGAGACAAGTTGCAGCCTGCAGTATCTGGAGTTTGTCCAGAGGAAGGAGCACTCTGGCTAAAGCCGAAACCAGAGTCAGACCCAGATAGTCCAGCTTTGTGGACGGAACCAGAGCAGATTTCTGAAAATTCAGAATCCATCCGAACTCCTTCAGAGTTCGTATGGTGATTTCCAGGTTTTCCACCAGAGCAATAGGAGACTCCGCTCGCAGAAGGAGGTTGTCCAAGTAGCCTAGTATCACAATCCCCTGTTGGCATAACAATGTTAGTACCGGGGCTAACACTTTTGTGAAGACCCGTGGAGCAGAAGCGAAACCAAAGGGTAACACCACAAATTGATAATGCTCCTCTCCCACAGCAAAGCGCAGGAAGCGCTGGAGTTCAGCACATATTTGAATGTGAAGGTTAGCATCCTTGATGTCGATAGAGGCAAGAAAATCCCTCTGATGCAGGGATGCCACCACTGTGCGAATGGACTCTATTCTAAACTTCTGCACCCGCACAAAGCAGCTCAGCACCTTGAGGTCCAGGATTGGGCGCATCTTGCCTTCCTTCCTGTGAACTGTAAACAGGTTTATGTAAAAACCCTAAAAACATTCCAATGTCTGAACTGGGACAATCACCCCTTGAAGTAACAGGTCTTGTACCACCCCAAACAGACCCTGTAAGCAGTCTGGGGACAGGCGCAAGTTGGAAGGAAAGAACCTTGCCGGGGGGGGGGGGGGGTAAGTGTTGGAGACTGTCAGAACCGGATGGCTGGGGAACTCCCTACGAGGCCTCGGGAACACACGGAGACTTCTGACAACAAAGTAGAGTCAAAGCATGTTCATGTCAGGGTGCCAGGAATCGAGCATGGAAACCAGCATGGAAAGCATTGGAGCACCTGCATCGTTAGTCCTTGTGTACTGTCAGGGTGCCAGGAAACCAGACCACATGGGAATGCAGGTAAAATTAAGCAGTTTATTGGAGGAAACAACAATAATTATAATCGCAGATTTATTCTGGCACAGACCAAACAAGCAGCCACATACACAGTAACATCAGTGCGGAGCAACAGTGAGAAAATGAGAGCAGGAACAAGCTGGGGTCAAGTCCAGGAGCGGGTAGTAATCCAAGTCGGGATCGGATCCAGAAGTGGGTAGTCTGCCGAAGCCGGGTCGTCTGCCGAAGCTGGGTCGTCAGCCGATGCCGAGTAGAGAGCCAGGAGAGTTGTCAGCTAAGCCAGGTCATGCACAGAGGAACACAGAGAACAAAATACTGCTAGCAGAGATGCACCTTGTAGCACAAACACAAGGGCAATGATAGCAACCCAGCAGGTGACAGATATAGTCAGGTGTGTGACATCATTAATGTGCGATGCCCGAACGTCAGGAAGTGATGATACAATCAGAGTCTATAAGAGGCAGCAGACTGCACATGTCCAAGATGACTGCTAACAGGAGGGCAAGGTAAGACCTTGACAGTTCGTTTATTTCAGGAAATGTCCCAAGCATATACTGTATACAATTTGAACAACAGAGAGATTGATTTCACAATAAGGGGTTTGGTTTCAGTAGGATTCACGGTCACATGATACATTTTGACATACTACACAAGTAACAGTATTCCCATAACAAACTTATCAATCAAGATGTTCTCATGTGAAACTATTTCTGCAGAGTCAGACATATCTGAACAAACAAGATGTTATGACTATGAATCAAGCATAGTTGCATAAAAAATAGAGAATATACAGCTTGAAAACACCAATAACCCTTCAGTAAGAGTGAAACTCGATCTTGTAGCTGGACCGTACGACTTCATGGACCCACTTGTCTTGTACCAGAGAAGACCACGGGTCGGGAAACGAGTGAAGACGTCCCCCCACCCCTGATATGGGTGAGGGCACACCATCATGCTGAAGGAGTCTTGTCCGTGGGTCTGGATAAGCCCGCTCTTGACTTGCCAGACCAAGTTCGCTTGGATCCACCAGAGGAGGCCCTGAACGGCTTTGATCCCTTGTCAGCTGCCCCTAAAGGGAAGAAAAAACTTCTTATGAGCCAAGAAGGATGGCCCACGTCTACGACAAGGGTCCTTGCCCTTACTAGCCTGCAGAAGAAAGGTACTCTTCCCCCCCGGGAGACCCTTAATGATGTCATCCAGGGTAGCTCCAAACAGGCGATCTCCTTGAAAAGGAAGATCAGTCAAGGCCTTTTTAGAAGTCTGGTCTGCAGACCAGCATTTGAGCAAAAAAATAAGCCGAAGGACCACTGCTGAAACAGAGAGCCTAGCGACTAGGGGAGCTGCATCCAAAGAGGCCTCATAGATAAACTGTAGCCCCTGGACCAACTGGTTTGCCAGCTCAGCAAAGGAGGGGGGAGCTGCTCCCTCTCCAGGTCAAGGCGCAAAAGCTTAGCCCACTCGGTCAGAGTTCGCGACACCAGCGCAATGGTAAATACTGGTCTTATTGCCAAACCAGCCAGGGTGTACATATTGCAGGCCACAGCCTCTGCCTTCCTGTCAGCTGGGTCCTTAAAAGCCGGGGACTCTTCAACCGGAAACATGGTTCATGGAACAGTTCACTTTTTAAGAAGGAACTCCTCATAGGGGTACCGCATAGCAATTTGCTTAGGGACCACAAGGGGACGTTTTGGCCGTTCCCACTCTGTAGCGACAATTCTGTCAAAATAGGTGGGGAAAGGAAACACCTTTGCCGCTCTGGATGGCTTGTGAGTGCCAACAGGAACCAATGTCTCCGTCGCAGCTTCAGATGTGTCCTCTATTTTTAAGGTCTCACGCACAGATACAATCAGTGCATCCACCAGCGCCTTTTCGTGCGCGGTTGCAGAAGTGGAGGAATCATCCTCCCTATCTGAGAACTCAGGGGGCATGTTCGCAAACTCAGCAGAAGGACCCATGTCCACAGCAGCCGAATCAGATCAGGATCTGAGGAGACAGATGAGGCAGGGGGCGCTTTTTACTAGCCCATCGCCCAAAAATTACCTCCACCCGGGACACTAAGGACTCCAGGACCGCCGTCAATGCATCGATGGATGCTTGGGACCCAGAGGGCCCCGCAGCCTCTGAGAGGGGATCAGGTGGGGAAATGTGCTTCAAAGACTCCATGAGTCAATAGGGGAATCCCACAAAAAAAGGTGTAAAAACATTGCTAAAGGACACCCCCACCGCTCCGGAAGCACCACTTGGTCGCCAGTAACAGAGCACCTAATCGATCCTCGGCAGAGAGGGAAAGGACTCCACCAGACTCACCACCCAGCAGAAACAGGCAACTACAGCCACCAGGATAATCTGCAATCCACGAGCGGCAATTAGGAAATGAAAAGATCCAGGAGTCAGCAACAGGGGATGAGGAGGAAAAGGAGGGAAAAGAAGTAATTGGCGCTGCTTGGTGGGGTATTGGGAATATAAATTATGGTTGCCGGCCTGTTAAATTATTTATATAAAAAGCAAATATATTGTGATTTTAAACCAATAAAAAGATAAAACTAGGTCGATCTATATGTGGAATCAATGGTATGTCATGTGTAAATCAAAAACATCTAAAACAATCTTAAAATTTACAAACAGCCAGCATATACATACAATGTGTACAATCGGTGGGATTAAAGTGCAACAAAAAGTGCAATGGTGTATATCAAAAAGTGGGATGGTGAAATAATAAAATTAATTAAAATCTCCAATCATAAATAAACCACCATATCATCACAATCCATAAATATCACCATAAAATTCTAATACATATAAGTGCCAATAAAGTGCATATATATATATATAGCTGCCAAAAAATATATATACGCGTGCAAAAGCGTGAAAAAGTGATCAAAATGATCTTTTCTGCTATACTGCTGTGAAAAAGAAAGAGAAACGGCAGCACAAAAAAAAATTTTTTTTTTAGTGTCCTTATAAATTATAAAGCAAGTAAATTCAAAGCCTAGGTGCAGTCTCAGTGGTTCTGACAGATCCAAAGAAGTCCTAGATGGTATAGTCCATAGTGATTATGGTGCTCTTTTCTCTATGCCCAGGGTGTGGTGAATGGGCAGAAGGAAGAAGTGTTCCCCTGAGCCTGGGGTCCTGCGCTTACCAGATTCCCTTACCCCTACAGGGGTAAACAGCGGGTCGATAATAAGGGATCGCTCCCATACACTGGCAATCAGGATATCCCAAGATCTTGGTCTCTCTCCTTACAGGTGTCCGCTCAATAGGTATAATCAATTCCAATTCAGTACCAGGGTATGTGGAAGAAAAGGGAAGGAGCCTCCGATAGTGTAGTATCGTTTTTGAAAACACTTTATTAATAAAAGGACATGTACTCACATAAAAGTATAACCTATCGTATGCCCGTCTGGCATAGGAACCGCAACCTCCTCACTTGCGGTGCACGCTAGTGGATGGCGTGCGCGTCAACCGCCGGATGTGCGTTCCAGGCCTCGGGTTCTGAAAACGGAAATGACGTGGTCACGCTCTCTACCGGTTTCGTCTCACTGACGTCATCTGGAGAAGCGCTGGCCACGTCGCCTCCGTTTCCTTAAATGTAATGTGGTTACCAGGCAACCCGTTCCGAAAGTATTGAGCTTAGGCATTGTAGCCAATCAAGCCATAGCTCGTCATTTGTTGCTAGGCAGAGTATGGATCACAAATGTGCTAATCTAATAGAAGAATATGTGGCCAATCGGGGAATTTAAAGGATAAATTTGTCAGAAGTTACCGGGCAGGAATGTTTTTAATTGGGAAGCAGGAAGTAAACATTAAAAAGGCTAAGTGAATGGTTACATGTGTGTATAGTAGGCACATCGGTGTCTGCTATAGGGACAAATTTATATAGTTGCTAACGGAAATGTATATAAAAAATATATATAAAAAATATATAAAGAGAAATAAATGTATATAGATATCAGAACTTGGGCTAATTATGGACTTAATCACAACACAGATAAGGTGCATGGAGGACAATATTTAATTATATATCAGAATTTATGAGGAGAAGTATATGGTATGTTGTTTAGCATGAGTGTACTAAAAAAGATATTTTAAGAGATATTCATATCAAAACGTTTTAAAGGGAATTTAAAACCCAAATGGATAATTTAAGACATAGTATTGGCCAATACTATGTCTTAAATTATCCATTTGGGTTTTAAATTCCCTTTAAAACGTTTTGATATGAATATCTCTTAAAATATCTTTTTTAGTACACTCATGCTAAACAACATACCATATACTTCTCCTCATAAATTCTGATATATAATTAAATATTGTCCTCCATGCACCTTATCTGCGTTGTGATTAAGTCCATAATTAGCCCAAGTTCTGATATCTATATACATTTATTTCTCTTTATATATTTTTTATATATATTTTTTATATACATTTCCGTTAGCAACTATATAAATTTGTCCCTATAGCAGACACCGATGTGCCTACTATACACACATGTAACCATTCACTTAGCCTTTTTAATGTTTACTTCCTGCTTCCCAATTAAAAACATTCCTGCCCGGTAACTTCTGACAAATTTATCCTTTAAATTCCCCGATTGGCCACATATTCTTCTATTAGATTAGCACATTTGTGATCCATACTCTGCCTAGCAACAAATGACGAGCTATGGCTTGATTGGCTACAATGCCTAAGCTCAATACTTTCGGAACGGGTTGCCTGGTAACCACATTACATTTAAGGAAACGGAGGCGACGTGGCCAGCGCTTCTCCAGATGACGTCAGTGAGACGAAACCGGTAGAGAGCGTGACCACGTCATTTCCGTTTTCAGAACCCGAGGCCTGGAACGCACATGCGGCGGTTGACGCGCACGCCATCCACTAGCGTGCACCGCAAGTGAGGAGGTTGCGGTTCCTATGCCAGACGGGCATACGATAGGTTATACTTTTATGTGAGTACATGTCCTTTTATTAATAAAGTGTTTTCAAAAACGATACTACACTATCGGAGGCTCCTTCCCTTTTCTTCCACATACCCTGGTACTGAATTGGAATTGATTATACCTATTGAGCGGACACCTGTAAGGAGAGAGACCAAGATCTTGGGATATCCTGATTGCCAGTGTATGGGAGCGATCCCTTATTATCGACCCGCTGTTTACCCTTGTAGGGGTAAGGGAATCTGGTAAGCGCAGGACCCCAGGCTCAGGGGAACACTTCTTCCTTCTGCCCATTCACCACACCCTGGGCATAGAGAAAAGAGCACCATAATCACTATGGACTATACCATCTAGGATTTCTTTGAATCTGTCAGAACCACTGAGACTGCATCTAGGCTTTGAATTTACTTGCTTTATAATTTATAAGGACACTAAAAAAAATTTTTTTTTTGTGCTGCCGTTTCTCTTTCTTTTTCACAGCAGTATAGCAGAAAAGATCATTTTGATCACTTTTTCACGCTTTTGCACGCGTATATATATTTTTTGGCAGCTATATATATATATATGCACTTTATTGGCACTTATATGTATTAGAATTTTATGGTGATATTTATGGATTGTGATGATATGGTGGTTTATTTATGATTGGAGATTTTAATTAATTTTATTATTTCACCATCCCACTTTTTGATATACACCATTGCACTTTTTGTTGCACTTTAATCCCACCGATTGTACACATTGTATGTATATGCTGGCTGTTTGTAAATTTTAAGATTGTTTTAGATGTTTTTGATTTACACATGACATACCATTGATTCCACATATAGATCGACCTAGTTTTATCTTTTTATTGGTTTAAAATCACAATATATTTGCTTTTTATATAAATAATTTAACAGGCCGGCAACCATAATTTATATTCCCAATACCCCACCAAGCAGCGCCAATTACTTCTTTTCCCTCCTTTTCATATTCAAATGCCCCCCTTTTAGGGTGACATTTTTGAAGTGGGCAGCAGCTAGGTGTGGTATCATAATTTTTCCTTATATACCCCCTATCCGAAGCGCGGAACCACACCAACCCTTTTAGGGGATGAGGAGGGGCTACCACCGCCAAATCCACCGCCCACACCGTGATTTTCAATGGCAAACGACCACAAAATGGCCACCTGACTACACAAACATGGCCATCGTGCATTGAGCACCACGAGGATCCAAGGGACCCAAGAGGGATCCCTAGGCCTCAGAAAAAATGGGACAGGCAGGAAGAGGGGCCCCTTGCAGGAGCCCCCACAAGGTCCAGCCCCCCCCACAGCCGATCTCCAAGTCACCGGCGCACATCCCCCCCCGCCCCCCATCACCAGCACAGTACCCTGCCCCCACCCCAGGCGGCAGGCCAGGCCACCCCACAGCCCCAGTGTCAGTGAAGGAGGGGGGGTGGATGGGGGCGATATGGCCCACAGGGACCATCAGACCGATGAGGGGGGTGCCCAACAGGAAGGAGGGGAACCCAGGGGTCTGACTGTCCCATGGAGGGGCCCATGTCCACCCCAAAACCCTCCAGGGCAGAAGGGGGACAGCTACTCACCATACTAGGTATCAGGAGGGCACTGCTCCAGACAGAACCCTCTTCTCCATCGAAATGGGGGGCTGTCGTCCAGGAGGAACGCTGCAAATTGAGCGAGACCCAGTCATATGCGCCCTCATGAGGCGTTAAACTCGCCAGCCAGCTCCCATCTGGTGGGGCTATGCCGCGGCCAACCTAGCAGGGAGTTGAGGTCTGCACGCGCTCGCTGGCCAGACTGTGGTGACCACTGGATTTAGATTATCCAGCTCTGTCGCCCAGTCTGGCAGTTGATTGTAGATCTAACAGGGGAAAAAAACAGAGGAAAAAAATCTTTCTAAAAAGAAAAAATTGCCAGGACCAGAGATCCCAGCAAGGAACTAGGTCCTAACTCCTGACTAGGCAGAAAAGAAATGGAGTACCTCGCAGAGAGAGGGAGTATACCCCCTGGAACTGCCCATAGGCGTAGCCAAACTTTTTTTCTAACTAGTGTGCTGCTCCTGTAGGGGGCAGTATAACCCAATGGTTAAGAAGATCAGGATAATTAAGCACACATCTTAGTGTGTGAAACGCATCTACCTTGCCACTTTTTTGCCACATTGGGATGTCCAATAAACCTGGATTTTGACCACATCTGAGTGCAGCCATTTCTTTTCATTATTGACTGTTTACGGACTGTTATTGACTGTTTACGGAGGCGAGCCGGGGCGAGCACCGCTGTTGGTCTTCAAGCTTCCCATTACCCTGAGCAGTGTATCTCTTTCCTTTGTAAGAAAATCAGGAGCTGTGTCCGTCAATGAATGAAGAAGAAAGTGGCTATTCCTATGACAAAACATATAAATGGATATTAATATTATTATGGATAATAAAAATAATATTTCTTGGATTTTTTTTTCATATCAAAAATTGCCTCTTATTAAAAATTGAGGGTATCAGAGACACCCAGATTGGGAAAACACTCCTATCCACAATAGCAGTGTATGTATTACATGCTTACATGTAAACAAAACAACACAAAACATAAATAACAAGGAACGTCCGGACGCCAAGTATTTCACTACACAGGGCTTTATCACAGATAAAGGCTGTATATATTTTTAAATTGCAATGGCGAGGATAGTTGTCCTGTGTGTGAACCCCCTTGGGTGCTTGAGCTATGGAGGTGGGGGGGGGGGCTATCCTAGCTGGGTATATTCTCCCATATGGGACTAACTGCCTAATCTGATCTTGGTATAGCAATGATAGTTCCAACGACTGTGAGTAGTATTTCGACCCAGGACCAGGTTGGTTGGGGGAGTGGATGAATCCAACAGTCTTATTGGTTGTAGTAGTAGAGCACGGATATCACTATGAAGCAGATTTTCATTGAGCTGCTAGTTTATAGTATCTATAAGTGTAACATATCGTGCTTTAAGTAAAGAAACAGTAATCCTGTATCACAACACCTGAGTCTCTGGTATGGGGTTAGCAGGTACGTAAGGAGTTAATCATATAACTCAAGGGTATTTACTTATCATGAGGAGATACACAGAAGCTCTGCAGGTTATCTTTAGGGATTTTATCTACACCTTTAAACCAGTTGTTGCCCACATAGGCATTTCCTGTAACCATGCAGTAAGTATGTGTATACCTATCGTTAATGCGCAGTCAGCATGCTTAAATGATAGCTGTATATGCTGTAAACAAGTCCTGGAGTCAACACAAAATCATCAGATCATGCTGGGTGGGTGGTACACAGATCAGATGTTGTCATAGTACTGTATACTTAGCTCAGCATGAGGAGTTTGTTGGTTCATCCAGCCACAGCTGGGATAACATGCATACATTACCCCAAATTGCATATGATTCTTGGCTGTCTCAATGTAGTAAGCATAATCTGTGTGGTAATCTCTGTCCAGCTGTACAGTCATAGCCTTCCGGCACACTCCAATGCAGGGTGCTTGGGATGATCCACTCCTCAGCCTGTCCACCCTTACCGCACTGCTTACCAACCCTTTTGGGTGTGCAGCGAGTTGCGTCACATGACGCTGATTATGTCAACGCGTTTCGCAATGAAGTGACGTGGCTTTGTCTGTACGTTGGGTATCCAATTGCTCCTTTTAACGTGTTTCTACCTTGGATAGGGCTGCCCGCTTTGGATTTTCTTAAAGGAACAAGTCATGTTTACTGTGCTGTGTGTGTGTGTGTGTGTGTGTGTGTGTGTGTGTGTGTGTTTGTGTGTTGTCAAACTCGGTGGTCTATAATGGCATTTTACGGACTTCCCTCATCCTGGTAATAGTATCTTTCCAAATAGAGTTGTCAGATCTGGATTGAGTTTCTGTCCAAAAGTTTAGATTGAATCCAGATGTAAGAAAGCGCATGATTCAGATCAATGTACTTAAAGAGGTAAACACAAGAAAGCGCATGATTTGTTTTAATGTACTTAAAGCGGTAAACACAAGAAAGCGCATGATTCGGATCAATGTACTTAAAGGAGAACAGTGGTTAGAGGACCAAACTTCTTGCTTATTGATAGATAAATATTAGGGATGCACCGAAATGAAATTCTTGGCCGAAGCCGAATAATAATGAAATGTTTGGCCGAAGGCCGAAGGCCGAATACCGAACGCGGTGTTTCGCATTTTTTCCATTTATTTTGCCAATTTTTTGTCCTCTCTCTTGTCCTCTCGTGTCTCTCTCTCTCTTGTCCTCTCACTCTCTCTCTCTTGTCCTCTCATGTCTCTCTCTCTATCTCTCTTGTCCTCTCATGTCTCTCTCCCTAAATGTTACTGTAGGGAATGGGATTCAGTGCACACTGCAGCCTTGTACCATAGGGTTAATGTTAGTGACACTGTAGGGATTGGGAAGGATGCTGGGAATGGAAATCAGGAAGCATGCAGGCAGCCTTGTAAATTTTAATTGCAGATACAGGGCACTGGGCAGGTCAGGGTTAATGTGGTAACATCAATTACTCAGTGACAGTCAGTCAGTGTCAGTGTGGACTCGATCAGATTATACAGTGACAGACAGTCTCTCATAGTGGTGGTAGTAGGAGGCTGGAGGTGGACTAGTAGGAGCCTGGAAAGGAGCACAGCCGCATACATACATTACTCACTCGTGCACTGCAGCCCGCCCCACACATTCAGTGAGTCTTACTCTCCTCCCTAGTTTTTTCAATGGCACATTCAGGAAGCCAATCACGCCGTGAGTAGCGGCACAGCGGAACCAATCAGGTGTGCAGGCACGCGTGATTGGTTCGCTGTGCAGCTAATCACGGCGTGATTGGCTTCCTGAATGTGCCATTGAAAAAACTAGGGAGGAGAGTAAGACTCACTGAATGTGTGGGGCGGGTTGCAGTGCACGAGTGAGTAATGTATGTATGCTCACCGCTGAAGTGTCCCGGCTTCCCCTGCCTAACACGGAAGTCTGTGAGTCCTCCTGTCCTCCTCCGAGTCCCTTCCCCCTGTAAATATCGTGACCTCGGCGATATGAATATCGCCTACGGCCACAGAATGATAGTCGATATCATATCGACTATCGTTCAGCCCTATTGTTCGGCACAAAATTATTCGGCCTTTTGATTTATTCGGCCGAACACCGAAAGTGCTATTTTTTCTATTTTCGGCCGAATAATGTTCGGCCGCCAAATATTCAGTGCATCCCTAATAAATATCAAATTAAATCCTAAGTTATAAACCATACTGGGACAGAATAAGCCCTGGAAACAAAAAGGACAAGAAAACAAAGAGACAGAGAGATAAAAAGACAAAGACAGGGAAAGATTCACCAACAAGGGAAACAATAGATATGTCCACAATGGCCGTTTCTGTACTTTTTACGACTCCAAGAAAACCTGCAGGTTTAACTCAGTATTTAAGCCGTAAGGCATCAGCGACTGCAATCTGTATATCCACCATTTTTCTTTTTGTAATAAACTCAGATTGAAGTCACCTCTTCTCGGTGAGAGGTTCAGTACATAGATCCCTTTCAATTTCATTCCGTCTAGCTTACCTTCATGGTACTGGGCAAAATGTCTCGCCATCGGCTTCTCCAGGTTCTTTTCTCTAATTTCCCGCATATGTTCACCTATTCTGGTTTTAAGTTGGCGTTTTGTTTTACCACTGTAAAATGTATTACACGGGCAGGATAACATGTAAAAAACCTTTGAGGGTGAACAGTTAAAGTAATTGTAAAGTCTCTGTTTTTTTAAATAATTAACATCCTATACTTACCTCCTCTGTGCAGTTGGTTTTGCACAGGGCAGCCCGGATCCTCCTCTTCTCGGGTCCCTTTCGCTGCTCCTAGCCCCTCCCTCCTGTCGAGTGCCCCCACAGCAAGCAGCTTGATATGGAGGGCACCTGAGTGGGACTGCAGCTTTGTGCGTCCATTCAGACACGGAGCTGCCCCCTCTCGCTACTGATTGGTTAACTGACTTTGACAGCCGCAGGAGCCAATGGCACAGTGGCTGTGTTTCAGCCAATCAAGAGGGAGAGTCATGGACGGCCGAAAGGACTTGTGGACATCGCTGGATAGAGATGGGCTCTGGTAAGTATTAGGGGTGCTGGGGAGGCTGCTTTACACAGAACGTTTTTTTTTTATCTTAATGCATAGAATGCATTAAGATAAAAAAACCTTCTGCCTTTACAACTTCTTTAATAAGTTCACGAATTTGGAAATTTTGTTCATTTAGGGCGTCCCTGAAGGTATCAGTCTGATCAACCTGAGGACAGATTTGGCACTGCCCACAAGGGAACATCCCCTTGTTTCTAGGATATTGCAATAACCATGTCATCTTCGGTTCCTTAGTGAACTCGCATTGTATTAAAATATCCTTCAAGTTTCTGGCTCGTCGGGCCACCAGCTTGGGGGTCGGACCTACAATACTTGCCAGCCCAAGAATATTAGTCAGGATCCCCCAATGTTTCTATAGAACACTGCATACAGTATACCATTGTTCTCCAATCTGAGTTATACCTCTTACTGGGCCTGGGTCCTCCTATTCCACTTCTTTTTCTTTTCTTTTTAGATAGATAACATTTTCTATCACAGCTTGACACTTTTTGTTTTGCCCTTTTACACTGTTTGTGTGAGTAACCTCTTTCACAAAATCGTTCATAAAGGTTGTTGTTCTTTGTGCAATCCTGCTTTATGTGGAGAAATTGACGGAATTCCGTCCTTAAGCCACTTAGGGTGGTGACTGTCTCCTCTTAGTAGCGTGTTTACTGCTGTCTCTTTCCAGAATGTCTTTGTAGCTAGTGTGCTATCTTCTATGGTAATCCACAGATCTAAAATAGGAGATTTGTTTTTGATCGAATACAGGTACATCTCATAAAATTCGAATATCATCAAAAAGTTAATTTATTTCAGTAATTCAATTCAAAAAGTGAAACTAAAATAATTTTTATAAATGTGTTACACACGAAGTGATATTTTTCAAGCATTTCTGGCTTTTAATTTTTATGATTATGGCTTACAGCTAGTGAAAACCCAAAATTCAGTATCTCAGAAAATTAGAATATTACATAAGACCAATAAAAAAAAGGACTTTTGCAGTGCATTCCTATGGGAAATAAATTTAGAAGAGACAAAGCCAAACCTGGCTGGCTAAACCGTAGCGTTAAAAAACTTATAAGGGGAAAAAAATTGGCCTTCAGGAAATATAAATCAGAGGGCACAGTATCGGCTTTCGACCAATACAAGGAGGCAAATAAGAAGTGTAAACACGAAATCAAGATGGCTAAAATAGACTTTGAGAGACAAATAGCGGAGGATAGTAAAAAAAACCCAAAGAAATTCTTTAAGTATATCAACAGCAAAAAAACTGGGACAGAGCATATTGCACACATAATTAACGATGATGGGAGGATGGTTACAGAGGACACTGAAAAAGCAACCGTGCTGAATGCTTTTTTCTCGTCAGTATTTACACAGGAAACGGAGGGGTACACTGACCATGACGGTATGGTTAGTAGTAATACACAGGACTTGCCACTATGGCTAACAGAGGGTGAAATCAGGGAAAGGCTGGACAAACTTAACACAAACAAATCACCAGGCCTGGATGGCGTAGATCCGAGAGTACTCAAGGAACTCAGTAAGGTTATATCCAGACCACTGTTCCTGATCTTTGCGGACAGTATTAGGACAGGAGATGTACCAGGGGAGTGGAGGGAAGCAAACGTGATTCCGATATTCAAAACGGGTCAGAGGCATATACCGGGAAATTATAGGCCGGTCAGTCTGACATCAGTAATATGTAAACTTCTGGAGGGGATGATAAGGGACTATATCGTAGAATATGCTAAAGACAACAGCATCATCAGTAGTAACCAGCACGGGTTTACAAATGGTTCTTGTCAAACCAATCTCTTAACATTCTACGAGGAGGTGAGCTGTGAGCTAGATAGGGGCAGACCAGTGGATGTGGTGTACCTAGATTTCGCTAAGGCGTTTGATACAGTTCCCCACAAGCGCTTAATTTATAAAATAAGGTCTGCAGGTATCGACAGCAGGGTTTGCTCTTGGATACGGAACTGGCTAAAAGGGCGTATCCAAAGGGTGGTAATAAACAGCGCATACTCAGACTTGTCTGAGGTAGTAAGCGGGGTCCCCCAAGGCTCAGTCCTAGGACCAACCTTGTTCAATTTATTCATAAATAGCATTGAGGACGGGATCAGTAGTTCGATATCAGTTTTTGCTGATGACACAAAATTAGGCAGGGCAATAACAGCACAGCAAGAAGCAGATATCCTACAGAATGACCTGGACAAAATAACGGAGTGGGCAACGACTTGGCAAATGAGGTTTAACGTAGAGAAGTGTAAGGTTTTGCACTTGGGGACTAGAAACATTAAAGCACAATATACGTTAGGAGGGGAACCCTTGGGGGAAACAAAAATGGAGAAGGATCTGGGAGTCCTGGTTGATGATAGACTAGGCAACAGCTTGCAATGTCAAGCGGCGGCTACCAAGGCTAGCAGAATATTAGCATGCATAAAGAAAGGGATGTTTTCCAGAGATAAGACTAATCCTTCCACTTTATAAAACTCTGGTCCGACCGCATCTGGAGTATTCTGTCCAGTTCTGGTCGCCAGTCCTCAGAAGGGATGTGTTGGAGCTGGAGAGAGTACAGAGAAGGGCAACTAAACTAATTAGGGGACTGGAGAGCGTCTCCAATCGCTTGATTTATTCTCCCTGGAGAAGAGACGCCTGAGGGGGGACATGATAGCAATTTTTAAATATCTCAATGGGGATCTCAGCTTAGAAAAAAAGCTGTTCAGTCGAAGGGATTGCATGAGGACTCGGGGGCACACAATGCGATTAGAGGAGAAGCGTTTTAACCTCAGGCAACGTGGGGGGTTCTTTACTGTTAGGGCTACAAGATTGTGGAATGCTCTACCACAAGAAGTGGTTTCTGCGGGTAGTATGGTGGCTTTCAAAAGATTATTAGACGTACATCTCAAAGAACAGAACATTCAGGGGTATGTGAGATGATTACAGCCACACACGCCTGCACAGGTTGAACTGGATGGACTATTGTCTTTATTCAACCTCACCTACTATATATGTAACTATGTAACTTCATGCTTCCCTCTGCTGACCAGCATTATGGAGATGCTGATTTAATTTTCCTGCAGGCCCTGGCACCTGCCCACACTGCCAAAAGTACCAATACCTGGTTTAATGAACAGAACAACAAGAAATACCCTCTGTGGGACTTTAAAGAGCTCTGGTGTAGTGACACATAACGAATATCTAAAAAAATTATTTTATTTTAAACAAAAATAGTCATACAACATACAAAAAAGATGCATAATAAAACAAAATGGTTGTGGCAGTAAAAACACATACAGTATACTGTCCACAGGGGACAAAAAACAATTATGACCCAAACCCTAGAGGTGTGGGGTGGATGAGGCCCGATGCGTTCCAAATATTAGAAGGATGATTCAATCTTCTTCAGGGGCACAGGTGATTAAAACATATTCTGTAGGTATACATATAAGACAATAAGTATAATCATAAAGCATAGCATCTTGTACATAATCTTTATCAAGAATTATAATGGATCAATCATGTGAAGACTGACCTCAAAAACTGTATGCAAGGTACAAACCCACAACCGATAATAAACGTGATGATCCAATGGATCTTACTGCATATCCCCAAGGAAGCCAAGAAAGCACTCACCACCAAAAGACCAAGGATCACTCAGAATCTGACACGCAAGGTCGGTTACTGTCCAGATCAAAGGAGCAGGATCGATGTGCACGATCCTACATCATAAAACCCTAAAAAGATCAAATGTATAAGACCTGAATAAATGCCACTGTAGAAGATATATAGTGTATAAACTATGATTGAGGGAATGGAATTTATATGAATAATCCCTGTATAAATTTAGCATGGATCTCGGTAGTCCAATTATTATGCCGCTCATCCTAAATAGGAGACATGTGGCAACTATTATAAAATCTTAAGTCAAGAGAATCTATATATTATATAGTAACAATTAGATACAGACACCAAACTAATCCAATATACCTGGAATTTTAAACTATAGGCATATAGTAACGCATAAAGACAATGGAGTTTGTATTAATCAAAAAGTTGAAAAAAAAAAAACAGGATAGAGAGCCAATAGTGGAGCTAGTAACTAGCCCTCAAGGCTAAGTCAAGCCATGTGGAGAGAATAATTCAACCTAAGTCCATCTAAAGAGCCCGAAATCAACTATGTTTCTACAGTAGCTGTTGTGGCATGTCAGATTGAGTCCTGGGATCAGACGGGATAGGCTTGTCCCAGAGTAAATCCTGTCTCATAATATCAGTTCTAATTGGATCCCAGGAGATGAACACTTGGGATCAATCAGATTCCAAGGCCGGCCCCCTGGGCATATGGCACGGGATCCGTCAACCCGGCAACCAGCTGTGATGCCGGAAGTCGGCCGCGGGGACCTGGAGGAGGCGCGGCAGCTGAGGTCCCTGCGTCGTCAAACTCTCCATCGGAAACGCCGGCAGATGGAAATGACCGCTGGAGGGCAATTAGGGGAACGAAGAGCCGTGTCACGCCCCCCAGCAGCACACGCTTCCAGATGGGCATGAAGGGAAAGCGAAAACCCAAATGGAAAATAGAAAGCCTAGGCCTGGGGGAGGGGGCGTTTCGGCCTACAAGTGCCGGGTGACAGAAAACTGAAGAGTCATTGTGTCCTTGAACTTTAGTGTGATGGCTGGATCATTTTCATTTCTTCATTGGTTGCCTGTCAGCCTCTACCATTTGGACTGGGGGCTCTTCAGTTTTCTGTCACCCTGCGCACGTAGGCCGAACGCCTCCCCCCCCTGGTGGCCTAGGCTTTCTATTTTCCATTTGGGTTTTGCTTGCCCGTCATGCCCATCTGGGAGAGTGTACCGCTGGGGGCGTGACGCGGCTCTCCGTTCCCCTGATTGCCCTCCAGCGGTCATTTCTATCTGCCGGCGTCTCCAGCAGAGAGTTTAACGACGCAGTGACATCAGCTGCCACGCCCCCTCCAGCTCCCGCGGCCGACTTCCGGCATCGCGGTTGGTTCCCGGGGTGACGGATCCCCATGCCATACGTGCAGAGGGCTGGCCTTGGAATCTGATTGACCCCCAGGTGTTCTTCTCCTGGGATCCAATTGGAACTGCTCCAACAGACCTCACCCACCGACTGCCTCCCATATTATGAGACAGGATTTACTCTGGGACAAGCTTATCCCGTCTGATCCCAGGACCCAATCTGACATGCCACAACAGGTACTGTAGAAACATAGTTGATTTGGGGCTCTTTAGATGGACTTAGGTTGAATTATTCTGTCCCCATGGCTTTACTCATCCTTGAGGACTAGTTACTAACTTCACTATTGTTGGCTCTCTATCCTGTTTTTTTTTTTTCTTTTTTTTTCAACTTTTTGATTAATACAAACTCCATTATCTATATGCGTTACCATATGCCTATAGTTTAAAGTTCCAGGTATATTGGATTAGTTTGGTGTCTGTATCTAATTGTTACTATATAATATATAGATTCTCTTGAATTAAAAAAATGAAACTAAAATAATTTATATAGATGTGTTTTCAGACCAAAATTGAGCTCTTTGCATTAGCTCAACTCGCTGTGTTTGGAGGAAGAAAAATGCTGACTATGACCCTAACAAGACCACCCCTACGGTCAAGCACATGGGTGGAAACATTATGCTTTGGGGCTGTTTATCTGCTAACGGTACATGCTGACTTTGCCGCATTGAGGGGCCAATGGACGTGGGGCCATGTATTGGAAATCTTAGATAAGAACCTTCTTCCCTCAGCCAGAACACTGAAGATGGGTCATGGATGGGTCTTCCAGCATGGCAATGACCCAAAACATACCACCAAGGCAAAAAAGGAGTGACTCAAGAGAATGAAAATTTGACATGTCATTTTCTTTTGGAGGGGTGGGGGGGGGTACAGGTACCTAGTTTTGACAGGTACCTGCTCCCAATTCCGCTCGAGCCACCTAGGCAGCTCAAGTGGACGTTTTCCTCTCCTCTTCCCTCCTTGCAATCTTTTGGGACAGGTCAGGTCCCAGAAGATTGCCCGACCAATGGTGAGGTGATGCGTGGCTCGCGCAATGCGCAGTGCGCACCTGGCTGTGAAGCCGCAAGCTGTCACAGCTGGGTGCCCACACCTGCAATGCCAGCGCCACAGGGAGGAGAGGGAGAGAAGTGAGGTTATAGTGTACTGTCAGACAGGTGAGTGTGTGTTTATTAAAAGTCAGCAGATATACTTTTTATAGCTGCTCACTTTAAATAAACACAAAAATGAGTGGAACTCCACTTTAATCCTATAGAAAATGTATTGAGGGAGCTGAAATTTCAAGTTGCCAAGCGACAGCTGAGAAAACTTAAGAATAGTGGACCAAAATCCCTCCTGAGATGTGTGCAAACCTTTTAACCAACGTCTTACCTCTGTGCTTGCCAACAAGGGTTTCTCCACCAAGTACTAAGTCATGTTTTGCTTGGGGATTAAATACTTATTTCACTCACTGAACTGCAACTTAATTTATATTTTATCTTGTGTTTTTTTTCCTGTATTTTTGGTTTATATTCTGTCTCTATCATTTAAAATATACCTATGATAAAAATTATAGACCCTTAATTTCTTTGTAAGTGGGCAATCTTACAAAATCTGCAGGGGATCAAATAATTATTTTCCCCACTGTAAATATTCCAATTGTGGGGCCACCACTCAGGATACCACTGACTCCACTGCCTCCACAGGTTATCCAAAGCCAGCACCTCAAAGTAATAATGGGTAGGAGAAGGGAAAAAGGACCATAGAGTAGTATGCTAAAGTCACATGATTTATTAAAAGTAGATATACTCAAAAAAGTTAGAGTAAAACAGGCAAAACACACCACACCAGGGATCACCAGTGGGTGTACAACATCATATGCCCTGGCCTCACCCTACATGTGTTTTATCTGGTGAAACAGACATCTTCATAAAGACATCTCCTTTATCCCGTTTAACTTTATTTTTTCACATACATACTGTATTTTTGTATTGATCACTACATAGATAAATTGATTTTGTAATACATACTTACCTGTAAAATCCATTGCTTGAAGTACATCAGGAGACACAGAGCCATAAAACATAACATATGGGTTATATAGCCACCTACAGGTGAAGGACATTGGTAACTAATCAGAAAGGAATATCTTTGCCTGTACTGTGTCCACAAGAAAACCCAGATATTCCAGACGCTGGGCCGGCTGTAATACTGACTTTGCCAAGTTCAGCATCCAACCCAAACATTCTAGAAACTGTACTGTCTGGAGGACATTTCGGCCTAGAGCCGAAGCCGATCAATCTACAAGTAATAGATCGTCTAGATATCCAATTACAGATATCCCTCAGGACCTTAGAACAGCCAATACTGGAGCTAGGATCTTTGTGAACACTCTTGGAGCCGTGGCTAACCCGAAGGGCAAGGCCACAAACTGAAAATGACAGTTTTCTATTGCAAAGCGTAGAAACTTTGATGAGCCTGGAATATAGGCACGTAAAGATATGCATCCCTGATGTCTATGGATGATAGAAATTCCTCTCCCTGCAGGGAGGCTATGACTGAACGAATTGACTCCATACAGAAAGAACGAACGTTCAGAAACTGGTTTAGAGCTTTGAGATCCAGACCCAGAATAGGTCTCACATTCCATTTGGTTTGGGGATTATGAACAGGTTTGAGTAAAAACCCCTGATTCTTTCGTTCACCGGAACCTCCGTTATCACTCTTTGGGCCCTCAGCTGGTCCAATGTCAGAAAGAGAGATTTTCTTTTTAGGGGATCTGTCGGTATACTTGACTTTACAAACCGAGGATGCAGGAACACCCGAAATTCCAGTTTGTACCCCTGCGAAATGGTGGAGATAACTCAGTTGTCTTGGATAATTTCCACCCAAACCTTCAAGAACCGAAGCAGCCTTCACCCCACCCAAGCGAGTAAGGCGCCCCTTCACAGAGTAGGATTAGAAGAAGACTTGGCTGATCTCTGGGCCCAGGGCTTTTTCAGACCCTGCCCTGAAGGCTTGGTTTCGGACCCAGATGACTGAGGCCGTCAATACTGTCTGGAATTAGAAGAACTGGTAGTATGAGTGCTGGGGATCTTAAAAGGACGCTTGCTCTTCATTTTTACAGGTAGCAATATACTCTTCCCCCCAGAGATCTTTTGGATATACTTATCCAGATCGTCACCAAAAAATAGGCGTTCTCCCTGAAAAGGGAAGCCAGCCAGCCACTTTTTACATGGCATTTCCGCAGACCAGCTCTTTAACCAAAGGATTCCGCGCATATGTACTGTCATCAGAGCAAACCGTGACATTTGCCTTATGGAGTCCGTAAGAGCATCCACTGTAAAACATAAAGTGCGAGGTAGATCTGACAGATCTTCCACAGACTCTCCTTGAGTAGGAGCTGTCTTGGACACTTGCTTCATACGGTCTTTTAAAGACTGACAAACTCCTATGGCCACTGCTGGTTGTATCGCAGATACTGCAATCCTGCAATGGCAAAGGAGGCTTTCAATAAAGATTCCAACTTTTTATCTGCTGGATCTTTAAAAACTTGGGCTTTATCCACACGGCACGTTAAACGCTTGTTAACCGAAGAAATGGCAGCATCCACGGTAGGTACATTCCATTTTTTGGTAAACTTTTCCTCCATAGGATACAATAATGAAAACCTTTGAAGAGGAAGAAAAATCCTATCAGAATAATCTCAATCATTATAAACTTCTTGTTCCAAGAGCGGATGTATGGGAAACGTCTAAGGACTATGAGGAGGGCACAATGAGCCTACAGAGGAAAAAGAGACTTCAGCCATCTCTAATGAAGGAAATTTGTATCCAGACCGGACCATTGCAGTAAGAGACTGAACCAACAATCTCTGGGTTTGAGGGGCTGATAAAGACTCCTCTGACCCTGACTCCCCAGAAGCAGAAGCCTCAGCTTGACCATCCATAGGGTCATCATCAACTACTTCTTCCACATTCTCTGCCCAATTCTGAACTGATTCAGCGGGTGGCTCAGGAGAGGGGGGATCTCGTTTCCTTCCTCCTTGGGATGCTGCACTCATGCCAGCAATCTTACCCTCAAGGCTGGCTAGTGCCGATGCCAAATCGTCCTTAGTGACGTAAGTTGCGGCAGAAGCACCTAGAGTAGCTACTATGCCTGACAACTGTAATGGCTCAGATTGGCTAGTCGCCTCTGGCTCTTCAAGGAGAGTAGACACAGAGGAAGCACGGCTAGGACCTTCCAGGCCCGACGGTGGCATCACAGTGCCCCTTCCAACTGTGCCTCCCCCAGCTCTTTTTTGCTTTATAGCAAGACAAACTTGAGTACACTAACTTCAGTGTACTCAAGGCTTGTGCCAAGCTTATACAGCTTATCACACACAGCACTGACTATCCCAAAGATATCCCAAAAATACAGAACCTGTTTTTGCCAGTAATCATACACCCAAAGTGACTCACACAACCCAGCTTTTGCTGCTCTGTGTCCCCTTCAGCCTCTGACAGAGGCTTGCACATTGGAAACAGTTCCTTTATAAATAGCGCCCTTTTATGCTGTATTGAGTGTGCGTGGTGTGTTACGTGGCGTCCACATGCCCGGCAATTGCGTTCAAACATGCCCTCCATGTAGTATATGCCTGTTTTAAAGGGCGAAGATTCGCACGCACGCGAATGGGCCTTCGCCACAAACACGCTATCGAGGGAGGAGAGGAACACAGGGGCTCTTATGCACCAAGGGTAAAACAGCAACTTGGGGTGAGAGCAGCTTAGGCTGAATCTTGTTTGTCACAGCTGATATCTTTCAGGTGGTCAGCACAGGGTAAAAACAGTGTGTCAAACAATAAGCAAAGAAATAATGTTTAAACAAACTTTGCATCAATCCCACAACTGCACAAGCTCATATAATCACAATTGATACAATTGGCACATTTAATCCCTGAGGAAAGGCCAGAGCTTTAACAAGATGTATTTTGCATAGCTTAACATACATAGTCATGTGGAGACTTACATGGCTCTCTGTTTTCTTTTAAAGGGAACAGTACATAAAATATTTGCTGTATGTGTAAATATTTGAAATTGGACTTACCAGTCCTGCCGCAGGATTCTGTTTGAAACAGGAATCCAATCTTCACCAATCACTGTGAGCTTTGTCTTGGTGACCTTCAAGGACTGGGTCCCCTTGTTTTAGAGGGGCCAGGGCCTTGGAATTGTAGAACACCCTGCACGGAGCGCCTTTGGGGTTTGGTATTACCAGGGATCCGGATCCCAGGGTCCAGCACCTAAAAAGGGCAACATTACAGCAAAACCTTGTATCTGCATCCCGAGGCTCAGGTACCATCTTTTTAGTCCAATCAAAAAAATTCCTTAAAATAAAAATTAAAAGCAATATATCCCCTGCGCACATGTTACACGATATAGGATAAATAGTATGTCTAATTAAAGACCAGTCGCAGCTACTTTCAAACATAAAACATCAAATTAAATACACAACTCAAATCCCATATGGATTCTAAAGTAAAAGTATTAGTAGCGCAGACAAGAAATATATTCAGTCCAATATTCATAGAGTAGATACTCCAAGAGTAAGTTCATGTAATAAAGATCACTAAAAAAGCCAATCCACCAGACAGGAAAAAACACAGTGCAGCCAGAATCCTCAGAAAGCTATTTGCATCCACCGTTGTGATAATCAGTGAGAATGGCAACTCACCGGAACAAATTGCCCACCCACTTTTATAGGTAAGGCTCACACACTGAGAAATGCTGTCATCCAGACTGGCTCAAATCCTGTGTTCTCTCTGTGGCAGCTAATGACCCCAATGATCCTCGTGCTCATTTAATCCCTTCTCACCAGATTGTCCGTGGACCAGGATGACTGAGCAGGGAAAAGAGATACAAAGGCACGCACTAGTGTGATAACGTTTTTAAACTTCACATTTATTCAACTCAAACTCAAATGAAAATCCACTCACAAACAAATTAAAATGCAGCACAGTAAATGATATACTCTCACTCCATAGGGTCCATTCGTGGACAGTGACGGTATCTCTCGCCCTCTCCACGTTGGTGTCAGGCAGCTCCGATCACTCTGCTCGTGTCCCCCAATACTTCCAGGTGCTGTGATGCTCACGCACTGACGCGTTTCGTCATTTCCGACTTTGGACTTCCTCAGCTTCAAGGATTATACAGCAGGGATACCTAGGCCGGGAATTGGAGCTCCACTACAAATAGCATGCAATGCCAACCTGCGGTTTCCAAAGCAAGTCCTTTCTTGTATTAACAGAGGCATGGACTCCAGAGAGAGTGATATACAAGGATATGCCCCTGTACAAATCATTAGTAAGACCTCATCAGGAATATGCAGTTCAGTTTTGGACACCAGTTCTCAAAAAGGATATCGGGGAACTGGAGAAAGTGCAGAGAAGGGCAACCAAACTGATAAGAGGCATTGAGGAGCTCAGCTATGAGGAAAGATTTGAGGACCTGAATTTATTCTCTCTTGAGAAGAGGAGATTAAGGGGGGATATGATCAACATGTATAAATACATAAGGGGTCCATATAGTGAACGTGGTGTTGAGTTATTCACTTTAAGTTCAACACAGAGGACAAGGGAGCACTCTTTATGTCTAGAGGAAAAGAGATTTTGTCTCCAAATACGGAAAGGTTTCTTCACCATTAGAGCTGTGAAAATGTGGAATAGACTCCCTCCAGAGGTGGTTCTGGCCAGCTCACTAGATTGCTTTAAAAAAGGCCTGGATTCTTTCCTAGGTGTATATAATATAATTGGGTACTAATATTTATAGGAAAAGTTGATCCAGGGAATATCCGATTGCCTCTCGGGGGATCAGAAAGGAATTTTTTCTCCTGCTATAGAAAATTGGATTATGCTTTGCTGGGGTTTTTCGCTTTCCTCTGGATCAACTGCAGGTATATGATTGTGTATATGGGATTGTATGGTTGGGTTTTCTTCACTGTGTTTTGTTAATTGGTTGAGCCAGATGGACTTGTGTCTTTTTTCAACCTGACTAACTATGTAACTATGTACTGTGGTGATCGAAAGTTTGGGCGCCCCAGGTAAAAATTTGTATTAATGTGCAGAAAGAAGCCAAGGAAAGATGGAAAAATCTCCAAAAGGCATCAAATTACAGATTAGACATTCTTATAATATGTCAACAAAAGTTAGATTTTATTTCCATCATTGACACTTTCAAAATTACAGAAAACAAAAAGAAAATGGTGTCTGCAAAAGTTTGGGCACCCTGCAGAATTTAAAGCATGCACTGCCCCCTTTGCAAGGCTGAGACCTGCCAGTGTCATGGATTGTTCTCAATCATCATCTGGGAAGACCAGGTGATATCAATCTCAAAGGTTTTAAATGCCCAGACTCATCTGACCTTGCCCCAACAATCAGCACCATAGGATCTTCTAAGCAGTTGTCTAGAAAACTGAAACTGAAAATAGTTGACGCTCACAAAGCTGGAGAAGGCTATAAGAAGATAGCAAAGTGTTTTCAGATGTCAATATCCTCTGTTCGGAATGTAATTAAGAAATGGCAGTCATCAGGAACAGTGGAAGTTAAAGCAAGATCTGGAAGAAATATGAAAAATATCAGACAGAAAAGCTCGCAGGATTGTGAGGAAAACAATTCAAAACCCACGTTTGACTGCACGATCAGTCCAGAAAGATCTGGCAGACACTGGAGTTGTGGTACACTATTCCACTATAAAGATATACTTGTACAAATATGGTCTTCATGGAAGAGTCATCAGAAGAAAACCTCTTCTACGTCCTCACCACAAAAATCAGCAAATGAACATATAGACAAGTCTGATGCATTTTGGAAACAAGTTCTGTGGACCGATGAGGTTAAAATTGAACTTTTTGGCCGGAATGAGCAAAGGTACGTTTGGAGAAGAAGGGGCACATAATTTAATGAAAAGAACCTCTGTCCAACTGTTAAGCATGGGGGTGGATCAATCATGCTTTGGGATTGTATTGCAGCCAGTGGCACAGGGAACATCTCATGAGTAGAAGGAAAAATGGATTTAATAAAATTTCAGCAAATTTTGGATGGTAACTTGATGCCATCTGTGAAAAAGCTGAAGTTAAAGAGAGGATGACTTCTACAAATGGATAATGATCCTAAACACACCTCGAAATCCACGGGGGATTACATCAAGAGGAATAAACTGAAGGTTTTGCCATGGCCTTCACAATCTCCTGACCTCAGCATTATTAGGCGTAAACTGAAGGTTTTGCCATGGCCTTCACAATCTCCTGACCTCAACATAATTGAAAATCTATGGCTAGACCTTAAAAGAGCAGTGCGTGACAGAGCCCAGAAATCTCAAAGAACTGGAAGACTTTTGTAAGGAAGAATGGGCAAAGATACCTCAAACAAGAATTGAAAGACTCTTGGCTGGCCATAAAAAGCGTTTACAAGCTGTAATACTTGCCAAAGCAGGCAGTACAAGATATTAACTCTGCAGGGTGCCCAAATGTTTGCAGACGCCATTTTTTTGTTTTCTGTTATTTTGAAAGTGTAAATGATGGAAATAAAATCTAACTTTTGTTGACATATTATAAGAATGTCTAATCTATAATTTAAAGCCTTTCGGAGATTTTTCCTTGGCTTCTTTATGCACATTAATACAAATTTTTACCTGGGGTGCCCAAACTTTCGATCACCACTGTAACTATGTAACATCGGGTAAGACGCTGTGATAAATCATTCAGGACCTATTTGGGAGAAGGAGATGGTCTGATCCAGAGTTATTACTCCAGGGATATACCGGCAATGCTTGATTGACCTTCTTTATTGTAGGTCCACACTGAGGGGTAGAACATGTAACATGTTCCGAAGCTGAACTTATCTTTAAAACGTGGACTTTCATCAATTTTAAGATTTCATATTTGGATTTTTATATATTTCTTTGTTATGCAAAAGTGAATATATTATGGGACTGCTATATTATGGGACTGCTATTTCATCATTTATTTGATGCACATTGTTCATTATGGTTTATTATGTATTAACTTTATTTTTTCACACACATATATTTGTATTGATCACTACAGAGATATTGGTTTTGTGCCACTTTTATATTCATTAGAAATAAGATACACCTGTTCTCAAATCCAATACACACAGAAACACTTGCTCTCCCATTTTCAAGATATGCACATGCGTAGTGCACTAGCCTTTCTCCTGTCATTGGAGTGTCCTGAGCTCAGGACTACTGCATCAGTCATTCCTGTGTGTGTACTGGTGGGACTGGGGGGAACTCGACGAACAGTGCATTCCACACAGAAGCAGGACAGGCGTAATTGCTCACAATTGTAATTTTTTAGAAGGCAAAACTTGGGCCACAAGTATGGCAATAAACGTAAGCTAAAAATTTTTTGAGCTTTCAGGTATCTGCAGCTCCGCCATGCGCTCTTGGCTCAGGCCAGGTCTTCTACCTTACGGCTTACCCCCCACAGCTTCCTGGGGGAGGTACTCCGGGCCTCCGACAAGAATGGCATGATATCTGAGGTATACGCTGCCTTGTTGGGTTCGTTCCAGGACCCGGCCACCCTCTCTGCCAGAGCGGCGTGGGAGGAGGGCCTTGGTCCCATTGATGGTGAGACGTGGGAGCTATGCCTGGCCTCCATTCCATTAGTCTCGGTTTCGGCCTCTCACAAGATTTCACACCTCATGCTGTTCCATAGGGCATATAGAACACCTGTTAAGCTGCATAGATGGGGTCACAGACCTACCCCTCTCTGTCCTGAAGTGTGATCGGGAACTGGGCACACTGATGCATATGATGTGGCGCTGCCCCAAACTTTTTAGATATTGGTCTACGGTTATAGCTACGATATCCAAGGTATATAATTTCCAGCTACTGCGAGACCCTTTGATCTGTCTTCTTGGGGCCCTGGAGGTTGAATCTTTAACTCCTAATGCACACGTAGCTGTTATCAGGCTGCTCTATATGGCTCGTAAGCGAATTGCCAGATATTGGATTTCCTCCAGGGTCCCGACGGCACAGCAATGGATTGCACAAGTTAACAGCTCTCTTATTAGAGAAAACCTGACCTATCAACACAGAAAAGCACATAAAAAATTTCTATCGCTGTGGCAGCATTGGTTGGATGATCCGGCCCTGGCTCCTCCACAGCTGGTCATGCACAGACTTCTTATGGGTTAAGCTAGTTTCCCTCTCAAGAACTGTTTAGAGGCTACTGTTCGGTGCGGCTCCCCCCCCTTTTTTTTCCCCTCTCCATTCCCCTTTTTCTTTTCTCTGTTCTGTACTTCTCTTCGCCTGCTCCTTCCCCCCTTCTCCCCCCCCCCTTTTTTTTTCCATCCTCCTCCCTACCTTGTTTCCTCCTTCTACTCCAGTGTTTCTGCTTAGCGCCAATCCTTCTTTGGGTACTCCTGTCCGGTTAGGGTTCCTAGGTACCTCCTACAGTCGATGTTTATTAGTTCTCTGTTTCTGCTTCCTGGGGGGATACTTTTCAGAATGCTCATTAGATGGTGGTCGGTAGAGTGTTCTCGACCGGCCGATAACACTGACTTCAGGATTGGACAGTGGGTTGATTATATGTTTGCTTTATGGAATGTTACTTGCACATTGTACTGCCCTATCTTTTGTACAGTTTTGATTGCTTTTTATATACTTTAACTTGCTACTGTCTGTACAATGTTTAACACTGTTTTTTTCTTCTCAATAAATATGTTTATTTTCTGATAAAAAAAAAACATTTCTGAGCTGCACATGGTTATTAAAGTATAACTAAAGGCAAAACATTTTTTTTTAGTTTTGGATTGAGTGTAGAGGGATTAGAACACTTGTTAGTGCTCCTGTGAAGGAGATTCACCCTCTCTATTTGTCCTGTTTACTATTATCATTGAAAGTGAAAGTAGAAGAAAATCCACATTTTGGGTTGCCCCCAGAGGGGAAATCTTCCAATGGGGACACTAGTTCTGGTGACCTGTGGGTCCCCAAGGGATTCTCTTAATTTGCTGGGATTTCCTCTCACTTCCTGTTTGGCTATGGGGCATGAAGTGAAGGTAAATCTCTGCAATGGGACACAGATGGGGAAAATAATCCTTATAGCGGTTATAGCCCTCCCTTTCTATCTAACTAAAAAAAGGTTTTGCCTTTAGTTCTATTTTAAGACAACTGGGGCTCCTGGATTGCAAAGTACATTTTATTAGAAAGATATACTAACCCTTTAACTATGTAGCAGGGCATTAAATTACAGCAGTGTTTCGTAAAACATTCCCGTCTTAGTAATTATTAAATAGCCCTAAACAAAACACAAGTGATCTGTAATTTAAAGAGGATTTTAGAAAAAAAGGGAAATAATAAATCTAGAAGGATATGTTAACCACCTCAATACCAGAAACTTTCAACCCCTTCCTGTCCAGGTCAATTTTTAGCTTTCAGTGCTTTTTACACTTTGAATGACAATTACTTAGTCATACTACACTGTACCCAAATTACATTTTCTTGAGACATATAGAGCTTTCTTTTAGTGGTATTTAATCCCCTCTGGGTTTTTATTTTTTATTGCTCGCTATATAAGCAACGATTTAATTTCTGTTATAGGTGTAATTATGTAAAGCGTTAAAATTAAGTGGCTATACTGTTTAAAAATCCAGTAATACATTGTTTCAACTTGCTCTGCATAAGCTCAGTTGCTTTTTTTTTGCATTGTACTGAAAATCAGAGCCACTAGGAGGCCAATCTGCTGACAGCTTTAAGAGTTACTGCTGCTCACGGACTCTGGGCTGCAGCCAATGGCAACCTCCGTTAACCACTTGCCGACCGCCGCACGACTATCTACGGCGGCGGTCAGCCCCTCACAGGCAAAGTGACGTAGGTCTACGTCGCTCACCTGTGAGGGTTTAGGGAGCGAGCGCGCGCCGCCGGAGGCGCGCTCCCGCTCCCGCGTGGTCACGGACCCCCCCGCGCGTGTGACCGGCGGACCCGATCGCCGCCGGCCACTCTGCGATCGGCGGGGGAAAGGGAGAAAGTCAGGCAGCTTGTGTAAACAAGCTGCCTGTCATTCTCCTCTCTGTATGAGAGATGATCACATGGATCTACTATGTAGATCCATTGATCACTCTGCATACAGTTGAAGCCACAGCCAATCACAGTTAGAATCACGCCCCTAGGGACACACACAGCCCCTCCCTCTCAAATAAAGTTAACCCCTTCACTACCAGTGTATTTTTACAGTAACAGTGCATATATATAGCACTGATTACTGTAGAAATGTCACTGGTAACCCCAAAAGTGTCAAAAATGTCAGTCAAGGGTCCGATCTGTCCGCCGCAATGTCGCAGTACCGCAAAAAAAATCGCAGATCGCCGCCATTACGCGTTAAAAAAAAAAACAACAAAAATGACAAAAATCTTTCCCTTTGTTAGTAAACGCAATAACTTTTGCGCAAACCAATCAAAATACGCTTTTTGCGATTTTTTTTTTACCAAACATAGGTAGCATAAAACAAATTGGCCGAAAATATTAAAAAATTTTGATTTTTACATTTTTTTTGGGGGGAATTTCATATAAAAAAAAGGGAAAAATATTGCTATTTTTGCAAAATTTACGCTCTTTTTTTGTTTATAGCGCGTGATCAAAAAATCGCACAGGTGATCAAATACCTCCAAAAGAAAGCTCTGTTTATGGGAAAAAAAGGACGCCAAATTCGTTTAGGTACAGCGTCGCACGACCGCGCAATTGTCCGTTAAAGTCACGCAGTGCCGAATCGCAAAATACCCTCTGGTCGTTTAGCAGCCAAATCCTCCGGGGCTTAAGTGGTTAAGAAAAAAACAGAAACGCTGGATTTGATTTACAGCGCAAATTCATTTTGGTAGCATAATTATTAATGTAGAATGTACGTTCCTTGCTAAAGAACATTCTTTTTTTATCAAGTTGTTCTGCTTTAATTTATATTGGTGTGTATGTTATGGATAGACAAAAATGAAATGAAGGGTACTCTCCCAAAAAGAAAAGAAAACATACAGTGGGTACGGAAAGTATTCAGACCCCCTTAAATTTTTCACTCTTTGTTATATTGCAGCCATTTGCTAAAATCATTTAAGTTCATTCTTCTTCCTCATGAATGTACACATAGCACCCCATACTGACAGAAAAACACAGAATTGTTGACATTGTTGCAGATTTATTAAAAAAGAAAAACTGAAATATCACATGGTCCTAAGTATTCAGACCCTTTGCTGTGACACTCATATATTTAACTCAGGTGCTTTCCATTTCTTCTGATCATCCTTGAGATGGTTCTACACCTTCATTTGAGTCCAGCTGTGTTTGATTATACTGATTGGACTTGATTAGGAAAGCCACACACCTGTCTATATAAGACCTTCCAGATCACAATGCATGTCAGAGCAAATGAGAATCATGAGGTCAAAGGAACTGCCTGAAGAGCTCAGAGACAGAATTGTGGCAAGGCACAGATCTAGCCAAGGTTACAAAAAGATTTCTGCTGCACTTAAGGTTCCTAAGAGCACAGTGGCCTCCATAATCCTCAAATGGAAGACGTTTGGGACGACCAGAACCCTTCCTAGAGCTGGCCGTCTGGCCAAACTGAGCTATCGGGGGAGAAGAGCCTTGGTGAGAGAGGTAAAGAAGAACCCAAAGATCACTGTAGCTGAGCTCCAGAGATGCAGTCAGGAGATGGGAGAAAGTTGTAGAAAGTCAACCATCACTGCAGCCCTCCACCAGTCGGGGCTTTATGGAAGAGTGGCCCGACGGAAGCCTCTCCTCAGTGTAAGACACATGAAAGCCCGCATGGAGTTTGCTAAAAAACACCTGAAGGACTCCAAGATGGTGAGAAATAAGATTCTCTGGTCTGATGAGACCAAAATAGAACTTTTTGCCCTTAATTCTAAGCGGTATGTGTGGAGAAAACCAGGCACTGCTCATCACCTGTCCAATACAGTCCCAACAGTGAAGCATGGTGGTGGCAGCATCATGCTGTGGGGGTGTTTTTCAGCTGCAGGGACAGGACGACTGGTTACAATCGAGGTAAAGATGAATGCGGCCAAGTACAGGGATATCCTGGACAAAAACCTTCTCTAGAGTGCTCTGGACCTCAGACTGGGCCAAAGGTTTACCTTCCAACAAGACAATGACCCTAAGCACACAGCTAAAATAAGGAAGGAGTGGCTTCACAACAACTCCGTGACTGTTCTTGAATGGCCCAGCCAGAGCCCTGACTTAAACCCAATTGAGCATCTCTGGAGAGACCTAAAAATGGCTGTCCACTAACGTTTACCATCCAACCTGACAGAACTGGAGAGGATCTGCAAGGAGGAATGGCAGAGGATCCCCAAATCCAGGTGTGAAAGACTTGTTGCATCTTTCCCAAAAAGACTCCTGGCTGTATTAGATCAAAAGGGGGCTTCTACTAAATACTGAGCAAAGGGTCTGAATACTTAGGACCATGTGATATTTCAGTTTTTCTTTTTTAATAAATCTGCAACAATGTTAACAATTCTGTGTTTTTCTGTCAGTATGGGGTGCTATGTGTACATTCATGAGGAAGAAGAATGAACTTAAATGATTTTAGCAAATGGCTGCAATATACCAAAGAGTGAAAAATTTAAGGGGGTCTGAATACTTTCCGTACCCACTGTATATACATGTCCCTTGCTTTCAACCATCAGGTTGCGATGTCCAAGAAGGAAATTCAAGAAAGAATAAAAGACCCTAAATTGTTCAATAAGAAAAGAGATGTCATGATCTATCGCCAGAAATTATATATTTATATATATACAGTATCTCACAAAAAAGGGTATCTCACCCTTCACATTTTTGTAAATATTTTTTAGACCTTTTCATATAACAACACTGAAGAAATTACACTTTGCTACAATGTAAAGTAGTGAGTGTACAGCTTGTATAACTGTAAATTTGCTGTTCCCTCAAAATAACTCAACACACAGCCATTAATGTCTAAAGCGCTGGGAACAAAAGTGAGTACACCCCTAAGTGAAAATGTCCAAATTGGGCCCAAAGTGTCAATATTTTGTATGGCCACCATTATTTTTCAGCACTGCCTTAACCCTCTTGGGCATGGAGTTCACCAGAGCTTCACAGGTTGCCACTGGAGTCCTCTTCCACTCCTCCATGGCGACATCACGGAGCTGGTGGATGTTAGAGACCTTGCACTTCTCCATCTTCCATTTGAGGATGCCCCACAGATACTCAATAGGGTTTAGGTCTGGAGATATGCTTGGCCAGTCTATCACCTTTATCGTCAGCTTCTTTAGCAAGGCATTGGTCGTCTTGGAGGTGTGCTTGGAGCCATTATAATGTTGGAATACTGCCCTGAGGCCCAGTCTCTGAAGGGAGGGGATCATGCTCTGCTTCAGCATGTCACAGTATATGTTGGCATTCATGGTTCCCTCAATGAACTGTAGCTCCCCAGTGCCGGCAGCACTCATGCAGTACCAGACCATGACACTCCCACCACCATTGCTTGACTTTAGGCAAGACACACTTGTCTTTGTACTCCTCACCTGGTTGCCACCACAGACGCTTGAAACCATCTGAACCAAATACATTTATCTTGGTCTCATCAGACCACAGGACACGGTTCCAGTAATCCATGTCCTTAGTCTGCTTGTCTTCAGGAAAATGTTTGCAGGCTTTCTTGTGCATCATCTTTAGAAGAGGCGTCCTTCTGGGACGACAACCATGCAGACCAATTTGATGCAGTGTGTGGCGTATGGTCTGAGCACTGACAGGCTGACCCCCCACCCGTTCAACCTCTGCAGCAATGCTGGCAGCACTCATACGTGTATTTCCCAAAGACAACCTCTGGATTTGACGCTGAGCCCGTGCACTCAAATTTTTTGGTCGACCATGGCGAGGCCTGTTCTGAATGTAACCTGTCCTGTTAAACCGCTGAACGGTCTTTGCCACCGTGCTGCAGCTCAGTTTCAGGGTCTTGGCAATCTTCTTATAGCCTAGGCCATCTTTATGTAGAGCAGCAATTCTTTTTTTAGATCCTCAGAGAGTTCTTTGCCATGAGGTGCCATGTTGAACTTCCAGGGAACAGTATGAGAGAGTGAGAGCGATAACACCAAATTTTACACACTTGCTCCCCATTCACACCTGAGCCCTAGGGAGGGGAAATGGCTAATTTGGCCCAAATTGGACATTTTCACGTAGGGCGTACTCACTTTTGTTGAAAGTGGTTTAGACATTAATGGCTGTGTGAGTTATTTTGAGGGGACAGCAAATTTACATGGTTATACAAGCTGTACACTCACTACTTTACATTGTAGCAAAGTGTCATTTCTTCAGTGTTGTCACATGAAAAGATAGAATAATAATATTTACAAAAATGTGAGGGGTTTACTCACTTTTGTGAGATACTGTATATATATATATATATATATATATATATTCCAAAACACTGCAACATATAACACAGCATCATAAATATGCAAGCAATCAAGGAATACTTTGTGAGATTTACAGCAGGTTTCCTAAGAAATAATTATATTAAAGAAAATCTTCACCCTTGAAAGAAAAAAATGAAGTCAGCAAGTCAAGCGCTACGTACTGTATATTGTAGTTATTGTAGTTACTGACTTTTAACTAGCTCAGCTCTAGAGCAAATGTTTTCTTTTTTTTTTTTTTTTTTTGCACACATCTTTTCACATCACATTTTTTTGCACAAATCTTTTTTGGCAAAAAAATTACTTTAACTCCAAAACATGATATATTTTCTGAAAGCACAGGCCCTGTAGAACAAAAAGATGATAGTTGCAAATTTATGTCACATGATCTTTGCACAACTGTTTATAAAACACTAATTTTCAGGAAAAAAGATAATAAAATTAATTTTTGTGCAAACACACATAATATAATACCTATTTTTTCGGTAAAATATAAAATATGAGGTTGCACTAAGTAAATAAATACCCAATATTCTGTCGTCACTAAACGTTTCCCTATGTGTACCTCGACATGCAGCTAAACCCTCCTATTCTGCAATAAGCCAGACTGGATGTAATTTTTGAAGCTTTGCAAACAAAACAGGGTAAAGTGAAACTATTAGGAAAAAACAGATACGTACATATAATAAATGTAAGAACATACAGAAAACATAATGAAGAGTTAGACTATAAATATAAAGCCTACCAGCACTGCTGCCTTTAGGGGATGTAAAGAGATGCAAGTTCCAGTCCTACTAGCTAGCTCCTTCTCTCCATTCTCTAAGATGGAGTCTGAGCTCCTATGATGCATTATTTTCTTTACTTAAACTGAAGGATGATGGTAACTTTTATTAAAGAAGAAACATTTCTAGTTTCTGCACAATGGTAAATTTATTCTGCACTTCATCTAGTGGCCAAATGTAATATTGCAGGCAGAACAATGAATATCCTGCTGGAGGCAGAACACCTTAAAAAGTCTTAAAAAGTGCATGCGACTGTAATATCAAAAACACTACGGTGCATACAAATCACTTTAGGTGACACTTTAAATGCTTTTACAGAGCATCTGTGCAGAGTTAACCAGGAGCTCTTGTGCTAGAATTATTGCTCTCACTCTGATGTTCGTGGCGATATGTCACATGTGTGCTGTGAATGTGGTTTACATACGCGTTAGCACCCTTGGCGTGCATTTTCTCATGTGGGCAGAGCAACAGGGGTTACGGCAATTTTTTAAAAAAAAAATTAAATACATTTTATTATAATTTTATTTTTTTTAAACTTGTTTCCTTTATTTTATTATTTATTATTTTTTATTTTTACTTGAATGCTATCACAAGGAGTTACTAAACCCAGATGTGATTGGGCAAGTAGCAGGTACTAATCTAATAGACCCCAATGTCTCGTCTGCCCTTCACACCATCTAACCAAGCACACATCGCCTTTGTTAGATGTGTCCCCTGGCTGTACCGATCAATAAATGGTGGATTTGAAACTAGAAGTGACTAAATCATGGTCTCTTCCAGTTTCATTGCTTACATGTGAGATTAGGGAATAAAATTGCCCCTGTCTCACATCACTCTCCCCTCTGAAGCTGGCAGTTGGGAACCCAAGCTCCCGTTAGGAGCAGGAGAGCCCGGGAACCAGGGGTGGAGGGGGGTAAGCCTGCGGGATGGGTAGCACTGCACCGCTTGCTCTGTGAAAGGGATCAGCAGCTAGGGAGTTGCCACAATCACTTTCACTTTTAAGCAATGAGCCGCCTGAAGAAAACGCACACAAGCTGATGGCTGGTACTGCAGCCATTAGCTTGTGATTAAGCTGAACTAGTTAATTGAAGGACTTGTAAAGTCAGAAGGCTTTTTTTCTTAATGCATTCTTTGCATTAAGATAAAAAAATCATTCTGGGTGTAGCACCTCCCCAGCACCCCTTACTACTTACCTGAGGTCCTTCTCTGTCCAGCCTCTGTCCACAAGTTCCTCGGCTGCCGGGGACTCTCCCTCCATGATTGGCTGGCACACAGCCATGGCGCCATTGGCTCCTGTGGCTGTCAATCAAAGTCAGTTAGCCAATCTAGAGAGAGGGGACGGGGCTGAACAGCAGCTCCATGTCTGAATGGACACATAGAGCTGCAGCTCGGCTCGGGTGCCCCCATAGCAAGCTGCTTGCTGTGGGGGCACTCAATAGGAGGGAGGGGCCAGGAGCGCCAACAAGGGACCCAAGAAGAGGAGGATCCAGGCTGCCCAGTGCAAAACCATTGCACAGAGCAGGTAAGTATAAAATGTTTGTTATTTGAAAAAAAAAAAACGAGACTTTACAATCACTTTAACCACTTCAATATAAGGCACTTATACCCCCTTCCTGCTCAGACAAATTTTTTTAGTTTTCAGTGCTCTCACACTTTGAATGACAATTACTCAGTCATGATACACTTTACCTAAACAACATTTTTATATTTTTTTTTTTTACACAAATAGCGCTTTCTTTTGGTGATATTTAATCACCGCTGGGTTTTTTATTTTTTGCGATATAAGGTTGAAAATTTTGAAAAAGAAAAAACACTTTTTTTAGTTTATATTATACAATTTTGCAATAGGTAATTTTTCTTCATAAATTTTAGCCAAAATTCCTACTGCTACAAATCTTTGGTAAAAATAGCCCAAATTAGTGCATATTATTTAGGCCCCCTTTCACACACGTTCTCATCTGATTCCCCCATAAAGAACAGCGGGGACCTGACAGCTCTGTCTCCGCACACAGCGCAGAGACAGAGCTGCCATCCGCCTGCTCAGCGGGGGACCGGCGGATCGATCCCCCACTGAGAAAAACGGAGTCCGCCGACGGACTCCCCTGTGTGAAAGGGGCCTTAAACTGGATACACACTATCCAACTTTTGTTGTTAGACTTCCTTTAGATTTACCTTCAACTATGTAGTGCAAGGGCCTGCCTGATTGCATACACATTGAAAGTGTTTAGATTTGACCTTATATTATATGGTTTTGGTAAATCTAAAGGAAAAAATCTAAAGACAATTGTATAGTGTGTATGGCCCAGTAGTCTGTGTGAAATTTATAGAGTCTACAAGCTATGGTGCCAATCATTGAAAATTGATCACACCTGATGTACTGATGGCATTTCTTGAGACACTAACAAGCCAGGACAGTACAAATACCCCCAAATGACCCCTTTTTGGAAAGTAGACGGTCCAAGGTATTTAGTAAGAGGCATGGTGAGTTTTTTGAAGTTGTAATTTTTTCCCACAATTCTTGGGAAAATGAAGATATTTTTTTCTTTTTTACACAAAATTGTCATATTAACCACTTCTGGACCGGAAGATTCCCCCCCCCTTAATGACCAGGCCATATTTTGCGATTCAGCACTGCATTATTTTAAAGGACAATTGCGCGGTCGTGCGACGCTGTACCCAAATAAAATTTATGTCCTTTTTTTCCCACAAATAGAGCTTTCTTTTGGTGGTATTTGATCACCTGTGCAATTTTTATTTTTTGTGCTATAAACAGCAACAGTTCTGAAAAAAAAAATACAATTTTTGTAAGAACTTACTATAAAATTATTTTCTCTGAGTCCTCTGACAGACGCAGCCTCTTCCAAGTTTCATCACTATTGGGTAATCGCGCCCTCTGCAGGAGCAGGCTAGGTAGTGAAACTTCATTAGAAAGCTTTAACTAGAGACACCTTAGGGGCTGTCCCTCTCAACATTACCCTCAGACACTTAGAGCTTACTAATCAGTTTTGTAGCAAGCAGTACAGGAAGACAAACAACCCCACAATAGAGGGGCGGGGGCTGCGTCTGTCAGAGGACTCAGAGAAAATAATTTTACGCTAGTTTCATCACTATTGGGATGTCCCAAAGCAGTGCAGGTGTGAGGGGTGGGAAAAGACGCAACCAACAGAAAGGTAACGTGCCAACAAGTCAAGAACAATAGTGGCCAACAGGGCAATAAAAGCTCAACCAACAGGAGCTAACCCCAGAAAAACAAATTCAACCCAAGAAGAGAAAACATGTCTCTTCAACAAATCGCAGGGGTCATTCGAGGATGCCATCATGTCAATCTTGTAGAATTTGGTAAAAGTGTGCACAAACGACCAGGTCGCCGCTTTACACACCTGAGCCACAGAAGCCTGATGGCGAAAAGCCCAAGAGGCATTCACGGCTCTAGCAGAATGTCCAGCGGACACAGCCGAACCCTTCCGAGGTCCCTCAGGAAGGACAAACTGGGAATCACACTTCCTAAAGGGTTCCATGGTCGACAGGTAAACCCTGATCACCCGAACCGCATCCAACAAATGCAAGGCAAATTCCTTGGAATGCTTAGGCCTCGCAAAACAATACCTTTATTGAGGTTGAAGGCAGACACCACCTTAGGGAGAAAAGACTGGTTGGGCCGCAGAACAACCTTATCCCTATGAGCGACCAGATAAGGCGAACGGCAGGACAGAGCCGCCAATTCAGACACTCTGCGAGCAGAAGTGATAGCCACCAGGAAGGCAACTTTCTGGGACAACACAGGCAGAGGTATTTCTCTGATGTTTTCAAAGGGAGGTTGTTGCAAAACAGACAAAACCATATTCAAATCCCACGGAGGCAAAGGAGCCCTCCGCGGAGGAACCAGATGATGCACCCCTTAAAGAAAGGTGCGAATCAGGGAATTAGTCGCCAAGGGACACTGGAAGTAAATGGTCAAGGCCGACACCTGACCTTTAATCGTGCCCAAGGCCAAACACTGTTCCGCACCTTTCTACAAGAAAGCTAGGACCCTCGCCACCAAAAAGGAGCGAGGATGCAACCCTGGCGACTCACACCAGGCAATGTACGCCTTCAAGGTACGATGATAAATCTTCCTGGAGGTAGCCTTCTGGGCTCTCAGCAAGGTAGGAATAACAGCATCAGAGAGACCTCTGTCTCTCAACACCTGGCCTTCAACGGCCATGCCAGTGCCTTGAGACAGCAGATCTTCCCTCAGAGGTAGCCGCCAGGGAGGCCCGACCACCATCTTGACGAGGTCTGCGTACCGAGACCGACGAGGCCAGTCTGGGGCCACCAGAATCCCTTGTACCCATTCCAGCGCCAACCTGCGGAGGAACCTGGACAACAGTTGAATCGGGGTAAAGGCATAAATCAGCTGACACTGGTGCCAAGGTTCCACCAACGTGTTCATGGCGTCTGCCAGAGGATCTCAAGCCCTGGCCATGAACTTTCCCACCTTTTTGTTGAGACGAGACGCAAACAGATCCATGTCCGGAGTCCCCCACCGGGCACACAGGAGCTGAAACACCTCCGGATGCAGGGACCATTCCCCCTGATCCAAGCACTGGCGACTCAGATAGTCCGCCTGCCAGTTCTCCACTCCAAGAATGTGAACAGCAGAGATAGCTGGAACGTGTGCCTCGGCTCAAGACAGAATCTTGGCCACTTCCCTGGCCGCCCGGGCACTCCTGGTGCCCCCTTGGTGATTGATGTAAGCCACAGCCATGGCATTGTCGGTTTGAGCCCAAACCGGGCGACTGCGCAACCGAACCAAAATTTTATTGCCCTGATCTCCAGGACATTTATCAGCAAGGAGGATTCCTCCGACGACCACGTCCGCTGGGCACAAACAGTGTCTAGTACTCCACGCCAGCCCGTCAGGCTGGCAGCCATGGTGATCACTGTCCACAACAGAGGCAGAAAGGACTTTCCCTGGTTCAGAGTGGGTGACAGAAGCCACCATGAAAGCTCCGTCCTCGTGAGAAGGCTCAAACACACCATCCTGTCCAAGGACTGGGGATCGCTGTACCATTCGGCGAGAATCTCTACTTGCAGAGTCCTTGTGTGTAACTGGGAAAATGGGATTGCCTCGAAAGCTGAATGCAGGTCCGCAGGGAGGAGAGATCGTTGTGCCTGAGGGACCTGATCTCGCCCTGCAAAGTCTGAAGTTTTTCTCTGGGAGAACAACCTCCACTTGAGCGGAGTCCAGGACCATTCCCAGATATTGCAGATGTACTAACGGAGCCAGTGTCGACTTCTGGAAGTTAATGGTCCACCCGAACTCCTGGAGGGTCTGAACCGTGACCGTCAGATCGCCCGACAGAGTGGCAAACGAGCTCGCCCTCAACAAGAGGTCGTCCAGTTAACCGAGGACCTCAATCCCCTTCTTGCGCAGCAGAGCCAGCACCGGGGCCAAAACCTTGGCAAAGACCCTGGGAGCCGAAGCTAGACCAAAGGGTAATGCCACAAATTGAAAGTGCTCCTCTGCCACTGCGAAGCGGAGATACCGCTGATGAACTTTGTAAATAGGGATGTGCAGATACGCATCCTTTAAATCGATAGAGGCCAGAAAATCCCCTTGGCTTAAAGACGCCACCACCGACCGAATGGATTCCATCCAGAACTTCTGCACCAGCGCAAAGCAGTTTAGTGACTTGAGGTCCAGAATCAGACAAATCTTGCCCTCCTTCCTGGGCACTGTGAACAGGTTTGAATAAAACCCACAAAATCTCTCCCACTGTGTCACCGGGACAATAACGCCATGAGCAAGATCTTGCACTGCCCCCTTGAGAGCTGTCAGGTGATCGGGAGACAGACAGAGATTTGATGGAAAGAACCTGTCTGCGGGGCGAGATCGAAATTCGATCCTGTACCCTGAACGAATCAGTTCGTGAACCCATTTGTCCTGAATTAAGGACAACCAGGGTTCATGAAAGTAACGCAGACGTCCCTCCACCCCTGAAACGGTTGAGGGCGTCCCTTCATGCAGAACAAGACTGGGCCACAGCACCGGACTGACCTGCCTTGGGATTACCAGACCAGGGCTTCTTGTTACCGCCAGAGGCCTTGAAGGATTTCCCTTTTTCCTGCGCCCCTGAGACACGAAAGGGCCCCCGACGAGCCTTGAAGGAAGGACCCCGCCGCATGTGGGGTGATTTATCCTTCGCGGATTGGGGCAGGAGGGTACTCTTACCCCCTGTGAGACCCTTGACAATCTCATCCAAGTATTCCCCAAAAAGGCGATCCCCCAAATAGGGGATATCAGACACGGTCTTATTAAAGGCATGGTCAGCCGACCAGCTCTTCAGCCAGACCATGCGGCGGAGTGCAACCCTCACCGCAGACAATCTTACGACTAGAGGAGCCTTGTCTAGGGCCGCGTCACACAGATACACCGTGGCCTGGGCCATTTGGTCCATGAGCTCAATGAGATTCAGAGGAACCGACTCAGCCACCAAGTTGCGCCTAAGCACCTTAAACCATTCCGTAACCGTCTGAGAGACCAGCACGGAAGTGAACACCGGCTTGAGGAGTGAGCCCGCCACCAGGTACATGAGGCAGGAAAGAGTCTCCACACGCCTATCCATCGGGTCTTTAAATACTGGGGAATCCTCCACGGGAACCACCGTGGATTTATTCAACCTGAAAACAGTGTGGTCCACTTTAGGTGACACCATCCAGCGATTGTAAATAGGGTCCGCAAAGAGATAACGGCGTTAAAAATGCTTAGGCACCGCCAGCATGTGCTTAACAAGACGCCACTGTTCGTTCACGATATCAGGGCAGGGGAAAACCTGACCCGACTTCTGGGCTTTGCGGGACCCGAAAGAAACCCACTTACCTGACTGGGCTCATCATCAATGTTCAAAGTCTCCCTAACGGAGCGAACAAGTGCGTTAACCAAAGTGCGTTCCCGCGCTGCAGCGGAGGAGGACTCCTCCTCCCCGTCTGAGTATGCGGACAGGGATGCCTCAGGGAGGGTAGTGTCTGTGGCAACCATATCAGGCACTAAATCAGAAGACTGAGAGGGCATCGGCCGTTTTTGAACATTACCTTTTGACATCATAGGATCAACTTTGGACGCCAAAGTTTCAAGGGCTGCAGATAAAGAAGCTAGGGAAGGTGATCCGGATGTCCCGGATGCACAAACAAGATCAGTGGGGAAATTGTCACCCTGGGACTCCATTTTGACAGAAATACAAAAAAAGGAACACTGGCCCTTTAAATCTGCAATTGCGGTCCGCACCACGATCCCGCTGCTGCTGGAGTCCCCCTTTATATTGCCAGATAACTGAGAAAGCAATGTGTCTAAGGAAAATGCCCAAAAAGCAATAAAACCCCTTATAGTGCTGAGAGAGAGAAAAACAAACCGCTCTCCACGCTTCTTCTGCAGCAAGTGATAGATGGCTGTAGGAAGTGACCTAATTCACTAGAGGCCGACAAGCGCCCTGAGAAAAGATATGGGAAAGCACAGGGAAAATGGCCGCTGCCCTTACAATGAGGCTGCCCACATGCAAGATGGTGCCAAAAACTGCGCCAAAAACACATGTTAATGCAAAAAAATGGCTGCTGCCCATACACTGATGCAGCCAGGCTTCCCTCATCCAAAATGGCGGCCGAAAACGGCGCAGACAGTCAGGAGCCCAGGAACCCTGGCCACCACGGGAATCCACTACAGGAAGCCCCCCAGGACAAGGTAGGAGACCTACACCCCCCCCCACACAGTGGGCACCACTAGAGCGCCCCCATAAGGAGCAGGGAGGCAGGATACTGTCCAGACTGGCCAGGGGGGACCACACAGAGACCACCGCTCTGACATCCCCAGGAGTGGGCCCACATCACCCCCCCCCAGAATACTGTCCCAGGGACACGGAGGGTAGCATCACTCACCATACTATGGACCGTGGGCACTGACCTCTACACCACTGCACCCTGAGTGGGGGTATCGTCCGCCAAGAGGGGACACTGCAACACAGGGCATTCCAGGTTGATGCGTCCCAGCGAAGAGTTTCTCCGCAGGCTCTTCCCAATCTGTCGGGGCACCATCGTGGCGAGGCCTGGGCAGACCACAACCTGCACATGCTCGTAGGCCAGGCTGGGGTACCATAAGGATCTAGATTATCCAGTGCGAAGCCCAGCCCGGCTGTCACTTGTAGTTCTCCAGGAGGATCCCCCTTACTAGCTAGTGATAGTAAGTGAAGAAAATAAAATAAACATTTTTCAAAGAAAAAACAAAAAACTGAGACCAGAGTCCCAGCAGGGTATTGTAGGTCCTACTCCTGAGCTAGGCAGCAAGAAACTGATTAGTAAGCTCTAAGTGTCTGAGGGTAATGTCGAGAGGGACAGCCCCTAAGGTGTGTTTAGTAAAATCTTTTTAATGAAATTTCACTATCTTACATAGTTACATAGTTACATAGTTAGTGAGGTTGAAAAAAGACATCAGTCCATCCAGTTCAACCTATGATGTGTGTGTGTGTTTGCTTTTAACCGTACATTGTATACCCCTGTATGTTGTGGTCTTTAAGGTGTCCATCTAATAGTTTTTTGAAACTATCAATGCTCCCTCCTGATACGACTGCTTGTGGAAGAGAATTCCACATCCTTACCGTTCTTACAGTGAAGAACCCCTTCACTGTAGATGGCGCCCTCCTGCAGAGGGCGCCATTACCCAATAGTGATGAAACTTGGAAGAGGCTGTGTCTGTCAGAGGACGTAAGAGAAAAAGAATATTTTGGTAAAAAAAAATTGCAATAAGCGTATTTTGATTGGTTTGTGCAAAAGTTATCACGTCTACAAACTATGGGAAAGATTTATGTCATTTTTATTTTTTTACTAGTAATGGCAATGATTTGCGTTTTTTTGCGGGACTGCGACATTGCGGCGGACAGATCGGACCCCTGACTGACATTTTTAACACTTTTGGGGGGGACCAGTGACATTACTATAGTAATCAGTGCTAAAAATATGTACTGTTACTGTAATAATGACACTGGCAGGGAATGGGTTAACACAGTAAGTGATCAAGGGGTAAATGTGTACCTAGGGGCGTGTTTCTAACTGTGGGGGGTGTGGCTTGTGAAATGATCCCAGAGACCTGTGTTCCTATATAGCAGGATCACAGGCGCCCTGTGATCATTACAGAGAGAAGAATGGTCAGCTGTGCTTACAACAGCTGCCCATTCTTCTCTCTCAGCAGGGAGCAATCACGGGTGTCAGGCGGCAATCGGAGCCGCCTGCCCCGTGCATCGGCATTCCCTCTGCTGAGTGGGGGCACAAGAGCGCTCCAGCGGCGGCGTACGTTCGCCTCCGGCGGCGGCGTGCGTTCGCCTCCGGCAGCGGCGCGCGCTCGCCTCCTAGCTAGAGGCGCACGACTGACGTATATCTATGGAGGGCTGCCCTGCCGCAGTATGATGGGCGGGTGGTCAGGAATTGGTTAACATAGTCAGGTTGAAAGAAGACACAAGTCCATTTGGCTCAACCAACAAGAAACAAAAAAAAAAGAAAAACAGTAAAGAAAACCCAACCATACAATCCCATATACACAATCCTATATCCGCAGTTGATTAACAAGTTTTTTTTCTCACACGCAGCATATGCATACTTGCAATTACACCCCAAAATACATTCTGCTACTCCTTCTGAGTATGGCGATACCACATGTGTGAGACTTTTACACAGCCTGGCCACATACAGAGGCCTAACATCCAAGTAGCACCTCTGAGCGTTCTAAGAGCATAAATTACACATATAATTTCATTTCTACCTATCACACTTTTGAAGGCCCTGGAGCACCAGGACAATGAAAACGCCCACAGAATTACCCCATTTTGGAAAGCAAACACCCCAACGTATAGTCTATGAGGCATTATGTCTTTTGAACATGCCATTTTTTTCCACAAGTTTTTGGAAAACTTGGAAAGAAAAAAAAATTTATTTTTTTTTTACACAAAATTGTCAATTCATACGATATTTCTAATGCATAGCATGTACATAGAAAAAAATTACACTCCAAAATACATTCTGCTACTCCTTCGTAGTTTGGCGATACCACATTTCCGAGACTTTTACACAGCCTGGCCATAAACAGAGACCCAACATCCAAGTAGTAACCTTCAGACGTTCTAGGAACATAAATTATACATCTAATTTCCTGACAACCTATTGCATTTTAGAGGCCCTGCATATTTCTAACGCATAGCATGTACATACCAATTACACCCAAAAAAAAAAAAAAGGGTAAACAAAAGATCACCAGTGGTTTTATTAGTCCAGTGTTCCACAGAGGAGAGCATCCAGGTAGCAGGCAGGGATGTGGTCAGCGACAGCAAAAGCAATAGTTTAGGTAGCAGGCAGGAAATCTGTCCATAGTCAGTCCAGGCAGTAGGCAGAGATACTGTCTGCACAGCCAAAGCATTGGTCCAGGTAGCAGGCAGAGATGTGGTCCATAAAGTCCTGGAACATTACAGGCAGTGATATGGTCAGCACAGCCAAAATATTTGTCCAGGCAGCAGGAAGGACCATCAAGCTTAGGGCCTCTGTCAGGAAGGAATGGGGACAGGGGTAAAGGCTTCTTCCACCCAAATCTCTTTGAAGCCTCCGGACTCCAGACCCTGTTCTGGGAACACAGAAAACCAAAAACAGTTTTTCTCTACTCAGAACTCTTTTCTGAAGCCCCTCACATTTGTGAGACCAATGTGTACTAAAACAAAAGGGCAAAAGATTAGTCCAAGTGGCAGGCAAAAAGCATGGTTGATTAACAGGCCAAGGTCAGAAACGTGTTTTAAAACAGCAGGCAAAGGCATCGTCGGTAAACAGGCTGAGGTCGGTGCACGTGGAAGTCAGAAACGTGGTTTAAAACAGCAGGCAGAGGCATCATCAGTAAACAGGCCAGGGTCAGTTAATGTGAAAGGTAGAAATGTGGTAGTGTGTAAATGATCCGCACAGGTATTTGGAACAGGAAAACGGCAGTCTGTTATAAATATGGGAAACTAATCTCTTATGGATGTGTGATAAATTCTGAAGCATTTTCTGATACATAGGCCAGGTTGGGAGGAACATTGGGGACAATAGTAACTAGTGTCTCTTCTAACTCCTCCTCTGCTGCACAAACATTTTCTTGGCGTCTTCTTACTGATTCTGTGGGGGGAATGTTATAGGGAAAATGTTGCTCATGAAGTCGACTCACACTATAAGAGTGAATGCTTCCTGGTGCGGGTCCTTGTTGATAAATCAGGGCAGCGATGATATCTTCAATTTATTTGAGGTAGGTGCTGGTTTGGTTTTCTGGTGACTTTTGATAGCAGACATACGAATTAAACATGGCCATATGAAAGAGATGAAATGCAACTTATTTATACCAGTAATGGGACTTTAGGGTTGATAAATATGGTTGCAGCATCTGGTCGGTTATAAATCCACCCCTCCATGAACTGATTATAATCGTGGACACATTCAGGCTTTACAATGGGACGTCTTGTGTGAATATCCACCAAGGTGTCATTGTGAATGGTGAACATAATGTAAACATCTTTCTTGTCCCTCCACTTCATGGCTAACACCTTCTCATTCCTCAGAAATGCGGATTAACCCCCCCACCCCCCCATTGTAGCCATTTTGTTACTACATTTTGTGGGAAGACCTTCCTATTTTTTCTGAAGATACTGCAGGCCAGGGTTTTTTCACAGCACGGGTGACAAAAAAGGGGCAAGCTGGTGTAGTAATTTTCAACATATATATGATATCCTTTTTTTAACAGGGGGTATGCCAAGTCCCAAACAATTTTCCCACTCATTCCGATATATGTTGGGCATTCAGGGGGCTGGAGCTGGGAGTCTTTGCCTTCATATAATCAGAAAGCATGCACATATTCAGTGGCTCTATCGCAAAGTTTATTCAGTTTTAACCTGTACCTGGCCCTCTTACTGGGAATATACGGTTTGAAGTGCAGCCGGCCAGAAAAGTGGATAAGGAATTCGTCCAGAGAAATATTTTGGCCTGGGACATACACTTCAGCAAATTGCTTTGAAAAATAATTTATTAGGGGCATATTTTATCCAATTTATTGTGGTTGGGATGATTTTGGGGAGGGTACTGCGAGTTGTCATTAAAATGTAGGAAGCGCATGATTATTTCGTAGATTAAATTGGCATGTGGTGAATGGGGTTGGGGGGCCAGTAGGCATGCACTTTGTTTTTCTTTGTAAGCCTCATATTAAATGTAAGGCACAAAAACAATTTAAACTTGTCTAGTGTGGGACGTCGCCAATGGACCATACGGGCGTAGGACAATTGGAGTTTTAGGGTTGGAGGCAATAAACTGCTCTGCAAAGGGATTTGTTTGGTCCACCATATACTGCAGCAAATCTTGTGGGAAAAACAAAATAAAATAATCTAATTGCAAAAAAATTGTAGTAATGGGTTGCACACCTGGCTGTGCAGTGAAAGGAGGGATTATAGCTAACCCTTAGCTGGCAGGCAACCATAGGGGGTTAGCCAGGGCATCAGGAAAGTAGGTTTGGGCCTTGATTCTTCAGGTTTGGTTTGTTACATAGTTAGTGAGGTTGAAAAAAGACATCCGTCCATCCAGTTCAACCTATGATGTGTGTGTGTGTTTGCTGTTAACCGTACATTGTATACCCATGTATGTTGTGGTCTTTAAGGTGCCCATCTAATAGTTTTTTGAAACTATCAATGCTCCCTGCTGATACGACTGCTTGTGGAAGAGAATTCCACATCCTTGACGCTCTTACAGTGAAGAACCCCTTATGCACTTTAAGGTTAAACCGCTTTTCCTCTAGTTTTAGTGAGTGGCCACGTGTCTTATTGTATCTCCTTTCTCTGAATAGTTTGTTCCTTATGCTAGGGTCGCCAGTACAGTATTTGTACATTGATATCATATCCCCCCTCAATCGTCTCTTCTCCAGAGAGAATAAGTTCAGTGCTTGTAGTCTTTCCTCATAGCTGATGTCCTCCATTCCCCTAATTATTTTTGTTGCCCTTCGCTGGACTCTTTCCAGTTCCAGCACATCCTTCCTGAGGACCGGTGCCCAGAACTGGACAGCATACTCCAGATGTGGCCGGACCAGAGTCTTGTAGAGTGGGAGAATAATCTCTTTATTTCTGGAGTGAATCCCCTTTTTTATACATCCCAGTATTCTGTTGGCTTTGCTTGCAGCGGCTTGGCATTGCAAATACTGAGATTGTACTAGATATCCCCTCCTCTAGATCATTTATGAATAAATTAAACAGGATTGGTCCCAGGACAGAACCCTGGGGGACCTCACTTTCCACACCCGCCCAATCCGAGTACTCCCCATTAATCACCACCCTCTGGACTCTCCCCTGGAGCCAGTTCTCTATCCAGGTACTCACCTTATGGTCCATACCTACCTTCCTTAGTTTGTACAGTAAGCGTTTGTGGGGAACGGTGTCAAAGGCCTTTGCAAAGTCCAGGTACACCACATCCATAGGCTTTCCTTTATCTAGGTGGCAGCTCACTTCATCGTAGAAGGTTAAGGTTAATGTTATTCCAGTGCTGGTACTGGGTTCTGTAATATACCTTGTTTATATAACCTCTTAATCTCTCTATTAACTAGTCTCAACCTTACTTCAATTCTGTATCAACCTTTTACCTTCAGTTCAGCATTCAGCGCGGGGAGTGCTATACACAGACAGATTACATTACAATCAAGGTTGGTACAAAACTCAACTTTTATTTCTGTGTTTCCTCTGTTTTATAGGTTTCATAACAACACATGACAATGAAGGCGTCACCCACTCATGGTACATCCCTTGACAGGACATAATTCCCTTCCTATGGGTGGGTGCATTTACCCCCTAAAGTACCCCCCCATCTATGTGTTCATCTTACCAAAAATCTAACTATAGATTCTGGCAAACAATATTGCTTACTAAAGACATTGTATAAGTCTGTACATCTGTGGTCGGCTAGGACATGAAGACACTTCCTCTTTCTTATGCAAGCCATTTCCTCTACATACTGGTACACAAAATCCTAAGCTTTAAAGTAGTTCTCCAACCTTAGTTCCAAAAAGAATCTCAAATACATGTAAATGATTAACTTCTGAATAAAATCCATATTCAGAGATAGCAATATCCTATCAGGCTCCTCTACCTGGGGTCTACCTCTGTTTGTTTTGATGCCCTTGGGGTGTATGGTGGTGCTGGTGGTAGGCATATCTTCTGATCTTGATATTCTCTTTATTCTTTTAGGAAGGACTGTTTCCTCCTCTGATTCAATCTCTGATCCACTACTCTCTACTGGCTTGATTCCTGAACCAGAATCGGAAGATGAGAACTCCCCGCTGCTCTCATCATCCTACATAGTAAGGATTGCATATGCCTCCCCAGATGTAAAACAATCTTATGGACATGATGGGGATAATGATGGCCTGTTGGACAGGTCACTGATGGGGTACTGATGCCAGACCTATAGGACAGGGCACTGATTGCGGTACTGATGGCGGGCCTTTGTGACAGGTTACTGATGGCGGTACTGATGGCGGTACTAAAGGCCTGTGTGACAGGTCACTTATGGCAGCACTGAGGGCCTGTGTGACAGGTCACTGATGGCGGTACTGATGGTGGTACTGAAGGCCTGTGTGACAGGTCACTGATGGCGAGCCTGTGTGACAGGTCACTGATGGCGGTACTGATGGTGGTACTGAAGGCCTGTGTGACAGGTCACTGATGGCGAGCAGGTTCTCTTTGGGGGGGGGGGGGGGCGTGTGGTGCACAGTAATGTGAAAATCACCATTAAAAACAGTCACTCACTGATCCCAGCTCTCCTCCTCGCATGATCGGTGTGTCAGAAGCCCAGATCTTCTAGTAACTGCTCTTCTATTTACATTTGTGAACGGCTGTGATTGAACACAATTTCATTGGCTGTTTACCCTCATCAGGGATGGGCTGGGCTCGAGGGACACACGTCATTCCCGATCGCCCCGGGGGGCGCGCATTAGTTGGGCATCCTGCTGGACGTCATATGACACCCAGTCACGATAATTTAATCTTTTTGCAGCCATCATTCTGTTATATGGCGGGCAGGAAGTCGTTAAAAAACACTTACCTGTCCAGGGATCCAGCTCTCTCCTTACCTGGGCTGGTTCTTTGCTGGTCTTTGGGTCCCCAGCGCCAGCATGTTTACTGAGGGAAGCTGGCTGTGACTCTTTATAGCTTCACAGTTAGCTTCTCACTCTGCATGCATGAGCTGCGCTTTTGTAAAATGGTCCCCCAGCCTCCTAGGACCTGTGACGTGTCCCAGAAAGCTGTGGGCAAATAGAGGGGGGGGACTGAAGTGGGAGCAGGTACCTATCACAACCAGCTACCCGCTCCCCCTCAAAAAATGTGCCAAATGTGGTAGAGGGGGGGGGGGATATTAAGCGGAATGTCCCCTTTTGGGTGATGTTCAGCTTTAAGCAGCTTTGCAATATTAAAATCATGTTTTAAAAGATATAACTTTTGCATAAACCACAAAGAGCCATACTATTTAAATGGCAAAGTGTATACTGAAGGGAAAGATGACAGATTTTTCAGGACTTTATATGAATTATGCTTGCGCTCAGTAGCATAAAATACAAACATTCTCTAGCAGAGTGTCTGAGAGGGAGCCTGGAAAAGTCCTGGTCAGGATTTACACATCTCCCAGGCCATATTTTGCAATACAACACTGCGTTGCTTTAACTGACAATTGCACAGCCATGCAACACTGTACCCCAAAAAAAAATGTATGTACCTTTTGCCACATTTCAGGCTTCAAACATACTGTAAAGATATATAACTGTAATTTTTTTTTGATGAATCAACAACAAGTGGGACACAATCATGAAGTAGAACGAAATGTATTGGATATTTCAAACTTTGTTAACAAATAAAAAAACTGAAAAATTGGGCGTGCAAAATTTTTCAGCCCCTTTACTTTCAGTGCAGCAAACTCTCTCCAGAAGTTCAGTGAGGATCTCTGAATGATCCAATGTTGACCTAAATGACTAATGATGATAAATAGAATCCACCTGTGTGTAATCAAGTCTCCGTATAAATGCACCTGCACTGTGATAGTCTCAGAGGTCTGTTTAAAGCGCAGAGAGCATCATGAAGAACAAGGAACACACCAGGCAGGTCCGAGATACTGTTGTGGAGAAGTTTAAAGCCGGATTTGGATACAAAACGATTTCCCAAGCTTTAAACATCCCAAGGAGCACTGTGCAAGCGATAATATTGAAATGGAACGAGTATCAGACCACTGCAAATCTACGAAGACCTGGCCGTCCCTCTAAACTTTCAGCTCATACAAGGAGAAGACTGATCAGAGAGGCAGCCAAGAGGCCCATGATCACTCTGGATGAAATGCAGAGATCTACAGCTGAGGTGGGAGACTCTGTCCATAGGACAACAATCAGTCGTATACTGCACAAATCTGGCCTTCATGGAAGAGTGGCAAGGAGAAAGCCATTTCTTAATCCATAAAAAGTGTTGTTTAAAGTTTGCCACAAGCCACCTGGGAGACACACCAAACATGTGGAAGAAGGTGCTCTAGTCAGATGAAACCAAAATCGAACTTTTTGGCAACAATGCAAAACGTTATGTTTGGCGTAAAAGCAACACAGCTCATCACCCTGAACACAGAATCCCCACTGTCAAACATGGTGGTGGCAGCATCATGGTTTGGGCCTGCTTTTCTTCATCAGGGACAGGGAAGATGGTTAAAATTAATGGGAAGGTGGATGGAGCCAAATACAGGACCATTCTGGAAGAAAACCTGATGGAGTCTGCAAAAGACCTGAGACTGGGATGGAGATTTGTCTCCCAACAAGACAATGATCCAAAACATAAAGCAAAATCTACAATGGAATGGTTCACAAATAAACATATCCAGGTGTTAGAATGGCCAAGTCAAAGTCCAGACCTGAATCCAATCGAGAATCTGTGGAAAGAAGTGAAAACTGCTGTTCACAAACGCTCTCCATCCAACCTCACTGAGCTTGAGCTGTTTTGCAAGGAGGAATGGGCAAAAATGATAGTCTCTCGATGTGCAAAACTGATAGAGACATACCCCAAGCGACTTAAAGCTGTAATCGCAGCAAAAGGTGGCGCTACAAAGTATTAACTTAAGGGGGCTGAATAATTTTGCACGCCCAATTTTTTAGTTTTTTAAAAAAGTTTGAAATATCCAATAAATTTTGTTCCACTTCATGATTGTGTCCCACTTGTTGTTGATTCTTCACAAAAAAATTACAGTTTTATATCTTTATGTTTGAAGCCTGAAATGTGGCAAAAGGACGCAAAGTTCAAGGGGGCCGAATACTTTCGCAAGGCAATATATATATATATATACATATATACAGTATATATATATATATATATATATATATATATATATATATATATATATATATATATATATATATATTTATTTATATTTTACTAGTGATGATGGAGATCAGCGACTTATAGCGGGACTGCAATATTGCATAACACCTAACTGACACTTTGAGACTTTTTTGGGGACCCGTGACATTATTACAGTGATCAGTGCTAAAAATATGCACTGTCACTGTACTAATGACGCTGGCAGGGACAGGATTAACATCAGGGGCTATTTAACCACTTAAGCCCCAGAAGATTTTACCCCCTTCCTGACCAGGGCCTATTTTGCGATTCGGCATTGCGTGACTTTAACGGACAATTGCGCGGTCGTGCGACGCTGTACCTAAACTAATTTGACGTCCTTTTTTTCCCACAAACAGAGCTTTCTTTTGGTGGTATTTGATCACCTGTGCGATTTTTTGATCATGCGCTATAAACAGAAAAAAAAAGCGTCAATTTTGCAAAAATAACAATATTTTTCACATTTTTTTACAAGGGACAGAGTGTACACTGGCGAACATATAAAGTCCAAATAAAAATCCAAAAGGCTATGTGAAGGAAATCCTAGAAAAATTAACAGATTTTAAAGAGGGGGTAGTAATTCTTGCAGGGTACGAATTTAAGTATAGACCCACGAGTAGATAGTACGTCAGGTGCTCAGGGGACTGGGAATTCTCAATTAAGGGCGCTTAAGAAAAAACTTCACCAATGTCAACTGGTGGATGCATGGCGGACCCAACACCCTGGGGTAAGAGATTACATATTCTACTCTCCGGTGCACTGGACATACTCTAGAATTGATAATATAATGGTGGAACATAGAATGCTGGAAGCTATTGAGAAAACATCTATAGAAATAGCTGCAATATCAGATCATGCACCTGTAATAGCAAAACTTAAATCTAAAAATACCCAGCCAAGGACATGTAACTGGAGATTAAATGAAGACCTGATAATGGATAAAGAAGTTATAGATAAAATCACGGAAGAGTTAAAACAATATTTTCTTGTAAATGAAACTCCAGGAATATCAGAGACAACAGTCTGGGAAACACAATAAGCAAATGTCAGGGGTATTTTAAAATATATTGGTTAAAAAAGAAAGAAGGAAAGATCTAGTAATATGAACAGACTTCTTAGAGAAATATATGAATTAGAGCGGGTACATAAGGCAAAAATATTAACAGGCCCGGAGATATATCAGAATCTGGTAAGGAAAAGGGAGGAGTTGAAAGAGCTATTGGAACAAGAGACTAGACGGGTATTTAAAAGGATGGCTAAAGAGGGGTATAAATGGGGAAATAAACCAGGGAAATACCTAGCAAGAATACTTAAAAATAAGAATAATACTGATAAATTTTATAGAGAAAATAAAAAACAGTAAAGTGGAAATTGTGTTCACAACAGCCAATATCGCTAGTGTATTTCATAGCTATTTTAGTGCCTTATATTCTGTAAGACAAAAAGAATTATAGGACTCAAATTGGAAACAAAAAATACAAGAATATTTAAGGGAAGCAAAATTACCTAAAATAGCACCTGAAAAACTGTTAGACCTAGAGAGACCGATTACACAAGAGGAAATTAGAATAGCAATAAAGAGCACAACAAAAGAAAAAAGTCCAAGACCTGATGGATTTACGGTTCTTTATTATAAAAAAAATTGGGGAGCAATTAATATCAAAGAAGTGTAGGTATATGAATAAACTAGGAGAAGAAGGGGTGGTGAGGAAAGAATCATTACAGGCACATATCACAATTATCCCCAAAGATGGAAAAGATGTATCACTGTGCTCTAATTACAGACCAATAGCATTGTTAAACACTGACATGAAGCTATATGCAAAGATATTAGCCACCAGATTAAAGGAAATAATGCCTAGTTGGATACATGTGGACCAAACAGGATTTATTCCAGGGATGGAGAGTAAAGACAACAGAATAAGAACACTACTTTTATTGCATAAAGCTAAATACTCTGGATCCTCAAATGTCCCTATGTCAATAGATGCCGAGAAGGCTTTTGACAGAGTAGACTGGGGATTTATGGTAGACACAGTGACACACCTCGGATTGGGGCCTAAAATGGTACAATGTATTAAAACATTGTGCAATCACCCCACGGCAGCAGAAAAAGTGAATGGAAACTTATCATCAACCTTTGAAATGTTCAATGGAACAAGACAGGGATGCCCACCATCTCCACTATTGTATGTACTATCATTAGAACCATTACTAGCTACTAAAAATATAAAGGATATACGGGGAGTGATGACAGGAGAAGACAAAAATAAGGTAGCGGCATACGCTGACGATATGCTGTTTTATATATCCAACCCTAGAATCACGCTCCCAAACTTGATAAAGGAATTGAAAATATACGGCGAACTCGCAAATTTAAAGATCAACCCTGTAAAATCAGTTATTATGAATATAAATCTGAGTAAAAAGGAAGAATTAGCACTACAGAAAGAATTTCCCTTCACTTGAAAGGAGAGGGAATTAAAGTATCTTGGGATAAAAAGAACATCGTCTCCTAAGAACTTATTCCAAACTAATTATTTGCCCTTGATAAATGATATAAAAGAATTAAAAAAATATCAAAGTAGAACTTTATCATGGGTGGGAGGCATAAATATGATAAAGATGGTAATATTACCCAAAAATACTGAACAAGTTTCAGATGCTTCCAATCCCCTCCCCCCCCCCCAAATTTTTCAAACAATTATGATAATAATATCTAAGTACATATGGCAACATAAGAGACCTAGAATACAATTCTTGGTATTAAGCAAAAGTAAAGCACTAAGTGGGTTAGCACTACCAGATATTAAACTATATTTTATTGCTATAGTTTTGACACGAAGGATAGAATGGTGTAATATAGAGAATGAGAAAAATTGGGTGAGGATCCAAAACACACTAAGTAGAACACAGCTAAATAAAAATATATGGATAACACAAAAATATAGAAATTTCGATGAAAATACACATGAATTAAAGCGGAGTTCCGGGCACAAAATCGATCTTTTTTTTTTGTGCCCGTCCGCTTGTTCTCCTTCTCCTTCACCTGAAACAGAATTGGATAGTTAGGTTTTTTTTTTTTTTTGTACTCACCTTGTTACATAGTTACATAGTTACATAGTTAGTGAGGTTGAAAAAAGACATCAGTCCATCCAGTTCAACCTATGATGTGTGTGTGTGTTTGCTTTTAACTGTACATTGTGGTCTTTAAGGTGCCCATCTAATAGTTTTTTGAAACTATCAATGCTCCCAGCTGATACGACTGCTTGTGGAAGAGAATTCCACATCCTTACCGCCCTTACAGTGAAGAACCCCTTACGCATTTTAAGGTTAAACCGCCTTTCCTCTAATTTTAGTGAGTGGCCACGTGTCTTGTTGTATTTCCTTACTCTGAATAGTTTGTTCCTTATGCTAGGGTCGCCAGTACAGTATTTGTACATTGATATCATATCCCCCCTCAAACGTCTCTTCTCTAGAGAGAATAGGTTCAGTGCTTGTAGTCTTTCCTCATAGCTGATGTCCTCCATTCCCCTAATTATTTTTGTTGCCCTTCTCTGGACTCTTTCCAATTCCAGCACATCCTTCCTGAGGACCGGTGCCCAGAACTGGACAGCATACTCCAGATGTGGCCGGACCAGAGTCTTGTAGAGCGGGAGAATAATCTCTTTATTTCTGGAGTGAATCCCCTTTTTTATACATCCCAATATTCTGTTGGCTTTGCTTGCAGCGGCTTGGCATTGCATGCCACTGCCAAGCCTGTTGTCTACCAGTACCCCCAAGTCTTTTTCCATCCTAGACTCCCCCAGAGGTTCCCCCCCTAGTGAGTAGCTTGCTTTGTAATTGTAGATCGAATATACTCACCTATTCTTCACTTCCTCCCTCTGCGCCACGGCTCCGCCGTCACTTCCTGGCTTGCATTGATTCCTGGGAGCTGAACGTCATCGCTCCCAGGAATCCATGCGACGGCACCGGCCCCGCTCGTCACTTCCGGGGCGACGCCGCATTCCCTGCTAAACAGCTTCTGGGCATGCCCAGAAGCTGTGGAGGAATGCGGCGCCGCACCAGAAGTGACGAGAGGGGCCGGTGCAGGCGCATTCTGGGAGAAGAGGACGCGGAAGAAGACGCAGAAGAGGATCGCGCAGGCTTCAGCTGCCCACAAGAGAGATGGCAGCGCTGTGGAATAAATTTTATAAGTGAGTATTTCTTATTGCAGGTAAGTGCGAACCGGGACAGATCAGAGGCTAGCCATTGTGGAATGTACTCGCCCTGACTGTCCCGGGGGTATGTTTACTGAAAAATGTTTTCTGTGCCCGGAACTCCGTTTTAACTAAGCTGGTTTTTAAAGTTTGGGATATGATGTCTAGGCAAAAGGGATGGATATATAATTCACAACTAATTTCAGTAGGAGGAACAAATTTGTTCACCCTGGGAAATAGGACACATTTTGGAGATTGGATTGAGACGGCACAATTGAAGGATATAATAAAAAAGGGGAAGATTTGCACATACCAAGAATTTAAAAATAAATATGAAGGGTCACGGTTTGACGAATGGAGGTATTTACAACTGAAACATTTTGTGGCAACATTACCGCAACTAATTAGATCAGAGGAGAATTTTAATTCAATAGAAAAATGATGTAATAAAATGAAACATAAAATATCTCAGATATACAATACATTAACGACATTAGCAGAACCAAAAAAGAGAACATTTTTAGAAGGGATAGGATATTGATGTATTTTCTGTGGTGTTTTTTTTTTCTCTCTATATGTAATGTATTTATATATCAAAAATAAATAAAATGTAAGTATAATTAAAAAAAAAGAAGAGTTACAGAGCTGGAGGGGGCTGGATGAGGGCGGAGATAAAAGGAGACTGCAGGGATCTTTTCATCCAGAGAGGAGAAATGTGCAGGCAAGTGGTGTTAGTATGTGTGTCTGGATATACAGTATATGTGTGTGTATATATGTGTGGGTTTGTCTGTGTGCCTCTGTGTAAATCCAGGAAGTGAACAGTCAGCAGCTTCAGCTGTCCACAGTTAAAATGGCTGCAGTCAGACTTTGTGAAGGGAGATTTCTGCAGCATATTTGGCAAGTACAGAATCACAGTATATATAAAATATTATGCAAAGTGGTTGAAGGGAAGCTTCAGAATGGCAAATATGTTTTACTGCGGCAGGCGCTCCTGGGCAAAGTGACGTAGTACTACGTCGCTCCCTCAGGAGACTGTAGGGGGCGAGCGCGCGCAGCCACCGGCGTGACCCCGCCTCCCGCTTGTTAGCTGGGGAGCCAGCGCGTGTGACCGGTGGCTCCGATGGCCGCTGGCCACTCGCGGTCTCCCGCAGCTGAGAGAGAAGGACAGACAGCTGATGTAAACACAGCCCTCTGTCATTCTCCCTGAAGTGATCACAGAGGCTATGTGATCCTGCTATATAGGATCGCATGTCTCTGTGATTACTTCACAAGCCATGCCCCTCCACAGTTAGAATCACGCCCCTAGGGACACATTTAACCCCTTGATCACCAGTACAGTTAACCTCTTCCCTGCCAGTGCAGTGTCATTTTTACAGTAACAGTGCATATTTTTAGCACTGATTACTGTAGTAATCTCACTGGTACCCCCAAAATGGTCAAAAATGTCATTAGGGGTCCGATCTGTCCGCCGCAATGTCGCAGTCCCGCAAAAAAAATCGCAGATCGCCACCATTACTAGTAAAAAAAAAAAACAATAAAAAATGACATAAATCTTTCCCTTAGTTAGTAAACGCAATAACTTTTGCACAAACCAATCAAAATACGCTTATTGCAATTTTTTTTACCAAAAATATGTAGCAGAAAACAAATTGGCCTAAAATGTTAAAAAAAATTTGATTTTTACATTTTTTTTTTGAGAATTTCATATAAAAAAATGTGAAAAATATTGTTATTTTTTCAAAATTGTCGCTCTTTTTTTGTTTATAGTGCAAAAAAATACAAATCACACAGGTGATCAGATACCACCACCATAAGAAAGGTCTCTTTGTGGGAAAAAAAGGACATCAATTTTGTTTGGGTACAGCGTCGCACGACCGCACAATTGTCCGTTAAATTCACGCAGTGCCGATTCGCAAAATAGGGCCTGGTCATTGAGCAGCAAAATCCTCTGGGGCTAAAGTGGTTATGTTTGCCCCTAAAGCGAAACTTAGCAAATTTCAAACCTTTATTGATTGACACACTTTCACTAGACAGATTTCTCTTAAAAAGCACTTTAATCCTTTGGTTCGCCATCCTGATGTCTCGGGATATCAGCATACAGACTTGAGGAATCCTTCACTATTTAACCTCCCATGTGGCAATAATCTGCACATGGCTGTGTTTATAGATATGGTGTTGGATGCCATTCACAAGCTTAGTATTAATAAAATACATGAGGAAGAGAATTTGAAGAAAGGAATACATGACCCACTGGCTAGAAAGGATCTGGTTATCAGGCTGGCTGATAAAGGAGAAGGGATAGTTCTCTTAGACAAACAGGATTACATTGTAGAGATGAACCGCTTGTTGAGCGACACGAATACTTCCATCCCTCTGAATAAAGACCCAACCTTGTATTATAAAAAGAGACTTACAGAGCTAATTAGGTACGGATTTGAATCTGAAAATACTTAATAAAAAAGAGAAAGAATATTTAATCTGTAGTTCACCTAGGATACCCATTATCTATTATTTACCGAAAATACATAAGCAACCTATTACTCCTCCTGGGAGACCCATTATCAGTGGCATCAATTCCCTTGTCTCCAGGATCAGTGAATATAATGATTCATTTCTCCAGCCCCTTATGGCTAAGACCAGGTCATATATTAGGAATACCAAACAGGTCACCCAGACCTTGATGGAGTGGTATTAGAGGAAGGTGACCTTCTTGTAACAGCTGATGTCACCTCCTTGTATATCAACATAAGGATGGGATGGAAGCAGTCAGTCATTTTTTGACTAAAGTTAACTATATTCTGCCACCACAGGAAGACAAAATCTTCCTGATTTGGAGGGGTAGCGAACAGTCGCTACAGGAATTCTTGCAACTGTTGAATGACAACCCTAACAACATTGATCTGTCCTATACCTTCAGTACCAAAGAACTACACTTCCTCGACTTAATATTGATGGTAGGGGAAGGCGGTATTGTTACCAAATTATTTTTCAAAAGTACTGCTAGAAATAGTTTTATCCCCCTCTCTAGCTGCAATAACTCTGTCTTAACCACTTAAGCCCCGGAGGATTTGGCTGCTAAACGACCAGGGGGTATTTTGCGATTCGGCACTGCGTGACTTTAACGGACAATTGCGCGGTCATGCGACGCTGTACCTAAACGAATTTGGCGTCCTTTTTTTCCCACAAACAGAGCTTTCTTTTGGCGGTATTTGATCACCTGTGCGATTTTTTGATCACGCGCTATAAACAAAAAAAGAGCGTAAATTTTGCAAAAATAGCAATATTTTTCCCTTTTTTTATATGAAATTCCCCCCAAAAAAAATGTAAAAATCAAAATTTTTTAACATTTTCGGCCAATTTGTTTTATGCTACCTATGTTTGGTAAAAAAAATCGCAAAAAGCGTATTTTGATTGGTTTGCACAAAAGTTATTGCGTTTACTAACTAAGGGAAAGATTTTTGTCATTTTTGTTGTTTTTTTTTTAACGCGTAACGGCGGCGATCTGCGATTTTTTTTTGCGGTACTGCGACATTGCGGCGGACAGATCGGACCCTTGACTGACATTTTTGACACTTTTGGGGTTACCAGTGACATTTCTACAGTAATCAGTGCTATATATATGCACTGTTACTGTAAAAATACACTGGTAGTGAAGGGGTTAACTTTATTTGAGAGGGAGGGGCTGTGTGTGTCCCTAGGGGCGTGATTCTAACTGTGATTGGCTGTGGCTTCAGCTGTATGCAGAGTGATCAACGGATCTACATAGTAGATCCATATGATCATCTCTCATACAGAGGGGAGAATGACAGGCAGCTTGTTTACACAAGCTGCCTGACTTCCTCCCTCTCCCCCGCCGATCGCAGAGTGGCCGGCGGACATCGGGTCCGCCAGTCACACGCGCGGGGGGGTCCGTGACCACGCGGGAGCGGGAGCGCGCCTCCGGCGGCGCGCGCTCGCTCCCTAGACCCTCACAAGCTAGTGACGTAGCCCTAAGTCACTTTGCCTGTGAGGGGGTGACCGCCGCCGTAGATAGTCGTGCGGCGGTCGGCAAGTGGTTAAGAATATCCCTAAGGGACAGTTTTTCCGAATGCGGAGGAGTTGTTCTGATTTATCAGAATATTTTTTACAGCGTAGCATTCTTAAAGCAGAAGTACTAATACCTTAAATTCTCCCCTGCAATCATTAATGTAAACTAAGTTCAGCCTTATGTCAAAATGAAAATATTCTTACTTTTTCTACCTTTATTATGCAGTATTCAGTGCTGTCACATGACTTCAATTCCTCTTCCTGCAGAGTCCAAGAGCAGCAAGTGGGTGTGGTTACTGAAAGCTTGTGACATCACTTCCAGAGAGGGACACTGTTCATGTGTAGCCAGTGGGTGTATACAGAATGGGAGGAGCTGATCATAGGTTCCCGCCCAGTGTTCTCTTATCAGTAAGGATGCATTGTACATCCTAATTCATGAGAAAATTAAGAAATAATCCACACAGGACAAAGGAGGGGACTGTTAGTGTAGCTGGAATTGCTCTGGGGTCTCAGCTCACAGTCTACAATGATCACAGTACAGGCAACCACATTAAGTCTACATTTCCACTAGCGTGACTTGTCATGCAACTTTGGACACACAAAGGTGTCCTTTTATGAAACGGAGATGACCAGTGATCCTGCTGATCACAGCTCATTTCCGATCATTCTCAGTTTATGAAACAGAAGTGATCGGGGGAGAACATGTTCTCCGCTGATCATCTCTTCACATGGGAATCTGTCATTGACTGACACAGAAACAGCCAGGCTATGAAGCTGCGATCCCCGCACTTCACTGGCGATCTGGGTCAGAATTCACACTCCCAGATTCACCAGCCTGGAGCTTGTGAAGCGGGGAGTGAAGACAGAATCGGGGGAGAACTGAGGGGGAAAAAGGAAGATTATGGACTTCCTTCTTCCTCGTTCAGACCCCCCAACACAGTAATCATGTCCCCGTGCCATATTTATGTATATATATACATGTATATATATACACACATACATGTAGATATATATTTAATGTGTATATATATATATATATAATGTATGTGTGTGTGTATTCAGTGTATATATATATATACTTATGTAAGGAGACTATTATTTATTAACCTCGTGTACTCAGCAGTGATAATTTATCTCTGCTTGTTAAAGCGCGCCAGGGATTTTCATACTACGGTAATCTCGCTTTGTCTCACGAGATTACAGACGCCCCATTGACTTCTACACAGATCTCCGAGAAAACCATTCTCCTCTGATCACCCTAGGCGAACTGAAGTTCTCCGATTCATAAAAGGGGTGCCAGATGTGATCATTTTCCCCGGAGAACTGTAGAGAAGCCAAAGGAGAAAAAAATTCACCCGTTCATAAAAGTACACCTCAGTCACATAAGTCACAGCTCATTGATTTCAATGGCACCTGTTTCCATCTATGCGACTTTGAAAATCAGCGACTTTGAAAAGGTACCTGCAATACTTTGATGCAACTTTGATCCAGAGAGGGTAAAGTTGCATCAAAGTCGCACTCTAAATTGCAATACTGGAAACGTATGCTAAAGCTCCGTTTCCACTAGTGCGACTTGTCATGTGACTTTGGACACACAAAGTTGCATACAAGTCACAGCCCATTGAATTCAACAGCACCTGTTCCCATCTATGCAACTTTGAAAATCATCAACTTTGAAAAGGTACCTGCACTACTTTGATGCGACTTTTGTTGCGACTTTGATCCAGAGAGTGTAAAGCTGGATCAAAGCTGCACTCAAAGTCGCACTCTAGCCTAGTGGCTAAGTTTCTACTAGTGTGACTATTAAGTTGTGCAATTTAGAACGCAAATTTGAGTGCAGCTTTGATACAACTTTATACTCTCTGGATCAAAGTTGCATCAAAGTAGTGCAGGCACCTTTTTAGGAGTCACTGATTTTCAAAGTCGCAAAGATGTGATCATTTTACAAACTTTTGCACAGTACTTGTTGATCCGTGGTATGCTGGCAAATATGTACATCGAACTGTGATGCCCCAGTCTCCAGCTGGGTGCTTCTGCAGCACCAGCTACTTCTGAGCCTAATTCCTGTCCCAATCTGACAGCCTTCGGGTATCCAGGCACACGCACTCACACAGCTGTTAAACTGGGACCAGTGGCTGTGTATGTGCAGCTGCTGCATCCCAATACACATGAATGGGACTGCCTGCACACAGATACATGGCACATCTATCTGTACATCCCATGAAGGTAAAGATGGCTCTTCACACAGATACCCTAAAAGGCTATGTTCAGTGCAGAAAAACATGTGGATTTATTATTTTGTTTCTAAATCATTGCACCTGCATTCACAAGATTGCGGATGAAATGCCAGGCTCCTGCACTCTCTTCCACCTGTTCCCTGCCTGTACAAAGGAACAGACTTGCAGTTGGAGACCCAGAGGATGTGTCTCCATCTGCTGCAGTGGCAGTAGTTAATTCATTCACAGATCTTTATGAATGAATGATGCGGCTATATGGGTGGAGCCCCACAGAGTCCCACTAATTTCAAGTGACAGGGGCTGTGGGGGTTGCTAAAGACCCGTACACACGATAATAAAATCTGTAGGGAAAATTCATCTGACGACCAATCTGTCGATTTTCGGATTGTTAGTATGGTGCTTTCGACAGCCGACTCCGACTTTTCGGCTGACAAAATCGTGATGTGCAGGCTATATAATTTTTGTCCTCCGTCAACACAACGTCCGATTTTCGTCTCATTAGTACAGATTTTAACAGAAAAAAAATCTTAAGAGCAAGACTAGGCATGCTCAGAGACGAAAGAACACATAGAAAACAATCCAACACATGACATCACTTCTGAAGTAGAATTCTGTCGTACGGGAAAATTCGTATGAAAGTAACCTCTTCACTTTCCACATCAGACTAGCATGCCGCAAAAAACGGACGACAGATCGTTCGATAATCTGATCGCGTTTACGGGGCTTTAGTAACGCGTTCCAACCTAAATATGGGTGTAGCATCTTGAAAAGAAGGAGTTAGCCATTAATTAGATATAGAAATCAAGTGGAGATAAAGGACCAGATTACAGCTGCAACCTCTGCATGTGGCTAATCCTGCAGCACCCCAGAAATGCTAAAGAGCGTTCAAACAATTTTGCTACTTACTCCTACTACTTCTGTCAGTAAAGCCACCTGAAGAGTATTTATTTCAAATTATATTAAAACAAAAATAGAATGGGATGTGGTTACTGTAATTAATCAGCTAAAGTATTATACCAAAGTACACTAGTCCCTTAAAAACATGCTGCTTCTAAAATATCCTGTACAGCTTTCAATCCTATTGTTGGGCATAAGCTAACCCCTTAACCCCCACCTAACTCATCCTGCCAAGTGTTTCTTTTTTTCTTACCTGGCAAAGCAAATTATACTCACCTGAAATCCCCCCCCCCCCCCCTTTCCCATTCAAGACCCTCAGTAATGCCATTTCAGGCTGTGGGGAAAGCTACTCCAGTGCCACAGATGTGCCCAAAACCACCAGTTCCATTCACTTTCCCCAGGCTGATGTCAGTCCTCTTCTGGATCTTGAGAGAGCCCTGCTGCTGGAAGAGCCAATAAAATTGTCCATATGAAGCAGGGAGTACAAGGACATCCAGAAGAAGGATCCCAACAGTAAGTAAACAAGGAAAAGCAGGGATAGGTGCTGAAGGACATGACCACTGATTTTGGTAAGTGAAAAAGACACATAGGCCTCTTTCACACGGGTGTTCCGTATGTCCGTATATCACCCTATCCGTTTGCGGGTGATACGCTGACATCCGATTTGCGTCCTTTCAGTTCTGTTCCGTTTTTTGGAACGGAACAGAACCCTATTTTTTCTTCCGTTTAAAGCGGAGTTCCAGCCATTTCACTCACCTGTCCAACGGTCCAGCGATGCGGCCGCCCGAAGCCTCGCGCCGGCATCACTGGTGTGTGCACCCAGCCGTGACAGTTTGCGGCTTCACAGCCGGGTACCCACTGCGCATGCGCGAGTCGTGCTGCACGTCTTGATAGGCCGGCAATCTTCTGGGACCTCTGACATGTCCCAGAAGATTGCAGGGAGGGAGGGGGAGAGGAGAACTTCCGTTCAGGGCGCCGCGACGCTCCGAGGCGGAAGTGGGAGCGGGTACCTGTCAAAACTAGGTACCCGCTCCTCCCCCCCAAAAAAATGACATGCCAAATGTGGCATGTCAGGGGGTTAGAATACCTAAAGCGGAAGTTCCACTTTTGGGTGGAACTCCGCTTTAAAAAACAGAAAGGATGCAAAATCGGATGTCAGCGGTGTCATCCGCTGACATCCACAATCCCATAGACATATATTATGTCCATATATCATCCGCAAACGGATGGGATGATATGCGGACATATGGACCGGATGACACAAGTGTCATCCGTGTCCGTAAAAAAAAAATAAAAAATGCCGGAGCGGATCGCAATACGGTCCGCTCTGTGTGAAAGAGGCCATAGAAAGTTTTTTTTTTTTAATGCCAGTGATTAGTGATGGGGGTGGGAGGGGGTAATTTTATCCCAAACCTGGGCTTCAAGGCAACCCTCAGACCTACTATTTAAAAGATTTGTGTATTTTCCATGTCACCCACCAAGCTTTATGAACTGAACTCGTTTTTTAATTTTAATAGATTGCCTATTAGCCAGGAAAATGGCCAGAATTTAGTAACACATGCACATCATTCTTGACATTCTTAATCAGGCTGCCCAATGGCCAAATAGACATGTGCAATTCGCTTTGTTACAAATTGAAATTCAGACACAATTTTCTTTATTCAGAGGTTCGAATGAATTCAAATTTTCAAATCACAATAGGAACAACTTTCAACTAAATACATTTTAATGAAACAAATTATCCCAATTCAAAAATGAATTAAAATTTGAAAATGTACTTTATAGATTGTAAGCTCTAACGAGCAGGGCCGTCCATTTCCTCCTGTATTGAATTGTATTGTAAATGTATTGTCTTCCCTCATATTGTAAAGCACTGCGCAAACTGTTGGCACTATATAAATCCTGTATAATAATAATAAATACAGTGAGTTATAAAAGTGAAGGTGATGTTCCTACTTAGGCTGCTTTATTGAATAAATTAGAAAATGAATAAAATAAAACAGAATAGAAAATGAATACAATAGAATAGAAAATAATATTTTCTATTCTATTTTATTATATTCCTTTATTTTTTCTATTCTTTTATTTTGGTTTCTATTCTATTCTATTGCATTGTAATATTTTATTTTCAATTCAGTTCTGTTCCGTTCTAATTTATTCCTTTTGCCATGCTATTGTGTTCTATTCTATAATGCATTAGGAATTTTCATCTTATTTTACTTTTTTAACCTACTGTATTTATTGCAATAGGTTTTCATTTAATATTCAAATTTATTTTTTAATTTGAAAAAAAAAACCGAATATACGAAATGAATCTAAACATACAAAAACAATTCCAAAAAACGAATCATTCTAACATAACGAATACGGTGAAATGAAATTGGTAACTTGCTCAACGAATCTGAAATGAAACAAAACAAATTTTTCCATTGGGTACATCTCTAATTGCCAAATAGCGGTACTGTGAGACCTGGAAAATAGTGGCATTGACTAGAGCCTGGACCTGATGCAGCTAAAGAAGGGCACACTGGCATGGGATGTAAGTATGCTATAATGTGAAGGAACCATATTGTTCCTTTTTGCTGGCAGTTTTGAGTCCTCTTAGCTAGTCAGCTGCTAAGGAGACACCTGTGCGTGTACATTCATAGATGCATGCATCATCCTGCAAGCTATGCCCCTGCTCCCTTCTCCTCCCAACGATTTGACTGATGGCAACAAGAGCCTATCATTCCACTGCACTTCGTACCCTCCTCAACAACCTGCAAAATTGGGGGTGTGCTTGAATCGGCAAAAGTGACATGAAATGACAGGTAAATGTTTGGGGACAGGGCATAGAGGAGTATCATAAAGTTATTTTACCTTATACTTTAGAGCAGTGATCTACAAACTGCAGCCCTTTGCTTGCCTTTGTCCGGCCCTTGGGGCACTACTCCTCCCACTGACACCAATGATGGAGCACTAATAATCCCTCAAATGGCAAATATGGGACATTATTTATTCCCACTGATGCCAGGACATTTTTTACTCCTACTGGCCATGGTCCTGCCCCCCTCCAAAGTCTGAAGCACAGTAAACTGGCCCTTTGTTTAAAAAGTTTGGAGACCCCTGCTTTAGAGGATGCCAGTAATGTCCAGCCAAAACGTTTTGCTTAATTTTAGATTGGAGTGGGAGTTAGAAATCCTGTTAGGTTTTACTGAGATCTGTGGCTCCATTAACAATATTTTCCATCTCTTCCTGTCCTAATGACAACAATTTACCACATAGGAAGTGAGGGAAACTCTCCAACAGGAACACAGAAAACAAAAAAATAATAGGAGAAGGCTACAAACTGTCAGGTTTTTTTTTTTTTTTTTTTTTTTGTCTGTACCCCTGTTGCAGATTCTTCCCTGCTTCCTGTTTTATGAAACCATTGTCAGCAGGACAGTAAGGGGTTTATAAACTAAAGCTAGAGAGGGCAAAATTAGTCAAAATTCTGCAGAGAAACCAATCAGCTTCTAACCTCAGTTTGTTTAATTATGCTTTAGCAATAAAACCTGGAAGCTGATTGGTTTCTCTGCAGAATTGTGACTAATTTTGCCCTCTCTAGCTTTAGTATGTAAACCCCTAAGGCCCCTTTTACACTGGCAATCCGATCCGCCTGTCAGTTTTTTCAGGTGGACCTGATTGGATGCTTCATGCATCCCTATGTGGCAGTGGATTTCAGCGGTGATATGTCTGCTTACACCGGCTGCTCTCCAATCCGATCCTGTCCGTGAAATCTGGATGGATGGAAACCCTATTTTCCATCCGTCTGGAGGATCAGATCGGATCAGAACAGACAGGCGGTCTGTTCTCATCCGATCTCACCTTAGAGGACAGCGGGGATCTGACAGCTCCGTCTCCGCACACAGAGCAGAGACGGACCTGTCATCCGCCTGCTCAGCCGGGATCAGCGGATCGATCCCCCGCTGAGCAGAACAGACTCCGTCGGGCGGTGCGCCCGTGTGAAAGAGGCCTAAGTGAAGGTAAATCTTGCTAGTGGAGCCCGGGATAGTAGTACAAAAAAGACAGAGGTTATAAACCTTCCCCACTCTACCAAGAACTAAAAGAAAAACCTAAAAGAAAAAAAACTGAGAATACACTTCCACTTTCAAGCAGAATTTCACTGAAAAAGTGAAGTACCGCTGGTTCACCCCCTCCTCTTGCCTCTAAATGAGTTCAAGTTTTTTTTTGTGGGGGGGGGGGGGGTAGGATGGAGTAAGTGCTGATTTTTATCAGTACCAGCTCATACTTCTGCAACCCTTACCTGAGTGAGGATAATGTTGTTTGCCCTGCCTCCTCCTGGGACATGTGATGTCACATTTCCCAGAGGCCTGCAGGGCCATTCACACACCACTCGCTTACGCTGTAGGGAGCTGACTGTGGTTCAGGAAGCCACAGCCAGCTCCTATGTCAAAGATGGCAATGCTGGGGATCCACAGCATTAAGAAGAATTGGCTGCAGGAAGATAGTGACAAACTCCAGGTACTGGTAAGTTCCTCTTTAACCACTTCTGGACCGGAAGGATTTGCCCCCCTAATGACCAGTCCATTTTTTGCGATTCGGCACTGCGTTACTCTAACTGACATCTGTGCAGTCTTGCGATGCTGTCCCCAAATAAAATTGACATCCTTTTTTCCCACAAACAGGCCTTTCTTTTGGTGGTATTTGATCACCTCTGCGGTTTTTTGATTATGCGCTATAAACAAAAAAAGAGCGACAATTTTGAAAAAAAAAAAAAAAAAAAAGCAGTATTTTTCCCTTTCTGCTATATAACATTCCCAATAAAAAAAAAATTAAAAATCAAATTTTTTCATCATTTTTGGCCAATTTGTATTTTTCCACATATTTTTGATAAAAAAATCCCAATAAGTGTATTTTGATTGGTTTGCGCATAAGCTATGTCATTTTTATTTTATTTTTTTTTACTACTAATGGCGGTGATCTGCAATTTTTAGCGGGACTGCGACATTGCAGCAGACAGATCGGACTCCTAACTGACATATTTTACACTTTTGGGGGGACCAGTGACATTACTACAGTTACCAGTGCTAAAAATATGCACTGTTACTGTAATAATGACACTGGGAGGTAAGGGGTTAACACCAGGGGCGATCAAAGGGTTAAATGTGTACCGAGGGGGTGATTCTAACTGTGTGGGGGCCAGATTTGTTGAATTGAAACAGAGCTCCTGTGTTCCCGAAATAACAGGAACCCAGGAGCCCTGTTGCAATCAGTGACAGATGAGCAGTGTGCCGTGTTTACCATGGCACACCGCCTTCTGTCAGTCCCTGCAGCGGTTGCCGGATTCCCGGTGGCCATCGCGGCCGCCGGACCCGTTGCTTAGCTGCAGGGCTAAAGAGTGCGCACGCCCGAGACCCGATCCCGCGAGCCGAAGTACCCATACGACGGTTTGTGCAGGAGAGCCAGCCTGCCGCAGTATATCTGCGGCGGCAGGTCTTTAAGTGGTTAAAAGGCTAAGTTCACCTTTAGGGAAAAAATGCACATATTTTTGCAGAAAAAATAAATGTCTATTTATTTATTTATTTCCTATAGGAGCCTGCAAAGCATTGCTCAGTGGCTGCGGGTACAGTGCTAGGTTCCTGCACACTCTGATTCAACCTTTCTGCCTGTACCGTCATATATTCTTTCAGGTACAAAGCTGGAGGAAGAGTGAATGGACTATGAGAACTACAAGTTTGTCTGCTGCAGTGGAAGACGGGACTTGTAGTTTCTTCATTCATAGATCCCTGTAAATCTCAAAACTTTCTAAACAAAGGAGCAGTTTACAATCTTTCAGACTTTAGGGGGGCTGAACTGTGGCCCTGGCATTGGTGGGAGTAAACAATGCCATAGGCTTGGTGGTCAGAGAGAGTAAAAAAAAAAAAAATTACATCATTGGTGTAGAATAGTGCCTCATTCTTGGTGTGAGCGAGAGAATAAGTTCCCTATCTCTGGTGTCAGTGGGAGGAATAGTTCCCCTTTGTTGGTGTCAGAGGGAGGAATAGTGCATGATTTAAGGCATGATCTATAGCACAATGCTCGTGCTGTGTAATTTGTCCCTTCCTATGTTGTAATATATCTGGATGATCCTGCCTGTTCCTGTGTCCCCCGTCTGTGCTGACCACAGTAATCATGGCTGCCGTGGTCAGTTTACGTGCCTCTGTCATCCCGCTCTCTGCTGTGAGTCTCCCCCCTCCCTCCCTGTCAGCGTGAGAGCAGCTCTCCTCCCTGCCCCTTCTGCCGCTATTAAGCTTCAATATGCATATGTATGTGTTTTGTTGCACTTTTACCCTACGTTCAAACCTATGCATGTTTTAGTGCGTTTTGCTGTTTGCAGAAATGCACTACAGTCCATTTAACATGGTTCACTATGGTACACATTCACATCTATGCATTTTACAGCCTGTGCGTTTTTGGAAAGGGTCAGGGACTTTTTATCCCGCGTTTTGCATGTAATAGACTTCAATGGAATAGCCCCAGAAATGCGAATGTTTGTGATTTTTGATGCGTTTTTTTTTTTCCCTTTAAACACTGTATATTGCTAGTTGCTAAGGAGTGGGCCGGGAAGCCAGCAGCCGCGTCCTTAACAACCAGTGAGTCATCAGATGTCAACAGGCTTCCTCACTGACAGCTGAATGTTAAATATATCATGAGGAAAAAACGGTGTGGGGTCCCCCCAACCAGGCCCATTAGGTCTGATAAGGATTTGGAGGGGACACCCCTACACCAAAGTAAAAATGGCGTGGGGTCACCCCAAAATCCATACTGGTCCATTATCCGAGCATGCAGCCCGGCAGGACAGAAAAGAGAAGGGATGAGCGAGTGCCCCCTTCTGAACGATACCAGGCCGCATGCCCTCAACATGGGGGGGGGGGGACTTTGATGTTGATGGGGACAAGGGCCTCCTCCCAACAACCCGGGCTGTGATTGTGGGGTTCTGCGGGCAGGGGGCTTATCTGAATCTGGAAGACCCATTAAGAAAGGGGGCCCCTGGATCCCCCCCATGTGAATGAGTATGGTGTACATTGTATCCCTACCCATTCACCAAAGAAAAAAAAGATGGTTTTTGACAAGTCTTTTATTAAAATCATGTATTCTTCCTCCATTCTTCTCTCTCCAGTGGTTTCTTCCCTCTCCGCTGTTTCTTATCCCTCGGCTTGTTTCTTCTCCCTCGTAGCTCTCCAGTGATGTCTTCTTCATCCGCTGCTGCTGACCCGCTAAAAATAAAAAACACGGTGTTCCTGATGCTGGCTGCCTCTATTGTGTCGGCTTCTGCTGTCTGTAATTTTTTATATAGCCATGGGGTGTAGCCTTCTGGTAACGTCACCCAGAGAACCCACTCCTTGTGATGTCAAAAACCGTCTTATTTTTTTGTAAAACTACACTTCTTCTTTTTTTCTTTTCATTGAATGGGTACAATGTAGTCCATACTCGTTCACATGGGAGGAGTGGCCCTTTTCTTTAATACAAATTATGTTTTGCATACAGACTTTTAGAAAGAGCGCTAACACTTTGTCTGATCTGAGCTTTCATTAACCACTTTACCACCGGAGGATTTTCCTGCTTAACGTCCAGGCAGAGTTGTATAAAGTACTAGAAACCCATACTTGAGTAAAAGTAAAAGTGCTCGATAAAAAAGTGACTTGAGTAGAAGTACTAAAGTATTCAACATTTTTTGTACTTAAGTATTGCAAGTAGTTTTTAAAAAAAATTTGCTACTCAAGTACTGAAAGTAAAAGTACAAGTACTGTGTTATGTATGTACCCAGCTCTCTGTGTATTATACAGTCCTGTACCCAGCGCGCTGTGTAATATGTAGTCCTGTGCCCAGCGTTCTGTGTATTATGCAGTCCTGTACCCAGTGCTCTGTGTATTATGCAGTCCTGTACCCACCAGTGCTCTGTGTATTATGAGGTCCTGTACCCAGCACTCTGTGTATTTTAGTAGTCCTGTACCCAGCGATCTGTGTATTATGCAGTCCTGTGCCCAGCGCTTTGTGTATTTTAGTAGTCCTGTGTCCAGCGTTCTGTGTATTATGCAGTCCTGTACCCAGCGCTGTGTATTATGCAGTCCTGTACCCAGTGCTCTGTGTATTATGCAGTCCTGTACCCAGCGCTCTGTGTATCATGCAGTCCTGTGCCCAGCGCTCTGTGTATCATGCAGTCCTGTGCCCAGCGCTCTGTGTATTATGCAGTCCTGTACCCAGCGCTCTGTGTATTATGCAGTCCTGTGCCCAGCTCTGTGTATTATGCAGTCCTGTGCCCAGCTCTGTGTATTATGCAGTCCTGTGCCCAGCGCTCGGTGTATTATGCAGTCCTGTGCCCAGCTGTGTATTATGCAGTCCTGTACCCAGCGATCTGTGTATTATGCAGTCCTGTACCCAGCGCTTTGTGTATTTTAGTAGTCCTGTGTCCAGCGTTCTGTGTATTATGCAGTCCTGTACCCAGCGCTGTGTATTATGCAGTCCTGTACCCAGCGCTCTGTGTATTATGCAGTCCTGTACCCAGCGCTTTGTGTATTTTAGTAGTCCTGTGTCCAGCGTTCTGTGTATTATGCAGTCCTGTACCCAGCGCTGTGTATTTTGCAATCCCGTGCCCAGCACTCTGTGTATTATGCAGTCCTGTACCCAGCGCTCTGTGTATTATGCAGTCCTGTGCCCAGCACTCTGTGTATTATGCAGTCCTGTGCCCGGCGCTCTGTGTATTATGCAGTCCTGTGCCCGGCGCTCTGTGTATTATGCAGTCCTGTGCCCGGCGCTCTGTGTATTATGCAGTCCTGTGCCCGGCGCTCTGTGTATTATGCAGTCCTGTGCCCGGCGCTCTGTGTATTATGCAGTCCTGTGCCCGGCGCTCTGTGTATTATGCAGTCCTGTGCCCGGCGCTCTGTGTATTATGCAGTCCTGTGCCCGGCGCTCTGTGTATTATGCAGTCCTGTGCCCGGCGCTCTGTGTATTATGCAGTCCTGTGCCCAGCGCTCTGTGTATTATGCAGTCCTGTGCCCAGCGCTCTGTGTATTATGCAGTCCTGTGCCCGGCGCTCTGTGTATTATGCAGTCCTGTGCCCGGCGCTCTGTGTATTATGCAGTCCTGTGCCCAGCGCTCTGTGTATTATGCAGTTCTGCGCTGTTTGCCAATTAAAAAAAAAAAAATGTCCCTGGATTTCAGTTTGAAAATCTGGTCACCTTACCCTACCCTATGAGAGAGAACGTTATTTCCCTAGTGCAGCTAGAAGGAACCGGCCTCTCTTGTCTAGGATATCTAGTATGGTCTAGTATACAGCAGCCCCAGCCTCCTTCAATGGAAAACAAAAGCCAAGCACTTGACCTTTCCCTCCCAGACACCTCACTCAGCCGTCAACACCTCCCGCTGTCTCCCTGCCCCGAACCTGACCCCCCACACTACACAAATACTTGGCACGTTTGGTCCCTTCCTCTCGCCGTCAGCCGGTCGCAGCGTACTGACGTTCCTGTGCGTCATCTCCAAGGCAGCGGAAAATGGCGGAGGCTCTACCGGAGGCCGGGCGGTACTTCTGTCATAACTGTTCTGCGGAGATAAGCCCTCGTCTGCCGGTGAGAGGATATCGGAGGTGGCGGGGAGAGGGGGGAACGTGTGCCATGCCGTACATAGATGTAGAGGAGGAATATAGCCATTGCTGCTGCTCCTCCTGCACCGGCTGCTAAGTGGAATGGCAGCAGGTGGGCGGCGATGAATCCGCGCTTTACTCGCCTATACTGTCCGCGCTGACATGCGGAGCCTGAGGTGTATAGGGCAGCCCCATATAGCGCACGCTGCATGAGTTCTGTCTGCTCAGGCACCATGTATGGCAGTAGGATGCCGCCATGTTTGCTGCTGCTGGGGACACCTGAGCTGCATTGGGAACCGTCCTCTCTATGGTGTCTGAGAACATTCTAGGGCTCCCATATCACAGGGGGGAAAGCAGACGCTTGGTACTAGTATCAGGCATGCTGTTATATCTGCCTGCATGAGGTATACCTTCTGTAACCAGACTGATTGGAAGGGCTGGAGGCTGGGCCACCCACTGAAAGTGAAAGAGCTTGTGTGGGCAATTCTGCCAGAGATCCACACTTCTATGCCGTGGGCTTAAAGAATTAGAGGGGGAAATAATGTCTTTAAATCAATCAGGACTTCTGTATGTCTTATTTATTTTTTATTTGTTTTTATTGTTCTCTACATGTGGTTGAGGTAGGGTTGCCTCCTCATCCCTTTAATCCAGGACCCATATTAATTACACAGGTTCTGAGGCCTATAAGGTGCATATGGCGATTTTCCACTGCATGGAACCGAACGGTTCGGCTCGCTTTTGTGCTTTTCCACTGCTGGTACCGCATGGTATGGTGTAGGTACGGTACGGCAGCGCTTTTCCACTGCATTGAACCGAACGGTAAGGCTCTCTAAAACAGTACCACCTCGATTGTGGTTCCAAGAGGTACCATACCCGGTACCATATCCCACAATCCTTTGTATGCAGTCACTACTAGCCACTGATTGGTCAGAGAATCGTTATCTCACCCACTTAACTTTAGTACTACTTTAGTGGAAAAGCAAACCGTACTGAACTGTACCATGCGGTACCAGCAGTGGAAAAGCAAACCGGGCCAAGTAGAGCCGAGCCGGTACTTGCAGTGGAAAAGTGCCATAAGTGAGTTTCATTACTACCTTTACCAGCCACAGAACCTGTGTAATTAGTGTGTGTCCTGGTTTAAAGGGATCAGATGGAAACCCTAGGTTGAGATGTTAGGCCCCTTTCACACATATGGTCTGTTCAGTTCATGAGTTCAGTCATGTCAAAATGTATAGTTTGTCCATTTACATCTGTTTTTTTGACGAATGAAAAATAGGGCATTCATCCGTTCCAAAAAAACGGACAATGACGGAAGCTGATGAAAACTGAGGTTAACGGATGATCATCCGGTTTTACATAGAGATGCATTGATGTCCGTTTTCATCCGTCAACAAATGGATGAAAAACGGACCGTATGTGTGAAAGGGGCCTTAGGGTCCTTTCACATGGGCGGTCCGTATGTCCATTTTTCATCCCAACCGTTTGCGGATGAAAAACGGACATAATGTATGTCTATGGGATTGCGGATGACCATCCGCTGGCATCCGCTTTGCGTTTAGTTCAGTTTTTTGAAACGGAAGAGAACCCTATTTTCTTCAGTTTAAAAAAAGGGACAGGACGCAAAAACGGGTGACATCCGCAATCCCATAGACATACGTTATGTCAGTTTTTCATCTGCAAACAAATGGTTGAAAAACTGACATACGGAACGGACCCTCCAAAAGTGCATCCATGCCCGTTTAAAAAAAAAAAAGTCACTGAGCGTATGAAAAAACTTAACTGACTGTGTGAAAGGACCCATAGGGCTCTTTCACACGGGTGGTCCGATCAGATCCGCCTGTCAGTTTTTTAGGCGGATCTGATCGGATGCCCCATTCAGCCCTATGGAGCAGCGGATGTTAGCGGTGACATGTCGGCTGACACCTGCTGCCATCCGCATCCGATCCTGTCCGTGAAATCCGGACGGATGGAAACCCTATTTTCCATCCGTCCTTGGGGTCAGATGAGAGTGGACAGGCGGTCCGCTCTCATCCGATTCCCCTTAGAGAGCAGCGGGGGCTGTGACACCTCCCTCTCCGCACTGCAAGCGGAGACGGAGCTGTCATCCGCCGGTTCAGCGGGGATTGCGGATCGATCCCCCGCTGAGCAGCATGGATCCGCCTACGGAGGCGGACCGTGTGAAAGAGCCCTTAGAGTGGTTGTAAACCCCCCTCTCTGTAAGTTGTGCCTATAGGTACAGCAAATCTCTCCTAAACTTTTTAGGAGATATATACTCCCGTTTAGGAGATATATACTGTATAGTGCGCCTATGATGTCAACGGCGCATGCGCTCTGAAGGAACGGTTGCCCGTGCCGTTTCATCAGAGCCCTGCACTGTGACAATGACGTTACGTGGCTCCTGGCCAGTAGCATAGCCGGAGTCTGCAGACCAGGGAGGAAGACGGCTGAAAATGGATGTGGCCTCCAGCCGGGACGGCGAGGGCTTAGTTTGGAGGGAAGTGTCACATAATGCACTAGTATGCGATTTCTTCTGGCACTTTATGCATTTACTTTTCAGGGGGAAAAAATACACCTTGTGTTTACTTCCTCTTTAAAGCACAACTCTACTTTTGTTGGGGGGGGGGGGGGGCATTCCCCTCTGGGTGATCTCTGTACATTGCAAGGATTTTAACAACTTTTGTTGCAGATTCCTACTTTTTGTTATTCTGAAGAAATCCCTGTGTGTTCCTCTGTGCGGAGTGAGTCTAATGGGAGGGATTTCATTATTAGCTGCAGGGCTCTAATGAGGAAAGCTGCTGGGCCTGCATCCCTTTAGACATGTTCCTATTGGGAGTATCTCACCAAAAATGACATTTTTGTTACAGGGAATGCCAGAAATCTGACTTGTATCTTAGTGCAGACTTCTGGGAAAATCGGTGAGCCAATCACTGGGGGGGGGGGGGGGCGGGTGGGCATCTGTACACATTCTGTGTACAGAACACCTACAGGTAGCCATATTGTATTCTCAAAAAGTTAGACCTGCGGATTGAAAAGGAAAGGTACAGTTTAATAACATTGAATTACAATAGAACTTGTATCGCAATTGTCTGAACTATATTATTTTTTCGTTTTTTGCTATCCCCCCCCCCCCCCAATTAAAGTGCAGTTACCCTTTAAAGGAAAACTCTCTCAGCAGTATGTATCTACTATTAAAATGACTTCTAACTTAAAAAAAAAATCTTTATATCAGCTATGATCTTGTTTGATTGCATGGAGGTACATTTTAGAGAGCCATTGATGGTGTCCCAGGACCAAAATTTAGGAATATTATTTTAACCACTTTACGACCACCCCATAGCAGATTTACTGCTACTGGGTGGCTGCTCTGTGCAGAATCAAGTGTACGGTATCTCACAAAAGTGAGTACACCCCTCACATTTTTGTAAATATTTTATCTTTTCTTTTGACAACTCTGAAGAAATTACACTTTGCTAGAATGTAGTGAGTGTACAGTTTGTATAACAGTGTAAATTTGCTGTCCCCCCCCAAAATAACTCAGCACACAGCCATTAACCTTCCTAGCGGTATTCCCAAATGTGGCTCGGGGTTAAATTTTCAGTGCCAAAAGCGGTACCCCGAGCCACACTCGGGGTACTGCTAGGAAGATCACTGGATCCTAGTAGAGGGGTTACTTACCTTGTCACCGGGATCCAGCGATGTATCCCGGCGGTCTGCGGCGGCGGATCTTCCTCCCGATGCTCTGTGAGCCCGGCTTCCGTCTCCTGTGACGTGGCGCTCGTAGGGGGGTGGAACCGGCGGCAAATTCAAAAGTAAAACACACCAAACACACTGATACATTGCAAAATTAAATAAATTCACATTAGTTTGCCCCCCAGTGCCCTTTCCTACAGTTTTACTGTACTGTTTATGTATGTATATGTATGTGTGTATATATATATATATATATATATATATATATATATATATATATATATATATATGTATGTATATATGTGTATATGTGTATATGTATATATACACCGTGCCTTGCGAAAGTATTCGGCCCCGTGAACTTTGCAAACTTTTGCCACATTTAAGGCTTCAAACCTAAAGATGTAAAACTAATTTTTTGTGAAGAATCAACAAGTGAGACACGCTCATGAAGTGGAACGAAACTTATTGGATATTTCAAACTTTTTTAACAATTAAAAATTGGCGTGCAAAATTATTCAGCCCCCTTAAGTTAATACGTTGCTTGGGTTATGTCTCTATCAGTTTTGTACATCGAGAGACTGAAATTTTTGCCCATTCCTTGCAAAACAGCTCGAGCTCAGTGAGGTTGGATGGAGAGTGTTTGTGAACAGCAGTTTTCAGTTCTACTTCTTTCCACAGATTCTCGAATGGATTCAGGTCTGGACTTTGACTTGGCCATTCTAACACCTGGATATGTTTTATTTGTGAACCATTCCATTGTAGATTTTGCTTTGTTTTGGGTCATTGTCTTGTTGGAAGACAAATCTCCGTCCCAGTCTCAGGTCTTTTGCAGACTCCATCAGGTTTTCTTCCAGAATGGTCCTGTATTTGGCTCCATCCATCTTCCCATCAATTTTAACCATCTTCCCTGTCCCTGCTGAAGAAAAGCAGGCCCAAACCATGATGCTGCCACTACCATGTTTGACAGTGGGGATGGTGTGTTCAGGGTGATGAGCTGTGTTGCTTTTACGCCAAACATAACGTTTTGCATTGTTGCCAAAAAGTTTGATTTTGGTTTCATCTGACCAGAGCACCTTCCACATGTTTGGTGTCTCCCCCAGGTGGCTTGTGGCAAATTTTAAACGACCCTTTTTATGGATATCTTTAAGAAATGGCTTTCTTCTTGCCACTCTTCCAGATTTGTGCAGTATAAGACTGATTGTTGTCCTATGGACAGTCTCCCACCTCAGCTGTAGATTTCTGCAGTTCAGCTTAACGGCGGGGACACAGGGTGGATGACGGCAGGGACAGGGGCTGAATGACAGGGGGAAACAGGCTGCATGATGAGGGACACACTGATGAGGCACAAATGAGGAGACACTCATTGGCATAATTTAGGCACAGATGGGCATGAGACACAGGTGGGCATAAATAGGGCAGAGATGGGCATGGATGAGGCAGAGATGGGCATGGATGAGGTAGGGGCGGTGCCCATCGGTGTGTACAGCGTGCGAGGAGAGAGCTAAACCAGACATGCAGCGTTCTGTTGACAAATGATCGCTCTGTCATTGGATGGAGCGATCACATGGTAAATGGCCCCTGTCGTTGGCCCTTTAACACAATCCGTGGGAAGCGCGATTCGGATGTCTCTGTACGCCCTCCCAGAATAGGCCGACCATGCTGTAGCCATCATTGGGCTATGCCCTGGTTGACAAGTAGTTAATCCCCATAGTCTTAGCTATCCGATATTACCCGTAAAGCGGGGCTTTGCATTACCTATGTTCTGCAATATTTGGCCAAACTCAATCACCATGCCAGTCTCTGTGAAAATTAGGCGTTGCCCCCAAAAAATGTGTGTGGCTACTGGAGGTCCTCTAGTATAAGTTTGCCAAGTATGGTGCCCTGAACCCTCGTGGTTTGGGCTCTACATTTATAGTAGCTTGGTCTGCTATGTTAATCTATTGCAGAGTCTTAGTCTGGAAATTTGAGGGGTTACAGCTAGGACCCCAAATGAGTCCGCGGGCCATATTTGGCACAGAGGTAGGGGGGTCCTTCCTTTACCACCCCAAACATTTTGGGGTTTGTTAGCTCAAAATTTCCTGATCAGCTTTTTCTAGGGCCCCTTGAGAGTATGTGGCCCCCGGGCCATACGGCACAGCAGGGAGTGCTGGATACCATTGGACTATTCTGCGGTGGTCAGCTAAAGTCTACCCCAATGCAGGTCCCTGTGAAAATAAAGCATTGGCCCCAAACAAATGTATGTGCCAAATTTGGTGCCCCTGAGCACCGTGGTTCGGCTACCACAGGGCCCTACATTTAAGCTAGCCTGGCCCATTATGTTAATCTATGGTGCAGCCGCGATCGGGAATTTGAGGGGCCACAGAGCGGGCCCCAAATTAGTCCAGAGGCCCAGAGGTAGGGAAGGTCTTCCTTTACCACCTCTACATTTTTGAGGTCGCTAGCCTGAAGTTTTATGGTCAGCTTTTTAGGGGGCCCCTTGGGAGTGTGTGGCCCTCGGGCACTAATGCGGAGTGGGGATTGGTGAGTACTGCAGGAATCTCTGGACTCTTAGCTATTTAACAATATTTGCAGAGCCTGGCTCTGCAGTTCCTATGTCCTGCGGTGGTTGGGCAAATTCCACCCCCATGAAGGTCCTCATGAAAATTAAGCATTGGCCCCAAAAAAATTTTGTGGCCCCTGGGGGTCCTCTAGTAACCCTATACCAAGTTTGGTGCCCCTGGGCAGCATCGTTCCGCTACCGTGGGGCCCTAGATTTAGGCTAGTTTGGCCTAGCCTATGGTAATATATGGCGCAGTAGGGAATTTTGGAGGGGCCACAGCGTGGGCCCCAAACATGTTCAGGGAACCTGGACTCTTTCAGGGCTTGGGCTGTGGCCCCTCAAATTCCCACCCCCATCAGAGTCATGGATTAACATAGCGGGCCAATGTACCATAAATTTAGTGCCCTGTGGTACCCAAATCATGGGGGGATATGGTCACCAAGCTTGGTACAGGGATACTAGCTGACCCCCAGGGTCACACACATTTTTTTGTGGACGATGCCCAATTTTCACGAGGACTGGCATGGGCGTCAAATTTGCACAAATACTGTAGAACATAGGTACCAGTGAGCCCTGCTCCGCAGGTAACATTGGATAGCTAAGAATATTGAGATTAATATGGTTTCCAGCAGTCCCTTCTCCACGGTACTGCCCCAGGGCCACACACTCCCAAGAGACCCGTGAAAAAGTTGACCAGAAAATTTCAGGCTAGCTACTTCAACATTTTCAGAGTGGTAAAGGAAAATCTCCCCTACCACTGTGCCAAATATGGTCCCCTGGACTTGTTTGGTGCCCGAGCTGGGGCCCTGCAACTGTGCCCACTCGAAGATTGCCATACAGCACCAAGCTGACCTAAATTATGGGCCTAGTGGTACCTGAACCCTGGTGGCTAGGGGCCTCAAACGTGGCAGGGGCCACATGCTTTTTTCAGGACCAATGCTTAATTGTTACAGGGACCTGCATAGGGGTCGATTTGGCTAACCACTATGGAATACAGGAACTGCAGAGCAGCGCTATACAGATACTGCTGAATAGCTAAGAGTCCAGGGATTCCTGCATTATCCAGCACTCCCCGCTGCATGGTACGGGCCGAAGGCCGCAAACTCTCAAGTGGCCCTGTAAATAGCTCGGGCCCCAAATTAGTCTGGGGGGCCATATTTTGCACGGAGTTAGGGGAGGGCTCCCTTTACCAAGCATTTTGGAGTCGCTAGCCCAAAATGTACTTGTCAACTATTTCCAGGGCCACTTTTGTATTCCAGAGTGCCCTTTTATTATTGCAGTCGGCGTGCCCCTTTAGTATTCCAGAGTGCCCTTTTTATTATTGCAGTCGGCGTGCCCCTTTAGTATTCCAGAGTGCCCTTTTATTATTGCAGTCGGCGTGCCCCTTTAGTATTCCAGAGTGCCCTTTTATTATTGCAGTCGGCGTGCCCCTTTAGTATTTCAGGGTGCCCCTTTAATTTGTCCCATATGTGTACTGATCGTACAGAGCGAGATAGAATCTGACATTAGATTCTTCCCCGCTCTGTCTCTCGTCGGATTGTGCCCCCGACGGACTGCGCATGCGCCAACCCCAGCTGATCGGTAAAATCAGCTGGAGTGACATCACTTACGGAGCATGCGCAGTCCGACCCGGGCATTATCCGACGGAGGGCATTTTTCGACACGACACAGGTTCCTCTCCTCTACTGAAATTGCTCACTCTGATTTCACTGAGCTTCTTACAAAACTGAGCAAAGTCAGATAGTGCCCCCCCCCCCCCTTATTTCCTGGCTGAGTGACATCCAACATCTAATTCTTTCCTCCCCAGAGTAAGCATTTTTTTTTTTTTTGATGATCACATCTGTTCTCCGCTGCAAAAGGGGGCCTAGAGGGTGCAGACTGCAGGGAGGTCGTCAGCTGGAGGCAGAAAAAGTGCAGCTAAGAGCCAAAGCCAGCTGTTCCCATTCCCCCCCCCCGATGCTCAAGTGAGCGATGGATGAGCAGAGAGCAGTGACTGACAGTCCAGGCTCTCTGCTCAGAGCTGACAAAGAACTAAGCGATCAGCAATTATATGATCCCTCAGTACTCTGACTGGCAGGGGTCAGACTGATGCTACAGCATGGAGGTGAGTATGTGGGTTTTGGTTTTTTAACGACTCCAAACTTCTCATTTTTAGGATCCAGCACTTCAGGAAACTCCAGAAACCGGGCTGCACCGACCCCTAGCTGCTGTTTCTCCTGTTGCCCGCTCTGTGAGTTGCACTCTGCTCAGCCTACCACTAAAGCAAAATGTGGGCGCTTGCACACAAGTCAGCTACAGTTGCTATTTCTAAACCATGCTGACAACCTGCGCTCAGGGTTTCACAATGTGAAAGTTGCTGCTTCTGGGGAACATGCATACAGCAATCCACTGCAGCCACTATTTCTGCTCTGACAGCTTTCACAACATGAAGATAAGGAGCATTCAATTTCCTGACTGGGAGAAGGTGGTTGTTCTCTTCCCAGTGTGAAAGTTGTCACTCCATAGCCAGCCACAGACATTATTTCTGCAGTGGCATAGCAATTGTTTTCTACACGACTGGAGTGTTTTGAGGGCTAGTTCACACCTGATGCAGTCCAGTGAGTTTTTTTTTTTTTCTCTCTCTCCTGCATGAAAAATGCATGTTTTTCCATGTATTCCAATGGCCTCAGTTTACCTGGTGCAGAAAAAAAAAAGTAGAACATGCTGCATTTTTATTTTTTTTTCTGCACAGATCTGTACTGGAACACAGCAAAACACAAAAAAAATGCACCAGAACTGTGTGTGGTGTGAACTGTAATCAAAAACTCATCTGGAACATAGCTGGAGTTCATTTTTGTGGTGTGAAATGGCCTTCAAGTTGAATGAAGCCTTATGTGTGACGTGGAATGCAAACATCTCTGGTGATGGCTTATGTTTGGGGAAGGAGTGTAGATTTGCTATTTTTTCCCTGAGTATCTTTCAGTAGGTTCTGTCAGTGGTGCCCATCTGAGATTATTCTATGATCTGTCTAAAATCATCCCACAGTACCACCTTAAAGCCCAACTCTAGGTTATGTAAATCCCTCCCACAGTTAATAGTTAGAATATATATAATTACCTAAAGTGTGTAAATCTCAAAAAATGGTGTGCTATTTTTTGCTTAAGATTTAGGTTGGTCTTGTATTCAGACTTTTTTTGCGTGCTGCTGTTCTGTATACACTAAATATACAAAAACTAAGTCTAAAAACCAATTTGACTCTCAATGAGTGATAATCAGTAAATCGATACTATAACTGGGATTTGTCAAACCACAAAATCTTTTTGTTAAATATTAGAAAATGTTGCACTACATCAAGAAGGTACCCAAAACACATCATTCTACATAGCTTAAAACCACACACATCCACCTCACTCGTATACAGTTGTGCTCATAAGTTTACATACCCTGGTAGAATTTATGATTTCTTAGCAATTTTTCAGAGAATATGAACAACACAAAAACTTTTTTCACTCAGGGTTAGTGTTTGGCTGAAGCCATTTATTATCCTTTTAACTGTTTTACTCTTTTTAAATCATAATGACAACAGAAATTACCCAAATGACCCTGATCAAAAGTTTACATATCCCAGTTCTTAATACAGTTTATTGCCCCTTTTAACATCAATGACCACTTGAAGTCTTTTGTGGTATTTGTGGATGTGGCTCTTTATCTTCTCAGATGGTAAAACTGCCCATTCTTCCTGGCAAAAGCCTCCAGTTCCTGTAAATTCTTGGGCTGTCTTGCATGAACTGCACGTTATTTCCCCAGAGTGTCTCAAGGATATTGAGGTCCGGGGGACTGAGATGGCCACTCCAGAACCTTCGCTTTATTCTGCTGTAGCCAATGACAGTTCAACTTGGCCTTGTGTTTAGGATTATTGTCATGTTGGAATGTCCAAGTACGTCCCATGCTCGCATTTTTTTTAATTTGCCGCAGAGTACCCGGAAGTGATGTCATGACATCACTTCCAGGTTTTTTACATGGTGACCCGATGAGAGCCGAATGCGGCTTTGATCGGGTCTTCTCTTTGACGGCCGTGCAGGTAGGATGCCCGGGTCTCCCAACGTGACGGGAGACGCGGCGGGAGGGGGGGAGACGCCCTCAGCCGCATCGGTTGTCATTACAAGACAGCCAACCTTCGGCTATGGACGCCGATACTGGGGGGATGCCTCTAGCTGCAGGCATCGCTCCGGTACAAGCACTTTCCTGAAATATCGGTAACCTCAGGGGCCGATTCTGATATATCGGGGAAAGTGCTTATTGGCCCCCGTTAATCGATTGATCCCTAGTTTTGTTAGCTAATAGTGTTAAAATTCTAATTGATAAAACAATGTACCATTAGAACACAGGAGTGATGGTTGCTGGAAATGGGCCTCTGTACACCTATGTAGATATTCCATTAAAAATCAGCCGTTTCCAGCTAGAATAGTAATTTACCACATTAACAATGTCTAGACTGTATTTCTAATTTAATGTTCTCTTTACATCTACTTCCTAGATCATTTGTTATTGGTATGCTTCTGGCCTTCTTGCAAATTGGTGTGGACCTACGCTTAGCTTTGGGCACTCTTAGGTGTCAGATCTCCGCTTTGGCTGTGTATTTCCAACATCCGTTGGCCGATCATTCTTTGATTTGTACTTTTCTACAGGAGCTTCGCCATTTGGCTCCCCCCTGGAGGTTCCTGATGCCTCCTTGGGATCTTAATTTGGTTCTGTCGGTTCTTCTGCATCCTCCTTTTGAGTACATTAGGCGCATTTTGCTACTTGACTTGTTGCAGAAGGTTGCCAATTTGGTGACTCGCCTCTGCTCGGAGGGTGTCTGAAATGGTGGCGTTGTCTTGCCGTTCCCCGTGTCTGGTGATACATGGGGATAAGATGGTGTTATGACCTAATCCGTCGTTCCTACCTAAGGTAGTTTCTGACTTTCATTTAAATGAGGACTTAGTGCTCCCTTCACTCTGTCCGAAACCTTGCATTCTTTGGCTGTGGTTCGGGCGATACGGGTGTATCTTGAGGTCACTGAGTCTTTTCGTACGTTGGACTCTTTTTGTGAATACGGATGGACCCCGGAAGGCTTCAGCTGCGTCTACGTCGTCCATTTCCGGATGGATCAGACGGATGGTGGTGCAGGCGTGTTCGTGTGGGGCAAGGTTCTGCCTTTCCCTGTTACTGTTCACTCTACACGGGTCGTCAGTGCACACATTCACCAAGTTTTATAGAGTGGCTGTGCTGGCATCCGCGGATGCGTCCTTTTGGCCGCAAGGTTTTGCAGGCCGCCATGTGAAGGAGTGGTTTCTTGATCCTCCTTTTTCTGGTTTTGTTACATTTAATTTGTTGGGCAATTGTTTTTTGTTGGCCTCCATGTTACTATGTTAGCTATGTTAGCCGTGGGAATTTGCATTCCTTTTGAGTTTGTCCGTTTCCCACCCCTCTGTGGCTACTGCTTTTGGACGTCCCAACCGTCTAAGATTTAAAGCAGCAGCTACGTCTGTCGGTGGACGATAGAGAAAAATGGATTTTTGTACTTCCGTAAAATCCATTTCTCTGAGTCCGCCGACGAACGTAGCGCCCACCCCTCTGTTTTTCTGAGGGTTTTTTTTTTTTTTTTTTCCACTGCTTGCAGCTAAACTGCCAATGCAGCCGTGAGGCCGAGGGTAATAGCCTAGGGGTACGCCCCCTAGCGTGTCAAAGCCTTTGGCTCTGCCTGGTCACTCCTGGTGGGAGGAGCGATTACCCAACCGTCTAAGATTTAAAGCAGCAGTAGGCTACGTCCATTGGTGGACTCAGAGAAATGGATTTTACAGGAAGTACAAAAATCCAATTATGCCTCTTACTAAATACCTTGGACTGCCATATTTACAAAAGGGGGTCATTTGGAGGTATTTGTACTGTCCTGACGTTTTAGGGCCTCAAGGAGTGAGATGGGCACATCAGGATTAATCAATTTTCAATGATGCGTAGCCTAGCTTGTAGACTCTTACATAACTTTCACACAAACCTATTATACACTTATCAGGATTTTTTTTTTTTACCAAAGACATGTAGCAGAATACATTCTGGCCTAAATTTGATTTTATTGGATTTCTTTTGAAACCGAAAGTTAAAAATATTATTCAAAATTTTTTTTTTTTTTTCTGCTTATCGCAAAAAATAAACCCAGTGGTGAATACATACCACCAAAAGAAAGCTCTATTTGTGTGAGCAAAATGATACGACTTTAATTTGGGTACAGTGTAGCATGACTGAGTATTTGTCATTCAAAGTGCGAGAGCACTGAAAGCTGAAAATTGTCCTGGGAAGGAAGGGGGTTAAAGTGGCCAGTATTGAGGTGGGTAAATCTGGATGCTATTAAAATACTGTACTGGGGGGGGGGGGGGGATTGCAAATGTGATTTTTGGCTCACCGTTTTTCCCAGAAGTGTGCAAGTCAAATTTTGAGCATCCCCTTAGAACAAAAATGTAATTTTTCTTTCGTTCATCGGCGGACACAGCGCTCCAAAAATCATAACTAGTAGGTTATATTTCCTCCTCCAGGAGTAGAACTAGGCAGAACAAAAACACCTGGCTATGCCCATGGGCCGTCCTCAGCTGGTATATAACCCCCCCCCCCCTGCTCTAGGTAACCGGTTTTAATCTGTCTAGTCAGGAGTAAGGACCTGAGGTCCCAGCTGGGATCTCTGATCCTAGCCATTTTCTCCTTCCTTACATCTGTGTTCTTTTTTTTTTTTTTTTCCTCTCAGATCATCTATAATTCACTGCCAGGCTGGGCGACGGGCTGGATAATCTAGATCCAGTGGTCGCCCAGCCAGCGAGCGCGTGCGGACTGCAGCTACGCGCTAGGTCGGCCGCGACATAACCTCACAGACCGAGGCTGGCCCACGAGTTAAACCTCTCACGGGCTTGGGGTCTGAGTCACAGCGGTCTCTTGTTCGACAGCTCCCCTACTTCGGTGACAAGGAGTTCTGTCTGGAGCGTTACCTGTACCATGGAAGGGTAAGTACAGTCCCTCCCTTTCCCCTTTTGGTAGTTTTTCTTTGGGGTGGATGCAGGTAACCTCCAGGGACGGTCGGACCTGCCTGCAGGTTCCCTCCTCCCATTCTTTTAAATCCCTCACTGAGCTGGGCTTCTCCCACTCCCATCCCCCCCTGTCTGGACCTAGTCTGGTGGGGGTCCCAGGGCAGAGAATTCAGCAGAGATTCCTGGGGTTCCCCCGCTCTCCCCAATCTGTAAGGGTCCGGGGAAGTGTGTGTCCCGCCCTGGTAGTCTGGAGGGGTCCCAGTGTAGGAGACTCCTAAGTGCTTGTCCTGCTGTTGGCATTGAGGTCCCGGTGCAGATTGCACAGCAGAGTCTACCCTAAACGTGTCTTTCCTTTAGGGGAGGGTCCCCTTGCAGAGGGTGCAGAAAAGATCCTATTAGCATGCTGGTCTCCGGTTGGTGGCCGTGTTGTGTAGCCGGATGATGTCAAACAACTGAAGCCTTGTGGGGATGCCAAAGTTCTTCTTCCTCTTCTTCTTCTTCCTCTTCTTCTTCTTCCTCTTCTTCTTCTTCTTCCTCTTCTTCTTCTTCTTCCTCTTCTTCTTCTTCTTCCTCTTCTTCTTCTTCTTCTTCCTCTTCTTCTTCTTCTTCTTCTTCCTCTTCTTCTTCTTCTTCCTCTTCTTCTTCTTCTTCTTCTTCCTCTTCTTCTTCTTCCTCTTCTTCTTCTTCTTCTTCTTCTTCTTCTTCTTCTTCTTCTTCTTCTTCTTCTTCTTCTTCTTCTTCTTCTTCTTCTTCTTCTTCTTCTTCTTCTTCTTCTTCTTCTTCTTCTTCTTCTTCTTCTTCTTCTTCTTCTTCTTCTTCTTCTTCTTCTTCTTCTTCTTCTTCTTCTTCTTCTTCTTCTTCTTCTTCTTCTTCTTCTTCTTCTTCTTCTTCTTCTTCTTCTTCTTCTTCTTCTTCTTCTTCTTCTTCTTCTTCTTCTTCTTCTTCTTCTCTTCTTCCTCTTCTTCTTCTTCCTCGCGACATATGTGCAGGGATAGGATCCATGATGATGCTGGGTTCAAATTCTCGCATTCCTCTGGTCAGTAGGGTGAGTCTTTGGGGGTCTCGGTTATCTCTCTTCACTGATGGGTACCCTGAGCTTTGAGGGGATCATTTTAGTGGTGCCAAAAGATCGTTTTTGTACTGCATGGTCTTCCTTTCATGGAGCCTCAGGGTCACATCTCTCCCACTGACCCCCAAATGGAGATGGCGGGTCCCTTGGAACCCCAGCTTCCCATGCTTGCACTGGCGGCAGTCCTACAGTCCTTAGTGTCTTGGGTGGACATGGCGTGTGGGCAAAGGCCCAGGAAGAAGAGTCCACTACTCAGGCTCTCATTGAATTCTGAGCCTGAATCCGCTGTGGGCTGCCGACCTTCCAGGGGGATTTATTATTACACCCCCTGATCCATCTGATGGTAAGGATGATTCCTCCATGGTCGCAGCAGCGAATGAAAAATCGCTGGTAGACGCACTTACCACTGCAGTGCGTGAGACTTTAAAATTGAGAATGGGGCTGATATATATACTGAAAATATTCAGTAGATTCCCTTGCCTTTGTTATCCCAGAGGGTGACGCTCTTGGTGGCTATTACTTTGGCACGCAGGGTATCAGAATTGGCGGCATTATCCTGTCGCAGTCCCTATTTAGTGGTCCATAGGGATAAAGTGGTTCTTGGTCCCTGTCCATCATTCCTGCCCAAAGCTGTCTGACTTCCATTTGAATGAGGACATTGTGTTGCCTTCCTTGTGTCCCAAGCTGGCTCATCCCAAGGAATTTGCTTTGCATGCCTTGGATGTGATTCGTAAGATTTGGGTGCATCTGACAGCTACTGAGTCTTTTTGGAGGTCAGACTCAATTTTTGTGGTTACAGACTGAGCAAGAAAAGGTCTGGCCGCTTCTTCGGCTACCATGTTCAAATGGATCAGACAGATGGTGACTCAGGCCTATTCCATTAAAGGTTAGGTTTCCCCTTTCCCTGTCAGGGTGCATTCTCCTCGGACGCTGAGTGCTTCTTGAGCCTTCTATCATTAGGCTTCAATATTGCAAGTTTGCAAGGCGGCCACTTGGCCGTCTGTGCATACATTCACGAAATTCTATGAGGTAGATACTTCTTTTGGCCAGTTTTGCAAGCTTGTGTTTAAGAGGGGCTGTTCCCTGTTTGAGGAGTTTGTTTTTTTTTTTTTTACTTTTAATTTTCAGATGCGGCTCCTGTGACCTGGTTAACCACTTCCCGCCCGCCCTATTACAAAATGACGGCGGGAATGTGGTTGAGTTATCCTGACCGGACGTCATATGACGTCGGCAGGATAACACCGCTCTGGGCGCCCCCCGGGGGCGCGCAGAGCGGCGATCGGTGATCGGTGATGCGAGGTGTCAGTCTGACACCCTGCACCTCCGATCTCGGTAAAGAGACTACTGACGTAGCTCTTTACCATGTGATCAGCCGTGTCCAATCACGGCTGGTCACATCGTAAACAGGAACAGCCGTTGATCGGCTTTCCTTAGTTGGTGCCTGACAGGCACGAGTAAAGGAGCGCCGATCGGCGGCTCCCCTGACGGGGGGGGGGGGGGGGGGGTCGGCACTGGTAATCAGATCATTGATTACCAGTGCAGACCCTCGGGGGGGGGGGGATGCCACTAGATCCACCAGGGATGCCCACTATGACCCCAGGGATGCCCACTATGGCCACCAGGGATGGCAATCAGGGCTCAGGGAGCCCCTCATTGCCCTCCCCATCAGTGATGCCCACCAGTGTCCTCCCTATCAGTGCTGCCCACAAGTGCCCATCATTGCCATCCTTTAGTGTCGCCCACCAGTGCCCATTATTGCCCACCAGTGCCGCCTATCAGTGCCCACCAGTGCTGCCTATCAGTGCCCATTAGTGCCCGTCAGTGCCGCCTATCACTGCCCACCAATGCTGCATATCTGTGCTACCTGTCAGTGCAGTCTCATCAGTGCAGGAAAAAACTTATTTATTTACAAAATTGTATAACCTAAACAAAAAAACTTTTTTTTTTTTTTTTTTTCAAACTTTTCAGTTTTTTTTTATTTGTTTAGCAAAAAGTAAAAATCGCACAGGTGATCAAATACCACCAAAAGAAAGCTCTATTTGTGGGGGGAAAATTACATAAATTTGGTGTAAGTACAGTGTTGCATGACCGCGCAATTGTCATTCAAAATGCAACAGCGCTAAAAGGGGAAAATTGGCCTGGGCAGGAAGGGAGGGAAGTGCCCTGTATTAAGGTGGTTAAGGCTACCGTTTCCTGGTTAAGGGCTCTTATGTTTAGGCTTGGGTTATTTTCCCCACCCCTCCATTTTACTTTTGCCACTGCTTTTGGACTTCCCATTAGTTATGATTTATGGAGCGATGTGTGCGTCAAACGAAAGGGAAAATTTGATTTTTGCACTTGCTGTAAATACCATTTCACTGAGTTCTTGACGGGACACCACACTCTTTTCCCCCCACCCTCTCTATGGAGTTCTGATACTTCTAATACTGCTTGCTACTAGACGGATTACCTACAGCACAGAGGACGACCCATGGGTGTAGCCAGGTGTTATTGTTCTGCCTAGTCCTACTCCTGGAGGAGGCAATATAACCCACTAAGTGTAATCCTAGACTCTGACCCGTCCTTTTAGCCCCAAATCCAATCGGTTTCAAAAGCTTGTAGATTTCACCTCCGTAACATCTCTAAAAATGTGCCCCTTTTTTAACAAATGAAACCACCAAGCTACTCATTCACTCCCTTGTTATCTCTCGCATCGACTATTGCAACGCCCTTCTCTTAGGCCTACCCCTCCATAGGCTATCCCCTCATCAGTCTTTCATGAATGTTGCTGCCAGGCTTATTCACCTTACCAACCGCTCAGTGTCCAGCTCCCCGCTATGCCAATCCCTACACTGGCTCCTGATCGCCCAGCAAATGCAAACTACAACATACAAAGCCATTCACAATTCTGCCCTGAGCTACAGCACCGATCTTGTCTCCAAATATCACCCAAATCGTCCTCTCTGCTCTTCTCAAGACCTCCTACTCTCAAGGTCCTTTGTCGATTCCTCCCCCCATGCTCGTCTTCAGGATTTCTCCACAGCCTCTCCCATCCTCCTGGAACGGTCAACCTCATCCTGTCTGGCCATCTCCTACTCTAGCTGCCTTCTGTCAATCCTTAAAAATTCATCTCTTTAGGGAAGCCTATCACTCCTCAACTAATCTTTTACCTCTTCCAGCAGCTCATTCCCCACAGTTTAAACCTTTTGTACCACCTGCCACACTCTATTAGATTGTAAGCTCCTCTGAGCAAGGTCCTCTTAAAGCGGTTGTAACCCCGCGGGGGAAACCCCCCCCCCCCCCTGCAAAATAAAGGCATAATGTGCTAGTATGCATCACATACTAGCACATTATGAAATGCTCACTTTAGAACCAAGCCCTCTAAGCGGCGCATGGTCACCGCTGAGAGGACTGACCCCCTTTTCCAGTCGTTTCTTCCGGAATCACGGGCTACAGCGCTGTGAGTGGCCAGAGCCACGATGACATCACTCCCATGCATGCGCACTCGGTTTCGGCAAGAATCTCTGAAGTTCTGGCGCGGTATGCCAGAAATTCAGAGCGAATGCGCCGCTGATGTCAGCGGGTGCATGCAGGGTGAATATCTCCTAAATCTTGCAGGATTAGGAGATATTCATTTTACCAACAGGTAAGCCTTATCGTAGGCTTTACCTGTAAATAAAAATAAGAAAGACGGGTAAACAACTGCTTTAGAGCCGGTTCACACTGCCGCGACCATAAGTCGCCCCATGTCGGAGTGACTTTTTACTGCGACTTGTGAATTATTTTGCGTGACTTATATGACAGACGACTTTGTATTTGGCTAATCAGAATATGATGTGTTGTGACCTAATTCCCCTTTTCTGTTTTTTTTTTTTTTTACTCATTGCCCACCAGTGCCACTTATCGGTGCCCACCAGTGCCACGTATCGGTGCCCACCAGTGCCACGTATCGGTGCCACGAATTAGTGTCCACCAGTGCCACTCACACAGACCAAGCAGAGATAATGGAATGTATATATACCATTATATATATATATATATATATATATATATATATATATATATATATATATATATATATATATATATATATATATATATATAGGCATGGCTGCAATGTGGGGAATGCCTGGCTAATCTTTCTTGTTCCTGGAAAGTCTGATAACAAGTCGCTTCAAATAAGATAAGGATCCAACTTGGAGGCGACTCCAATTGAAGTCTATTGACACAAGTCGGATACAAGTCGTCTCAAAGTAGTACAGGACCCTTTTCTGAAGTTGGAGCGACTTCAGTAGTGCCAATTAAGAAGGCTCTCATTCATTTACATTGCATTTGTTATGACAAGCGACTTGGGGCGACTTGAGGGCACACAAGTCGCCTGACAAGTGGTGCTAGTGTGAATGGAGTCTTAATCCTCTCGTATTGTAACTGTTTGCCTTTTATATTGTAAAGCGCTGCGTACACTGTTGGCGCTATACAAATCTTTTGTTTAAATTCTTTTTTTTTTTTTCTTTTTATAATAATAAGTGCCCCGTTCCTCGAGCTCATGCGCAGACGCGAACGCATATGCAAGTTGCGCCCTCGTATGTAACCGCTGTTCAAACCACACAAGTGAGGTATTGCCGCAATCCTTGTGGGTGTTAGTGTGAGTAATAATAATAGGCCTCTAACTCTAAACGGCTATCCTTTAAAAAATTTTAAACGCATCGCCAATAGAGATTTTTAAGTACAGTAGTTGTCACCATTCTGTCGCAATTTTGAAGCGTGACCTCTATTTACTCAGCATAAGAACTTTCACATTATACAAAAAAATCTAGCTAACTTTTAGTGTGTGTGTGTGTGTGTGTGTGTGTGTGTGGGTTTTTGTTTGTATTTATTCAGATTTCTTTAGATAAGATTTTTTACTCAAAAAGCATTTTATCTAAAGATTTCTATTTTATATACATTATTCATTTAGTTTATTCAGCATGAAATGGAGCTTAGTTATGTAGCATGAGGCTGTATGTTCTGCAATATTTACATTTTTGGTAAACTCATTCAGTGAATGCAAGATAAGATACCATGTGATGCATTCAATTTCACAGTAACCATGAGATATAACAAAGTTATATTATAAGAATGTCAACAAAAGTTAGATTTTATTTCCATGATTTACACTTTCAAAATAACAGAAAACAAAAAAATGGTGTCTGCAAAAGTTTGGGCACCCTGCAGAGTTAATACCTTGTACTGCCCCCTTTGGCAAGTATCGGAGCTTGTAAACGCTTTTTGTAGCCAGCCAAAAGTCATTCAATTCTTGTTTGAGGTATTTTTGCCCATTCTTCCTTACAAAAGTCTTCCAGTTCTTTGAGATTTCTGGGCTGTCTGTCACGCACTGCTCTTTTAAGTTCTATCCATAGATTTTTCAATTATGTTGAGGTCAGGAGATTGTGAAGGCCATGGCAAAACCTTCAGTTTACGCCTCTTGATGTAATCCCCCCGTGGATTTTGAGGTGTGTTTAGGATCATTATCCATTTGTTGAAGCCATCCTTTCTTTAACTTCAGCTTTTTCACTGATTGCATCAAGTTACTATCCAAAATTTGCTGAAATTTTATTGAATCAATTTTTCCTTCTACTCGTGATGTGTTCCCTGTGCCACTGGCTGCAATACAACCCCAAAGCATGATTGATCCACCCCCATGCTTAACAGTTGGGCAGAGGTTCTTTTCATTAAATTCTGTGCCCCTTCTTCTCCAAACGTACCTTTGCTCATTCCGGCCAAAAAGTTAAATTATAAACCTCATCCATGAAGACCATATTTGTACAAGTATCTCTTTATATATATATATATATATATATATATATATATATATAGGCCTGATCTTAAGGGTCCTTTCACATGGGCTTCCTGCCCACTGGACTCCATTTTTGCTCAGCGGGGAATCGATCCCCGATGAGCAGGCGGATGACAGATCCATCTCGGCTCTCTGTGCTGAGACAGACCGGTCAGATCCTCTATGGGAGATCGAATGAAAACAGACCGCCTATCCGTTTTCATCTGATCCTCCAGATGGATGGTAAATTAGGATTTCCATCCCTCTGTATTTCACGGACAGGGTTGGATCGGATGGCAGCGGGTGTCGGCGCTGACATCCACTGCTCCATAGGGGTGCATGGAGCATCTGATCAGGTTCGCCTGAAAAATTGACAGGCGGACCTGATTTGTAAAGCCTGTGTGAAAGGGGCCTTAGTGAGTAAACAGTACAATGCTTTTGCTGTCTAACCTGCCCATCTGTAAGCTGTAAAAAAACTGGGCTGATCCTGCCAGTTCCTGTGTCCTCCCTTGGTTTGCTGACCACTATAATCATGGCTGATGAGCCCAATTTGCTGTGGTCAGTTTTACCTGCCTCCGTTATCCGCAGCGTTCCTCTCACCCCTCCCTACTTGCCTGTCTGCTCCTTTGCCTGTGAGCCCTCTCCCCCACCGCTATTAGTAAAGTAAATCTTAAAAAAATGTCACTGCCAGACCCTCTTTTATGCAGCCACAAGCAGTGTACATGAGTGAGTTTGCAAAAAGGAGTTGGTTTGGTGCTGTTCTGTTCATACTTCATAATGTTAGACTAAAATCACAAATCATACCATGCCCAGTGAAGATGACCATATTCCGCACACTGCATCAAAATGGTCTGCATTGCTATCGTCCCAGAAGGAAGCCTCTTCTAAAGATGATGCACAAGAAAGCCAGCAGTTTGCTGAAGACAAGCAGACTAAGGACATGGATTACTGGAACCATGTCCTGTGGTCTGATGAGACCAAAATTAAACTTCAGATGGTGTCAAGCATGTGTGACGGCAACCAGGTGAGGAGTGCAAGTGTGCATGGTGGTGGGAGTGTCATGGTCTGAGGCTGCATAAGTGCTGCCGGCACCGGGGAGCTACAGTTCCTTGAGAGAAGCGGGAGCTACAGTTCCTTGAGAGAAGCGGGAGCTACAGTTCCTTGAGAGAACTATGAATGCCAACATGTACTGTGACATACTGAAGGAGAGCATGATCCCCTCCGGAGACTGGAGTATTCCAACATACCGACTCCAAGATGACCACTGCCTTGCTAAAGAAGCTGAGGGTAAAGGTAATTGACTGGCCAAGCATGTCTCCAGACCTAAACCCTATTGAGCATCTGTGGGGTATCCTCAAATAGAAGATGAAGGAGCGCAAGGTCTCTAACATCCACCAGCTCCAGGATGTCGTCATGGAGGAGTGGAAGAGGACTCCAGTGGCAACCTGTGAAGCTCTGGTGTAGAGCTGCAACTAACGATTATTTTCATAATCGTTAGTTGGGCTATTATTATTTTGAACGGATGATAAACTTTAGTGTGGTGTATAATTTTGGTTAATATGTAAAGTAAAAAAAAAAAAAAAAAAAAGCAATTTATTCTTAAATATCTATATGCAGTTGTTGTAAATATAAATGACCGACTATATGGTTAGGCAGCAAAATCTCTAATCCACTCTGAGAATACAAAACAGAAGAGATGTACTGTATATAATAGAGGTTGAATCTGGTAAATATCAAACTCGGAGATCAAATTATTTTTTTTTTTTTTTTTTTAAAGAAAAATAAATTGAAGACTGTTTTGCCGATTTTTAGGCAGAACTGCAATATATTATACATATGACAGACTCCTTTGTCATAGGCAGTTGGCTTGATAAAAGCTCCCTGTGCCTGCTGTCCCTTTTGCTGGCCATACAAAAACAATGTCTTCCTTCAAAAAAATGTTTGTTTTAAGAACGTTCGTTCGATTTTTCAAATCGTTAGTGGGGTCAAATCGACGTTTGTTTTCAACCACAGTGACAGGAAAATTTGAAGGAGTGGAATAGAAAACTTCTCTGTCAAAAGAATTTTCAGTTTCGTTCAGACTTTACATTCCTTTTAAAATGGAATGTTTGTTTTAAAAGCAAGTTTACATTTTCAAAACTCATTCTTTCATTCAGCGAATGTACAAATATTTTTTGTATGAATATTCTCATCCAAAAATCGATACGTGTATGGCCTGTAAAGGCTCAGTTCACACCTATGCAGTGTGCTTATGATCCATTTCTGCAGTGCTTTTTGCACTTTTGCACACGCAATTTTTTAAAAAATTTTTTTGGCCAATTTGTTGTTGGGCAGAATAAAAAATGCAAATCGTGGCAGAAATGCACTAAATGCTTTTCTGCAGCTTCTCCATTGATTGAAGTCTATTGAACCAAAATGGTAAAAAGAGCACCGTTTTGCTTGGAAAGGGTCAAGGACTTTTTTTCGAATTCCGCAGCGGCTGAAAAAAGCATAGATGTGAACGTGTCCCATTGGATATAGTTGGTTAAAATATTCTGCAAAAAACGCATAGGTGTGAACCAGGCCTAAGACGTTTAGTAGCAGCAGCATGCTTTTTTTGTATCACCTGTCATAATGGGGTTAAAAAAAATAAATAAAATAAAATTAACCTTGAGGCTCGGTTCACATATATGCGATGCGGGAAGGCTGCGAATTCGCAGCCTGTTCCTGCATCGCACACGCACCCCCGGCAGTTCACACTGCCATATGCGATACGCTGGGGGTATCAATGTAATCTTAACCACACCCCCAGTTTGATCGCATATCGCAGTGCGATCGTGCAGTTCGCACAGGATCGGATCGCACAAGTGTGAACCGCTGTGCGATCCGATCCTGATGCGTGTTTGCTGCGGGAGCGATGCGAATTTAGCCATACAGTTTGTATGGCTAAACTCGCACCGCACAGCTGATCGTATGTAATGTCGGAGCAGTGCGCTCCGACATTACATGCGAACCCCGCACACGCACAAGTGTGAACCGGGGCTGAAGCTATAGGAAGGGTGGAAGGGAATTTTAAATCTTTTACTTTAAAGTAGTACTTACTGAAATGTATGGATGTTGTACTGAGCTGTATGTGTGCTGCACTGGATTTCCTGATATGTAAACCAATAATGCATTCTGTATGCAGGCTATGTCGGCTGACTAATCGATTATGAAAATAGTTGACGACTATTTTCATAATCTATTAGTTGTCAATTAATCGATTAGTTGTTTCGACCCTACTCTGGTGAACTCAATGCCCAAGAGGGTTAAGGCAGTGCTGGAAAATAATGGTGGCCACACAATATTGACACTTTGGGCTCAATTTGGACATTTTCACTTAGGAGTGTACTCACTTTTTTAGCCAGTTGTTTAGGCTACATTCACACATGGGCGTAGCGTTTTCGCGCGTTTTTACCGCGATTTACAGGCGTTTTTTGATTGAATAGATACCAATGGAAAACGCCTGTAATCTGCCCAAATAGAAGCTCATGTACTTTTTTTAAAGCGTTGGGCGTTTTGCTTACTGAGTCAAAACGCTCAGATGTGAACAGGGGCCATTGAAATGAATAGGATTTGTCTTGTTGGGCGTTTTGAGAGCTGATCCTAGAGCAGAAAAACTCCCCAAAAACGCCCAGATGTGAACGGAGCCTAAGACATTAATGGCTGTGTGTTGAGTTATTTTGAGAGGACAGCAAATGTACACTGTTATACAAGCTGTACACTCACTACTTTACATTGGAGCAAAGTGTTATTTCTTCAGTGTTGTCACATGAAAAGATATAATTAAAATTTTTCAAATCTATATAATTTGCTCTCCGATTCAACCTCGAATAATAATAATAAAATATATAAATATTATTTTTATTATTATTATTTATATTATTGAATCGGAGAGCAAATTTTTCTGCTAAAAGAAAAGAAAAATGTATAAATACCTAAAACAGTGTGTTGCAGATTTTAAGACAAATTTTTGTTTTAAGAACGTTCGCTCAATCTTCTAATCATTAGTAGAGTAAAATTGATGCTCATTTACGACCGCAGTTATGTAAACATTCAAAGGAGCGGAATAAAGAAATGTCCTCATTGAAACACATGTTTGGACAGCGTATGTGTTTTTTGTTCAGAAACTACATTTTAATTTTAAAATGTAATGTTAAAAGCAAGTGAAACATTCGAGCAGCGTTAGTCCATTCATCAAATGTACGAAGAATATTTTAAATATAATGCATAACCCTGGTAAACTTTAAACGTAAATTTGATACCTTTTTATATTAGCTCCAGTCTATCAGCCCTCACCTTCTCTTCAAAGTATAGTATAGAATGCCTCTATAGCAAGGTAAAAAGTCTTCTACCTTTTTAGAATCACTCCCTTCCGTCTCCTGCACAGGAACACATTTCCCAGAAGGCATTGCTCCTCACACATTCCCAAGTTTTCAGGTACTTTAATGGCATGTATGGACAATGTACTTAGCTGTAAGTATGCTGCACTGTATTTCCTGATATGTAAACAAATAATGCATTCTGTATGCAGGTCAACTCAACTCATCGGCTGACCAACTAATCGATTATGAAAATAGTTGACACAACTATTTTACTTGATTATAATCGATTATGTTGATTAGTTTCAGCCCTACTGCAGTTGTTTGGTTTTTTTTTTTTTTTTTTCTTTAGGCTTTTTTTTTCTTCTATTTTCACATGGTGATCCAGGCAGTCTGTTTTTCAAAAGAACAAGCTAGCCTGCAAATGTAGCAATTAGAGTTGAGGCTAACCATTTACTACTGACAAGTGCTTACAATGATTAGCTTTTATTTATGTAAAACCCTTCTCCCCAAATAGAACAAAAGTGTTGTTTTAACTGCCTAAAGTATTAGCTGGAGTTTGGCTTTAGTTTGTTAGTGTATCCAAATTTGCTAGTACATCTAACTCTCCCCTTCCCCCCAGACTGACAATGCTGCTGTCCAAAGGTGCCCCCGTGCTCTTCCATCCAGAGTGGGGGCACTCTAATACAGGAAGTATGATACTGGCCAGATCACCAGGTGAAAACAGAGGGGGAAAAAAGCCTATAAAAAGAAAACTAATGCAGCCACCACCACATCTAATGATTGGTAAGCTGCAATATATTACATTTTTGGTTTGGGGGGGGGGGGGTTATTACTGCTTTAATGTTTGCAATAAAGGGGTGATTTTATGTGCATTTGGCTTTTCTCCTTAGACCTTTTTCTTTCTGTGGTGTTTCATGTTAAAGTGTTACTAAACCCAGGACCCTGCATTCACTATATCTGATCTCTCACAGTACACAGAACATGGAAATGCAATTGTTTTAGTAAATATAAACTGCTAAATACCTTGTCTCCTCAGCAGTATATAGCAGTTTTGTGATTTCTATCACTGTCTGACCGAGTACTGGTTAAAGCTGGTAGGAGTTTTCATTCTCCTCTGACTGTCCTATGAGGCTGCATGATCCTTCACCCTCTATCTGGACAGTGATGATTGGCCCTGTGCTGATCATATGCACTTTCCCAAGAAACCAGAAAAAAAAAAACCCTCTAGCAATACACACCAAACTGAGCATGTGCTAGAGAGCCCCCGAGGCTTTGTACTATCAGGAGATGGATTGGACACAGTAACAGAAGGGGAGAATCAGAGAACACCAGAACAAACTGTCTTTTTATAAAATGCAGAGGATTAACCCCTTTGGTTCCACAGTGAGTATAAAAAGCATGCTTTACTGCATATACAGACTGATTTTTACTGTTGGTTTAGTAACGCTTTAATGTTGGTAAGAGTAGCCTGCACACCCTTTCCAATAATTACAGTAATAGTATCGCTAATTGTAGCTGGACAAAAAAAACATTTTCTTTTTCGTTCATTGACGGACACCGCTCCTGATATTCTTAACCATTGGGTTATACTGCCCCCAACAGGAGTAGGGCACTAGGCAGAAAAAGACTATGCCTTTGGGCAGTCCCAGGGTATATACTCACTCCTCTGCTATAGGTACTCAGTTTTTTTTCTGCCTAGTCAGGAGTAAGGACCTAGTTCCTTGCTGGGATCTCTGGTCCTGGCAAATTTTTTTCTTTAGTTAAAAAAACATTTTTTCAATCACCTGCCGGACTTGGCGATGGGCTGGATAATCTAGATCCAGTGGTCACCCCAGTCTGGCCAGCGAGCACACGCAGACCTCAGCTCCCCGCTGAGTCGGCCACGACATAGCCCCACTGGATGAGGGCTGGCCTGCGAGTTAAACTCCTTGTGAGGTCTCATACGACCTCGTGGCCAACAGCCCCCCATTTTCGATGGAGAGGGGTTCTGTCTGCTGCTGTGCCCACCAGGTTCCTGGTATGGTGAGTAGCTGCCCCCCCTCCCCCTGGAGGGTTTTGGGGGTGGACATGGGCCTGTCAGACCCCCGGGTTCTCCTCCTTCCTGTTGGGCACCCCGCTTTCATCTGTCTCCCATCCTACCCTACTGTTTATGCTGGGGCTCTTTGGGTGGTCTGGCCTACCTCCTGGGGTGGGGGAAGGGCGCTGTAAAGGCGAGGGGGGCTGGGGGGGGGTATGCCGCCGGTGACTGGAGGATAAACTGTGCAGGGGGGGTTGCACTTGGTGGGGGCTCCTGCCAGGGCTCCCTGTTCTGGGTCTGTCCCTGAGGCCTAGGGATCTCTCCAGGGTCCCTGAAAGCCTCGTGAGGCCACCATTTTGTTGTAGCCTGTGTATCTATGCATGGTGGCCATGTTTGTGTAGTCCAGTGGCCATTTTGTGGTGGTTTGCCATTGAAAATAGCGGTGGCCATGGCAATGGAGCCCTGTGGGCGGCGATTTTGGCGGTGGGAGCCACCCCCTCATCCCCTGGTGCTGACTTCTCGATCATTTTACTAACTGATCGCAGCACGTACAGTTTATCCTGGTGGCTGCAGGTGCCGGTTTCTGCTGGGTGGTGAGTCTGTGGGGGTTCTCTCCCGGTCTGCTGAGGATCGCTTGATGCTCTGTGTCTGGTGTGGTGCTCCATGAGTCACCAGGGGAACCCCACAAAAACAGTGTAAAGCACTACAAGGGACACCCGCGGTGGGGGGTGTCCCTTGTAGTGTTTTTACACCTTTCTTGTGGGGTTCCCCTGGTGACTCATGGCGTCTTTGGAGCACATCTCTCCACCTGACCCCCCCCCCCCTCTGAGGCTGCGGGGCCCTCCGGGTCCCAACCATCCATCGATGCACTGACAGTGGTCCTGTAATCCTTTTGTGTCCCGGGTGAAGGTGGCTTTCGGGCGAGTAAGCAGAAAAGCACCCCGCCTCCTCTGTCTCAGCAGATGCTGAATCTGATTTGGCCATCGTGGACATGGGTCACCTTGCTGGGTCTGCAGCCACGCGCCTGGAATCCTCCAATAGTGAGGATGATTCCTCTACGTCTGCAACCGCGCATGAAAAGGCGCTGGTGGAAGCACTGATTGTATCTGTGTGTGAGACCTTGAAGATGGAGGAGGCAGCTGCGACGGAGGCGCAGGTTCCCTTTGGCACTCACAAGCCATCCAGAGTGGCAAAGATGTTTCCTTTCCCCGCCTATTTTGACAGAATTGTCGCGTCCCCTTGGGGTCTCTAAGCACTTGGCGTTGCCCCTATGAGGAGTCATTTTAAGAAGTGGACTGTCCCCGTGTGGTGGACCCTCCGGTTTCCAGATTGAACGAGGCAACCATGATTCTTGTTGAAGAGTCCCCGGCCTTTAAGGATCCGGCTGACAGGAAAGCCGAGGCTGTGTACACTCTTGCTGGTATTTACCATTGCCCTGATTTTGCAAACTCTGACCGAGTGGGCAAAGCTTTTACGCCATGACATGGAGGGAGACAACTCCACACGCCCCCCCCCCCCCCCCCAACCTTTGCTGATGGGCTGAAATTTATCTGTGATGCCTCTTTGGATGCGGCTCCCCTAATGGCGTGGCTTTCTGTTTCGGTAGTGGTCCTTCGGCATGTCTTTTCGCTCAAATGCTTGTCTGTGGACCAGAATTCTAAAAACGTCTTGACTGATCTTCCCTTTCAAGGAAATCGTCTGTTTGGAGCTACCCTGGATGACCTTCTCGCAGGCGCGAAGGGTACCTTTCTTCTGCAGGCTACTAAGGGCTTTTCGTCCCCCGGGGTTGACTGATGAGGTCTCAAAGCCTTTCAGGGCCTTCTCTGGAAAAGCCCGCTCTCCAAACCGAGAGTGGGCTTCTCCAGATTCACAGACATGGCTCCTTCAGCATGAAGGTGCGTCCTCACCCGAATCAGGGGTGGAGGGGATGTCTTCGCTGGTTTCCGAACCCTCGAACTTCTGGTACAAGACAAGTGGGTCCACAAAGTTATTCGGTCTGGCTACAAGATCAAGTTTTGCTCTTTTCCCCCTGCAAGGTTCTTTACTTCTAACTTGCACCTGTCCCTGGACCTCTTACAGGGTCTGTTTGGTGCAGTACAAGACCTGTTGCTTCAAGGGGTGATTGTCCCAGTTCCGACTTTGGAAAGTTTTCAGGGTGTTTAGTCAAACCGGTTTACAGTTCCCTGGATAAAAGGCAAAGTGCGTCCAATCCTGGACCTCAAGGCGCTGAACTGCATTGTGCGGGTGTAGAAGTTCAGAATGGGGTCCATTTGCACGGTGGTGGCATCCCTGCCTCAGGGTAATTTCCTTGCTTCCATCGACATTAAGGATATCTACCTTCACATTCCAATATGTGCCAGTCACCAGCGCTTTCTCAGTTTTGCCATTGGAGGAGGAGGATTATTACTTTGTGGCATTACCCTTTTGGTCTCGCCTATGCTCCTCTGGTCTTCACAAAAGTGTTACCCCCATTGCTAGCTTTGTTACGCCAACGGGGAATCACTGTGCTGGGCTACTTGGACGACTATCTTCTGCGAGACGAGCCTCCTACTGCTCTGGTGGAAAACCTGGAGATTCCTATATGAACTCTTTGGGAGTTCGGCTGGATTCTGAATTCTCAGAAGTCTGCGCTGGTTCCATCCACAAAGCTGGACTATCTGGGTCTGACTCTGGACTCGGCCTTAGCCAGAGTGCTCTTTCCTCTGGACAAACTCCAGAAATTGCAGGTTTCAATTCGTCTCCTGCTGTCCAGCAGATGGTCATCCCTCCGAACTTGCGGGTGCTAGGCCTTATGGGGTCTACCTTTTTTGAGGCGGTTCCGTTTGCACAGTTCCATACTAAATCCCTGCAAAGGGAGATTCTGGTCAAATGGGACAACACTTTGGCTGGGCATATCCTTCATTCCCTTGGACAGTAGTCACCATGGATGCCAGCTTATCCGGCTGGGGAGGCGTCCTCGCCAAGCATTTGCTCAGGGGATCTGGACATTGGAAGAGTACAGACTACCGATCAATGTCTTGTAACTCTGAGCGTTCAGATTGTGTCTGGACCATTGGATGGATCGTCTTCAGGGTTGTCCAGTGCGCATTCAATCAGGCAATGACACGGTCGTGGCTTATGTCAATCACCAGGGGGGCACTAGAAGTGTCCTTGCGGCTCTGGAGGTAGCTGGCATTCTAAGGTAGGCAGAACGGTTCGTTCCAGCCCTCTCCGCTATACACATACCCGCCAGTTTTCCACCCCGAAATTATCTCAGTTGGCAGGCGTTGGACCAAGGGCAGTTGTCCCTTGATCCGGAGGCGTTTCATCAGTTGTGTCTCCAGTGGGGTATCCCCGAGGTGGATCTGTTGGCATCTCGGCTCAACAAAAGGGTGCAGAGGTTTGTGCCTCTGTTAAGGGATCCTCTGGCGGGCGCCAAAGATGCTCTGGTGGCCCCGTGGGGTCAGTATAGTCTGATTTACGCCTTCCCTCCTCTCAAGCGTCTGCCAAGACTTTCTACACAGGATCGAGCCAGAACGGATTCCGGTCATCTTAGTGGCTCCAGACTGGCCTCGCCGGGCTTGGTACGCCAATCTGGTGCGGCTGGTCACTCGCTTTCCTTGAAAACTTCCTCTCAGCGAAGATCTGCTGTCCCAAGGACCGGTCTTCCATCCTACTTTACAGTCGTTGGCTTTGACAGCTTGGCTGTTGAACGCCAGCTGCTGAAGGAGTCAGTGATTCCTACACTGTTAAAAGCTAGGAAATCTACTTCTAGGGAGAGGTACATTGCATGGTGTGAGTTAGTGATCGACCAATATCGGTTTTTCGTTGCCGATACCGATATTTTGGCCAATGTATATCGATGTTGGCCGATATTTTTGTACAATTAAAATTTTGCAAAATAAACACAAATTTTGACACATCTGTTACTGAACATGTAAAACTTTATTAACCATTTTAACATTGAGGGCTCGTTCTTCACACCTTTTAACTGCAGTAGTGCAATCATTTTAAATCACTACTGCAGTGCAGTCAGTGCAAAACTGCTAGAAAAAAAGCTGGGCAACACAACAGCTACACAGTGCATTGGACTGTAGTCAGTGGACTACCTCTGCAGTATGGCACTCACTGCAACTACTGCAGTCAGTGCTAAACCACTAAAAAAGTTAGACAACAGCTACACAGTAGATTGGAGTTGGTGCCAGTGGACTACCTCTGCAGTAGGGCACTCACTGCAACTACTGCAGTCAGTGCAAAACTGCTAGGAAAAAAAGCTAGATAACAGCACGACATTGGATTGGAGTTGGACTGGAGTCAGTGGACTACTACTGCAGTAGTGCACTCACTGCAATGATTTACTGCAGTCAGTGCAAAACTGCTCGAAAAAAAAAAGCTAGGCAACCGCTACACAGTGGATTTGATTGGACACTATTTTTAATACTCCCAGTTAAGTAGAACCATATTATACTGCAGAAAGCACAACTTTTCAGCATGTCCAACTCCATGGTCACCTGTTAAAGGGTTTCTGTTTTGTTCATATCATGCTGCCACTTCATAAACATGCTCAGGAGTAGAGGAGGACAGAGGAACAGAGATGCTCAGGAGTAGAGGACAGAGGAGCAGAGAGAGAGGTATCTTCTAGCATGGGAAGCAAGTCTTTTGTAGCGTGCCTCATTTTCTTTCCACCACTGAAGAGGATCACCTCTGTCAATGTCTGGTTCCTGCAAATAGTGATGAAGTTCATCATCCAGGCTCATTATTGCAGATTCAGAAGAAATTGAATCCTCCTCTGCATGAGGCCCCAATAAAACACTGAAAATGTCCTGATCAATTCCAGCACGATGAAGAAGATTCTCTTCTGTTCGTTAATGTATTTTTGGACATTTTTCTGTTTTTGCTGCATGCTGCTCTTTTATATTATCAAAATAGTGATCTGGACTTGTCTTTTTGGCAGGAACCTCCTGCACCTCCTGTTGAATATCTTCTGTCAGCCATTGTTTTGCCTTTGCCAATACATCATCAGAAGAGAAAGCATTGTTCTTGTATTGAGAATTCAAAAGACTTGCAAGCACAACATTTTTAATCTGTTCATGCTTCTTAAAACAAATATCAATTCAAGCTCTTTGGCTTGACAGACCATCATTTGAAAGTTTGGAGGGTGTCATCATTTGAAAGTTGGAGGGTGTTGTGTGCCATGACACTGAAGTATGACATATCATCAAGCAGCCTCATCCTTCCTTTCTGCAGGTTTGCTCCACTGTCTCGAAGTAGCACAAGCATCACTCTGCCTTTGTTGATTCCCCAGTCTTCAAGCATGCCTAGAAACATTTTCTGTACTGTACTCAGTGTGGGATCCTTGCATCATTTTTGTATCCAACATCAATTGCCTTTTTGTCCATCCGCTGTCAACGAAGTGGCATGTAAGAATCATTAGTGACTGTTTTGTCCTGACCAGCAGTCAGTCGTGAATGAGAGTGAGTTGCCAGCATTCTCTGGTTGCAGCATAGCCTTTACTTTGTCAATAACCTTTTGCTGAATCTTTCCCGTCATTTCTGTTCGATAATAGTTCTCTCTCTTCAGTGTGTAGCTTGGCTCAAATATGGACATCAACTGCTTAAATCCTGAGTCAGACACCATTGTAAATGGCTTGTTATCAGTGACAATCATCTCTGTGATTACTCTGTCCAGCAGTTGGGATCTTCCATCTGAATCTAGACTGTGACACATGTTTTTTTCCAGAAACCTGTTGTTGCCTGGGATAGTGGAGGAGGTATTTCAAAATCGCATTGATATTCATTTAGTTTTTTCTGTGCTGCATGATATAATTCAATATGATGAACTCTTAGATAGGCCCAAAGATGTGACGTATTTTTGTTTTTTGCAGTTACTGATCCCATGCTTATGTTGTTTGTACATGTGTTGCACACTGCTGCTTTTCCTGGAGAAGGTTGAGGCAAAAAATAGTCCCAGACCACACTTTTTTACTTTTTCTCTCCTCCTCCATCTCCAGTTCAATTTGAAAGACACAAAAAAGATTTTTTTAAAAAAAATGGCTTGCTGAAGTTGCTGGCACCCTGTTGTGGTTTTGTCGGCTGATGCCTGGCAGTGTGGGTTGCTTTGAAAAAATCGCTCTGAATATATAGTCCATAAATGGAGTCATACACAAAGCAATAGCAGCGCTGATATTTTGTATCGATCAAAGCATGCAAGGAATTGCTAAGGTGCACTAGTCCTTTCTCATTAGATGTCCATCATTGTATCAGTCCTTTTCACCAATTTGGGGTCACCAGTGAATTTTTATGGGGTCACCCAACATTCAATCCACCGTTGTGACACAGGTAAAGGGTGGCAACTCACCAGACCAACTGGCCTTCCTATTCTCATAGAGAAGGCAGACAAGCGTGAACACTGTAATCTTTACTGGATCGGCTGCAGCTGTTAGACAAAACACCTCTCTCCACAGAAATCTCAGAAAGAGACAATCTCTGGAGACACAGTTGGTGAGTGACTCGTGAGCAAAGGGGACGCTGATTTCTGTGGAGAGAGGTGTTTTGTCTAACAGCTGCAGCCGATCCAGTAAAGATTACAGTGTTCACGCTTGTCTGCCTTCTCTATGAGAATAGGAAGGCCAGTTGGTCTGGTGAGTTGCCACCCTTTACCTGCGTCACAACGGTGGAGGATTGAATGTTGGGTGACCCCATAAAAATTCACTGGTGACCCCAAATTGGTGAAAAGGACTGATACAATGATGGACATCTAATGAGAACGGACTAGTGCACCTTAGCAATTCCTTGCATGCTTTGATCGATACAAAATATCAGCACTGCTATTGCTTTGTGTATGACTCCATTTATGGACTATATATTCAGAGTGATTATTTTACAGTTTTTATCTTTGAAGTAGCTGCGATATTTCTCTGAACGAGACTTATATTTATTTATTTGATTTGTGCGCAGAGGATATAGTATAATAGTACCGTTTGGTTTTATTTGTATTGTATATTTGAGTGTGGGTTGCTTGCTGGCACCCTGTTGTGGGTTGGTGGCTGACGCCTGGCAGTGTGGGTTGCTTGCTGGCACCCTGTTGTGGGTTGGTGGCTGACGCCTGGCAGTGTGGGCTGCTTGCTGACTGCCTGGCACCTTGTTTTGGGTTGGTGGGTAATGCCTGGCAGTGTGGGCTGCTTGCTGGCAGCCTTGTGTCCTGTTGTGGGTTGGTGACTGACACCTGGCAGTGTGGGTGGGTTGGTGGCTGACTGCTGGCAGTGTGGGTGGCTTGCTTGCTGGCAACCTGTTGTGGGTGGCTTGCTGGAACACTGTGGTGGCCGGGTGGCTTGCTTGGTGTCACCATGTTGTGGATGGCTTGGCTGGCTGGAAGGCTGTTGTGTGTGGGTGGTTGGCTTGGTGTCACTCACCCTGGCTTGTTGGTCAGATGGCTGGCACCCTGTGGGGGGTGGCTGAGGTCAGGGCCTGTGGATAGATGGTTGGCTGGCACCGTGACAGGACCGGACTGCAGCTGGCTGCACACACGAGGTTGTCTGAGGCATGGGAGGCGGTCTTAAGGCAGAGAACGTGCGCAGTGCATGGTGAAATTAAGTCAAGTATGGGCCGCGCAGGCGTGGGAGGGCTGTGTTAGAAGGTAGAACGTGTGCGTGCAACATACGCGATGACTTCACGGCAATATCGGTAATCCAAAGGCTGATTCCGATATATCGGGAAAGTGCAAATCGGCCATCGATATTTCGGAGTTGCTGATAATTGGTCGATCTCTAGTGTGAGTCCCTAGGGGGTTCATCTTCGGTGGCTCGGATCTTGGCCTTCCTTCAATGGGGGTTGAACAGGAATTGACCTTGAGTACTAACAAGGGCCAGGTGTCGGCTTTGGCGGTCTTCTTCCAACAACCTTTAGCCACACACTCCCTGATGCGTGCCTTTTTCTTAAGGGTATCCGACATTTGGTTCCTCCAGTGTGTTCTTCGTTGGTGCTTTCAGCCCTCCAGAAGCCTCCCTTTGAGAATCTTCAGGGGATTCCCCTGCTTGCGCTGTCCCCGGAAGGTGGCTTTTTTTGGTGGCTATCGCCTCTGCATGCAGGGTGTCGGAACTGGCGGCGCTATCCTGTTGTTCACCTTACCTGATGATTCACAGAGATAAGGTGGTTCTTTGCCCCTGTCCATCGTTCCGTCCTAAGGCTGTCCCTGATTTTCATTTGAAGACATTGCGTTGCCTTCCCTGTGTCCCAGGCCTAAATATCCGAAGGATATTGCCTTGCATGCCTTGGATGTGGTCCGGGCAATTAGGTGGTTGTACCTGGCAGCTACGGAGTCTTTCAGGAAGTCAGACTCACTGTTTGTGCGCACGGATGGGCCTCAAATGTTTTTCCGCTTCCTCTACGACTATTTCCAGATGGATCAGACAGACAGTGATTCAGGCCTTTTCCATCAAGGGTCAGTTTCCCCCTTTCCCTGTTAAGGTGCACTCTACTAGGGTGCTTAGTGCATCCTGGGCCTTCCATCATTAGGCGTCAGTGACGCAGGTTTGCAAGGCAGGCACTTGGTCGTGGTGCACACTTTTACAAAGTTTTATAAAGTGGATATGTTGGCATCTGCGTATGGCTTTTTTTTTTTTTTTTTTTTTTTTTGCTGCAAGGTTTTGCAGGCTGCAGTTGAGGACCTGATCCTCTTTTGAAGGTGTATTGTTGTTTTCAGGTGGGCTCCAGTTGTTTTGGTTGAGCTCCTGTTGCCTGATTTGGCTACTGTTTAGCCTTGGGAATTTTCTTGCTGTTCCTACCCCTCATGTTTAACACTGCTTTGGGACGTCCTAATGGTTAAGAATATCAGCTGTGTCCGTCAATGAACGAAAGAGAAAATGGGATTTTTGACTTAACCGTAAAATCCATTTCTCTGATGTTCATTGACTGACACCGCACCCACTCCTCTGTGGAGTTGTATTTTTCTGACACTGCTTGTTTAAAAAAAAACAAAAAAAACAAAAAAAAATGATTACCAATAGCCAAGAGAGGGAGAATATCCACTTGGACTGACCATAGGCATAGCCAGTCTTTTTTTTTTTTTTTTTTTTTTTCTACTTGGTGTCCTACTCCTGTAGAGGGCAGTATAACCCAATGGTTAGGAATATAAGGAGCTGTGTCTCTTAGTGAACATCCGAGAAATGGGTTTTACAGTAATTAAAAAAATCATCAAATTTTTCGCTGTATTTTAACTCTAGAACTGCTGACAGGAGTGGTGCTTTCCTAACCACTTCCATACCGGGCCAATTCTGGCAATCCTTTTCTTCTACATGTAAAAATCATCTTATTTTTTTTGCTAGAAAATTACCCAGAATCCCCAAACATTAAATGTTTTTTAGCCGATACCCCAGGGAATAAAATGGCGGCCGTCAATTTTTTATTTCACGGGGTATTTGCGCAGTTTCATAAATTAAAAAAAACCCACTAAATCTAGCCCAATTTTTTTGTATTATGTGAAAGATGTTGCGCTGAGTAAATACCCCAACATGTCATGCTTTAAAATTGTGCACATTCATGGAATGGCACCAAACTTCAGTACTTTAACCACTTGCCGACTGCCGCACGACTATATACGGTGGCAGTCAGCCCCTCACGGGCAGTGACGTATAGGGAGCGAGCGTGCGCCGCCGGAGGCGTGCTCCCGCTTGCTCACGGACCCCCCGGCGCGAGTGACCGGCAGACCCGATGTCTGTCGGTCACTGGCGATCGTCGGTTACACATGGGAGAAAGGCAGGCGGCTAATGTAAACACAGCCGCCTGTCTTTCTACCCTGTGTAACAGCACAGATCATACGGTCCTGCTATGTAGGACCCTTGATCTCTGCTGACACACACACACACACACACACACACCCACATCCAATCACAGTTAGAAGCACGCCCCTAGGGACACACTTAACCCCTCCCTCTCCAATAAAGTTAACCCCTTCCCTCCCAGTGTCATTTTTACAGTAACAGTGCATATGTATAGCACTGATTACTGTAGTAATGTCACCGGTACCCCCAAAAGTGTCAAAAATGTCAGTCAAGGGTCCGATCTGTCCGCCGCAATGTCGCAATCCTGCAAAAAAAAAATCCGTTGTGTGGTTCGAATACTTCTGCATTTTTACATTTTATACTTTTTTTTTTTTTTTATAGGAATAGGACATGACCGGTCCTCTTTACAGAGAGATGTGGGCTCTTGAAGACGCCACATCTCTCCTCCTAGCCTTAGATCAAAAACATAATGTAAAAGAATTAAGTGATCTCAGCCTTTCTGGTAAAAAGAAAACGTCATAACATCATGCCTAACCTCTGAATGTCATAGCGACTGTCGGGGACCATCTGGTCTGTATTCTCTATGGGAAACTTCCGCGCCGGCTGACATATATATGTGATTCTGCACTTCTGGGCATGAGGGCACGGCGCTGCCAGCTTGCTCCAGCTGTCATCTTATACAGCAGGAGTCGATCAGCTGGTCCCACGGAGCTTATGTCCATCTGGACCCGCTGATCCTTCGGTACACTGACAGAATGACAGTCTGCCTATGCAAACAAAGATTGTCCTTCTGTGAGTACAGAAGACATGGATTCTGCATTCTTGTGAAGCAGGAACACCGATCCATGTCTTCAAGTAGTAAAAGCACCTCCCCCACAGTTAATAATCACTCCCTAGGTGCACATTTAACACTTTGATTACCCCTGATGTGAACCCCCTTCCCTGCCAGTGTCCTTAGTACAGTGACAGTGCATATTTTTAGCGCTGGTCCCCAAGAAAGTGTCAGTTTGGTGTCATATGTCCACCGCAATATCGCAGTCCTGCTATAAGTCGCTGATCGCTGCCATTACTAGTAAAAAAAAAAAAAAAAAAAAAAATGAAATAAAAAAATTTTTCTCCCATTGTTTGTAATATCTAACTTTTGCACAAACCAAAATACGCTTATTGGAATTTTTTTTTCTACCAAAAATATGTAGCAGAATACATATTGGCTTAAATTAATCAAGAATTGTTTTTTTTTTTTTTCTTAATTGGAGGTTTTAAAACAAAGAGAAAAATATATTTAATTATTATAATAATTTTTTTTCAAAATGGTCCGTTCTTTTATAGTGCAAAAAGTAAAAACCACAGAGGTGATCAAATGCCACCAAAAGAAAGCTCTATTTGCGGGGGGGGGGGAGGGCCATAAATTTTGTTTGGGTAAAGTTTCGTACAACCGCACAATTGTCAGTTAAAGCAACGCAGTGTTGTATTGCAAAAAATAACCTGGTCAGGAAGGGTTGTAAGCCCTCCGGAGTTGGAAGTGGTTAATGGAAGTTGCTTACAAGTTGGATACTCATCGTAATTGATGTGACTTGTATCCAACATTACATGAAGATTACCCAGGCATTCCCTGAAGTTGCTTTAAAGTCCCATCTCTAAGTTGCACTTTCAGGTCATGGCAGTGAAAATGGAGTCTAACTCCACTTTTTGTTGGAAAAAATAAATATTCCCCTCTGGGTGATCCGTGCACAATGCAAGGAGTTTAACAAACTTTTTTTGAAGATTTCTACCTTTTTGTTACTCGAAAGAAGAAACTGTCAATGTGTAAAGTAAATGTTGAAAGGAGAGACTTAATAATTAGCTGCTGTGCTTGCAGGGTTCTAAGGAGGAAAGTGGTAGAGTCTGCATACCTTTTTTTAGATGTGATTTGTATCTTAGTACATCTTGGAGAAATCAATGAGCCAATCACACAAGCAAGAAATTAGATTTCTGGGGGTGTTCCTTACACCATCTGTTTAAATAGCGCCTCAAGGGAGCCATATTGCATTTACAGAAAATGACAATGCTGCAGATTGAAAAGGAATGGTCATTTTAATAACCTATTACAATATGACTTGTGTGTGTGTGTGTGTGTATATATATATATATATATATATATATATATATATATATATATATATATATATAATATATATGTGTATATTACACTACCATTCAAACGTTTGGGGTCACCCAGACAATTTTCATGTTTTCCATGAAGACTCACACTTTCATTCATAAAATGAGTTGCAAAATTAATAGAAAATATAGTCAAGATATTGACGAGGTTAGACGTAATGATTTTTATTTGAAATAATACATTTTGTCCTAACTTTGCTTTAATCAAAGAATTCTCCATTTGCACCAATTACAGCCTTGCAAACCTTTGGCATTCTAGCTGTCAATTTGTTGGTGTAATCTGAAGAAATTTCACCCCACGCTTCCTGAAGCACCTCCCACAAGTTGGATTGGCTTGATGGGCACTTCTTGCGTACTGTATGGTCAAGCTGCTACCACAACAGCTCAATAGGGTTGAGATCTTGTGACTGTGCTGGGCACTCCATTACAGAGAGAAAACCAGCTGACTGCTTCTTCCCTAAATAGTTCTTGCATAGTTTGGAGTGTGCTTTGGGTTATTGTCCTTTTTTGTAGGAGTAAATTGGCTCCAATCAAGCGCTGTCCGCATGGTATAGCACGGCATTGTACAAATCTCTTACTTTACCAGCACTAGTGATGAGCCGAACACCGCAAACAGAGGAAAAGTTTGAATAAACAAACCCCATTGAAGTCTATGGGACTCTAAGCTCGAAAATCAAACGTCCTCATTTTGAAGGCTCAAATGCAAGTTATTTCCCCAAAAAAGTGTATGGGGGTCCGGGTACTGAGCTGGCGAACATGTAGCAATGAGAAAAAAAAGTTTTTAAAAACGATTGTTTTTAAAGAAGCAGTGATTTACTGATTTTAATGAGGCTTAAAGTGAAACTATAAAAATGAAAAATTCCTTCAAATATCGTGCCTGGGGGGCCCCTGAATGTGCCTGTAAAGTAGTGCATCTCTACGATGTATGTAGCCTGCTGCAGCAATACTGACATAGCTAAAGCAAAAAGTGTCCTATACAAATATATACATACAAATGGCATGTACTTGTCATACAGGTGCAGAAAAATTTGAGTCCTGGTTGTTGGTGGTGCCTGAACACTGTTAACCCCTTTTGCAGTTACTCTTGCTGGGCGCAGGAATGGGCCCTGCTGATAAATACATACAAATTTTGAAATCGCATGTACTTGTCATACATGTGCAAAAATATTGGGCCTTTGGTGTTGGTGGTGCCTGAACACCGTAACCCCTCACAGTTACTCTTGCTGGGCACAGGGACAGGGCCCGCTATTTCAAAATGACATACGGCATTTAAAATTGTATGCACCTGTCATACAAGTGTAGAAAAAATAGGCCTTGGGGGTTGGTAGTGACCTAAATCAAAAACATTGTTGGAAGCTAACAGAATCAAGGTAGAGGAATAGGTTAGGCAGCATATGCAGTCTTCAAGGGATGGCAGACCGCTAGCAAATTCAATCAGTTACATCAGCATCAGGGGCTTGATGGCTCTTGTTCCAGGACAGGTTCATTTTGATAAGTCAGCTGGTCAACAGAGTCTGTGGACAGACGTACCCTTTTGTCCATCACAAAACCTCCAGTAGCACTGAACGTCTGTTCGGAAAGCACGCTGGAAGCAGGACAGGTCAGTAGCTCCATTGCATATTGAGCAAGTTCTGGCCATTGGTGTATCCTCAAGACCCAGTAAGCCAGTGGATGCTCAGCTGGAAAGGTCTCCCAAGTCTGCTCTTGCACCTAGATAATCATGCACCATATGATGGAGACGCTGCCAATTGTTGCTTAAACCAAGCCCTGGGTGCTGCTGAGGACTGAAGAACTGTTTAAAGGCATTGGTCAGCCGTCTCCTCCACCGCTCCTCCTTTGGCTGAATGATGCCTCAAACACGTCCAGAGAATGTTGACCTCCCAGTGTCTGGAAAGGTGGTACACAAATTCTTTTTTTCAAGGCCTCCTCAAGATGTTTCATCCTCTGCTCCCTCTGCGAAGGCAGGATGAGCGCTGCAACTTTACCCTTGTAAAGTGCATCAAGAAGGGTTGCAACCAGTAATTATCCCTCTCCTTGATAGCAGGAATCCTCGGGTCCTTTCGCAGGCTTTGCAGAATCAGGGAGCCCATGCAATGTAAGTTGGAGGCATGAGCTTCTGAGACCTCTGGGTCACTAAGGATGACATTGTCAGCAGGAGCAACCTCTACCCAACCATCTACAACTCCTGGGGTTTCTGGGCAATCAAAACCATCCCTTGAAAACTGCTGTATGCTATCCTCTATATAAATGCTGCCGAAATCCTCCTCCTTCTGTGTGTTTTGTGGCTTTGCATAAATATCTGCATAAATGGGGCCTTGGGAGGAAAGGAAGTCCTCCTCTTCCTCCCCCTGTTCTGCCTCAAGTGCCCTGTCCATGACTCCACGCTGCGTGTGCTCCAACCGGTAGACTAGTGGGATAGTGTCACTGATGCATGCATCGTCCCGGCTCATCATCCTTGTGGCCTCCTCAAATGGTGACAAGACGATGCATGCATCCTTAATCAAAAGCCACTGGCGTGGCGAAAAAAAGCCTAGCTCTCCTGACCCTGTCCTTGTGCCATACTCACACAGGTACTCATTGATGGCCCTCTGCGTGTGCAGCCGCTGCAGCATTGCCAATGTTGAGTTCCACCTGGTGGGCATGTCACTAATGAGGCGGTTGGTGGGCAGGTTGAATCCCGTTCAATGCCAGTTTTCACTTATCTGACATTCAACGAACGGCGGAAATGGCCACAGACTTTTCTGGCCTCCTCCCCCTCTTCCCTCTCCTCCCCTGTCAGTGACCTCATCATCCCCTTCCTCCTCCAGCCAAGTTTGGAGCTAACTTGATAATATGCTTCAGCCCTTCTCTAGGCTCACATTATTCCTTTCATCAACCTGAGAACCAACATCACTGCTTTTAAATTGCTGCGCATCCTCCAGCAGCATGTCACTGACACTATGATGGAATAGTTCAGGTGACTCCCCCTTGCATGATGGTTTGGCAACAGGAATAGTTGTGGAGAAGGAGCCTTTGGCAGCTGTGGTGGAAGGCAAACTACTGTGAGCGCAGGTGTCAGAGGATGAGGACGGCTTATTGATGCACTCCACCAACTCTTCCACGTGTGGCTGAATAGCATGAGCAGCACTGGAAATAAAGGATGCACTATGTCACTTTTCATAGTGGACACAGAGGCTGCTTGCCCTCTTTTAGTGGCCTTGGAGCGTCGGTCTCTGGGACATGTTGATACAGATCAATATAGGGTGTACGCAAGTGATAAATAGATATTCAATGACCTGATATGATGTAATCGCTAGCCCTATAGATGAGCTGTGCTGCTTATAGATGTACGCAAGTGACCGATTAACAATACTCTCACTGATATGATGTAATCGATAGCCCTATAAATGAGAAATCTCTCTCCCTCCCTGCTAGGAATGTCTCACTGGCACTGCACTGTCTGACAAATTGCAAAGAAATGATTCTCTCCCTGCCTCAAACACGTTCCTGTCCCTCCCTACACTGCTAGGAATGTCTCTCTACACGGTCTGACAAACTTCAAAAAACGCTACTCACGCCCTGTCTCCTGGCCCGCACAATCATACACGCTGCGGCAGTGCGGGTAGCCTTTATGTAGTGTGGGGCTTGTACTTGGCCCCTGAGCCATGATTGGCTAAAGGCAGCCTGCCTTTAGTCCAATCATGGCAGAGATCATTTGAATGGCCAAAGCATGAGGTTAGTGTGCATGCTTTGGCCAATTGCATAACATGCTGCGCGTGCAGTGCATTATGGGACACTTTTTTCCAATCTTCCTCTGTCCAATGTCTGTGTTCTTTTGCCCATCTTAATTTTTTCATTTTTATTGGCCCGTCTCAGATATGGCTCTTTTTTTTTTGCCACTCTGCCTAGAAGGCCAGGATCCTAGAGTCGCCTCTTCATGTGGACGTTTTGCAGGTACCATTTAATGAAGCTGCCAGTTGAGGACCTGCAAGGCGTATATTTCTCAAACTAGCGACTCTTAATGTACTTGTCCTGCTTAGTTGTGCACCGGGGCCTTCCACTTCTTGTTGTATTCTGGTTAGAGCCCGTTTTGTGCTGTTCTCTGAAGGGAGTAGTACACACCGTTGTAGGAAATCTTCATTGTCTTGGCAATTTCTCGCATGGAATAGCCTTTTTAATTTCTCAGAACAAGAATAGACTGTAGAGTTTCCGAAGAAACTTATTTTTCTGGCCATTTTGAGAGTATAATCGAACCTACAAATGCTAATGCTCCAGATCCTCAACTAGCAGGGCCAGTTTTATAGCTTCTCTAATCAGCACAACAGTTTTCAGTTGTGCTAACCTAATTGCACAAGGGTTTTGTAATCGTCAATTAGCCTTTTAACACAATTAGATGGTTGCTGGAAATGGGCCTCTGTACACCTATGTAGATATTCCATTACAAATCAACCATTTCCAGCTAGAATAGTCATTTACCACATTAACAATGTCTAGACTGTATTTCTGATCAATTTAACCACTTTACCACCGGAGGATTTTCCTGCTAAAAGACCAGGGGTTATTTTGCGATTTTTTACTGCGTGACTTTAACGGACAATTGCGCGGTCGTGCGACGCTGTACCTAAACGAATTTCACGTCCTTTTTTTCCCACAAACAGAGCTTTCTTTTGGTGGTATTTGATCACCTGTGCGATTTTTTGATCACGCGCTATAAACAAAAAAAGAGCGTAATTTTTGCAAAAACAACAATATTTTTCACTTTTTTTTTATATGAAATTCCCCCAAAAAAAAATGTAAAAATCAAAATTTTTTAAAATTTTCGGCCAATTTGTTTTACGCTACCTATGTTTGGTAAAAAAAAATCGCAAAAAGCGTATTTTGATTGGTTTGCGCAAAAGTTATCGCATTTACTAACAAAGGGAAAGATTTTTGTCATTTTTGGTGTTTTTTTTTTTAACGAGTAATGGCGGCGATCTGCGATTTTTTTTTTTTGCGGTACTGCGACATTGCGGCGGACAGATCGGACCCTTGACTGACATTTTTGACACTTTTGGGGGTACCAGTGACATTACTGCAGTAATCAGTGCTATATATATGCACTGTTACTGCAAAAATGACACTGGCAGGGAAGGGGTTAACAGTATTGGACAGGGAGGGGTTAAGTGTGTCCTAGGGGCGTGATTCTAACTGTGTAGGGACAGGTCTACTAGTGTAAAAACAAAGATCAACAGTTCTACATAGTAGAACTGTTTGATCTTCACTTTTACACAGGGAGAACTGACAGGTGGCTTGTTTACACAAGCCGCTCTGTCTTTCTCCCGCTGTAGCGGCGATCGTAGTGTGACCGGCGGACATCGGGTCCGCCAGTCACACTCCCGCACTCCTCCGTGAACGAGCCGAGGCGGGCGCGCGCCTCAGCGGGCGCGCGCCCGCCCGCTATTGGCTCTGGAAGGAGTGACAGGCGAGCGACGTAGACCTACGTCACTCTGCCTGGCCGGGGCCGACTGCCGCAGTAAATATACTGTGCGCAGTCGGCAAGCGGTTAATGTTATCTTCTTTCAAAAATGACCTTTTTAAGTGACCCCAAACTTTTGAAGGTTTGTGTGTGTATATATTTATGTAAATATATATTACAGTATCTCACAAAAAGTAAGTACACCCCTCACATTTTTGTAAATATTTTATTCTATCTTTTTTCATGTGACAACACTGAAGTGTCAGGATGTTTATACTGCTCTGAATATAACAGTGTCTATTTATGTCAATAAGCAAAGATCTGTGCGGTAGGAGAATCTCCACGTATTTCCACAAATCAATATGTAGCAAATTCTTTTTATTGATTAATTTCTTTTTGAAAGCATATACTAATCTTAGTGAAAACAGTCTACAGTATGGAATATATAAGAATATTTATTCACGAGACATGTATTCACGATAAATGATCAAACTTGAGATGACGCAAAAAGATAATTTTACATAAGATACAAACTTCAAACAATAAATGCAATGTGATGTGTAGCTCAATAATGAAAGTAAAAATAAAGCAAGATTATTATTTTCTCCAGGTATAGTATAAACCATAATCTTCTATATAATCAGACCACAATTGTCTGCGCAATGCACAGCCTGATAGTCACTCCACTGCCGATGAAGCGAGAATAGGCTATGCAAAACGTGAGACTAATACGCCGATATGCGCTAAATCTGATATTAATAAAAATGTTATAAAAACATCATCTCTTAAAGAAAAATCTACATATGGTTAATACGGCTGGGATTGGGATCTTGTTACCCTTGAATATGCAATCTAATACATTTAAGAAAGTACATAAACAATATTGAATAATAATCAAATAATTAGCAAGGAATATTTACCATATTTAAAATGGCTGCTAGCTTAGAATGGTCGTTACCAGAGTCCTTAAGATGGCTGCCTTTCCAAGATGGTGGCTAAGTAGGGAGGAGTTTCGTTTGGCGTCCCTCAAAGTTTCAGATACATGATGGAGCAAAATGGAGTCTGTGTAGATGAGTCTATGCATGGCTGTAGTAGCTTGTATGTTGTATGTGTGATGTATGTTGGGCAAATGTCATGTGTGATGTGTCCCTCTCTCATCTGGGTTTGCCTTTTTATATGGTGTAGAACAAAGGACTATTAAAATGACCATAAGTTAAACCCAGAAGGAGTGACATTATCCCCATTGGTTGGGATAACTTATCCATCAACATGTGATGTCATTGGGTGACACCTCTTGGTCAACCAGTATATGGATATTAAAACTAAATGATGATATCTCAATATTTAAGAGTATCATCATAAAACAATATAATAATTTATCCATACTCTCATCTATTACATGTCCATTTAATATCCACCAGGTATCTGACTAAATATTAAATCTGGTAACACCATAATATATTATTAATATATATATTAGAAATTACTTTTTAACCTAAGACTTCAATTAGTAGTAGTCAGTCACCAGAGGTGGCAGTATTGTGTTGCTCTTAGCTTCAGTACACAGAATATTACAGCATTATTTATCTTCAAATAAACTTTGCACCTTTATATTGACAAAGAGCTTACCATCTCAGACTTCCTAGAGCCTGGCAAGGTTAGAAAAGTTTATGATGCTTTCTACAACTTACAATTTACAAATGTTTACTGAAGCCTCTATTGACATACAGAGATGAGTCTTCAATATCAGTTAGCAAGAATGAAACCATTATATATAACGGTTTTCTACATATCTATGTATGTTAGATATAGATATAGATAGATTATATATATATATATATATATATATATATATATATATATATATATATATTATAATATAATTGTTAATATTCTATTATATATACGATTATAACGCATCTGTAAATCTTATTTTTAAATGTGTCTAAAACACAGAAAATACTGACTAATGTTTTATGACTACCACACAGACAAGATTATCCTGGTATAGCGTCAGCTAGACTTTATCTTAAAGTTAAACAGATTATTTATTACCTTAGGTCAACACAGCATGTCTGTTGAAACTTTTCTTGAATAGACACCTTTCCTAAAAGGAGGTTTGAACTTTTAGCGACCTTCTATAACATGGATGCCACTGCTCAGCATTTCTATGTAAACCAAAATATGAAATTTCATTTCATTTTTTTTTTTTTTTTTTTAACCTCCCCAAATAAGCCTGAGAAGAAATGACACTGTTATACAAGCTGTACACTCACTACTTTACAGTTTAGCAAAGTGTCATTTCTTCAGTGTTGTCACATGAAAAGAGAGTAACGGGTGTACGGGAGATACTGTGTATTATAGATGTATGTGTGTATATATTATGATTTTTTTTTTTTTTGTTTGCCTTGTCACTTGGTCTCCCAATCCTACATCCTGCTGGTTGCTGTGGCAGGAGCTATGCAGCCTACACACGGTCGTTTACGGTCACTTGCCATTATCTGTCTAAACTGATGTCTTCAGTAGCTGGGGCTTAGGTAAGGCCAGCTACTGATGGACAAGCTGTAAGCTGGCCTGTTAGGGGTGACAGCGCGCTGATAGTCACTCAACCCACGTCGATGGCACATTAACTGCTTTACGACCGCCTGCCGCAGTTGTACTGTGGCTGGCAGCCGCTCCTGCGCGAACCTCCGTAAATGTACATCGGTCGCGAGCAGGAGGCTAGGGGGCTGGCGCGTTCCTGCTCATCAGCAGGGAAGCCGATGCAGTGGGCAAGCGGCTACGATTGCCGTCTGACACCCGCGATCGTTCCCCGCTGAGAGAGGAGACCGGTCAGCTGTTGTAAGCACATCTGACCGTTCTTCTCCCTGGAATGATCATAGAGCCCCTGTGATCCTTCTATATAGGAACACAGGTCTCTATGGTCATTTTACAAGCTTTGCCCCCCCCCCCCCCCACAGTTAGACTCACTCCCCTAGGCTCACATTTAACCCCTTGATCACCCACAATGTTAACCCCTTCCCTGCCAGTGTCATTACAGTAACAGTGCATATTTTTAGTATTGATTACTGTAGTAATGTCACTGGTCCCCCCCAAAAGTGTCAATGTCAGGGGTCCGATCGGTCCACCTCAATATTGCAGTAAAAAAATCAGATTGCCGCCATTTCTAGTAAAAAAAAAAACAATAAAAATGACAAATCTTTTCCGTAGTTAATAGACGCAATAACTTTTGTGCAAACCAATGAAAATACGCTTATTGCTAAATATTTTTTTTTTTTACCAAAAATATGTAGCCGAAAACAAATTGGCCTCAAATGTTAAATTTTGATTTTTAAAATTTTTTTTTTTTTTTTTTTTGGAAATATTATATAGACAGTATTGTCGCTCCTTTTTTTTTTTTTTTTTTTTTTTTTTTTTTTTGTGTATAGCGCAAAAATTAAAAATCACACAGGTGATCAAATACCACCAAAAGAAAGCTCTATTTGTGGGAAAAAAAGGGACGTAAATTTTGTTTGGGTACAGCGTCGCACGACCGCTCAATTGTCAGTCATGCAGTGCCAAGTTGAAAAAAGTGGCCTGGTCATTAAGGGGGCAAATCCTTCCAGTCTTAAGCTGTAGTCCTTGTGAGCATAGCCATTGTAAGAGTGACCATGCTGCCAAGAATTCCGAAGTGGTGGGATAGCACTGTTGCCTTATCATAGGAAGTGAACTGGGATGGCAGGTTAAACAGGTAAATTTGTGAATGAAACACATTTCCGAGCTGGAGATTGCACCTGCTGTCTGCTGATTGTGGGTGCAGTGCTCTGCAGGCTCCTTAGAAAAAAATAAATAAATGCACACTTTTTTTTTTATTTGCAGGGGAAAAAAAAAGTGCATTTAATATTTTTTTCAAAAGGAACTTCTTTTTAAAATGTTCTCCTTTTTACCTAGTTGTTTTATGCTTACTGTGCTGTTAAGCATACAATTTAAGCTGTTTGCTTTTCTGCATCCTATTTTCTTTGTAGGAATACACTTGCCCCAGGTGTGAATCGGGCTTCATTGAAGAGCTTCCTGAAATAAGGTAAATGGAGGGGGGGGGGGGGGCGATAGAGAATCAGCTTTATTTAAATAATAGACATTTAAAGAAATCCTGTCTTTGAAATAGTTTGTTGGTTGGTTGTAATGCTAATCCTGTGGCTTGAGTCCTGCAATTCATGAGTCCTAACTTTACTTGCTGATTGCTTGTTCTGAGTCCGCGCCTAACGCCCTGTACCCATAGGCCGAATGTCATAAACCGGATGACATTTGGCACCTGTGTGCTGCAGGTGGTCCGACAAGCTGCCCATTCAGCCAGTTTCCATGGGAGGGCGCTGACCGGAGTGTTCTGGGAGGGGGGGGGGGGTTGTGTGTATGTATGCGGGCGCATCACAATAGAGCAGCAGGGGAGATTGCTGTACTAACATTGAATAGTACAGCTGCCCCGGCTTGAGCTGACTGCGGGTTTCTGTTTAGCCCGCTGGGTTGAAAAAAAGAAATAAAAATTAGCAGTGTGTACTAGGCTTAAGTAGGTATTGAAAACAGGCAGTATGCATTTTTAGAATGTCAGCAATGGCAAGCCACATTTTTCTCAAGACAGGTTTACCACAATAGTTTTGCCCTAATCCACATCACACTAACTGAATGTATCTGTAATTTAGCTAAAGCTACAGTGGGTGGCATTTGTCAGTGTTAGTACTCGCAGGAGTTACATGATATAACCTGCAGTATTTCTGTAAACGTTATTGTGTACGTTTTATAATTGTTCTATTTAATAATTATACATTTCTCCAATGCCCTAAACCATACAATTGATATTTGGCATTGGGTTATTGAGCTACAGGGACAGATGGATAGATTTGCTTAAAAATGTTATTTGGCACAGTTTACATTTTAAACTATACCTGTTTTGAGACAGAAATGTTTACTGCCAAGCCAAAAAATGGAGCAAATTTGGTTGGTCAGAGAATCACTCTGATCTGTCACAGAAGCCCTGTTAAAAAAATAATAAAAAAGGGGGAGAAGATTGGGAGTTTCAAATCCCCCAGACCACTACACTGGCTGTGTGGGAAGAGTTTGACCTTTTTTTATTTTTTCCAGAAAAGTGAACGTGTACTTGCAAAAAACTGCCCCTCTACTACTCACTGGATAATGACATTTTTTTTAAATATGTATGTATATAAAATATCTCCAAAATTATTGTGATGCCTGCCTTTAGAAGCACGTTGACCTTAATCAAGAAAAGGGGGCAAATGCGCTACCAATGGAGTAGTTGAAGAAAGTAAACCACAATGGAGTGGCAATGATAAATAGGAAGAATAAAGCTGCCAATTAAGTAGTGTCACCACAAATGTATATCAAATATATTTCATAAATATATCATAAATGATAATAAAACGTGCAGAGTAGTGCAAAATTCATATATAGAAGTTCATGTGCCAATGTGCAAACATAAAGCCAATGGTGATGTTCTGGACATGTGCGGTGCTTTCAAATCCAACTGTGTCACTGATGTGCACCAAACCCCACAGTATATAATGGCCACTCACCTCCAGGCAGGTTACAACAAGTGTGATAACAGAGAAAATGTTTCTCCTATGTGGCTCCAAGCGGTCGTAACCAGACAGCTAGTAGGCTGTGATCTCTTAGGGCAAGGGTCCTCTTAGTTTTCTCTCTCATATATGGAATCAATAGGAAAGCCCATACCCTTGAGAAAGTCATGTGAGTGAGTGACGCAATGCGTCGGGGGGAGCCGGGTGATGTCGCTCCCGGTCTACGGCCGTGACCGGAAATTGACATTTCTCTGTCGCTCATTGACAGACGTAGTCCTCCTTGATTAATATCAACTCGGGTTATACTGCCCTCTACAGGAGTAGGACTAGACAGGAAAGAAAACGTTCTGGCCACACCTTAGGGGCAGTCCCAGAGGGTATATCCTCTCTCTCTCTGCTACAGCAAATCAGTTTTTTTCTGTCTAGTTAGGAGTAAGGACCTAGATGCCTTGCTAGGATCTTCGGTCCTGGCAGGATTTTTTTCTTAGATTTTTTTTTTTTAGACCGCTTTTTTCTCCAGTGTTCCTGTGAGATCTTCAAGCAAGCAAGCTGGAACTGGGCGACGGGCTGGATGTTGAGATCCAGTGGTCACCCCAGTTCAGCCTACGAGCGCGTGCAGGCCATAGCTCCGCGCTGGGTCGGCCGCGACATAGTCCCACTGGACGGGGACTGACCCTGCGAGTTAAACGTCTCGCCTGGACGCCAATGACCAACAGAGTCATGGCGTCCGTATTGGTCGACAGCCCCCCCACCCCGGTGGAGAGGGGTTCTGTCAGGAGTTGGTGCCCGCCTGGTTCCGGTATGGTGAGTAGAATGTTCCCCCTCTCCCCCCTGCCGGGTTTGTGGTGGACGCGGGCCCCTCTCTGGGATGGTAGGATGGGTCTCCCCTCTATCCTATAACAGTCACAGATCCCCCCAATTTGAGTGTGATTTTTTTTTTTGTGAATAGAAACCAGGAGGCTTGGTTTGGGAGCTGACTATCTAAAATTATTGTAAGACTGTAAGGGTGACTGAAGTCAGTGGCAGTACTAAAAGGGCATTACTATTGAAGTAAAAGGTATCCTACCTGTCAGAGTGTGTACACAGGCCGATGCCTATGCCTGAGTTACTGCAGTCCAGATCGCCATTCCTCCAGCAACCGGTCACTTCCACGGGCTGCACAGCCTCCCGACGGCCCACGGACTGCATGCGGCCCGCCAGGGTCCTGTACTGCCGGCCAGGCTCATCACCATTCATGGTGAAGTTTGTGGGGCCGAGGCACTCCCGCAGGCCGCCAGGCCGAATACATACATCCCGCAGGCCGCTGCTAGCCGCCGCTATCCTACACAGGCCGCCGCCATTGTCTTGCAGATCGCACGAGGCCTCCATATTGGCGTAGCCTCGTGTCTCCAGCATGGGGGCGGCCATGTTTGAGGTGACCAAACACCTCGAGGAGCTATGGGAAGGCGCCGGAAGGCGTGTAAAGGGGCGGAGCCGCCTCCTTTTACCCGGGAAAGCAAGCCAAAGACTTCCTGTCTGTAATAGACAGTGCTGGAACAGGTTGTATTGAAACTTCTGGGCATCAAGTGGTGAGCCTTGGGGTCTCTCTCTCTCTCTCTCTCTCTCTCTGTCTGTAGGGGTCCTAAAGCAGGTAACACTGAGAGGCGCTGTAGCACTGGGGGTCTAAAGGAAAAAAAAAAAAAAAAGTTTATTTTTTATTTATTTTTTTTGCAAATTATTTTTTTCCGGCAAGTGTCTGGAATAATCATGGACCCTGCCACACAGGTACCCCCACCTGATCCCCTCGAGGTGGCCGCAGGACCCTCCAGTTCACAGAATATGGATGCATTTATAGCAGTTTTGGAGTCTTTGGTATCCCGGGTGGAGATGGCCTGTCAGGGACGGGGGTCAAGAAAGCGACCCCCGCCTATCCCTATTTCATCTGATACTTCAGATTCTGAGATGGTCATTGCAGCTGCAGGTCCCTCTGCAGGGGCTGTTGTCTCAGGTAAAGTTCCCTCAGACAGTGAGGAGGACGTTCCTGCCTCCGCCATAGCACAAGAAGAAGCATTGGTGGACGCGCTAGTTGTGGCGGTCCGGGAAACCTTAAGACTTGAGGTTTTACCGGCAGAGGTAACCGAGATGGAAATTCCCTTTTGGTACTAGTAAACCTACCAAGACGGCGAAGGTTTTTCCCTTACCCAAATGTTTTGGTAATAAAATTAAAGAGGAATGGGATCATCCAAAACATACCCTTACTGTTTCCAAGCGCATTGCTAGACGCTATCCGTTTGAGGAATCCCTCATTAAGAAATGGACGGTATCACCAGTGGTGGATCCACCCATTTCCAGACTAAATAAAGCCACTGTTATCCCGTTGGAGGACGCTCCATCCTTTAAGGATCCGGTGGATCGGAAAATGGAAGCGGAGTCCCGCACTATTTTTTCCCTGATAGGGTCAGCCTTTAGACCAGTGATTGTCATTGGTTTAGTTTCACAAACATTAACGGAATGGGCAAGATTGTTACGCCATGACCTAAAGGGGAAAGGTATCCCCCAGGCAGCATCTGATTTGATGGAACAAATTATACAAGGACTGCAGTTCGTCTGTGACGCAGCCCTGGATGCCACCCCCTTGTTAGGGCATGCATCGATGTCAGCGGTAGTCCTCAGACGTGTGCTGTGGTTAAAATGCTGGTCGGCGGATCTAGGTTCCAAAAAAGCCTTGGCGAATCTCCCCTTTCAGGGGAATAGCCTATTTGGGGCCACCCTAGATGAGATCATTAAGGATGTCACTGGGGGCAAGAGCACTTTTTTGCCGCAGGCTGCTAAAGCAAAAGGACCTCGTAACAAGCGTGGACCTTTCTTTGCCGCTCATAAAGGGTTAGTTCGCTCCGCTGGGACGAGCGGGAAAGGCAAAGCCCCTCTAGGAGGGTTCAAGAGGCGCTGGTCGGGCAAACAAAAGGCCGACTCAGCCAAACCTGAAGTTAAGGCTAATACAGCCTGAAGGTGCGCCCCCACCCGGCTTAGGGGTGGGGGGACGTCTTCACCGGTGTTCAGATCTAGGGCTTTCCTGAATCCCGGACTAAGGGGTTCAGGAGATCACACGATCAGGATACAAGATCGAGTATCGATCACTGCTACCGCTGTGGTAATTCCCGTTCCCTGAACAGATCATTTTCTTTACCTTTTCCAAAGATCATTCTCAGTTCCCTCCAGGAATCGGATCCGGTTGAGCAAGCGGACCAAGGAGCCTCTAGTCGGGTGACTTCGGTCTCTAATGCTCAACCAGGAGAGATCATCACTCCTGATAGGAATCAAGTTTCTGATAAATGTGTGGGAACAGAGAGCGATCAGACTTTGTCGGATTGCCTGGACCAAGCAGCTCTAGGGCAGCCTGGTTCGGATCCAGTCAGACAATATCAGGGTGATGACTTAGGTCGATCATCAAGGATTTCACCACCTGTGTCTTCATCAGAGCATCCCGGAGGTGGATCTGTTGGCATATCGGCTCAACAGGAAGGCGCGGAGGTTGGTAACGCGCGCGCGCGCGATCCTCTAGCGGACGCAGCAGACGCACTGAATGGTCTGTAAAGGCAGTGTCAGCTACTATATGCAGGGTTCATACGGTCCTGGAAATCCTGGAAAAGTTTTGGAATTTTTAGATGACACTTTCCAGGCCTGGAAAGGTCATGGAAAATTAAGAAACACACTAGGTTTTGGAAAAGTCATGGAATTAAATTACTGTGGAGGAGCGGGGAGTGGATGCTTAATTATTTTATGATAATTATATTGCCACATACTGTATTTACATTTCGCTGTATTAGCGTCCTTCCGGGTCCGCGGTATGCGCGTGCTGTCAGAGATGACCCAATCAGGCAGCAGGGAGGGCTGGCCGCGGTTTGCCTGGAGACACTGTGACTGGCTAGCAGCAGCAGTAACAGCCGGGAGATTATCAACCAATGAGGCAGCGGAAGCGTCACTGGAGGGCGGGCCTGCTGCATGAACGTGATGATTATGCGGAAGGGGGTGGTAACCGTTTCGGGTTGATAGCCACGGGTCTAGCCACGCTAAAGGTTCAAAGCACCAGTCTGCAGCTGCGTGCTTGACCGCTTCCAATCCGATCGTTGGCTTTTTCACCCGTGCGACTGAAGTGACACCGGCTCCCAGCTGCGTCAGCGGTGCTTCCATCTCATCCACTGAAAAACAAGGGACCATTTTGAGTCACGCTGTATCCAGAAACTAAACCCTAACTGCAGAGGTACTGTACACTACAAAGATTGCCTCTTGCACACGATACTCCTGTTTGAGCATCTCCTTTTTCAGCCGTAATTTTAGTCTCCTTGAAATGCGCGCATTTTCGTGCAAATTCACGCCTATGGGATCGTGTGCGTTCATTTGCGCGTAAATGCGCGCATTAGGCGTAATTTACTGTTCCAAAATGCAGATTTTTCTATTTTGTTCTTACTGAAGAATACGCAGCGCTCATTTACGCGGCTGTGTGCATAGGCACATTAGAATGAATGGGCTCTATTTTAGCCAAGAAAATTTTTTTAAGCTGCAGTGTGCAAGGGGCCTTATTTTAGTAAAAATATGCTGGGTGTGACATGGATTTTCTTCTTATTTAACATGTATACATAGACATTTCATGAAACATTAGGTCATGGAAAAGTCATGGAATTTTATTGGTGAAAATTTGTATGAACCCTGTATATGTCTTCCCTCCTCTCAGATTTCTCCGCAGGATAGAGATGGAGGGAACTCCAGTTATCCTGGAAATTCTAGGCTAGCCCCGTCAAGCCGGTCAGGCCGACTTGGACATGCTAGTCGCGAACACTCCTTGGAGACTTCCTCTCAGGGAGGATCTGCGGTCTCAAGGACCGATCTTCCATCGTGCTTTACAGTCGCTGGTTTTAATGGCCTGGCCATTGAGACCCAGGTACTGAAGGACAGAGGGTTGTCAGCTTCAGTTATTCCTACTCTAATTAAAGCAAGGAAAGCGACTTCCAGCAAAGTCTATTATCGCACATGGAAGACTTATATCGCGTGGTGTGAATCTTTGGGATTTCCTCCACGTACCTATTCGGTGACTCGAATATTGGCTTTTTTGCAACAAGGGGTTGAGCAGAAGCTAGCCTTGAGCACCATCAAGGGTCAAGTTTCAGCATTAGCAATCTTCTTTCAGAAACCTTTAGCTACCAAGTCCTTGGTGCGGAATTTCATCCAGGGTGTCCGGCACCTGGCTCCACCAGTCCGCGCGCCCTTACCGCCCTGGGATCTTAATTTAGTTTTGTCGGTTCTACAGAAACCTCCCTTTGAAAACATCAGGGAGATTCCCTTGTTTACTTTATCCCAGAAGGTGGCCTTCTTGGTGGCTATCACTTCTGCTCGCAGGGTGTCAGAACTGGCTGCATTATCATGCCAGTCCCCATACCTAGTGATTCATAGGGATAAGGTAGTACTTCATCCTAAGCCATCCTTTCTTCCTAAGGTGGTTTCAGATTTTCATCTGAATGAAGATATTGTACTACCTTCCTTGTGTCCTCAGCCCAAGCATCATCGGGAACATGCGTTGCATTCCTTGGATGTGGTTCGGGCAATCAGGGTATACCTGAAAGCTACGGAATCATTCCGTAAGACGGATTCACTTTTTGTGATCACGGATGGCCCCAGAAAGGGTTTGCCTGCATCTGCCGCGACCATTGCCAAATGGATTAGACAGACGGTGGTACAGGCTTATTCTATTAAGGGTCAGAGTCCTCCGTTCCCTGTTAGGGCGCACTCCACTCGAGCGCTCAGTACTTCCTGGGCCTTTCGCCATCAGGCGTCAGTGGTCCAGGTATGTAAGGCGACCACCTGGTCGTCGGTACATACCTTTACAAAATTCTATATAATTGATGTGACGGCATCGGCGGATGCCTCATTTGGCCGCAAGGTTTTGCAGGCCGCAATTTGAGGAGACCGGTGGTCTACCTCGAGAGTTTTTTTCTGTTTTGAAAAATTTCTTTTTGTTGAGTCTCATCATTAAGGATGAGCATTGTAAACTTCTAGTTGGCACCGGTTGGGCCTTCTAGATTGGGATTTGATTTCCATTTTCCCACCCCTCATTTGTGATACTGCTCTGGGACGTCCCGAAGGTGATGTATCACCGAGGACCACGTCTGTCAATGAGCGATAGAGAAAAATGGATTTTTGTAAAATCTTACCGTAAAATCCTTTTCTCTTAGCTCATTGACAGACGTAGTCCCCGCCCCTCTGTTTTGGGGTTGGGTTGGGTTAAAATCTCTAAAGACTGCTTTTTGACATAACTGATTTGCTGAGGCAGAGAGAGAGAGAGGATATACCCTCTGGGACTGCCCCTAGGGTGTGGCCAGAGCATTTTAATTTCCTGTCTAGTCCTGCTCCTGTGGAGGCAACATAACCCGAAGGTGCTGTATCACCGAGGACTACGTCTGTCAATGAGCTAAGAGAAAAGGATTTTACGGTAAGATTTTACAAAAATCCATTTTTGTCGGTTCTGCAGAAACCTCCCTTTGAAAATATCAGGGAGATTCCCTTGCTTACATTATCCCAGAAGATGGCCTTCTTGGTGGCTATCACTTCTGCACGCAGGGTGTCAGAACTGGCTGCATTATCATGCCATTCCCCATATCTAGTGGTTCATAGGGATAAGGTAGTTCTTCATCCGAAGCCATCCTTTCTTCCTAAGGTGGTTTTAGAATTTCATCTGAATGAAGATATTGTGTTACCTTCCTTGTGTCCTCAGCCCAATCATCCTCAGGAATATGCGTTGCATTCCTTGGATGTGGTTCGGGCAATTGGGGTATACCTGAAGGCTATGGAATCGTTCCGTGAGACGGATTCACTTTTTTTGATCACGGATAGCCCCAGAAAGGGGTTGCCTGCATCTGCCGCGACTATCTCCAAATGGATTAGACAGACGGTGGTACAGGCTTATTCGATTAGGGGTCGGAATCCTCCGTTCCCTGTTAAGGCACACTCCACTCGAGCGCTCAGTACTTCCTGGGCCTACCGCCATCAGGCGTCAGTGGTCCAGGTGTGCAAGGCGGCCACCTGGTTGATGTGATGGCATCGGCGGATGCCTCATTTGGCCGCAAGGTTCTGCAGGCCGCAATTTGAGGAGACCGGTGGTCTACCTCGGGGGTTGTTTTCCGTTGGAATTTCAGTTGAGTCTCATCCTTTGAGCCTTTAAGACTTCTAGTTGGCACCGGTTGGGCCTTCTAGATTGGATTTTGATTTCCATTTTTCCCACCCCTCATTTGTGGTACTGCTTTGGGACGTCCCGAGTTGATATTAATCAAGGAGGACTACGTCTGTCAATGAGCGACAGAGAAAAATAGATTTTTGTAAAAATCTTACCGTAAAATCCTTTTCTCTTAAGCTCATTGACAGACGTAGTACCCGCCCCTCTGTTTTTGAGTTGGGTTGGGTTAAATTCTCTAAACACTGCTTTGTGACATAACTGATTTGCTGTAGCAGAGAGAGAGAGAGAGGATATACCCTCTGGGACTGCCCCTAAGGTGTGGCCAGAACGTTTTCTTTCCTGTCTAGTCCTACTCCTGTAGCGGGCAGTATAACCCGAGTTGATATTAATTAAGGAGGACTACGTCTGTCAATGAGCTTAAGAGAAAAGGATTTTACGGTAAGATTTTACAAAAATCCATTTTTCCCTGTACACTGCAAGTTTGTGGAGGAGCATTTCCCCTATCTTGGTTGTGAGTTATCTATTTTTTATTGAAATAAATGTTACTACTTGCTATACCATGAGGCCCCTTTCTTATTGATTCCATATATGAGAGAGAAAACTAAGAGGACCCTTGCTCTAAGAGATTACCAGCTGTCCAGTTACCACCTTCTCTGCCCGGCCTCATCTGGTGAGAGTATGCAGCCAGTTCCTGGAGGATGAAGGAATTGATTCCATTGAATGCCCCCCCACTCAACTGACCTAAATCCAATAGAACATCTCTGGGTCATTGTTTTGGTCCAATTCAACGCTGCCAGGTTGCACCTCGGTCTGTTCAGGAGCTCTGTCATGCCATGGTCCAGATCTGGGAGGAATTACCCCGACCCTTGTCAGACATGCATACAAACTACTAAGTACCATTTTGAGTTACAGCAATGAAATTTTAGCAAAATTGAATAGCCTGCTGCATAATTTTTTCACTTTGATTTTCGGTAGGGTTATAATTTTCGTTGACAATAAACAATGTGGCATCTTTTTGTTCCTAACATTACCCAGTCCATATCAGTATAAATATCCAGCATGATATTTTTTCCCTAATGAGATCTGAAGTGTTCCTTTAATTATTTTGGGGTGTGTGTATATATATATATGTGTGTGTATGTGTGTATATGTATAATATATATATACACACACACACAGTGCCTTGCGAAAGTATTCGGCACCCTTGAACTTTGCGACCTTTTGCCACATTTCAGGCTTCAAACATAAAGATATAAAACTGTAATTTTTTGTGAAGAATCAACAACAAGTTGGACACAATCATGAAGTGGAATGAAATTTATTGGATATTTCAAACTTTAACAAATAAACTGAAAAATTGGGCGTGCAAAATTATTCAGCCCCTTTTACTTTCAGTGCAGCAAACTCTCTCCAGAAGTTCAGTGAGGATCTCTGAATGATCCAATGTTGACCTAAATGACTAATGATGATAAATAGAATCCACCTGTGTGTAATCAAGTCTCCGTACCTGCACTGTGATAGTCTCAGAGGTTCCGTTTAAAGCGCAGAGAGCATCATGAAGAACAAGGAACACACCAGGCAGGTCCAAGATACAGTTGTGGAGAAGTTTTAAGCCGGATTTGGATACAAAAAGATTTCCCAAGCTTTAAACATCCCAAGGAGCACTGTGCAAGCGATAATATTGAAATGGAAGGAGTATCAGACCACTGCAAATCTACGAAGACCTGGCCGTCCCTCTAAACTTTCAGCTCATACAAGGAGAAGACTGATCAGAGATGCAGCCAAGAGGCCCATGATCACTCTGGATGAACTGTAGAGATCTACAGCTGAGGTGGGAGACTCTGTCCATAGGACAACAATCAGTCGTATACTGCACAAATCTGGCCTTTATGGAAGAGTGGCAAGAAGAAAGCCATTTCTTAAAGATATCCATAAAACGTGTTGTTTCAAGTTTGCCACAAGCCACCTGGGAGATGCACCAAACATGTGGAAGAAGGTGCTCTGGTCAGATGAAACCAAAATTGAACTTTTTGGCAACAATGCAAAACGTTATGTTTGGCGTAAAAGCAACACCGCTCATCACCCTGAACACACCATCCCCACTGCCAATCATGGTGGTGGCAGCATCATGGTTTGGGCCTGCTTTTCTTCAGCAGGGACAGGGAAGATGGTTAAAATTGATAGGAAGATGGATGGAGCCAAATACAGGACCATTCTGGAAGCAAACCTGATGGAGTCTGCAAAAGACCTGAGACTGGGACGGAGATTTGTCTTCCAACAAGACAATGATCCAAAACATAAAGCAAAATCTACAATGGAATGGTTCACAAATAAACATATCCAGGTGTTATAATGGCCAAGTCAAAGTCCAGACCTGAATCCAATCGAGAATCTGTGCAAAGAACTGAAAACTGCTGTTCACAAACGCTCTCCATCCAACCTCACTGAGCTCGAGCTGTTTTGCAAGGAGAAATGGGCAAAAATTTCAGTCTCTCGACGTGCAAAACTGATAAACCTACCCCAAGCGACTTACAGCTGTAATCGCAGCAAAAAAGTGCGTTTTGGCTGCTGGATCTGTCACGCTGGGCTCCCCTATCTGTTGGCACCGGATGTACTGAGGAGCAGTGCGCCCTTCTGAAGCCGACAGCCATCCTACCTAACGGTCTCTCGGCTCACCAGGGGTCGCTCTGAGGAACAGAACACCTTCCTGAAGCTGCTGGCCATCCTACTATCTGGTCTCTTGGATCTCCAGACATCTCCCTCCTTCACCATCCCCTGCACCACCTCTTGGAGCTACTAACATCCAGCCGTGGACCCCTGTGTTCCTGCAGACCACCTAACAGATGAGCTATTTTATACGGTTTTAAATGTGAGCAGTTTTCCTGTACCTGCATTACCCTTTTAATTAAACTGATAACACTTAGAGGCGCTCTGCTTTTTGTTTTTATTTTCACTTTCAGAGCTGACTTCTCTCTGCAGCTGAGCTGGCCCTGAGTGTAATCTATTTCAGCCATCAACTACACCAGACTAATGCCTATACATGAACTACATACCCCTTGATGCTATATAGGTATGTGTGATGCGCCAACTCTTATCCTGCTTGTAATTGCAGCAAAAGGTGGCGCTACAAAGTATTAACTTAAGGGGGCTGAATAATTTTGCACGCCCAATTTTTCAGTTTTCTGTTTAACGTTTGAAATATCCAATAAATTTCGTTCCACTGCATGATTGTGTCCCACTTGTTGTTGTTTCTTCACAAAACAAATTACAGTTTTATATCTTTGTTTGAAGCCTGAAATGTGGCAAAAGGTCGCAAAGTTCAAGGGGGCCGAATACTTTCGCAAGGCACTGTGTGTGTGTGTGTGTATATATAAATAAAAAAAAAAAAAAAATATATATATATATATATATATATATATATATATATATATATATATATATATATATATATATATATATATATATATATATATATATATATATATATATATATAATAATATAATATAGTGTGTGCACGGTTAGCCATTTTTTTGCATGTTGCTTTGTTTTTTTATCTGCTCATGCCATAATGATGAATCTGGCTTTTACAGGAACACCGAAAATACTAGTACCACTTCTGGGACAGATCAAAACAGACATCCCTTTGAGGTAAATATGCAATAGTTAATGGTTTTGTTTTTTTGTTTTATTTGTTGTTTATTCTTCTAATGCACTTTCTCTCTAAAGAGCCTAGAGTCCACCCAGTTCGCATTACCTCCTGGTTATGGCCAAGTTACTTTTGGGATATTCAATGAGGGCCTAGATTTCCCCATCTTTGGAGCAAGTGGAACAAGTGAAGAGAGCCGTGAAGGGGAAAACAGAAGAGAACAACAGTCACGGCAAAGATACAGCGCAAGACAACCACGTGCTAGACTGAGTACAAGGCGCTCTACGGGAAGGCATGAGGGTGTGCCTACCTTAGAAGGGTGAGGAGGAGCTGAGCAGAGTTAGGTATGGGGATGGGGTAGTAGCATTTGGCCTAGATCTTTTTCTTTTTGTTTTTCTTTCGAAGACATGATTTGGTTTTTGTGGCATTATGTCTGCATATGCACCTAACTTTTCTTAGAAAAATATAATGCATTAAATTATTCCAGGTCTATAAAGCATTCAAAAAATAAATAAAATCCCAGGTCCTAAATAAAGATGAAGAAAAATATATTTGCCTTTAGATTTTCTAAACTTAACGGGACTCCTGACAAAATCGTGCTCTTACATCTGACAGTACCTGTATGTAGAGAATGTTATTGCTGTCACAGCTGTAAAAATCCCTAGAGTAGCAGAGAAAATGTTGTGTAAAAATCTACTTTTACCTTCATAAATGTGTGTTCAGCCTGCTAGGAAACAGTGATATCTTTCCTAAATAGTTTATAGAATATATAAAAAAAAAATAGTTTTAGCTTTTTTATCATTTAAGGCCAAGATGTATTCTGCTACATATTTTTGTTAAAAAAACCAAAAAAAAAACCCAATAAGTGTATATTGATTGGTTTGCGCAAAAGTTATCCCGTCTTCAAACTAGGGGAAAGATTTATGTAATTTTTATTTACTTTTACTAGTAATGGCGGCGATCGGCAATTTTTTTTTTTTTATTTTTATTTTGGTACTGCGACAATGTGGCGGACTGTTGGGACACCTAACGGACATTTTTTACACTTTTCAGGGGACCAGTGACATTACTACAGTAATCATTGATAAAAATATGCACGGTTACTGTACTAATGAAACTGGCAGGGAAGGGGTTAACACCAGGGGCGACCGAAGGGTTAAATGTGTCCCTAGGGGATGCTTTCTAACTGTGGGGGGGGGGGGGGTGGGCTTGCTGAATGAACACAAAGACCTGTGTTCTGAAACAGCCGTTCTGTCTCCACGGGAAATGATCGCGGGTGCCCGGTTTCCCCTGGACCTGCTGATAGGCTCCCACTGTAGCCAATCTGCAGGTGCGCGCCCCCACCAGCAGTCCCGCGAAACAACGTACTTGCTGCAGTATATGTACCACTGGCAGTCGGCACGTGGTTAAAGTTGATTTTTACAGTTTGGGGTTTTTCTTTTTTATATAGCTGCTCTTTAGGAATTGCCAAGGACCTCTGACATGAGAGGAAACCAAGTTTACAACAACCTTTGTGCACAGAATTTGGTTAGATAGTATAGGAAAAGGGACAGACCAAATCTGTGTTGCAAGATAAACAAAGGCTGCCTATATTATTTTTTGGAATGCCAGTTGCTTCTAGAACATGCATTTATTTAGTGAAGTTGGCGGGAAATGAAATCTGGATCAGGTCAGTAAAGCAAGTTTTAAAGGAGAGTTAATCAATGACAGCCTATGTTTCTCATTCATTCATTGACGGACACAGCTCCTGTCATTCTTGACCATTGGGGTATGCTGCCCCCTACAGGAGTAGGACACTAGGCAGAAAAAACTTCTGGCTGCACCGATGAACAGTCCCAGGGGGTATACCCCCTCTTCCTGGTCTAGTCACTCAGTTTTTTTTTCTTCTGCCTAGTCAGGAGTTCCTTGCTGGGATCTTTTGGTCCTGGCAAAATTTTTTAGATAGAAAATTGTTTTCTCCTGTTTTTTTTCTGTGAGATCTACAATCAACTGCCGTACTTGGCGACGGGCTGGATAATCTAGATTCAGTGGTCATCCCAGTCTGGCCAGCGAGCACGCAAAGGGCTCAGCTCTGCACTAGGTCTGGCACGACCTAGCCCCACTGGATTGTGGCTGGCCCTGCAAGTTAAACATCTCGCGAGGTCGCATACAACCTGGCCTTGGCCTGAGTCGCAGCATTCCTCCTGGCCGACAGCCTCCCCATTTCAATGGAGAGGAGAATCTGTCTGGAGCAGTGCCCCCCCCTTGGGACGGCCGGACCCACGGGTTCCCCTCCCTGCCAAGTTCCTCATCCTGCCCCTACCTCCTCCACATAGTTGAGGATGTAATTTATTTATTTTTTTTGGGGGGGGGGGGCGCAGAGCTCTAACAGGTGATGGAAGGGGGGGGGGGTGCGCCGCTGTCGACAGAACAAATGGGGGGAGTTTGGTTACCTAGTGGGGGCTCCTGCCAGGGCCCCCTATCCTGCCTGGATCTGTCCTGATGCCTGGTCTCCTGATTTTTGAGTCCCTGTAGGCCCATTTTCTTATGGTTTGCATTGCAAATAGTGGCGGCCATGACAGTGCCGCCCCGTGGGTTTTGATTTTGGCGATGGGAGCCCCTTCTTATCTCCTGGTGCTGACTCCTGGAACATTCAGCTCCCTCATCACCGCATGTGTAGTGCAGAGCCTCCAGGTGATTGCAGGTGCCTGTGCCTGTGTCGGTGGGTGGTGAGTCTAGTGGGGTCCTCTCCCTCTCTGCTGAGGATCGCTCTGTGCCTTGTGCTTGGCAACCTGGTGCTGCTGCCAGTGCGGTGGGTGTTGTCCCTTAGTGTGTTACACTTTTTTGTGGGGTCCCCCTGGTGACTCATGGAGTCTTTGGAGCGTGTTTCCCCACCTGATCCCTTCTCTGAGGCTGCGGGGCCCTCTGGGACCCGACCATCCATCCATGCACTGACTGCGGTCCTGGAGTCCCTTGTGTCCTGGGTGGAGGCATTGTGTGGGTGACAGGCTAGCAAAAGTGCCCCCTGCCTCATCTGTCTCATCAGATCCTGAATCTGATTTGGCCACTGCATACGTGGGTCACCCTGCTGGGTCTGTGACCACGCGCCTTGAGTCCTCTGATAGTGAGGATGATTCCTCCGCGACTGTTCGTAAAAAGATGCTGGTAGATGCACTGATTGTATCGTGCATGAGACCCTAAAGATGGAGGACACAGCTGAAGCTGCAACAGACGCAGGTACCCTTTGGCATGCACAAGCCATCCAGAGCGGCAAAGGAGTTTTCCTTTCCCTGCCTATTTTGACAGAATTTTTCCAAAAGAGTGGGTGCGACCAAAGCGTCCCCGTGGGGTTCCTAAGCGTTTTACTAGCCGTTACCCCTATGAGGAATCTCTCCCTTAAAAAGTGGACTGTGACACCAGTGGTGGACCCTCCGGTTTCCAGATTAAATAAGGCAACCTTAATTCCTGTGGAAGAGTCCCCGGACTTAATGGATCTGGCTGACCAGAAGGCAGAGGCTGTGGCCTGCTTTATGTATAAGGTGCACCTATATAAAAGAAAACTGTAGGATGCACTAGCAGCGCTAGTGTAGAGAAACAATCTCTAAACCTTAAGCAGAGTCCTTATAAAACATGTGAACAAAACTGATGTCCATTAATCAGATTTAGAGATGAAAAGTCCAAAGATTCAATTCCACCACCGTGTAGATATGACTGATAAAGCCTTCACCACACCTTTGTGCAAGCCCTATGGTAATAGACTCACCAGAGCCTGCTGCATACAGGCAAAACAGGACGTCTGAACACTCCAAGAGTCTGGACCCGGCTTCAGGTGGAAAAGTATTGGACCCCTCTTCAATCCTCATATGATACCCATATGTGACACATGTATAGGGATGGAATGACACCACATAGCGTGATACTGTATTAACCACACTTTATTCACACTCAAAATAAACACTCTGCAATGGTTGCACTCACAAAATCAACATTAGGTGAAGGCATGTAATAAAGGTAAGCTGCGTCCGGTCGAATCCTGTAGATGTTTAGTTAGTCATTCGGTAACTGAGCCTGAGAAGAAGCCATTCGTTGGCGAAACCGGTCAGGGCGTGGTTAAGCGGTCACCAGGCTCCAGCGTTCCGAGTCATGTCCAGAGAGTTAGCCGTCTCAGGTACCGAATGACTAACTAAACATCTACAGGATTCGACCGGACGCAGCTTACCTTTATTACATGCCTTCACCTAATGTTGATTTTGTGAGTGCAACCATTGCAGAGTGTTTATTTTGAGTGTGAATAAAGTGTGGTTAATACAGTATCACGCTATGTGGTGTCATTCCATCCCTATACATGTCACATATGGGTATCGTATGAGGATTGAAGAGGGGTCCAATACTTTTCCACCTGATCCCGGGTCCAGACTCTTGGAGTGTTAAGACGTCCTGTTTTGCCTGTATGCAGCAGGCTCTGGTGAGTCTATTACCATAGGGCTTGCACAAAGTTGTGGTGAAGGCTTTATCAGTCATATCTACACGGTGGTGGAATTGAATCTTTGGACTTTTCATCTCTAAATCTGATTAATGGACATCAGTTTTGTTCACATGTTTTATAAGGACTCTGCTTAAGGTTTAGAGATTGTTTCTCTACACTAGCGCTGCTAGTGCATCCTACAGTTTTCTTTTAAATAGGTGCACCTTGTGTTTAGATTCGTTTTATTTAATAGCAGCTGCTGATTTATGTTTGTATGTTGGTACATATTAAGGTACTGATCAAACCACACATTTTAGCCTCTAGGTTTTAATGTGATTTTATTTCTACAATTATTTTTTGAGCGCCAGGTGAGTGGGTTTCTTTGTATTTTGATCCTACTCGGTGGTTTTAACTGCTTTATGTATACCTTAGCTGGTTCGGCAGTGAGGACGGTATTGACCATTGCCCTCGTGTTGCAGACCAAGTAAGTTAAGCTTGTACGCTGTGACCTGGAGGGAGAACGGCTCCCTCCTGCCTTTGCTGAGCTGGTGAACAAGCTGGTTCAGGGGCTGCAGTTATGTGATGCCTCTTTGGATGTGGTTCCACAGATGGCTCGCCTCTGTTTTGGCGGTAGTCCTTCGGCGTGTCTTTTTGGCTCAAATGCTGGTCTGCGGATCAGACTTCTAAAAGGGCCTTGACTGATCTTCCCTTTCAAGGAGATCGTCTGTTTGGAGCTACCCTGGATGACATCATTAAAGGGTTCACAGGGGGGGGGGGGGGGAGTACATTATGTGCCAGTCACCAGTGTTTTCTCTGCTTTGCTGTGGGAGAGGAGCAATATCAGTTTATGGCGTTACCCTTTGGTATCACCCCTGCTTCTCGGGTCTTCACAAAAGTGTTGGCTCCGGTGCTAGCCTTGCTTTGCCAATGGGGGATTGCGGTACTGGGATACTTGGACAATCTCCTTCTGCGAGCCAGGTCTTCCTCTGCTCTGGTGGAGAACCTGGAGATCACAATACGAACTCTGTGGGAGTTTGGCTGGATTCTGAATTTTTCTGGACAAACTCCAGAAATTGCAGGCTGCTATTCGTCTCCTGCTGTCCAACAAATAGTCATCCCTCTAGACTTGCATGCGGGTGTTGGGCCTGTTGGTATCTATCTTCGAGGTGATTCAGTTTGCACCGTTCCATACGAGGTCCCTGTAAAGGGAGATTTTGACCATGTGGGACACAACTTTGCTGTCTTTGGACAATCCGATCCAGCTGAGTCGGGAAACAGAGTCCCTGAGATGGTGGCTTCCCTCTCAGGCGCTTTGACTGGGAAAATCCTTTCTCCCCTTGTATTGGACAGTGGTCACCACAGATGCTGGCCTGTCCAGCAGGGAGGTGTCCTTGGCAAGCATTCTGCTCAGGGGATCTGGACACTGGAACCAGACTACAGATCAATGTCCTGGAACTCCGAGCGATCAGACTATGTCTGGATCATTGGATGGATCGTTCTCAGTGATGCCCAGTGTGCATTCAGACAATGCCACAGCCGTGGATCATGTCACTAACCAAGGGGGGCACAAGAAGTGCCATGGAGGTTACAGGCATTCTAAGGTGGGCAGAACGGTTCGTTCCAGCCCTCTCTGCTATACACATTCCCCGGGTGGAAAATTGGCATGCGTTGGACCAAAGGGAGTGGTCCCTTCATCTGAAGGGGTTTCATCAATTGTCTCTGGTGGGGTACTCCGGAGGTGGAACTATTGGCGTTTCGGCTCAACAGAAAGGTGCTGAGTTTTGTGGCTTGGTCTAGGGATCCTCTGGCACACGCCACAGACGTGCTAGTGGCCCAGTGGGGTCAGTATCGTCTGATCTACACCTTCCTCCTCTCAAGCTTCTGCCCAGACACATACGCAGGATCGAGGCAGAAGGGATTCCGGTCATCCTAGTGGCACTGGACTGGCCTCGCCGGGCCTGGTACGCCGATCTAGGGGGGCTGGTCACCGACTTTCCTTGGAAGCTTCTTCTCCGGGAGGATCTGCAGTCCCAAGATCTTCCATCCTGCTTTACAGTCGTTGGCTTTGATGGCTTGGCTGTTGAACGCCAGGTGCTAAAGGATAGAGGTTAATCTGAGTCTGTGATTCCCATGTTGTTAAAAGCAAGGAAATCTACCTCCTAGGAAGATCTATCATCGTACGTGGAAGACGTGCATTGCTTGGTGTGAGTCTCTTGAGGTTCAGGTGGCTCTAATCTTGACCTTCCTTTAATGGTAGGTTGAACAGAATTTGGCCTTCAGTACCATCAACGGCCAGATATCGCCTTTGTCGGTCTTCATCCAACGACCTTTGGCCACACTCCCTGGGTATGTACCTTTTTTTTTTTTTTTTTTTTTTTTTTCTTCAGGGTGTCCGACATTTGGTTCCTCCAGTGTGGGCTCCGTTGCCTCCTTGGGATCTTAATTTGGTGCTTTCAGCTCTACAGAAGTCTCCCTTTGAAAATATTTGGGAGATTCCCCTGCTTACGCTGTCCCTGAGGGTGGCCTTTTTGGTGGCTATCACTTCTTCTGCTTGCAGGTTGTCTGAACTGGCAGCAATATCCTGTCGCTCACCTTATTTGGTGATTCACAAGGAAAGGTGGTGCTTCGCCCCTGTCTGTCATTCCTTTCCTAGGAGGTCTTTGACTTTTGTTTTAAATGAAGACATTGAGTTGACTTTTGTTTTAAATGAAGACATTGAGTTGCCTTCTCTGTGTCCCAGGCCTAAAAATATGAAGGAAATTGCCTTGCATGCCTTGGATGTGGTTCGTGGAATTCGATAGTACTTGGCAGCTAACGGAGTCTTTCAGAAAGTCGGACTCTGTGTTCACGGATGGACCTCACAAAGGGTTGTCCACTTCCAGATGGATCAGACAGATGGTAGTTCAGGCCTATTCCATCAGGGGTCAGGTTCCTCCTTTCCCTGTCAAGGCCCACTCTACTAGGGGGCTTAGTGCCTCCTGGGCCTTCCGTCATCAAGTGTCCGTGACGCAGGTTTGCAAGGTGGCCACCTGGTCGTCGATGCACACTTTTACAAAGTTTTATAAAATGGATGTGTTGGCATCTGCGGAAGCTTCCTTTGGCGGCATGGTTTTTGCAGGCTGCTGTTAAGAGGACCTGATCCTCCTTGAGGTTGTATTGTTTTTTCAGATGGGCTCCAGTTGTTTTGGTTGAGCCCCTGTCGCCTGGTTGGCTACTGTTTTAGCTTTGGGAGTTTGCTGTTTCCCACCCCTCATGTTTGACACTGCTTTGGGATGTCCCAATGGTCAAGAATGACAGGAGCGGTGTCCGTCAATGAATGAGAGAGAATGGGATTTTTGAATTACCATAAAATCTTTTTCCTCTAAAGATCATTGACACACAGGACCCACCCCTCTGTGGAGTTGTAGTTCTCCTGACACTGCTTGTAACAAAACTGAGTGACCTTAGCAGGAAGAGGGAGTATACCTCCTGGGACTGCCCATGGGTGCAGCCAGAAGTTTTCTGCCTAATGTCCTACTCCTGCAGGGGGCAGCATAATCCAATGGTCAAGAATAACAGGTGCTGTGTCCGTCAGTGAACATCGGAGGAGAAATGGATTTTACGGTAAGTCAAAAATCCCATTTGTTTTCTACCAGCCCCTGAGGGACTCGGTTTTATTTATAATAAACCTAAGGTTATACTGCTGCCTACAGCAGAAATAGACACTATAGTCACTTAGAACCTGAAGATCAACCTTCTAGAGGCTCTAACTTCTCACATTCTCTCAGTTGCACTAAGGGCTGCATGCTTGTGCTGAGATTGCACTAGAAAAATGTTTGTCTGTGCAATGGTACCCAAAAAAACAATGGTTTATGCCCTGTCCACATTGACGGGAGGAGGCAGCTGTGGAAAATGGCTGTGTGGGGTAAAATGTAACATGTCTGCATTTCTCCCACACCACTCTGCAGCTCTCATGCTTTGTGTAGGTGAATGAAATGTCACCTTACCTTTTTTTTAATTTTAATTTCCTTTCCACACAGTTGCCAAAAATGTGCTGCAATATCGCAAGGCACTGCCCTCAAAAGCCCATCCAGCCCAGACAACAGCCTGCAGTGGGATGTTTTCTGACTAGTGTGAATCAGCCTCAGGAGCGGATGTCTTCTTCTGCTCTGTTTGTTTTTTTATTTACTTTAACTGTAAGATTATCTTATTAACCGCATCTGATTCAGGCCAGGTATTGGAAATCCTGAAGTATCTTCTTTGCCAACGAGCGCAGGTGTTCTCACTTCATCTAATTTTATGGTTTTCTATCTGTGGCGGTTGTGACCTCTCCTTTTGTGTTTTAATAGATTTATAGATTTTTATATATATATATATATATATATATATATATATATATATATATATATATATATATATATATATATATATATATATATAATAATTTAGCAAAGACTCTGAAGAATAAAATGGCAATCGTTGCAATATTTTTTGTCACGCGATATTTGCGCAGCGGTCTTTCAAACACCATTTCTCTTACTTCCTCCGACAGTGCCGCCACCTCGAAGTCATCACTATTGGTATTGATTTGCGCTCTGCAGGAGTAGCTAGGCATAAGACTTAGTCAAAAGAACAAAGCATTTAGCATAGACACCCATGGGGGCTGTCCCACTGGTCAATACCCCCCTGCTTTGATCCCTCTCAACTCAGTTTGTTTCGGCCTAACATCAGGAGTAGTTGGGCTTCCCTGTGCTGGGGCTACAGTCTCAGCCTTTCTAATCTTCTTTTTTTTATTTTTTCCTTTGATTTTCTTTAAAAATGTCAGTTTTTTTTTTTTCTTTGATTTTACTAGCTGTTTATTTTGTCAGCTTTAGTTTTTAGTTGGATCTTCGGATGAAGATGGATTCTTGCAGAGCTGGGAATCGGACTGACCGCCCTGGTTCTCCAGTGCAGAGGGTCAGAGGGACCCCCAGCCCGACATCGAGCGTTCAGCCATGTGTTCATCCTGGCATTATGAACGACCCATCCCTGCTCGCAGCAGGGATGCAACCTGTGAGGTGGCTACCTCACTGGACACATCTGTGGTGCTCCAGTGTCCTGTCCTTGGCTAACGGCATTCCCTGTCAGATGAGGACAGCGGCTTTCTGTTCATAGAGGCACCCCACGCCGTCCGATACAGGTAAGTGCTTTCTGTGTGGGGCCTCTGTCTGGGGTGGCAGTCCTGTGTTGCTGTGTGTTCCCCATGTCTGTGCCTGTGTGGGGCTCCCTGATGCGATCCCTGCGGAGGTCTCCTTGTGCATGCACTGCGGGGCTGTGTGTGTTTGGGGGCCCCTTCCCCTGTGTCACGGCTGTGTTTTTTGGGGGTGCAGACTGTGTGTGCGGCGGCCGCAGCAGGTAAAAACCACACGGTCCGCCATTTTAAGTATGGGCAAGCATGTCTGGCTTCACTGTGGACTTAACTGCATGCTGTTTTGGCGCCATCCGGCGCGTGGCAGAACGATCGTTCCGAGCACTTGTTCGGCCATCTTGCCGAAGCCTTCCATTCAGTTATATGGGCAGCCATTTTCCCTGGGTCTTGCAGCTTATAGTTCAGCCTCTGATGACTTCCTTTTCCTCTGAATCAGCGATCGGTGTGGTAACACTCTGTGTGGGCTCATGCAGACTGTCTCTTCCATAACTCTGTTTTGTCCTTCCTGGCTCAGTTTCTTCTCTTGGGGGTCTTTTGTCAGTGTGTATATATAGCGGTGGGCTGCGCACTCCGCGGCGATTTTAAAGGGCCAGTACCTTTTTTTTTTTTTTTTTTTTTTTTTTTTTTTTTTTTTATTGCTCTATTGTTTCTGACTTGGGCAATGGAATCTCAGGACAGCAAATTCCCTCCAGCCCTGGTGGGGGACCCCAGTCCTCCTGTTATACCTGATTTGGCCGTCATAGTGGCGTCTTTAGTGTCCAAAATGGAGGTGCTGATGGCTGAACGTGCTGCTAGGAAAAGGCCCAGATTATCTATCTCCTCTGATTCAGATGGTGATGTGGCTGCTGTGGCGAGCATGCCCTTTTCAGGGTCTCGCTCATCCCTGGACCCTCTGGGGTCTGAGGGGGAGGCGGAGGTGGAGGGGGTTGATGATTCTCCCCCGAGGTCGCCTGAATGCGCGACTATGGATGAGTTAATCTCTTCTGTAAAATAAACCCTACACTTGGAGGATGAGCCCAGTCCTCCGGGCATTGTGTCCTCTTTTGGGACACACAGGACCAGCAAGTCGGCGCAGGTTTTTCCCTGCCCCGCTGAGTTTCATTACACTGTGAATGAACTGTGGCGCACTTTAAAACGTCCATTCACGGTACCTAGTCGGTTTAAGTTGCTATAACCCTTTGCTCCGGCTACGGAATTGCGATGGTGTGTGCCTCCACAAGTGGAACACACTGTGGCCGTGTTAAACAAAGCTACCTTGATTCCTACTGAGGAGACCCCGGTTTTTCGGGATCCCACGGACAGGAGGTTGGAGTCTCTTGCCCGCCATTCCTACATGGTGGCGGGTTCCTTGCTCAAACCTGTTTTTGCGTCCGTTTTGGTGGCTCAGGCGGTGGCTGATTGGACTAAGGTGCTTAGTCTAATTAATAATATAATAATTAATATAATAATTAATAATAATTATTGTCATATTGTTTTTTCTAATAAAATATTATATTTTTCAAAATTTGTGTATTCAAGAGTGCCTTTAAAGTCCCACCAATAGGGGATTTCTTTTTTTGGGACTAAGGTGCTTAGACGCAACCTCGCGTCTGATTCTGCCCCACCTGCCACACTGGCTATGGTGAACCAAATTCACCAAGGAGTCATGTATTTGTGCGATGCGGCCTTAAATGAGGCCCCTTTGGTAGCACGCCTATCTAGTGTTGCGGTGCTTAACCGTCCGACTGATCTGGCTGAAGAGCTGGTTGGCTGATCAGACATCACGGAAAACTGTTGCTGATTTTCCCTATGCTGGTTCTCGCCTTTTTGGCAAGGCGTTGGATACCTTGGCGAAAGGTGTCACGGGGGGGCAAGAGCACCATGCTGCCCCAGAACCCGAAGAACAAGTCCTTTCGTGGCAAGCGGGGTCCGCCTCTCGACCCAATCAAGGGTCTTTCGTGCCTTTCGGAATCAAACCAAGGGCAAGCCCTTCAAGGGCCAAGGTAGCCAGAAGAAGCCCTGGGCGGCCAAGCAGAAGTCCGGCAATGCCGGGGCGGCGGGTCAATCCGCCTCTGCCTGAAGGGGCGCCCTCACCCATTTTAGGGGTGGGGGGACGTTTGCGCGGTTTCCTCTAACCTTGGCTGCTCCGAATTCCGGACAGGTGGGTTCAGGAAATCATTTGATCAGGGTACAAGATCGAATACCTTTCCCGGCTGGCGAACAGGTTCTTTCCCTCAAATATTCATTTGACCCCAGGGCGTCTGCAGGGCCTGCGTCAAGCAGTGCAGGATCTCCTTGCCCAGGGGGTGATTGTCCTCATCGGGACAGGTTTCGGGGGTTTTATTCCAATCTGTGCACTGTGCCCAGAAAGGAGGGCAAGGTGCGGCCCTATTCTGGACTTGAAAGTGCTGAACCGCTTCGTGCGCGTTCGGAAGTTCCGTATGGAATCCCTCCGCTCGGTGGTGGCCTCCCTCAGTCCAGGGGAATTCCTGGGCTCTATAGATCTGCAGGATGCGTACCTACACATCCCCATTTTCGAGGGTCACCAGAGGTACCTTCGGTTCGCATTAGCGGAGGATCACTATCAGTTTGTGGCGTTACCTTTCGGTCTTGCTTCGGCTCCAAGGGTCTTTACCAAAGTGTTGGCGCCTGTTCTGCCCCTGTTGCGGGCACAAGGCATTGCGGTCTTGGGATATCTGGACGATCTCCTGTTAAGATCGAGTGCCAGCCAGGACCTGCTGCTCGATCTGTCCACTACGGTACAGACGCTCCAGGAGTTCGGATGGACCATCAACGTATAGAAGTCGACCTTGTCTCCTTCGGTTTGTCTTCCCTATCTGGGAATGGTTCTGGACTCTGCTCAAGCAAAGGTGTTCTTGTCGGAGGACAAGCTCCGGACCTTAAGGGACGAGATCAGGTCACTCAGGGACAAGCCATCCTCGTCACTCAGGACCTGCATGCGGTCCCCTAGGGTTGATGGTATCGGCCTTCGAGGCGATACCCTTTGCTCAGTTTCACACACGGTCTCTTCAAGCGGAGATCCTGGCCAGGTGGGACAGACTGCCTCAGTCCCTGGATCTGAGTGTCTCCTTGAGTCGCCGGACCAGAATGGATCTTCTGTGGTGGCTTCAGTCCCCGGCTGTGTCTGAAGGAAAATTCTTCCGTCCGTTGCTGTGGACGGTGATTACCACGGATGCCAGCCTGTCAGGCTGGGGTGGAGTCCTGGGCAACCTGTCTGCCCAGGGCACTTGGTCAGAGGAGGAATTCTCCCTTCCTATCAACATATTGGAACTGAGAGAGATCAGACTTTGTCTCTTCCAGTGGTCGGATCGCCTACGGGGCCGTCCTGTTCGGGTACAGATGGACAATGCTACCGCGGAGGCTTACATCAACCACCAAGGGGTCACCAGGAGGTCCCGGGCGGCCCGAGAGGTGACCGACATTCTATTTAGGGCTGAGACTAATGTCCTGGCAATTTCAGCAGTTCATATTCCGGGTGTGGAGAATTGGCAGGCCCACTATCTGAGCTGCCAGACCCTGGAATGGTCCCTACACCCGGAGGCCTTCCAAATGCTGTGTGCGAAGTGGGGATCTGTTTGCAACTCGGCTGAATCACAAGGTGGAAAGATTCGTGGCAAGAACGCGCGATCCGTGGGCGGACGCCTCGGATGCGTTGGTGGCCCCTTGGCATCGGTATCATCTGATGTATGCCTTTCCTCCGATTCAGTTGTTGTCCAGGTTCCTTCACAGGGTAGCCTCGGAACCGAAGTTGGTGATTCTACTGGTGCCGGACTGGCCACGCCGTTCCTGGTACGCAACATTGTTCACCTGGCGGTCGAGCCTCCTTGGCGGCTGCCAATGTGAGAAGATCTGCTGTCTCAGGGACCGATCTTCCATCCTGCTTTACAGTCGCTGGCTTTAACGGCCTGGCTGTTGAAAGCCAGGTCCTGAGAGACAGGGGTCTCTCCTCAGAGGTCATTCCTACTCTTATCAAGGCTAGGAAAGCCTCATCTGGTAAAATCTATTACCGTACCTGGAAAGCTTATTTCGCCTGGAGTCCAGGGGGTTCTCCCCTCGCTCATACTCGGTGACGAGAATCCTGGCTTTCCTTCAGACTGGTGTGGACCAGCGCTTGGCGCTGGCCACGATTAAGGGCCAGGTTTCTGCACTGGCTGTTCTTTTTCAACGCCCTGTGGCGTCTCATTCCTTAATTCGCACCTTTATCCAAGGTGTGCAACATTTGGCTCCTCCCCGGAGGGAGCCTTTGCCTCCATGGGACTTGAACTTGGTTCTGTCCGTACTACAGCGTTCTCCCTTTGAAAACATCTGGGAGATATCGTTGCCTCTGCTCTCTAAGAAGGTTGCCTTTCTAGTGGCAATCACTTCGACTCGCAGGGTGTCAGAATTGGCGGCGTTGTCTTGCCGCTCTCCTTACTAGGTGATTCACAAGGATAAGGTGGTCTTGCAACCTCATTCGTCTTTTCTCCCTAAGGTGGTCTCTATTTTCACCTTAATGAGGACATTGTTTTGCCTTCGCTCTGTGTGAAGCCTAAGCATCCTAAGGAGGTTGCATTGCATTCCTTGGATGTTGTCAGGGCGATCAGGGTGTACCTGTCGTCCACTGAATCCTTTCGGAAATCGGATTCTCTTTGTCCTTCCTGAGGGACCTCGAAAGGGCATGGCCGTGCCTGCGGCGACCATTGCCAAATGGATCAGACAGACCATTTGTACAGGCCTATGCTTTGAAGGAACGGGTTCCACCCTTTCCTGTTAAGGCGCACTCTACCAGATCAGATCATTGAGTACGTCCTGGGCCTACCGGCATCAGGCCTTGGTGGCCCAGGTGTGCAAGGCTGCGACTTGGTCGTCGGTGCACACCTTTTTCAAATTCTAGAAGGTGGATGTTCTGGCATCAGCTGATGCCTCCTTTGGCCGCAAAGTTCTCAGTGCAGCAGTGCCATAGGGGACCCTTGTTTTTTTGTGGGTCCCTGGCTGTTGGGGTTGTTTATACCCTGGGTTATTTGCTTTCCTGGGCTGTTGCTCCTGTTGAGCCTTTTCTGTTGCCCAGAAGGTTCTCTTACTGTGCGTGTAAGGTTCCTTTCTCTGATGTGGGTACTGTGTTGCCTTGTCTGCGGTTGCGTCTCCCACCCCTCGTGTCTACACTGCTTTGGGACATCCCAATAGTGATGACTTAGAGGTGGCGGCGACTGTCGGAGGACGTAAGAGAAAACAGAATTTTTGTAAAATCTTACCGTAAAATTCCTTTCTCTGAGTCCTCCGACAGTCGCCGCACCCACCCCTCTTTTGGTTTTTTTTTTCTTGTACACCTACTGCTATTTTACCAAACGGAGCTGGGAGGAATCAATGCAGGGGAGTATTGACCAGTGGGACAGCCCCCATGGGTGTGTCTATGCTAAATGCTTTGTTCTTTTGACTAAGTCTTATGCCTAGCTACTCCTGCGGAGCGGAAGTCAATACCAATATTGATGACTTAGAGGTGGGGGTGACTGTCGGAGGACTCAGAGAGAGGAATTTTACGGTAAGATTTTACAAAAATTCCATTTTTTTTTTTTTGGAAAAATTAATTTCACTGCATTTAAAAAAAAAAAAAAAAATGTTAGCCCATTTTTTTTTTTTTTTATATTGCAAAAGATGTCATGTCGAGCAAATGGATACCCAACATGTTACGGTTTTGCGCACACCTGCGGAATGGCGACAAACTGCGGTCAATAAAAATCTCCATAGGCGACTCTTTACGGTTACCAGTTTAGAGTTAAAGAGTAGCTTTTTTTTTTTTTATAAATTCTTGCTCTCGCTCTGGCAATACCTCACATGTGTGGTTTGAACAGCGATTTCATTTGCGGGCGCTACTTCCGTATACGTTTTTTTTATTCGTTTGCTTACGGCGACGGGGGCAGCTAAACATATATTTTTTTTTTTTTTAAACTGTGCTAAAATTTTAAAAATAAAATAGGAAAAAAAAAAATCTGATCACATTTATTGCTGTTACAAGCAATGTAAACATCCCTTGTGACAGCAATAGGCAGTGACAAGTACTCTTTATGGAGGGATCGGGGGTCTAAAAGACTGCATTTTTGAATACGGTCACTTTTATTTTTATTTTTTTTAATTCGGCACCTTTAGCAGCCGAATAACTCGGACGTGACGTCATGGACACCACCTCCGGGTTACGTCATCGGAGACCCGATCGAAGCCGCATTCGCCGGCTGGTTGCTCGGGTCTACCGGTGGGATGGGAGACCCAGGCAGAGCCACGGAAGGCGGTGGGAGGTTATTAACGCCGGAAAGCCGATCGCCGACTCTAAAAAACGGTACCGGGGTGATGCCTCTAGCTGCAGGCATCACCCAGGTACAATCACTTAAATGCAGCCAACGTAGACCTACGTCGGTTTGCGTCAAGTGGTTAATGTGAGTGATTTTTAGAGTTTTTATAGATGTATTTGGCTATTCTCTCTCGGGTGCAGCTTTAGGCTAAACAGTGTATGCAGGGGTAAAGATCTTCTAGGCTTATTTTTCTTTTTACTAGCTTTACATTTTGGGAATCCCTCTACTTTATACTTGGGTTCTGTTTATGGTAGCTGGGCAGTGTACAGTCAAAGCACATTTGAGTTTCTTACCATCCTGCAATCCCAACCAGGGTTTTATATTTATTTTTTTTATGATCCAGCTATCTTTTATGTGCGGTTTTCTGTCTTCCGCGCATTTTTAGAGGTAACCCTGTGACCGCGCACAGAAAATGGTACTGCGGCTTAGTGACTTCTGTCTTTGCACTTTGGCTTGCCAGAGTTGGTCCCGCACTGTCCACGGTTTTATAAGCTCTCAATAGCATGAAAATAGCCTGAAGCTTTTTTCTGACTGCAGATATTCAGATATTTAGGATCAAGTTGACTTAACGTAGACACTGCTTGTGGTTGTAAGGGGTCACAGCTATTATTTGACTTACAGTGCATGCAGAAAATGTTCACAGCGCTTTTTTTCACGTTTATGTTGCAGCCTTTTTCCAAAATTGATAAAATTCATTATTTTCCTCAAAATTCTGCAAACAATACCCCATAATAATGTGAAAGAAGCTTGTTTTGAAATCTTTGCAAGTTTATTAAAAATAAAAAATGAAAAAATTACATGCAGAAGTATTCACAGCCTTTTGCCATCTGGAGATTCCAAAAAAGCACCTGAAGGACTATGAGAAACAAAATTCTTTGGTCTGATGAAAAAAAGATTGAACTCTTTGGCCTAAATGGCAAGTGTCATGGCCGAAACCATCCCTACAGTTCAGCATGGTGGTGGCAGCGCTATGCTGTGGGGATGTTTTTCAGCGACGGGAACTTGGAGACTAGTCAGGATCAAGGGAAAGATGAATGCAGAAAACCTGTTTGAAGAGTGCTCTGGACCTCAGACTGGGGCAAAGGTTCATCTCCCAACAAGAGAACCCTAAGCACACAGCCAATTTTACAAAGGAGTGGCTACGGGACAGCTCTGTGAATGTCCTTGAGTGACCCAGCCAGAGCCCAGACTTGAGCCCGATTTTAAAGATCTCTGGAGAGATCTGAAAATGGCTGTGCACTGTTTCTCATCCAACCTGATGGAGCTTGAGGTCCTGCAAAGAAGAATGGGAGAAACTGCCTAAAAATAGGTGTGCCAAACTTGTAGCATCATACTCAAAAAGACTTGAGGCTTTAATTGGTGCTAAATGTGCTTCAACAAACTATTGAGCAAAGGCTGTGCATACTTGTGATTTTTTATTTTTTTCCTTTTTTTTTTGTATTTGTAATTTTGCAAAGATTTCAAACAAACTTCTTTCACGTTGTCATTATGGGGAATTGTTTTTAGAATTTTCAGGAAAGTTGTATAAAAAAAGTGTGTGTGTATATATATATATATATATATATATATATATATATATATATATATATATATATATATATTCTAATATAATATAAATATTTTTTTTTTTTTTTCTTACACCCAATTTTCATATAAACAATTTTTTTCGCAAACAAAGCATATGCCTACTTGCAATTGCACCCCGTTAACCATTCTGCTACTCCTGAGTATAGCGATACCATGTGTGAGACTTTTATACAGCCTGGCCACATACAAAGGCCTAACATCCAAGTAGCACCTCTAGCCGTTTTAGAAGCATAAATTACATAGAATTTCATGATGACCTATCACCCTTTGGAAGGCCCTGGAGCTCTAGGACAATGGGAACATCCACAAAATGACCCCATTTGGGAAAGAAAATACCATAACATATGTTCTATTAGGCATCATGAGTCTTTTAAACGTGTTTTTTTTTTTTTTTTGTTTTTTTTTACACAAAGCTGTCCATTTATAGGATATTTCTAACACAAGCATTTACATATCAAAAATTACACCCCAAAATACATTCTGCTGCTACTCCTGAGTATAGTGTTACCACATGTGAGACTTTTACACAGCATATACGGTCATATACAGAGGCCTAACATCCAAGTAGTCACCTTCAGACATTCTAGGAGCATAATTTTATACTTTTAATTTCGAACATCTAGGAAGTACATACCAATTACCAGTGGTCTACAGAGGAGATCATCCAGGTAGCAGGCATGGATGTGGTCAGCGACAGCAAAAGTAATCATCTAGGCAGCAGGCAGAAATACTGTACATGGTCAGTGCAGGCAGAGATCCAGTCAGCACAGCCAAAGCATTGGTCCAGCCAGCAGAGGAAGGACCATTAAGCTTAAGGCCTCCGTTAGGAAAGAATGGGGACAGGGGTAGAGGCTTCTCCCACCCAAATCTCTTTTGAAGACTCCAAACCCTGTTCTGGGAACACAAAAAAACAAAAACTGTTATTCTCTACTCAACACTATTCTGAAGCCCTTCACAAATGTGAGGTCCCTGTGTACTAAATAGTAATGTGAAGGTGGTGCGCAATTCTAAATAAAATGCATACAATTTGTAATAATACAATCCGTATACAAAATCAAAACTAAAGCCAAAATATCATTGTGATTCAAATATAAACAAGTAGATGAGTGCCAAACGTGCACTGTGAAATAAATCTAAGAAGAATGTAAAATCGATACACTCCTAAGGTATAAATATCAAAATGGTGTAAAATGTTCTTCCAATTAAAAAAATAAATCTGTGAATCATTTTAAACATGCAGTGCTTCTTCAATAAACTTTAGTGCTCAATGTGCAAGATTCATCCTTCTGCTATCCACCTTTGAGTGCAATGTGCGCTCACCTGCAGCACAATGGTAATGTTCAGTAATAAAGTAAACCAATCCACCTGGCCAATGGCTTCCCTTGAATCCTCCTCTAATCAGAATGGGAATGCTCCACGGTTGTATATAGGCAAAGAAAATTATTTCATAGGGAAGTATGTTTAAAAAGCATTTATTTTAAAAAACTTCATCCAAAACACTTACGTTTTGACAGGATAAAAAAACGCATGGAATCCAAATCGGTGTGCCATGTGCAGTTTCAGCTTCCCGGCTGCTCTACACGTATCGTAGTGTAAACGGAGACTGATGTTTCTGGCTCCTCCTCCTCGTTACATCACTGGTCACATGACTTCTTCAGGATGGGAGCCCAGTGACAGATGCTGGAGTTATATAGTCTGCAGCACGTGTGTTCCTAATAACTATAGCAAAGTTACTCCTGCTGCACAGTAGGAGGCGTGGTATTTACAATCAAACACTTATTTAGTATACAATATTGAATAGTATAGCGTCTGGACATAAATCTCTAGAGTAACTATCGAATTGGTGTTATATTTATATGGATAATACCACAATATTAACAAATAGTCATGCAAGAATATTAAGTAAATTGATTATAAAAGTATTAAATTTAGACCAGATGGATAAATCTTTAAAGTGGTAGTATACCGCTTTTTGTGACTTAACTACAGGTAAACCTATAATAAGGCTTACCTGTAGGTACAATTAATATCTCCTAAACCTGCACGGTTTAGGAGATATTTGCTCTGCATGCAGCCGCTGACGCGAGCGGCGCATGTGCTCTGAAGGTCCGCCGGACCTTCAGAGTTCCTTGCCAGGAAGTCCTGGAAAATGACTCCCGCGCGCATGCGCGGGAGTGACATCAACGCGGCTCCGGCCACTCACAGCGCCGGAGCCACCAAACCCGGAAGAGACACCGAGGGATCATGTCGGCTCTCACAGCGGTGTCCGGGGGTCCATGTCGGGGCTTCGTTCTAAGGTAAGTATTTCATAATGAGCCAATATGCGATGCATACTAGCTCATTATGCCTTTGTCTTGCAGGGTTTTTTTTTTTTTTTTTTTGCCCTATAAGCCAAAAAAGAGCAACAATTCTGAAAAAAAAAATATTTTTCACATTCTAACATTTTGTTTTCTGCTACATTTTTGGTAAAAAAAATTGCAATAACTTTTGTGCAAACCTATCAAAATACGCTTATCGCGTCTGCTAACTATGGGAAAGATTTGTCATTTTTGTGTGATGTTTTTTGGTTTTTCTACTGGTAATGGCGGCGATCTGCAATTTTTTGCTAGACTACGACATTGTGGCGGACAGATCTGACCCCTGACTGATATTTTTGACACTTTTGGGGGAACCAGTGACATTACCAGAGTAATTGGTGCTAAAAATATGCGCTGTTACTGTAATAATGACACTGGCAGGGAAGGGGTTAACAGTGCGGGTGATCAAGGGGTTAAATGTTTACCTAGGGGCATGTTTCTAACGGGGCGGCGTGGCTTGTGAAATGATCATAGAGACCTGTGATCCTATATGGAAGAATCACAGGGGCTCTATGATCATTCCAGGGAGAAGAACGGTCAGCTGTGTTTCCAAAAGCTGACCGTTCTTCTCTCTCAGCGGGGAACGATCGCGGGTGTCGGGCGGCAATCAGAGCCGCCTGCCCCCTGCATTGGTTGACGAGCCGGGGCGGGACGCTTGCTCCCTGTGCGCGACCAACGTTTACTGATGGCGGTTTGCGCAGGAGTGGCTGCCTCCCGCAGTATAACTGCGGTGGGAGGTCGTAAAATGGTTAAATATATATTGATCAGGGCGGCTTGAATTCTAGTGGTTATAATGGCTATTGTTGCACTCTAATAGTTAAAATGATAATGGTCAAAATGGTTAGTTGTAGCTCCATCTACTGGTCATAATTGGTACACTCTAAAAATCAGACATAAACAATTCAACTCGAAATCAACCTAATAAAAAAAAATCCAGTAAAATTTGCGTTTACTCAATTCGATGGCTTTGCTGCTTCCCCTCCAGTTTGTTTTAAATTTGTTAGTCGACCAGAATTTTAGCATGGTTGGATCTTTATTATAGACAAATAGGTACATAATATAGTTGAGGTAGGTGCGGGGGGGGGGGGGGGTTGGAGCGGCCCGTGTAGTGCACAATAATGTGCGTATCAATTGAGAGAGTCTCTCACTGATCCCGGCTCTCCTCTTTACACGGTTGGTGTGAGGAGAAGATGGAATCTAGTAACGGCTATTGTGTTGACAGTTGTGACCGGCTGTGATTGGACACAGCCGATCACACGGTAAACAGCAAATTTCATTGGCTGTTTACCATAATTGGGGATGGACTGTGTTCGAGAGACGCACGTCATCCCCGATCGCCGCGGTGCACGCCCCCAAATTCGTCCATTAGCAGCGCTTTCTGCTGGACGTCCTATGACTCACAGGATCATTTTAACCACTTTGCGGCCATCCTTTTGCTATGACGAGCCGGAAGTGGTTAATCAATTTTGGAATAAGGCTGTAACAGAACACAGTAAAGCGCTGTGAATACTTTCCGGATGGACTGTATACCCTCTGGTGTAACATTTGTGAAACATGACTGCTATTAAATAGAATGGCGATCACACAATTTCCAGTCTGAAGCAAATGTAGAGGCGGGTTTTTCTGAACACCCCCTTTTCCCCTTTTCTTCCTTGGGTGCGAATGCGAATTCTTTTTCCTATGTCACAAAAGAAGTTTTCTCTTTCGTTCATTGATGGACACACCTCCATATCTTCTTTGACCCTTGGGTTATGCTGCTCTCCATAGGAGTAGGACACTAGGCGTAAAAAAAAAAAAAAAAAAATTGACTACGCCCATAGGGCCGTCCCAGGGGGTTTACTCCCACTTTCTGCTATAGGAATTTTTTGCCTAATCAGGAGTAAGGACCTAGCACCTTGCTGGGATCTCTGTTCATAGCATTTTTTCTTTTTTAAAACGGAAATTTTTTTTCTTATATTTTCTGAACTACAAGTCTGTTCCAGTGAGAAGTACAATCAATTGCTGGACTGGGCGACGCACTAGATATTCTAGATCCTTACGGTCTTCCCAGTCTGGCCAGTGAGCGCGACCCGACCGCAGCTCTGTGCTAGGACTGCCGCGACATAGCCCCACTAAACAGGGGTTGGCCGGCGAGTTAAACTTCTCATGAGGGCGCATAGCCCTGGTCACATCCCGAGTCGCAGAGTACCTCTAGCCCGCAGCACCCCCATTCCAAGATTGTGAGGTGGTCTGCCCAGGGTGGTGCCTGGCCTGGTTCCAAGGTGTGGTGAGAAGTGTCCCCCCTTCCCTCTGGTGAATGCTCAGGGTGGACGTGGGCCCCTCCCCGGCTTGGTTGGCCCCCCATGTGTCCTTCCTTCCCAAACTGCTCTCCTCCTCACTATTGGGGTCCCCCTCTGCCCTGTCTTTCATCAGCTCCCCCCTCAGTCCCCCCCCCCCCTTGGGGTGGCCATACCATTTACATGTATTGGAATGTTCAACTGTGATGGGGCCGTGGGGGGGGGGGATTTCTGGAGTGATGGTCCTGGTGGGAGTACATCCCAGGGCCCTCCTTGCTGGCTGCATGTACCTGGTGGTCTTGTAGGGGTCCCGGGGGCGCCGCCCTGGCGTCCATGAAAGCGGTCCTGCAGTCACTGGTGTCCAAAGTTGACACTTCAAAATAGGCCTAGCAAAATGCCCCCCCCCCACCTTCATCTGCATCCTCTGCTGCCTCAGATTCTGAGATTGATTTGGCGAGATTGATTTGGCCACTGACAGACGCAAGTCAACCCAATGGGTCTGCGTCCATGCACCCTGAGTGCTCTGACAGTGAGGAGGAATCCTCTTCCACTACGGCCGCACATGAAAAGGCGCTGATTGTATCAGTGTGGGAAACTTTAAAATTGGAAGACACAGCTAATGCTGCCTCGGCTGTGCTAGGGCAATTTGGTACCCACAGACATTCCAAGGCGACTAAGGTGTTCCCCTTTCCTGCCTATTTCGACTATCTTGTCGCAAGGCAGTGGGGTTCCCCAAAACGCATGGTTGGCATACCGAATCGTTTCGCTAGGAGGTATCCTTTTGAAGAGTCCCTTTTAAAGAAACTGACCCTTCCGCCGGTGGTGGATTCTCAGGTTTCCAGGTTAAATAAAGCCACACTACTGCCTGTGGAGGACTCTCCGTCTTTTAAAGACCCGGTGGACAAGAGAGCCTAGTCTCTGGTCCGATACCTTTTTATAGTGGCCGGTTACATTTTGAGGCTGGTGTTTGCCATAACTTTGGTCTCCCAGACCTTAACGTAATGAGCAAAGCTTCTGCGCCAGGATTTGTAAGGGGTCAGCATCCTTCTGAGCTGACAGGGCTGGCGGATCAGTTGATACAGGGGTTACAGTATATTTGATGCCTCTCTGGATGCGGCTCCTTTAGCCTGCAGAGTGTCTGTGACAGCTGTGATTCTTCGCCGTATGATTTGGCTGAAATGCTGGACTGCGGACCAGGCTTCCAAAAAGGTGCTGACTGATCTCTCCTTTGGAGAACGCCTGTTAGTAGCTTCTATGGATGAGATTATTTTAAAGGTATTACTGGATCTAAGAGTACCCTGCTCCCACGGGTCACCAAGAGCAAAGAGCCTCTTTGCAAGCGTGGTCCTTTCTTCTCAGCTCACAAATGGCCCTTTCGTCCCCTACTAACCCTGTCTCAGAGTCTGCAGGTCCCTCAGGATCCCAGCCATCCATTGATATACTGACGGCGGTCCTGGAGTCCTTTGTTTCCCTGGTGGTTGTGGCCTTTGGGTGGCAGGCTAGCAAAAAGCACCCCCCACCCTTCCCTACCTCGTCTTTTATTCGCCAGATCATGATGCTGACTCTGCCGGAAGAAGCGGAGACTGCAGCGGAGGTGGCTGTTTCCTTTGGCACCCACATGCCATGTCGCACAGCAGGCGTTTCCTTCTACCTCGTATTTTGACAAGTTTATTTATGAATGTCCAAAATGCCCCTTTGTGGTTTCTAAATGCTTTGCTGTGACGTACCCCTTTTGAAGAGTAATTTCTCAAGAAGTGAACTGTCCCACCAGTGGTGGGACCCACTGCCTCCAGGTTGAACAAGGCAGCCATGATTCCGGTAGAGGGATCTCCGGCTTTTAAAGATTTGGATGATCGAAAGGCGGAGTCTGTTCACTATTGCTGGTTCTGTGCTGAGGCCAGTACTGGCCATTGCACTGGTGTCTCAAACCCTAACTGAGTGGGCTAAACTTTTGCGCCGTGACCTAGAGGGTGAGCAGATTCCCCCTGCTTTTGCTTAGCTGGTGGACCAGTTGGTCCAGGGGCTCCAGTTTTGTCTGCGATGTCAATTTGAATGCAGCTCCCCTGATTTCTAAGCTGTTTCGGCAGTGGTGCTTAGGCTCATCGCAGACGTGGCCTATGTTTCTCAGCTCACAAGTGTTTTTTTTTTTTTGTTTTTTTTTCGTCCCTTAGGGTCCACTGACAAGGGTTCAAAACCTTTCAAGGCCTCCTCAGGAAGTTTGCTGGTTTCTGGGCTTCCTTGGTAAACATCAACATTTGGGTCCACAAGGTGATACTATCCGGTTACAAGAGTTTCGTTCTTGCTCTCCGGAAAGGTTCTTGCCTTCCAATGTGCGATTGCAAGCTCTCCTCGGGGCGGTGCAATATCTGTTGCTTCAGGGTGTGATTGTTTCGGTATTGGAACCGTTTCAAGGTTTTTATTCAAACCTGTTCACGGTCCCAAAGGAAGGCAAGGTACATCCAATTCTGGACCTAGAGGCCCTAAACTGCTTTGTGTTGGTACAGAAATTCAGAATAGAGTCCATTTGCACGGTGGTGGCATCCCTACGTCAGGGGGACTTTCTTGCTTCTATCGTCGTCAAGGATGCTTACCTACATGTGCCCAACACCAGCAATTGCCTCCATTTTTGCTGTGTGGGGGGGAGCACTACCAGTTTGTGGCATTACCCATTGCTCACAAAAGTGTTGGCCCCTGGATGGGCCCCTGGCTGGGCTACCTGGAGGACCTCTTAAGAGCGGAGTCCTCTGCTGCCTTGATGGACAATGTGGAGATCACTATACAGACACTGAAGGAGTTCGAATGGCTTCTGAATTACCAGAAGTCTGCTCTGATTCCATCCAGAAAATTCGATTATCTGGGTCTGACTCGATTCAGCCCTAGCCAGAGTGTTCTTTCCTCTGGACAAAGAAGTTGCATGCTGCGATTCATCTACTGCTGTCCAGCAGGTAGTCCTCCCTCTGGACTTGCATACGGGTGCTGGGCCTGATGGTGTCTACCATCGAGACGGTTCTGTTTGCGCAGTTCCATACGAGATCCCTTTAAAGGGAGATCCTGGTGAAATTGGACAAGTGTCCAAGGTCTCTGAACAATCCGATTTGGGTGAGTTGGGAAACCAGGTGGTCCCTTGTCTAGTGGCTTTGCTCTTCAGCTCTTCGGCAGGGCAAATCCTTTTTCCCCTTGTATTGGATAGTGGTCACTATGGATGCCAGTCTGGAGCACCGCTCAGGGTTGTTGAGTCCAGACTAACGATCAAATGTCTTTGAACTTCAGGCGATCAGGCTGTCCCTGGATCCCTGGACAGATCGGCTCCAGGGGCTCTCGGTATAGCTCCAGTCGGACAATGCCACATCAGCTTTTGTCAGTCACCAGGGTGGAACAAGGAGTGTGTTGGCAGCCCTGGAAGTAGCTAGCATCCTCTGGTGGTCAGAACGCTTAGTTCCGGTATTCTTCACTGTACACATCCAGAAGTGGAAAACTGGCAGACGGACTATCTCAGTCAGCTGGCGTTGGAACTAGGGGAGTGGTCCCTTCATGCGGAAGTGTTTCATCAGATATGTCTGTGGTGTGGAACCCCCAAGGTGGATCTGTTGGCGTCTGCTCAACAGAAAGGTACCGAGGTTTGTGGCAAGGTCACAGGATCCTCTGGCAGATGCTCTGGTGGCCCCGTGGGGCCAGTATCATCTGATCTACGCCTTCCCTCTTAAGCTTCTGTCGCGGCTTTTGTGCAAGATCGAGGCCGAAGGGATTCTGCTCATTCTAATGGCCCCAGACTGGCCTCGCTGGGTCTTGGTACGCTGACCTGGTGCGATTGGTTGCCTACGTCCCTTGGAGACTACCTCTCAGGGAGGATCTGCTTTCCCAAGGGCCGATCTTCCATCCTGCTGTAAGTCGCTGGCTTTGAAAGCATGGCTGTTTCAAAAGCTGTTGAAAGCCAGGTGCTGAAGGATAGAGGTATGCCTGGGTAGGTAATTCTGACACTGCTGAAGGCTAGGAAGTCTACCTCCTAGGAAGATCTACCATTGTGCTTGGAAAGCGTACAATTCATCGTGTGAGTCGATAAGTGTTCACCCTTATTCTTTTTCTGTGGCTCAGATTTTGACCTTCATTCAACGCGGTGTTGAGCAGAAGTTGGCCTTGAGTACCATCAAGGGCCAGTTGTCGGCCTAGGCAGTAGTCTTTCAGCTACCTCCTGGCCCACGCATTCCTTGGTGCGTACTTTTATTCAAGGGGTTTGACATCTGACTCCACCGATGCGGTCTCCTCTACCTCAGTGGGATTTGAACTTTGTGCTCTGTTCTCCAGAAGCCTCCCTTTGAAAATATTTCGGAGATTTCCCTGCTTACGCTGTTCCAGAAGGTGACCTTTTTGGTGGGTATCACCTTTACTCGCAGGGTGACGGAGCTGGCGGCGTTAAAATGTTGTACCCCCTATCTGGTGGTCCACAAACATTAGGTGGTTCTTCACCCATGTCAGTCTTTTCTTCCTAAGGTAGTCTCTGATTTCCATTTATATGAAGACCTTGTGTTGCCTTCCCTGTGTCCCAGGCCCAAACATCCTAAGGAGTTTGCGCTGCATGCCCTGGATGTGGTTCGGGTGATTTGGGTGTATCTGGCAGCCAGAGTCTTTTCGAAGGTCAGACTCCATGTTTGTGATCATGGACTAGCCAAGAAAAGGGCTGTCCGCTTTTTCTGCAACCATTTTCAGATAGATCAGACAGGCGGTGACATATTCTTTCAAGGGTCAGGTTCCTCTTTTTCCTGTAATCTAGCACTCTACGCTGGCACTTAATGCATTAGGCGTCAGTGGCGCAGGTTTGCAAGGCTGCCACCTGGTCGTCGGTGCACACTTTCACTAAGTTCTACAAAGTGTATGTGTTGGCACCTGCGGAAGCTTCCTTTTGGCCACAAGGTTTTGCAGGATGCTCTTAAGAGGATCTGTTCCCCCTTTTGTGGGTGTATTCAGTTTGGGCCCCAGTTTTTTGTTGAGCTCTTGTTTACCTGGTTTATAAGTGTAAAAAGTGTGCAGGATGTGAATCAAGTAAAGCTGCAACCTTAGAACCAATCGGGGAAAAGAATATATATAAAGCAGGTGCGCTAAACTAATAAGTGTCAACCAATCAGGTTGGAGTGAACCAATACAGCAATATGAAAATAAATAGTCACAAAACTATTACATACAGTGGGTACGGAAAGTATTCAGACCCCCTTAAATTTTTCACTCTGTTATATTGCAGCCATTTGCTAAAATCATTTAGGTTCATTCTTCTTCCCCCTGAGCACCCCATACTGACAGAAAAACACAGAATTGTTGACATTGTTGCAGATTTATTAAAAAAGAAAAACTGAAATATCACATGGTCCTAAGTATTCAGACCCTTTGCTCAGTATTTAGTAGAAGCCCCCTTTTGATCTAATACAGCCAGGAGTCTTTTTGGGAAAGATGCAACAAGTCTTTCACACCTGGATTTGGGGATCCTCTGCCATCCCTCCTTGCAGATCCTCTCCAGTTCTGTCAGGTTGGATGGTAAACGTTGGTGGACAGCCATTTTTAGGTCTCTCCAGAGATGCTCAATTGGGTTTAAGTCAGGGCTCTGGCTGGGCCATTCAAGAACAGTCACGGAGTTGTTGTGAAGCCACTCCTTCGTTATTTTAGCTGTGTGCTTAGGGTCATTGTCGGAAGGTAAACCTTCGGCCCAGTCTGAGGTCCAGAGCACTCTGGAGAAGGTTTTTGTCCAGGATATCCCTGTACTTGGCCGCATTCATCTTTCCCTCGATTGCAACCAGTCGTCCTGTCCCTGCAGCTGAAAAACACCCCCACAGCATGATGCTGCCACCACCATGCTTCACTGTTGGGACTGTATTGGACAGGTGATGAGCAGTGCCTGGTTTTCTCCACACATACCGCTTAGAATTAAGGCCAAAAGGTTCTATTTTGGTCTCCTCAAACCAGAGAATCTTATTTCTCACCATCTTGGAGTCCTTCAGGTGTTTTTTTAGCAAACTCCATGCGGGCTTTCATGTGTCTTACACTGAGGAGAGGCTTCCTTCGGGCCACTCTGCCATAATGCCCCGACTGGTGGAGGGCTGCAGTGATGGTTGACTTTCTACAACTTTCTCCCATCTCCTGACTGCATCTCTGGAGCTCAGCCACAGTGATCTTTGGGTTCTTCTTTACCTCTCTCACCAAGGCTCTTCTCCCCCGATAGCTCAGTTTGGCCGGACGGCCAGCTCTAGGAAGGGTTCTGGTCATCCCAAACGTCTTCCATTTGAGGATTATGGAGGCCACTGTGCTCTTAGGAACCTTAAGTGCAGCAGAAATCTTTTTGTAACCTTGGCCAGATCTGTGCCTTGCCACAATTCTGTCTCTGAGCTCTTCGGGCAGTTCCTTTTGACCTCATAATTCTCATTTGCTCTGACATGCATTGTGATCTGGAAGGTCTTGTATAGACAGGTGTGTGGCTTTCCTAATCAAGTCCAATCAGTATAATCAAACACAGCTGGACTCAAATGAAGGTGTAGAACCATCTCAAGGATGATCAGAAGAAATGGAAAGCACCTGAGTTAAATATGAGTGTCACAGCAAAGGGTCTGAATACTTAGGACCATGTGATATTTCAGTTTTTCTTTTTTAATAAATCTGCAACAATGTCAACAATTCTGTGTTTTTCTGTCAGTATGGGGTGCTATGTGTACATTCATGAGGAAGAAGAATGAACCTAAATGATTTTAGCAAATGGCTGCAATATAACAGAGTGAAAAATTTAAGGGGGTCTGAATACTTTCCGTACCCACTGTATGTGGTGAACTGATAAGCATCAAGTGCAAAATACAGTTAATATTCCAACAATGTGCATAACAGAATCACTCGGGTGAAAATGAAAAAAGTAAAGGTGCATAAAGTCCAAAACAATATCTTCAGTAGATGTGAAGATATCCAAGTGAAATATCCACAGCAACTTTAAGGTGCAGATGATCCCGCCACCATGTTGAGGACTGGCCCCTTACCAGAGAGCAGAATTCTAAGGGCGTATATATAAAAATCCAGATGAGGGAAAGGTGCTCAGGAGTGGATGTAAACTGTGGGATACCACTCAAACGGGAGGATAAGCCTCTTACCAGACAATGGATAATTAGGGCTGATTTTAAGTTCTCCTGAATGGTGCTTGTCCTCTATCCTGGGCGTCCTCACTCTGGACAGTCCCCCTCTGGTGCCAGTAAATATGTCCACGCGGTATCTTTCTCAACCAACTCCAGTTTGTAGCTGTCTGAGTCCCAGGGCTTCGAGGACCCGGTGGACAGACGGGTGGAATCCCTTTCCCCGCCACCTCCATGTTTTATGGGGGGTTCGATACAAAAACCGATTTTGGTGTCGTCCTGGTTTCACAGATGGTATCGGTATGGGTTAAAGTGCTTAGGGGGTAACTTGAAAGCTGAGATAAATCCCCCGACCTTGATTGGATTCCTCCAAAGGCGTTTTCTCTTACGTCCTCCGACAGTCGCCGCCTCTTCATATTCGTCACATATGGGGGTATTAGACTTTGCTCCGAAGGAGTAGCTAGGCAACAGAATATGTTAACAATAAAGCTTTAACATATCCCACCCTCAAGGGGTGGTCCCCTCAGTCAATACCCTCCTACTTCCTGCAACCATATCTCAGTTTTAATGTCTAGCTTGTCAGGAGTGGCTGGCTCTCTCTGTGCTGGGACTTTCTGTCCCAGACTTTCTTCTTTTTAATATTTTGTTTGAGTTTTCTCTCTATCTTTACTTAGCTGTTATTTTTGTCAGCATTAGTTAGTTCTTCGGACGAAGAGGATCATGCGGACTGGGTCTCGGGCTGATCCCCCTGGTCGCAGGTCGTGGGTCAGTGGCTTCCCAGTCTGCCATCGAGCGTTCAGCCAGGTAACGCTCCTGGCACAGTGAACGACCCATCCCTGTTCGGTGCAGGGATGATTGGTGAGGTGGCTACCTCACCGGACGCTGTGCGGTTTCTTAACCTCCATTGTGTGCGTCTTGAATTGCGACTCTCCCTGCCTCATGTGCAGCGGCTTGTTCGCCTGTGCGGGTTCCCCACGCCATGTGAGGTAAGTGTATTTATGTGGGGACCTGTCTGTCGGGGGGGGTCTCAGTCTGGGACTGTGTAACCTGCCTTTAATCACACTGCTTGTCTCCCTATCTCTCGGCTGCATGCTGTGGGCTGCAAGGGGGGGGGAGCTGTATGACACTGTGTGTGTCAGGCTGGGCAGTGTGAGAAGCTGTGTGCTGTGGGGCATGTTTTTTCTTGGCATGTTTGGGCATATACAGCGATCGCTGCGGCGATCTAACATGTATCCTTATATATGGGATGTAATGTGTGTGTTTTTATGCACTGTGGAGCGGCGTTTTCGGCGCCAAACGATGCCATTTTACCGGCGCCCGCTCCGGCCGCATGGTTTACATGCACGGCGGCCATTTTCTTGTAGCCTCCATAGGCTTACATAGAGCGCCCTGGCAGCATCACTTCCTCTTTCCAGGAACACCGATCGAGGCAGCAGCAGCAGCGGGGTCTCCTCAGGTTTTATCCTTCTGTTCTTGCTATCCATTGCCTGTATTCAGTTTGTATATTCCCTGTGGGGGTCTCATTGTGCCTGAGTGTGGTGCGGTGGGCTGCGCTTGCCGCGCTTGCTAAAAGGGGGCAGTTAACCCTTGGTTGTCTGGCATTACAGGGGCAATGGATTCTCAGGAGGGCAAGTTTCCTACAGTATTGGTGGAAAGCCAGGGGACCGCTGTTTCCCCCCCAGGGGGGGATTTAGCCACTATTGTGGCTGGCCTTGCTGCCCAGGTGCGAATGCTGGTGGCTGCTCAATCTACTAAACGGCCCAGAGTTGCTCTGTCCTCTGATTCTGAGGGTGAAGGTGATGGGGCTGTTCTGGCAGGGACCTCCTTATCGGGGTCCCGCTCCTCTCTTGATCTAGTGGGGTCTGAGGTAGAGGCTGAAGTTGAGGGGGTTGATAATTCTCCCCCTGGCTCGCCTGAAGAGCTTGCAATCATGGATGAGTTGATTGCTTCCATTAAGCAGACGCTACGTTTGCAGGACGAAGTGTGTCCCCCCGCTGCCTTGGCGGCTTATGGGACGCAGAGGAAACGCAGGACGCCGCAGGTTTTTCCCTGCAATGCTGATTTTCAGCGCGCTGTTAAGGATCAATGGCGCGATCTGCGCAAGCCTTTTGCGGTACCAAGTAAATTCAAGCTGCGTTATCCTTTCTCGCCTGCCACTGATGAACGGTGGTGTGTGCCTCCGCCAGTGGATCATGCAATTGCGGTTTTGAACAAAGCCACTGCGATTCCTGCAGAGGGTTCCCCTGTTTTCCGTGATGCCACGGATAGGAGACTGGAGTCTCTTGCCCGTCATACTTATTCTGTTACGGGTTCTATGCTTAAGGCTCTGTTTGCTTCTCTCATGGCGGCCCAGGCGATCGCAAGTTGGACGCAGATGCTTAGGCGCGTCCTAGTGGCCGATTCGGCCTCGGCGGCGACCCTGGATATGGTGGATCAGATCCACCAGGGTGTCATGTATCTGTGTGATGCGGACCTGGACCTGATTCCGTTGGCTGCACGTGTGCACAGCGTGGCGGTGTTGTCTCGCCGCCTGGTTTGGTGAAATGTTGGTCGGTGGACCAATCTTCACGTAAGACCTTAGCCAATCTGCCTTATGATGGGTCTCGCCTTTTTGGTTAGTCCCTGGATGTGTTGATTAAGGGGATCACCGGGGGTAAGAGCACTCTCTTGCCCCATTTCCCCAAGGCTAAGGGGGCTTCTGGGAAGAAGCATGCTAATTTTCGGCCCCCTCAGGGGTCCTTTCGTGCCTTTCGGCCGCACTACAAGGGCAAACCGTTCAAAGGCCAAGGCTCTCAGAAGAAGCCCTGGTCTGGGAAACAGAAGTCCGGCCAATCCGGACCTGCAGCCCATAACAGTTCGGCCTGAAGGGGCGCCCTCACCCAGTTTTGGGGTGGGGGGACGCTTGCTCGGTTTTCTTCAGCCCTGGTTGGCCCGTGTGCGGGACAGATGGGTTCTGGAAATCGTTCGATCTGGTTACAAGATCGAGTTTCTCTCTCGGCCGGAGAGCAGATTTTTTCCCTCAAATCTTCAACTGTCTCCAGAGCGCCTGCGGGATCTGCACCTGGCGGTGCGGGACCTGAGGGCTCAGGGAGTGGTGGTTCCGGTGCCTCATCGGGACAGATTTCGGGGGTTTTATTCCAATCTGTTCACCGTGCCCAGGAAGGAGGGCAAGGTTCGTCCGATTCTGGACTTGAAGGCTCTGAACCGCTCTGTGCGGGTTCGCAAGTTCCGCATGGAATCCCTGCGCTCGGTGGTGGCTGCCCTCGTTCCGGGGGAATTCATGGCCTCCATCGATTTGAAGGATGCGTACCTTCACATCCCCATATTCGAGGGTCATCAGAGATACCTTCGATTTGCCATTGCGGAGGATCACTACCAGTTCGTGGCGTTGCCCTTTGGTCTCGCCTCGGCTCCGCGGGTCTTCACCAAGGTGCTTGCACCGGTTCTGGCATTATTGAGGGCCCAGGGCATTTCTGTCCTGGGGTATCTGGACGACATTCTGGTTCGGTCTGCGACCAGACAGGGTCTGGAGGAGGACCTGTCTGTCACGATGCAAACTCTGCAGGAGTTTGGTTGGACGATAAATGTTCCAAAGTCGACACTGAGTCCGTCGGTTCGTCTCCCCTATCTGGGAATGATACTGGACTCGGTGCAGGCGAAGGTCTTCCTGCCGGAAGACAAACTCAGGACTCTTCAGGAGGAAGTCAGGTCCCCCAGGGACGTTCCACACTCGTCTCTGCGGACGTGTATGAGATGTCTGGGATTGATGGTCTCGGCCTTCGAGGCGATTCCTTTCGCGCAGTTTCACACGCGGGGTCTCCAAGCAGAGATCCTGTCCAGGTGGGACGGGCGACCTCAATCTCTGGATCTTCAGATCTCGTTGAGTCATCGCACCAGGGAAAACCTTCTGTGGTGGCTCCAGTCCCCGTTGGTGTCCGGGGGCAAGTCGTTTCGTCCGATCTCGTGGACGGTAATCACCACGGATGCCAGCCTGTCGGGCTGGGGTGGTGTTCTGGGCGTTCTGTCCGCCCAGGGGACCTGGTCGGAGGGGGAGTCTTCCCTCCCGATCAACATTCTGGAATTGCGTGCGATAAGGCTCTGTCTTCATCGCTGGACGGACCGGCTGCAGGGCTGCCCGGTTCGGGTGCAGACGGACAATGCCACGGCGGTGGCCTACATCAACCACCAAGGGGGCACCAGGAGTGCCCGAGCGGCTCGAGAAGTGGCAGACATTCTATCTTGGGCCGAGACTCATGTCCCGGCGATAACGGCGGTTCACATTCCGGGAGTGGAGAACTGGCAGGCGGACTATCTGAGTCGCCAGACCCTGGATCAGGGGGAATGGTCTCTCCACCCGGCTGTCTTCCAGATGTTGTGCGCGAAGTGGGGTCTTCCAGATGTGGACCTGTTCGCGTCTCGCCTCAACTACAAGGTGAAGAGGTTCGTGGCAAGGACGCGCGACCCTCGGGCAGACGCGTCGGACGCGTTAGTGGCCCCGTGGCATCAGTACAGGCTGATGTACGCGTTTCCACCGATTCAGTTGCTGTCCAGGTTCCTTCGCAGGTTACACTCGGAACGCAGCACGGTGATTCTTGTGGCACCGGACTGGCCTCGCCGGTCCTGGTACGCAGACCTCGTGAATCTGGCGGTCGACGCCCCTTGGCGTCTGCCTCTTCGAGACGATCTACTGTCTCAAGGACCGATTTACCATCCTGCTTTACAGTCGCTGGCTTTGACGGCCTGGCTGTTGAGACCGAGGTCCTGAAGGAGAAGGGTCTCTCTCCAGAGGTCGTTCATACTTTGATCAACGCGAGGAAGTCCTCCTCGGGGAAGGTTTATTACCGTACTTGGAAGGCCTATTTTGCCTGGTGTGAGTCCAGGGGGTTTTCACCCCGCACGTACTCGGTTTCCCGTGTGCTGTCTTTCCTTCAGACGGGTGTCGATCAGCGTTTGGCGCTGGCTACGATAAAGGGTCAGGTGTCTGCGCTGGCCGTTCTGTTTCAACGTCCCGTGGCTTCCAACTCCTTGGTTGGCACCTTTATTCAGGGTGTGCGGCATCTGGTTCCTCCTAGGAGGGATCCTTTGCCCCCTTGGGACTTGAATCTCGTTCTATCTGTGTTGCAACGTGCTCCTTTTGAACAGATCAGGGAGATCTCGTTGTCTATGTTGTCCAAAAAGGTCGCCTTTTTGGTGGCGATCACTTCGGCTCGCAGAGTGTCGGAACTGGCGGTTTTGTCCTGCAAGTCTCCGTACCTGGTTGTTCATTTGGATAAGGTGGTCTTGCGACCTAATCCTTCTTTTCTGCCGAAACGAGTTTCGGAATTCCTCTTAACGAGGATATTGTTTTGCCTTCGTTGTGCACGAAGCCTAAACATCCAAAGGAGATGAGATTGCACTCTCTGGATGTTGTTCGGGCGATAAGGGTTTACCTTAAATCGACTGAGTCTTTTCGTAAGACGGACTCCTTGTTTGTTCTTCCAGAGGGTCCTCGGAAGGGCATGGCGGCTTCGGCCTCTACCATCGCCAAATGGATCAGGCAGACCATTGAACAGGCCTATGCCTTGCAGGGGAAGGTTCCCCCTGTGCCTGTGAAGGCGCACTCTACTAGATCTCTGAGTACGTCTTGGGCCTGCCGTCATGGGGCTTCTGTAGCCCAGGTGTGTAAGGCGGCGACTTGGTCGACCGTGCACACTTTCACAAAATTCTACAAAGTAGATGTTCAGGCATCGGCGGATGCTTCCTTTGGCCGCAAGGTTCTTAGTGCGGCTGTTCCCTAGGGTCCCTTGTTGGGGACTCCTGGCTGTTGGGATAGTTTTTTGTATCCCCTGGGTTTTTTGTCTTTTCCTGGGTTGTTGCTCCTGTTGAGCACTTATTTTTGCTGTTGCCCAGCTGGTTTCCTTCCTTTGGTAAGGTTCCTTTCTTTGATGTGGAGACTGCGTTGCCTTTCGGCGCGGATGCGTTTCCCACCCCTCATGTTTGCACTGCTTTGGGACGTCCCCATATGTGACGAATATGAAGAGGCGGCGACTGTCGGAGGACGTAAGAGAAAACGGAATTTTTGTAAAATCTTACCTGTAAAATTCCTTTCTCTGAGTCCTCCGACAGTCGCCGCCCCCGCCCCTCTTTTGGGGTTTGAATGTATACTCTACTGCTATTCCACTAAAACTGAGATATGGTTGCAGGAAGTAGGAGGGTATTGACTGAGGGGACCACCCCTTGAGGGTGGGATATGTTAAAGCTTTATTGTTAACATATTCTGTTGCCTAGCTACTCCTTCGGAGCAAAGTCTAATACCCCCATATGTGACGAATATGAAGAGGCGGCGACTGTCGGAGGACTCAGAGAAAGGAATTTTACAGGTAAGATTTTACAAAAATTCCGTTTTTTCTTTTCGTGTTTCAGGGACACAAGAGAAGGGTAAAACCGTTCAGGGCCTCTGGAGGGAGCAAAAAGGCTTGGTCGGGTAAGGTCAAGACCAGTCAGTCTGGTTTGGCGGACATATCCTCTTCTGCATGAAGGGGCACCCTCACCCATTCTCTGGGGGGGGGGGGGGGGAGGGGAGATGTCCACGTTTCTTTCAGGACCCCTGGATGACCTTGATCCGGGACAAATGGGTTCACTAACTGGTTAGTTTCCGAGTACAAGTTCGAATTTTGGTCTCGTCCGGCAGACAGATTCTTTCTCTCAAATCTTTGTCTCCAGATCGCTTGAAGGATCTCAGGGAGGCAGTGCAGGACCTCCTTGCACAAGAAATGATTGCGTCGGGTCCCTCGCAGAACCGATTTTAGAGGTTTTTTTTTTTTTTTTCCCCAACCTGTTCACGGTGCCCAGGAAAGAGGGCAAGGTGCGTCCTAATTTGGACCAAGTCAGAGGGCAAGGTGCGTCCTCATTTGGACCAAGTCTCTGAACCGCTTTGTGCGGGTGCAGTAGTTTAGGATGGAATCCATTCGGTCGGTAGTAGCGTCTTTAGATCAGGGGGATTTTTTTTAGCCTCCATTGACATCGGATGCGTATCTGCACATCCCTATATACGGGGGACACCAGAGGTATCTCCGTTTTGCGGTGGCGGAGGAGCACTTTCAGTTTGCGGCATTACCCTTTGGTCTCGCCTCAGAGTCTTTACCAAGGTTTTGGCCCCGGTGTTGGCGTTGCTGCGCAAAAGAGGGAGTGCGATCCTAGGATATCTGAACGATCTCCTGTTGAGGGCAAACTCTCACCCAACATTGTTGGGCGATCTGTCAATCACGGTTCAGACCCTTCAAGAGTTCGGGTGGATTATCAACTTCAAATAATCTGCACTGACCCCATCGGTGCGACTGGATTACCTGGGACTAACTCTGGACTCCTCCGTGGCGAGGGTCTTTCTTCCCGGGGACAAACTTCAGAAATTGCAGGGAGAAATCCGATTGCTGCTGGAAAGCGATCTCTCTTCCCTACGTACATGCATGAGAACCCTGAGTCTGCTGGTGTCGATTTTCGATAGGTTTTGAGCCGACTCACGAGGTCAACGCTCTGTTGGTGGCTTCAGTCGCCTGCCCTGAGTCAGGGCAAGTCCTTTCTACTGCTGCTGTGGACACCACTGATGCCAGTCTGTTAGGCTGGTGCAGGGTGCTGGGCGACCTCTGTGCCCAGGGAGTCTGGTCGGCAGAGGAGTCTTCTTTACCGATCGATGTTCTGGTGCTCTATGGAAAAATCGACTGCTCGGTCTCCCGGTTCGGATCCAATCGGACAATGCTACATCTGTGGCCTACATCAATCATCAAAGGGGCACAAAGAGGGCCCAGGAGGTGGCAGAGATTCTGATGTGGGCAGAAGGATAGGTTCTGGCTATCTCCGCAGTTCACATTCCGGGAGTGGAGAATTGGCAAGCGGATTACCTGAGTCATTAGGTTCTGGATCACGGGGCATGGTACCTTCATCTAGCGGTATTTCGTCTCCTGTGCGTCTGTTAGGGGACCCCGGAGGTCAACCTATTTGCAGCTTGGCTAAACAAAGATGTGCAAAGGTTTGTTGCCAGAGTTCATGGTCCTCTGACTGACACCACAGACTCCTTGGAGCCAGTATCTGCTGATTTTATGCCTTCCCTCCGATACAGCTGTTGTTGAGGTTTCTCCGCAGGATGGTGGTGAATGTTCTGGTGACTCCAGACTGGCCTCGTCGGTCTTGGTACGCAGACCTGGTAAAGATGGTCATCGTGCCTCCCTGGCGGTTGCCTTTGAGGGAGGACCTGCTGTCTCAGGGGCTGATCCTCCATCCTGCTTTATGGTCGCTGTTTTTAGTGGCATGGCTGTTGAAGGCCAGGTGCTGAGAGATAGCGGTTTCTTAAGTCTGTGCTTCCTACCCTGCTGAGGCTTAGAACAGCGACTTCCAGAAAGATTTATGTTTGCACGTGGAAGATATATATTTCATGGTGTGAATCACAATAATTGCACCCTTGCCTGTTTTTCGGGGGCTAGGGTCTTGGCTTTCTTGCAGAAAGGAGTTGAGCAATGGTTGGCCTTGGGCATGATCAAGGGCCAAGTGTCTGCTTTGGCAATGTACTTCCATTGCCCTTTGACTGCTAATACCTTGATTCGCACCTTTCTTCAAGGGGTGTGTCATATGGCCCCTCCGATCCCCCTTGCTTCCGTGGGATTTGATTTTGGTTTTGTCTATTCTTCAAAAGCCTCTTTTTGACACTATAGGGACAGTGAGCCAATGTTCTATCAGAAGGTTGCCTTTTGTTGGCTATTACTTCTGCTAGCAGAGTGTCCAAGTTGGCAGCGCTTTCCTGTAGTTTGCCTTATTTGGTCGTCCACAGAGTAAGTGGTTCACTGACATAATCAGTTGTTTTTTTTTTTTTTTTTCTTCCTACAGTGGTGTCTGATTTTCCATTTGAATGAAGACCTTGTTTTGCCTTCACTCTGTCCTAAGCCTAAGCATCCCAAGGAAATTGCTTTGCACTCTTGATGTAGTTCGGGCGATAGGGTTTACCGGTTGGCCACAGAGTCCTTTAGAAAATTGGACTTTTTTTTTCTTTTTTTTTTTTTAATACTGAGGGATCTCGTAAGGGTTTGGCTTTGTCTACTGCGACTATATCCAGATGGGTTAGGCAGACGCTTGTCCAGGCTTCTTCAATGAAGGGTCAGGTTCCTCCTTTCCCTGTGACAGCGCATCCTACCAGAGCGTGAGTGCTATTTGGTCTTTTCCTCATCAGGCCTCTGCAACTCAAGTGTGTGAGGTGGCTACTTGGTTGTCCGTGCATACTTTTAGAAAATTCTACAAAGTTAATTTGTTGGCATCTTCGGATTCATTTTTTTGGCCGTAAAGTTTGCAGGCTGCTGTTTAGAGACTTGTTTTTCAGGGGTTTATATTTGCGTTCTATGGGTAAGCTCCTTTGGTTCCTGGTTGAGCTTTGTTAACCAGTTGGCTGACTACATTTAGCCTTTGGACAAACGTTACCTGTTGTTGTTGTTGTGTTTTTTTTTTTTTTTTTGGTTGCGTTCTTCCTCTCATGCCTACACGTGTGTCACTTTCTGTGGCCAAACTTTCCAGGGTATGTAAGCTTTTGATCAGGGCCATTTTGGTGATTTTATGTTATGATTTAAAAAAGAGCTGAACAACTATGTGATTAATGGCTTCATATGATCACTGTCCCTTAAGTGGTTGTAAAGGCTCAGTTTTTTTTACCTTCATGCATTATATGCATGAAGGTAAAAACCTCCTGTGTGCAGTACCCCCACCCAGCTCCTCTAATACTTACCTGAGCCCCATCCCCATTGGCTCCCGCTGCGGTCAATCACAGCTAGTGAGCCAATGAGGAGAGAAAGGGGGAGAGTCCCAACTACGTGTGTGTATAGACACGCAGAGCTGCGGCTCGGGAGTATGCCTGCTTGGGTGCTCCCACAGCTAGCTGTTTGCTGTGGTGCATTCGAAAGGAGGGAGGAGCCTGGAGCACTGGGAGGGTGGGGGACCTGAGAAGGAGGATCCACACAGCCATTAATGTCTAAAGGGCTGGCAACAAAAGTAGAGTACACCCCTAAGATAAAATGTCCTAATGGGCCCAAATTATCAATATTTTGTGTGGCCACCATTATTTTCCTGCACTGCCTTGGGCATTGAGTTCCCCAGTGTCACAGGTTGCCACTAAAGTCCTCTTCCTCTCCTCCATGACGACATCTCAGAGCTGGTGGATGTTAAAGCGGAGTTCCACCCATTTTTAATAGGTTGGAATACATAGATCTTTGTAATCCCCTTTAAAATGGCTTTTACCAATGGAAACTTTTTTTTTTTTTTTTTGCTAGTAAATACCTTAATTTTGGCTTTATTCCTCCTCTCCTCACTTCCTGGTCCGATCGGCGATGACGTCATTCGGCGATCCGCAGTGTCTGCTGGGATGTATTCTACTTGCAGTAGCTGTATCTGTACTGAGCCGTGCCTGCCCCGCCTCCGCCCCGCCTCCTCTCATTGAATTGCATTGTATGAATGTATTAAGGCTGTTCTCTGCCCAGCCTCCGCCCCGCCTCCTCTCAATACAACTCAATGAGAGGAGGCGGGGCGGAGGCTGGGCAGAGAACAGCCTTAATACATTCATACAATGCAATTCAATGAGAGGAGGCGGGGCGGAGGCTGGGCAGAGAACGGCCTTAATACATTCATACAATGCAATTCAATGAGAGGAGGCGGGGCGGAGGCGGGGCAGGCACGGCTCAGTACAGATACAGCTACTGCAAGTAGAATACATCCCAGCAGACACTGCGGATCGCCGAATGACGTCATCGCCGATCGGACCAGGAAGTGAGGAGAGGAGGAATAAAGCCAAAATTAAGGTATTTACTAGCAAAAAAAAAAAAAAAAAAAAGTTTCCATTGGTAAAAGCCATTTTAAAGGGGATTACAAAGATCTAAAGTTCCAAAAATGGGTGGAACTCCACTTTAAAGACCTTGCACTCCTCCACCTTCTGCTTGAGGATGCCGCACAGATGCTCAATAGTGTTTCGGTTTGGAGACATGCTTAGCCAGTCCTTCACCTTTACCCTTGGTTTCTTTAGCAAGGCAGTGGTCATCTTGGAGATTTGTTTGGGGTCGTTATCGCGTTGGAATACTGCCCTGCGGCTCAGTCTCCGAAGGGAGGGCATCTTGCTCTGTTTCAGTATGCCACAGTACATTTTGGCATTCATGGTTCCCTCAATGAACTGTAGCTCCCCAGTGCAGGCTGCACTCATGCAGCCCCAGACAATGACACTCCCACCACCATGCTAGACCAGGCAAGACGCACTTGTCTTTGTACTCCTCACCTGGTTGCTGCCACCCACGTTTGACACCATCTGAACCAAATAAGTTTATCTTGGTCTCATTGGACCACAGGACATGTTTCCAGTAATTTATGTCCTTGGTCTGCTTGTTCAGGAAACTGCGGGCTTTCTTGTGCATCATCTTTTAGAAAAGGTTTCCTTCTGGGACGACAGCCATGCAGACCAATTTAATGCAGTGTGCGGTATATGGTCTGAACACTGACAGGCTGACCCCCACCCCTTCAACCTCTGCAGCAATGCTGTCAGTACTCATACATCTATTTCCCAATGACAACCTCTGGATATGACACTGAGCACATGCACTCAACTTCTTTGGTCGACCATGGTGAGGCCTGTCCTGAGTAGAACCTGTCCTGTTAAACCACTGTATGGTCTTGGTCACCGTGCTGCAGCCCAGTTTCAGGATCTTCTTATAGCCTAGGCCATCTTTTTGTAGAGCAACAATTAATTTCTCTTACGTCCTCCGACAGTCGCCGCCTCCTCTAAGTAATCACTATTGGCTATCCGTAGGAATAGCTAGGCATATAGACTTAGTCAAAAGACATTAGCATATACACACCCACAAGGGCTGTCCCATCTGCTCAATACCCCCCTGCATCACCACTCCCAACTCAGTTTTAGTTTGCCTAGCTTACGAATAGTCAGGCTACCTTGTGCTGGGGCTTCAGTCTCAGCCTTCCTAAATCTTTGATTTTCTTTTAAATGTCAGTTTTTTTTCTCTCACTTTACTAGCGGTTTATTTTACCAGCTCTAGTGTTAGTTTATTCTTCGGAATGGATCATGCGGTGCTGGGATTCGGACTGGCCGCCCTGCTTCTCCAGGGCACAGAGGGTCAGATGGACCCCAAGCCCGCCAGCGAGCGTTCAGCTATGGTTCGCCCTGGCATTAAGAACGACCCATCCCTGTTCGCAGCAGGGATGCAGCCGTGAGGTGGCTACCTCACAGGACTTGTCTGCGATACTGCAGCGTCATGTCCCTGGCTCACGGCACTCCCTGTCGGATGAGGACAGAGGTTTATTCGTGCATAGAGGCTCCCCCACGCCATCGGGTACAGGTAAGTACTTTTCTGTGTGGGGCCTCTGTTTGGTGTGGCAGTCTGTGTTGCTGTGTCCCCATGTCTGTGCCTGTGTGACTCCCTGTGCTATCCCTGCGGGGTTCGCTGTGTGCAGATCTGTGTGTTTGCCGGGGGTCCCTGTCCCAGTGTCACCTTAGGTGCATGTTTGGGGGTTCAGACTTGTGTGTTGTGGGGCGACCGTTGTGGGGGAAAAATCGCGCGGTCCGCCATGTTTTTTACTATGCACAGCGTATAGCCCCTCTGGGGCGAGTATACAGCTCATTTTGGCGCCATCCGCCGCCATTTTGCGGGCGGTGGAACGATCGGTTCGGCCGCATGTCGGCGGCCATCTTGGCGTAGCCTCCTATGCATCCCTATGGGGCAGCCATTTTCCCTGGGGTCTGGCTTATAGCCAGCCCCCTCCAGCAGCATTTCCTCTTCCTCTCAGACAGCACAGGCACATGTAGCAACGATCTGCGGGCTCTGCAATCTATCTCTCTGTCGTCTTCTGCATACTGCTTCTGGCTCAGTTTCTTTTTCCTTTTGGGGGTCTTCATAGCTGTGACAGTAGCGGTGGGCTGCGCTCTCCGCAGCGCTATTTAAGGGGACAGTACACTACTTTTTTGCACTGTAGTTTTTTATTACCTTGAGCCATGGATTCTCAGGAAAGCAAGTTTCCTCCAGCTTTAGTGGGGGGCCCCAGTTCTCCTGTGGCCCCGCTGCGACCTGATCTGGCTGCTGTGGTTGCGACTTTAGTGGCAAATATGGAAAAGCTGATGTCTGAACGGGCTGCGAGAAAACGGCCGAGGCTGTGTCTCTCTTCTGATTCAGATGGGGATATGGATGCTGCTGCGAGCGTGCCCTTTTCAGGGTCCCGCTCATCCTTAGACCCCCCAGGGTCTGAGGGGGAGGCTGAGGTGGAGGGTGTTGATACATCCTCCCCAGGATCACCCGAAGAACGGGCGACCATGGATGAGTTGATTGTTTCTGTTAAGGAAACCTTACATTTAGAGGATGAGCCCTGTCCTCCGGGCGTTGTGTCCTCATTTGGGACGCACAGGACCCGCAAGTCTGCGCAGGTTTTTCCCTGCCCAGCGGAATTCCATTACACTGTTAATGAGATGTGGCGCACGTTAAAATGTCCATTCCTGGTACCTAGTCAGTTCAAATTGCTTTATCCTTTTGCGCCGGCTACGGAATCACGATGGTGTGTGCCTCCACAGGTAGATCACACTGTGGCCGTGCTGAACAAGGCTACCTTGGTTCCTACTGAGGATACCCCGGTTTTCCGGGATCCCACGGACCGGCGGTTGGAGTCTCTAGCCCGCCATTCCAATACGGTGGCGGGTTCGTTGCTCAAACCCGTTTTCGCGTCCGTTATGGTGGCTCAGGGGGTGGCTGATTGGATTAAGGTGCTTAGAAGCAACCTAGTGTCCGATGACGTGCCGCCTGCACGACTGGAAATGGTGGACCAGATCCATCAAGGGGTCATGTATCTGTGTGATGCAGCCCTAAATGAGGCCCCCTTGGTGGCTCGCCTCTCTAGTGTCGCGGTACTTAACCGGCGACTGATATGGCTGAAGAGCTGGTCGGCCGACCAGTCCTCGCGGAAAACTGTTGCTGATTTTCCCTATGCTGGGGTTCTGCGCCTAGATCTACTCAGGGGTCCTTTCGTGACTTTTGGAACCAATCCAAGGGCAAGCCCTTCAAGGCCCAGGGCAACCAGAAGAAACCCTGGGCGGGTAAGCAGAAGACGGCAATGCCGGTTCGGCGGGACACTCCGCCTCTGCCTGAAGGGGCGCCCTCACCCATTTCTGGGGTGGGGGGACGTTTGCGCGGTTTCCTCCAACCTTGGCTGCTCCGGATCTCGGACAGGTGGGTCCAGGAAATCGTTCGATCAGGTTACAAGATCGAATTCCTTTCCAGGCCGGCGGACAGATTCTTTCCCTCCAATCTCCAACTGCTTCGGGGGCGTCTGCAGGACTTGCATCAAGCGGTGCAGGACATGCTTGCTCAGGGGGTGATTGTCCCGGTGCCTCTTCGGGACAGGTTTCGGGGGTTTTATTCGAATCTGTTCACTGTGCCCAGGAAGGAGGGCGAAGTGCGTCCTATTCTGGACCTAAAAGCGATGAACCGCTTCGTGCGTGTTTGGAAGTTTCGAATGGAGTCTTTCCGTTCGGTTGTGGCCTCCTTGAGTCCAGGAGAATTCCTGGCTTCGATAGATCTGAAGGATGCGTACCTGCACATCCCCATTTTCGAGGGTCATCAGCAGTACCTTCGGTTCACTATCGCGGAGGACCACTACCAGTTTGTGGCGTTACCGTTCGGTCTCGCTTCGGCACCCAGGGTATTTACCAAGGTGTTGGCACCGGTTCTGGGCCTGCTGCGGGCCCAGGGCATTGCGGTCCTGGGGTACCTGGACGATCTGCTTCTGAGATCGCGTGCCAGTCAGGACCTTGTGCGCGATCTGTCCATCACGGTACAGACGCTCCAGGGGTTCGGGTGGACCATCAACGTTCAAAAATCAGCGTTGTCTCCGTCGCTTCGCCTTCCCTACCTGGGAATGGTTCTGGACTCTGCTCAGGCAAAGGTATTCTTGCCGGAGGACAAGCTCCGGACTTTGCGGGACGAACTCAGGTCCCTCAGGGACAATCCGTCCTTGTCACTCAATGCCTGGATGCGGGGCCTGGGTTTGATGGTGTCGGCCTTCGAGGCAATTCCCTTTGCCCAGTTCCACACACGGGTTCTCCAGACGGAGATCCTGACCAGGTGGGACAGACTTCCTCAGTCCTTGGATCTGGAAGTCTCCTTGAGTCGCCGGACCAGATTGGCTCTTCTGTGGTGGATCCAGTCCCCGTCGGTGGCGGAAGGCAAGTCCTTCCGCCCGTTGGTGTGGACAGTGGTTACCACGGATGCCAGCCTGTCGGGCTGGGGTGGAGTCCTGGGCACCCTATCTGCCCAGGGCACTTGGTCGGAGGAGGAATCCTCCCTCCCGATAAATGTGCTGGAATTACGAGCAATAAAACTGTCTCTTCCAGTGTTCGGACCGTCTCCAGGGCCAGCCTGTTCGCGTACAGACGGACAATGCTATCGCGGTGGCTTACATCAACCACCAGGGGGGCACCAGGAGTGCTCGAGCAGCCCGGTCGGGGACCGACATCCTGTCTTGGGCCGAGACTCATGTCCCGGCGATTTCGGCAGTTCACATTCCGGTTGTGGAGAATTGGCAGGCAGACTATCTGAGCCGCCAGACCCTGGACCAGGGGGAATGGTCCCTACACCCGGAGGTCTTTCAGATGCTGTGTGCGAAGTGGGGATCCCCAGGCGTGGATCTTTTCGCATCCCGGCTAAATCGCAAGGTGGAAAGGTTCGTGGCAAGAACGCGCGATCCGTTGGACGCCTCGGATGCGTTGGTGGCACCTTGGCATCAGTATCGTCTGATGTACGCCTTTCCTCCGATTCAGTTACTATCCCGGTTACTTCGCAGATTGGTCTCGGAACCGCACATGGTGATTCTGGTGGCGCCGGACTTGCCTCGCCGGTCTTGGTACGCCGACGTTGTTTACCTGGCAGTGGCGCCCCCGTGGCGTCTGCCTCTGCGGTAAGATCTCCTGTCTCAGGGTCCGATCTTCCATCCTGCTTTACGGTCGCTGGCTTTAACGGCCTGGCTGTTGAGACCCAGGTCTTGAAGGACAAGGGTCTATCTTCTGAGGTTATCCCTACCCTGATCAAGGCTAGGAAATCTTCCTCTGGTAAGATCTATTACCGTACCTGGAAAGCCTACTTCACCTGGTGTGAGTCCAGGGGGTTTTCCCCTCGTTCTTACTCGGTGTCGAATCTTGGCTTTCCTTCAGTCTGGAGTGGATCAGCGCCTAGCGCTGGCCACTATTAAGGGCCAGGTGTCAGCACTGGCGGTCCTTTTCCAACGCCCTGTGGCGTCTCATTCCTTGGTGCGCACATTCATTCAAGGTGTGCGACATTTGGCTCCTCCTAGGAAGGAGCCTTTACCTCCATGGGACTTGAAATTGGTCCTGTCCCCATTGCAGCGTGCTCCTTTTGAAAATATCAGGGAGATATCGTTGCCTCTGCTGTCGAAAAAGGTTGCTTTTCTTGTGGCGATCACTTCGGCTCGCTGAGTGTCGGAGCTGGCGCTGTTGTCTTGCCGCTCCCCTTACTTGATAATTCACAAGGATAAGGTGGTGTTGAGAACACCCCCGTCCTTTCTTCCCAAGGTGATCACTGAGTTTCACCTTAATGAGGTAATTGTCTTGCCTTCGCTTTGTACAAAGCCTAAGCATCCAAAGGAGATTGCTTTGCATTCCTTGGATGTTGTCAGGGCGATCAGGGTCTACCTGAAGTCTACGGAATCCTTTCAGAAGGCGGACTCTCTCTTTTGTCCTTCCTGAGGGACCTCGGAAGGGCATGGCTGCATCGGCAGCGACTATTGCCAAGTGGATCAGACAGACCATTGAGCAGGCCTATGCCTTGAAGGAACGGGTTCCGCCCTTCCCTGTTAAGGCGCACTCTACCAGGTCTTTGAGTACTTCCTGGGCCTGTTGGCATCGGGCCTCGGTGACCCAGGTGTGCAAGGCGGCGACTTGGTCGTCGGTGCACACTTTTTCCAAGTTCTACAAAGTAGACGTTCTGGCATCAGCTGATGCTTCTTTTGGCCGCAAAGTTCTCAGTGTGGCAGTGCCATGATGGACCCTTGAATTTTTCTCTGGGTCCCTGGCTGTTGGCATTTGCTTTCCTGGGCTGTTGCTCCTGTTGAGCATTGTTTTTTTTCTGTTGCCCGGTTGGTTCTTACGGTGCATGTAAGATTCCTTTCTCTGATGTGGGTACTGCGTTGTCTACGGTTGCGTCTCCCACCCCTCATGTCTATACTGCTTTGGGACATCCCAATTAAACTAGGGAATGGGGGGGAGAGTACAGATGTAGAATTAGCCAGTGGAAAGCAAGTTTCAGAGGGCAGAAATGGTAGGGTGTTCAGAGCTCCTAAACCCAGGGTGGGTACGGGGAAAAATCAATAGAGCAGCCTAAAAACATCAAATGAGGATAAATGTAACCGATCAAAATTACGAGGCTTGTATACCAATGCCAGAAGCCTGGCAAACAAGATAGGGGAGCTGGAGCTACTGATGTTTGAGGAGGACTTAGATTTTGTGGGGATAACTGAGACTTGGTTTGATAGCTCTCATGACTGGATGGCGACCATTCAGGGGTATTCCCTTTATCGCAGGGATAGAGAGGGTAAAAAAGGGGGAGGGGTATGTCTGTATATTAAGAACAGTGTACAGGTAAATATGAGGGATGATATTAATAATGGAGCTATGGACGAGGCAGAATCCCTATGGGTAGAGCTTCAAAGGGAAGGCACGGTGGGGAAGGTAATATTGGGCGTATGCTATAGGCCACCCAACCAGAGGGAAGAGGGATGTTACAGATAGGATTGGCAGCAAGGATGGGAAATGTCATTATAATGGGGGACTTTAATTATCCGGATATAGACTGGGCAGAAGGAACCGCGCACTCAGCCAAGGCTCGGCAGTTCCTAAATGTTTTGCAGGATAATTTCATGGGTCAGATGGTGAATGCACCGACGAGAAACAATGCGGTACTTGACCTACTGATTACCAACAATACAGACCTGCTCACGGATATAGAAATATGGGACAACTTGGGGAACAGTGACCATAGGTCAATTGGTTTCAGTATTAATTACAGTAATAGGAAACACAAGGGTAATATAAGGACACTGAATTTCAAAAGCGCCAATTTCCCTAAACTGCGCTCGCTGCTAGAAAATATCAAATGGGATAGAACCCTGGGAACAAAGAACACGGAGGAAAAATGGGAGTGCTTCAAGAGCATACTTAACAAGGGGGTGGGCCAGTGCATTCCACAGGGAAATAAATTTAAAAGAGCAAAACTAAACCCTGGGTGGCTAAACTCCAACATAAAAATGTATATTAGAGCTAAAGAAAAGGCCTTCAAAAAATACAAGACTGAGGGGTCATTGGCAGCATTTAAGCATTACAAAGAGTGTAATAAGAAATGTAAAGACGAAATCAGGGCGGCTAAAATAGAACATGAGAGACATATAGCGGAGGAGAGTAAAAAGATTCCCAAGAAGTTCTTTAAGTATATAAACAGTAGGAAAGCGAGGCCAGAGCACATTGGCCCCATAAAAGATGATAAAGGAAAAATGGCCACTGAGGACAGAGAAAAGGCGGAAGTGTTAAATTTCTTTTCTTCAGTCTTCACAAAGGAATCGGGGGGCTGCACGAACCTTGCTTGTAAGGCCAAACTAAATAATACACCTCAGGAAGTGCCGCCATGGCTAACAGAGGATAGACTTAGAGCTAAACTAGAGAAACTTAACATAAATAAATCCCCGGGACCGGATGGCTTGCACCCGAGGGTTCTTAATGAGCTCAGCCAGGTGATTACCAGACCATTATTCTTGATCTTTAAGGATAGTTTACAGACGGGTATGGTGCCAGCTGATTGGAAAAAAGCCAACGTGGTACCAATATTTAAAAAGGGGTCGAGATATATCCCGGGTAACTATAGGCCGGTCAGCCTAACATCAGTAGTCTGCAAAATTTTGGAGGGGATATTAAGGGACCACATACAAGACTTTAGTAATGAAAACGGTATTATAAGTAGTAATCAGCAGGGATTCATGAAAAATCGTTCGTGCCAAACCAATCTATTAACCTTCTACGATGAAGTGAGCTGCCACCTAGATAAAGGAAAGCCTGTGGATGTGGTGTATCTGGACTTTGCAAAGGCCTTTGACACCGTTCCCCACAAACGCTTACTGTACAAACTAAGGAAAGTAGGTATGGACCATAAGGTGAGTACCTGGATAGAGAACTGGCTCCAGGGGAGAGTACAGAGGGTGGTGATTAATGGGGAGTACTCGGATTGGGCAGGTGTGGAAAGTGGGGTCCCCCAGGGTTCTGTCCTGGGACCAATCCTGTTTAATTTATTCATAAATGATCTGGAGGAGGGGATATCTAGTACAATCTCAGTATTTGCAGATGATACTAAATTAGGCATGCCAATATCTTCTATGCAGGATGTGGAAACCTTGCAAGCGGACCTGAACAAAATAACGGGGTGGGCAACTACATGGCAGATGAGATTTAATGTTGAAAAATGTAAAGTAATGCACTTGGGGGCCAGAAACCAGAAAGCAAGCTACTCACTAGGGGGGAACCTCTGGGTGAGTCTAGGATGGAAAAGGACTTGGGGGTACTGGTAGACAACAGGCTTGGCAGTGGCATGCAATGCCAAGCCGCCGCAAGCAAAGCCAACAGAATACAGTCGCCGCCCCCGCCCCTCTTTTGGGGTTCTTATTACCTACTGCTATACTACCAAAACTGAGTTTGGAGTGGTGATGCAGGGGGGGGGTATTGACCAGATGGGACAGCCCCCGTGGGTGTGTATATGCTAATGCCTTTTGTCTTTTGACTAAGTGTATATGCCTAGCTATTCCTACGGATAGGTGGACAATACCCAATAGTGATGACTTAGAGGAGGCGGCGACTGTCGGAGGACTCAGAGAAAGGAATTTTACAGGTAAGATTTTACAAAAATTACGTTTTCTCTTACGTCCTCCGACAGTCGCCGCCTCTTCATATTCGTCACAATGGGGTATTAGACTTTGCTCCGAAGGAGTAGCTAGGCAACAGAATATGTTAACATTAAAGCTTTTAACATATCCCACCCACAGGGGGTGGTCCCCTCAGTCAATACCCTCCTACTTCCTGCAACCATATCTGTTTCAATGTCTAGCTTGTTAGGAGTAGCTGGATCTCTCTATGCTGGGGCTTTTTGCCTCAGCCTTTCTCTTCTTTTTTGATTTTTTGTTTGAGTTTTTTCTCTCTCTTTACTTAGCTGTTCTTTTTGTCAGCGTTAGTTCTTCTGATGAAGAGGATTCGTGCGGGCTGGGTCTCGGGCTGATCCCCCTGGTAGCAGGTCGTGGGTCAGTGGCTTCCCAGCCTGCCATCGAGCGTTCAGCCAGGTAACGCTCCTGGCACAGTGAACGACCCATCCCTGTTCGGTGCAGGGATGATTGGTGAGGTGGCTACCTCACTGGACGCTGTGCGGTTTCTTAACCCCGATTTTGTGCGTCCTGGATGCGACTCTCCCTGCCTCATGTGCAGCGGCTTGTTCACCTGTGCGGGTTCCCCACGCCATTATGAGGTAAGTGTGTCTATGTGGGGACCTGTCTGTCGGGGGGGGTGTCAGTCTGGGACTGTGTAACCTGCCTCTGTTCACACTGTTTGTCTCCCTATCGCTCTGGCTGCATGCTGTGGGCTGCAGGGGGGGGGGGGGGGGCTGTGTGACACTGTCTGTGTCAGCCTGTGTACAGTGTGAAGGGCTGTGTGCTGTGGGGCATGTTTTTGTCATGTTTGGGGCACGATACAGCAATGTTTTTTTACATGGGTGGTGTTATATGCATCACAGTAGTGGGGGAGCGGCGGTTTTCGGCGCCATTTTGCCTGCGCTCGCTCCAGCCGCATGTTTTCACTGCGGGCGGCCATTTTCTTGTAGCCTTCCATAGGCTTTAATAGAGCGCCCTGATTGCATCACTTCCTCTTTCCTGGGTGCACCGATCGAGGCGGCAGCAGCAGCGGGGGTCTCCTCAGGTTTTATCCTTCTGTTCCTTCCTATATCCATTGCCTCTGTTCAGTTTTATCCCTGAGGGGGTCTTATTGTGCTTGTGTGTGTGTGCGGTGGGCTGCGCTCGCCGCGCTTGTTAAAGGGGCAGTTAACCCTTTATTCTCCGGCATTTTTTTTTGGGGCAAATGGATTCTCAGGAGGGCAAATTTCCTGCCACCTTGGGTAGAAGCCAGGGTACTGCTGTTTCCCCCCCCAGGGGGGGATTTAGCCGAAGTGGTGGCTAACCTTGCTGCTCAGGCGCAGATGCTGGTGGCTGCTCAATCCACTAAAAGACCCAGAGTTTCTATTTCCTCTGATTCTGAGGGTGAAGGTGATGGGGCTGCTATGGCTGGGGTCTCCTTATCAGGGTCCCGTTCCTCCCTGGATCTCGTGGGGTCCGAGGTGGAGGCTGAGGTTGAAGGGGTTGTTAATTCTCCCCCTGGCCTGCCTGAAGAGCTTACAATCATGGATGAATTGGTTGCTTCTATAAAACAAACGCTGCATTTGCAGGATGAGCTGTGTCCTCCCGCTGCCTTGGCGGCTTATAGGACGCAGAAAAAACGCAAGACATCGCAGGTCTTTCCCTGCACTGATGATTTTCAGCGTGCTGTTAAGGAACAATGGCGCAATTTATGCAAACCTTTTGCTGTGCCAAGTAGGTTCAGGCTGCGTTATCCTTTCACGCCTGCCACTGATGAACGGTGGTGTGTGCCACCCCCGGTGGATCGCGCCATTGCGGTTTTGAACAAATCCACTGCGATTCCTGCAGAGGATACCCCGGTGTTCCGAGATGCCACGGATAGGAGAATGGAGTCTCTTGCCTGTCATACTTATTCTGTTACGGGTTCGATGCTTAAAGCTCTGTTTGCCTCTCTTATGGCAGCCCAGGCTGTCGCAAGTTGGACGCAGGTGCTTAGGCGCGTCCTAGTGGCGGATTCGGCCTCGCCGGCGACACTGGATATGGTGGATCAAATCCATCAGGGTGTCATGTACCTGTGTGATGCGGACTTGGACTTAGTGCCGTTGGCTGCACGTGTACAAAGCGTGGCGGTGTTGTCTCGCCGCCTGGTTTGGTTGAAGTGTTGGTCGGTGGACCAATCTTCGCGCAAGACCTTAGCCAATCTGCCTTATGATGGATCTCGCCTTTTTGGGGAGTCCTTGGATACGTTGATTAAGGGGATCACGGGCGGTAAGAGCACGCTCTTGCCCCACTTCCCCAAGGCTAAGGGGGCTCCTGGTAAGAAGCATACTAATTTTCGGCCGCCTCAGGGGTCCTTTCGTGCCTTTCGGTCGCACTACAAGGGCAAACCGTTCAAGGGTCAAGGCTCCCAAAAGAAGCCGTGGTCTGGTAAACAGAAGTCCGGTCAGTCCGGACCCTCTACCCATAACAGTGCGGCCTGAAGGGGCGCCCTCACCCAGTTCTGGGGTGGGGGGACGCTTGCTCTTTTTTCTTCAACCCTGGCTGGCCCGTGTGCGGGACCGGTGGGTTCAGGAAATCGTTCGATCTGGCTACAAGATCGAGTTCCTCTCTCGGCCGGAGAGCAGATTCTTTCCCTCAAATCTTCAGCTGTCTCCGGAGCGTTTGCGGGACCTGCACCTAGCGGTGCGGGACCTGAGGGCTCAGGGAGTGGTGGTTCCGGTGCCTCATCGGGACAGATTTTGGGGGTTTTATTCCAATCTGTTCACTGTGCCCAGAAAGGAGGGCAAGGTTCGTCCAATTCTGGACTTAAAGGCTTTGAACCGCTTTGTGCGGGTTCGCAAGTTCCGCATGGAATCCCTGCGGTCGGTGGTGGCTGCCCTGGTTCCGGGGGAATTCATGGCCTCCATCGATCTGAAGGATGCGTACCTTCATATCCCGATTTTCGAGGGTCACCAGAGGTTCCTTCGATTCGCCATTGCGGAGGATCATTACCAATTCGTGGCGTTGCCTTTTTGGTCTCGCCTCGGCTCCTCGGGTTTTCACCAAGGTGCTTGCTCCCGTTCTGGCTTTGTTGAGAGCTCCGGGCATCTCTGTCCTGGGGTATCTGGACGACATTCTGGTTCGATCTGCGTCCAGCCAGGGTCTGGAAAAGGACCTGTCCGTCATGATGCATACTCTACAGGAGTTTGGTTGGACGATAAATTTTCCAAAGTCGACGCTGAGTCCGTCGGTTCGTCTTCCCTACCTGGGAATGATCCTGGACTCGATCCAGGCGAAGGTCTTCCTGCCGGAAGACAAGCTCAGGACTCTTCAGGAGGAAGTCAGGTCCCTCAGGGACAGTCCGTGCTTGTCCCTCCGGACGTGCATGAGATGTCTGGGATTGATGGTCTCGGCTTTCGAGGCGATTCCCTTCGCCCAGTTTCACACGCGGGGTCTCCAGGCGGAGATCCTGTCCAAGTGGGACGGGCGACCCCAATCTCTGGATCTTCTAATTTCGTTGAGCTTTCGCACCAGAAGGGATCTTCTGTGGTGGCTCCAGTCCCCGATGATAGCGGGGGGCAAGTCCTTTCGTCCTATCTCATGGACAGTGATCACCACGGATGCCAGCCTGTCGGGCTGGGGTGGTGTTCTGGGCATTCTGTCCGCCCAGGGAACTTGGTCGGAGGGGGAGTCCTCCCTTCCGATCAACATTCTGGAATTGCGTGCGATAAATCTCTGCCTTCGTCGCTGGACGGACCGACTGCAGGGCTGTCCGGTTTGGGTGCAGACGGACAATGCCACGGCGGTGGCCTACATCAACCACCAAGGGGGCACCAGGAGTGCCCGAGCGGCTCGGGAAGTGGCCGACATTCTGTCTTGGGCCGAGACTCATGTCCCGGCGATAACGGCAGTTCACATTCCGGGGGTGGAGAACTGGCAGGCGGACTATCTGAGTCGCCAGACCCTGGATCAGGGGGAATGGTCTCTCCACCCGGCTGTCTTCCAGATGTTGTGCGCGAAGTGGGGTCTTCCAGATGTGGACCTGTTCGCGTCTCGTCTGAACAACAAGGTGAGAAGGTTCGTGGCAAGGACGCGCGACCCTCGGGCAGACGCATCAGACGCGTTGGTAGCCCCGTGGCATCAGTACAGACTGATGTATGCGTTTCCACCGATTCAATTGCTGTCCAGGTTCCTCCGCAGGTTGCACTCGGAACGCAGCACGGTGGTTCTTGTGGCACCGGACTGGCCTCGCCGGTCCTGGTACGCGGACCTCGTGAATCTGGCGGTCGACGCCCCATGGCGTCTACCTCTTCGAAACGATCTCCTGTCTCAGGGCCCGATATTCCATCCTCAGGGAAGGTCTATTACCGTACTTGGAAGGCCTATTTTGCCTGGTGTGAGTCCAGGGGGTTTTCACCTCGCACGTACTCTGTTTCTCGAGTGTTGTCCTTCCTTCAAACGGGTGTCGACCAGCGTTTGGCGCTGGCTACGGTCAAGGGTCAGGTGTCTGCGCTGGCCGTTCTTTTTCAATGTCCTGTGGCTTCTAACTCCTTAGTTGCCACTTTTGTTCAAGGAGTGCGGCATCTGGTCCCTCCTAGGAGGGAACCTCTGCCTCCTTGGGACTTGAATCTCGTTCTATCTGTGTTACAACGTGCTCCTTTTGAACAGATCAGGGAGATCTCGTTGTCTATGTTGTCCAAAAAGGTCGCCTTTTTGGTGGCGATCACTTCGGCTCGCAGAGTGTCGGAGCTGGCGGCTTTGTCCTGCAAGTCTCCGTATCTGGTCATTCACTTGGATAAGGTGGTCTTGCGACCTAATCCTTCTTTTCTTCCGAAGCGAGTTTCGGAATTCCATCTCAATGAGGATATTGTCTTACCTTCGCTGTGCGCGAAGCCTAAACATCCGAAGGAGGTGAGGTTGCACTCTTTGGATGTTGTTCGGGCGATAAGGGTTTACCTTAAATCGACTGAGTCTTTTCGCAAGACGGATTCTTTGTTTGTCCTTCCGGAGGGTCCTCGGAAGGGTATGGCGGCGTCGGCTTCTACCATCGCCAAATGGATCAGACAGACCGTTGAACAGGCATATGCTTTGCAGGGAAAAGTTCCTCCTGTGCCTGTGAAGGCGCACTCTACTAGATCGTACGTCTTGGGCCTGTCGTCATGGGGCTTCTGTGGCCCAGGTGTGTAAGGCGGCGACCTGGTCGACCGTACACACTTTCACAAAATTCTACAGAGTAGATGTTCAGGCATCGGCAGATGCTTCCGTTGGCCGCAAGGTTCTTAGTGCGGCAGTTCCTTAGGGTCCTTTTGTTTTGGACCACTGGCTGTTTGGGATACGTTTTTATCCCTGGGTTATTTGTTTTTCCTGGGTTGTTGCTCCTGTTGAGCAAGTTTTTTTTTTTCATGTTGCCCAGCTGGTGTCCTTCCTTTGGTAAGGTTCCTTTCTTTGATGTGGAGACTGCGTTGCCTTACGGCGCGGCTGCGTTTCCCACCCCTCATGTTTGCACTGCTTTGGGACGTCCCCATTGTGACGAATATGAAGAGGCGGCGACTGTCGGAGGACATAAGAGAAAACGGAATTTTTGTAAAATCTTACCTGTAAAATTCCTTTCTCTGAGTCCTCCGACAGTCGCCGCCCCCGCCCCTCTTTTGGGGTTTGGTTGTATACTCTACTGCTATTCCACTGAAACTGAGATATGGTTGCAGGAAGTAGGAGGGTATTGACTGAGGGGACCACCCCCTGTGGGCGGGATATGTTAAAAGCTTTAATGTTAACATATTCTGTTGCCTAGCTACTCCTTCGGAGCAAAGTCTAATACCCCATTGTGACGAATATGAAGAGGCGGCGACTGTCGGAGGACTCAGAGAGAGGAATTTTACAGGTAAGATTTTACAAAGATTCTGTTTTTTTTTTTTTTTCTGAGCCTGAGTTCTTTGCCGTGAGGTGCCATGTTGAACTTCCAGTGACCAGTATGAAAGAGTGAGAGCGATGACCCCAAATTTAACACACCTACTCCCCAGTCACACCTGAGACCTTGTAACACTAACGAGTCGCATGACACCGTGGATGGAAAATGGCGACTTCGGCCCTGTTTGGACATTTTCACTTGGGGGTGTACCCACTTTTGTTGCCAGCGGTTTAGACATTAATGGCTGTGTTGAGTTGTTTTGAGGGGACAGCAAATTTATACTGTTATACAATCTGTACACTCACTACATTGTAGTAAAGTGTCATTTCTTCAGTGTTGTCACATGAAAAGATATAATCTATTTTCAAAAATGTGAGGGGTGTACTCACTTTTATAAGATAATATATATAAAAAATATATATTTTCTCACAAAAGTGAGTGCACCCCTCACATTTTTGTAAAATATTTTACATCAGGAGCATTTCCTCACACATGCTCATGACTGGTCCATAGTGAAAACACAGTTTTGTGAAAACATAGAGAAAAAGCACACTGCGATCTCTTAAGCAAAAAAAGTTGCGCTGTGTGAAAACGGATAATGTGAAATGACAATATTAACTATAAATACTAATAAAGACAGTCCATCCGCACTAATGTGAATCCAGTGCATATATAACATAAGTGTCTAACAGAATGTGAAACTCAATTCCTCCTCAAAAAAATTGATAATCATCCGCCAAAAACCGGATAACCTACTTACCAGATATATAGACCTCAAAAGGTCCACAGCACTTTGAGGCTTTAACCCAACCATGGCCTTGGGTTACCGAAGGGATAAACAAACAGATGGATATCCAATAAGATCTCCAATCACTGGTCACACTTCTCCGCCTCTCAAAGGAGTGACACTCCCCATGGTATATAATAAAAAATCTGCCACACTGTAAAACGTACCAGATTTTTATTGTATTTAAAATTACTTGCAGCAACGTAGTAAATATCATCTTGTTTTTCATGCATTGTGGGCATTTGGGAGGGTCTCTGAGGTTAGGTTTTTTTTTTTTTAAATGACCTCATAACCACTGCTAAACTATCATAAATGCGGTATGTAATAGCTGTAAAATGGACGTTTTCTCTATCGTCCATTGACAGACGTAACCTCATCTCCATGAGCTGAGTGGGTTATGCTGCCATCTGCAGGAGTAGTCTAGGCAGTAAGTTAGTACAAAGCTTTTAACATGTACACGCCCACGGGGCTGTCCCTCCAGGCATAACCCCCACTGCCACAGCCCAGCACATCATTTGGTTTCTGCTTAGAGAAGGAGTAGGACCTAGGTTTCCTGCTGGGACTCCAGTCTGTTTTTTTTATTCTTTTCAGAATATTTCTCTTTACTCACTTGCTAGCTAGTGTTCAGGGAAGAATTTTCCTGGTGATCCACAATCAACAATGCCGGCTGGGGCTTCACACTGGATAATCTAGATCAGGGATTCCCAAACTACAGCCCTGCAGCTGTTGCAGAACTACACATCCCATGAGGCATTGTAAAACTCTGACATTCACATACATGACTAGGCATGATGGGAATTGTGGTTCCTGAACGACTGCAGGGCCGTAGTTTGGGAATCAATGATCTAGATCCTTATTGCCCCCCCCCCCCCCCAGTCGTCTGGCCTACGAGCGTGAGCAGGTTATAGTTCCAACCTAGGCCTAGCCATGACAGTGCCCCTTTTCCGGATGGGGACGAGCCTGCGAGCGGATGCCTCGCCAGGATGAGATGACTTGAAATGCCCTGAGTTTCCTGCTGCTAGCCGAGATCATTTCCTGTCTTTCTCTCCATGCTGCTGAAAGAATCAGGAGGACGGTTTGTCTGAGGTGGTACAGTACTTGGGGGTCCCTGCGGGCATATTCCTTCACTTTGCTGTCAGTTTAGTTTAAAGGGAGTTCCCTGCAGACCGCTGCGATCGGTTGTGGGTGCCATGATCGGCGCTCTTAAAGTGTCAGTACTCCGCTTTTTGCTACTTGCAAAATGGAGTCCCAAACTGTGCAATCACTCTGTGCAACTCCCGGACAGTCTGGATCACAGTCACTGGCCGCTATTTCAGCAGCCATGTAAAGCCTAGCGACTAAAGCTGATTAAGTAATGAAAAAGGTTGATAGCCGAAAATGGCCGCTGCCTTCTCCATCTATGGAGGTGTCTCCTGAATCAGAGACTGTTTACTCTGGATGCTCCCCTACCTGAGGGGTCGCTGTCCTCGCAGTCAGGTGGTGAAGAGGACCTGTCCTCTTCAGCTGCAGTATGGGAACGCGCTTTGGAGGAAACCCTGATTATTTCAGTATTCTCAATGTGAAGGCGCCTGGTTTAAATGAGTGGCCCTATATAGATAGAAAGTACCTGCTGCCCTTTTTTTATTTGGATGGTAAGGGTACCAAAAAATGACTATTAAAACTATGAAAAAATGGGCACTGGTAATAATGTGGGCTGTTTCCAGATTAAACAAATCTACTCTTGTGCTTGTGGAGGATTCCCCGTTCTTTACGGATCCAGTGGACAGGCAGGTGGAATCCCTTTCCCACCATCTTCACGTGCTGGCGGGTTCCATTTTGACCGGTTTTTGTGTCTGTGTTAGCCCACGCAGATGGTGACGGAATAGATTAGGGGTTTGCAGAAGTCTTTGGGCCCTAAAACTGTTCCTCCGGAACGACTGGAACTGTTGGACAAGGTGATCCAGGCTCCAGTGTTCCTGTGTAATGCGTCTATGGATGCGGCTCCCCTGGTGGCCATGGTTTTGGCCATGGGCATTGTTTTAAGGTGCATGGTTTGGCTGAAGAGCTGGTCGGCTGACCATGCTTCTAAGAAAGCCCTAGCTGATCTCCCTTTTCTGGGAGAGCATTTGGTGACTCATTGGATGAGTGATCAAGGGCCTGACTGGCGGGAGGAGTACTCTTCTTCCTCAATCCTCCAAGGGTAAGACACCCTGTACTAAGCGGGGTCCCTGTTTTTTCTGCTCAAACCAACACGGGTTTTTTTCGTGCCTCTGGGGCGCAAGAAAAAAGTAAGCCGTTCAGAGCTTCTGGAGGAGCTAGAAAGCATTGGTGCAAGCCCAAGGCCGGTCAGTCCTGTGCTGTTGACAAGTCCTCTTCAGCATGAAGGGGCGCCCTCACCCATCTCAGGGGTGGGGGGGACATCTGCGCTTTATTCAGGAACCCTGGACTTCCTTCATTCAGGAAGAGTGGGTTCGCGAACGGATTTGCTCCGGGTACAAGATCGATTTCTGGTTCTGGCCAGGGGACAGGCTCCTTCAGTCAAATCTTCACCTGTCTTTGGAGCGTTTGAAGGATCTGCGGGAGTCTGTGTGAAATCTCCTGGCTCAAGGGGTGATTTGCACCGGTTCTTCTGTAGGAAAGTTCTCAAGGTTTCTATTCAAACCTGTTCACGGTGCCCAGAAAGGAGGGCACGGTGCGTCCAATCCTGGACCTCAAGTCTCTAAACCGCTTTGTGGGGGTGTAGAAGTTTCAAATGGAGTCTATTCGGTCAGTGGTGGCATCATTGAATCGGGGGTATTTTCTGGCCTCCATTGATCTCAAAGATGCGTTTTCTCCGTCCCCATACTTGAGACATCAGCGCTTCCCCCGCTTTGCAGTGGCAGGGGAGCACTTTCATCAATTTGTGGCGTTTTTTCCCTTTGGGCTCGCCTCAGCTCCCAGAGTTTTTATCAAGGTCCTAGCCCCTGTGCTGGCCTTGTTACATTGACGTGGTATCTCCATTGTGGGATATCTGGACGATCTCCTGTTGCGAGCAGTCTCCCATCGGATCTGCTGGACAACGTCTCTATCACCGTTCAGACCCTTCAAGAATTTGGGTGGACGATCAATTTGAAAAAAATCTGCCCTGGTGCCTTCTGTGCGGGTCACTTATCTGGGGCTGAATACAAGAATAATCAGCGCAAACCAAAAATAAACAAAAAGACAATCTAGTCCACAATGCTGCAAACAATCAGTGCCAAACACAAAAACACCTGTGAAATCTGAAAATAATAATATTGCTGCGCCAAGTGTTAGAGATAAAAATTATTAGTGTTCAAAATAATACCACAATTCATTCCATATAATAAAATATCGAGTGAAAAATCAGGTGATATATAGATCAATAATAAATTGTCCCAATCAGGTGATATATAAATCAATATAGATAAATTGTCCCCAATCACAAATGAAAAATAGTATCAAAAATCGTGACTATATCTTCATCCATAAACGTGATTAAAAGTGCTGCATGCTTCACTCCAAGTGCTCCAAGTGACAGATTAGCAGCTCACCTCAGGGAGAGACTCCTAAGAGCCAAAACACACTCTGGATAAATCCCAATAGCCTGGTTCGCCTTCCAATCACCGCCTCCTGCTACTTTCTCCAGGTGTAAACAGCATCGGTGTGGAAATAAAAACAAAATCTAGTGCTCTCCGCACTTACATTTCAATGCACTTAAAGCAGTGCGGACTATCAGAACATCAAACCCTGCCTCTGGTCTCCGGGAATCGGCGTGATGACGTCTCTATCACCGTTCAGACCCTTCAAGAATTTGGGTGGATGATCAATTTGAAAAAAAATCTGCCCTGGCGCCTTCTGTGCGGGTCACTTATCTGGGGCTGATCCTCGACTCTGTTCTGGCGAGGGTCTTACTTTCCTTGGTCAAGCTTCAGAAGTTGCCAAGGGCAGTCTGGTTGTTGGAGACCAATCAGTCCTCCTTGCGGGACTGCATGAGGGCCCTGGGTCTAATGGTCTCGACCTTCAAAGCGGTCCCGTTTGCTCAGTCTTACACGAGACAGTTGCAGAAAAAGATTCTGACAAAATGGAACAGGGATCCTCAGTCATTGGATCTGAAAATTCGGTGGAGCCATCTCATGAAGTCGGCTCTTGGTGGCTCCAGTCACCTGTCCTGTGCCAGGGCAAGTCCTTCCTGCCAGTGTTTTGGACAGTGTTTACCACGGACGCCAGCCTTTCAGGCTGGGTGGAGTGCTGGGGAAGCTCTGTGCCTAGGGGACTTGGATGACGGAAGAGTCTTCCTTGCTGATCAATATTTTGCCTGCTTCCCTGGACAAGTGGGCTACACGACTCTCCGGTTCATGTTCAGTTGGACAATGCCACGGACGTGGCTTACATCAATCAAGTGGGCACCAAGAGTGCCCTGGCGGCCAAGGAGGTGGCCGCGATTCTAGTGTGGGTGGAACACAATGTTCCTGCTCTTTCCGCAGTCCACCTCCCGAGTGGGGAGAATTGGCAGACGGATTACCTGAGTCGTCGGGTGTTGGATCAAGGTGAGTGGTCCCTTCTTCCGGAGGTGTTTCGTCTTCTGTGTGCCCAGTGGAGGACTCTGGAGGTGGATCTGTTTGCGTCTTGCCTCAAAAGGAAGGTTCAGCGTTTTGTGGCCAGGTCTCTGGATCCTCTGGCTGACACCACAGGCGCTCTGGTTCTTCTTTGAAATCAGTATTGCCTGATCTATGCCTACCCTCTGCTCGTTCCCCCCCCCCCCCGCGGAGGTTTTTTCACTGGGTGGCAATGGAAGGCTTTCCGGTCATTCTGGTGGCACCAGACTGGCCTCGCGGTCCTGGTACGCAGGACTGGTAAAAATGGTCGTGGATCCTCTATGGCGTCTTCCTCTGCAGGAAGATCTGCTATCTCAAGGACCGATCTTCCATCCTGCTTTACGGTCGCTGGCTTTGGCTGTTGAAAGTAAGGCGTTGGAAGGATAGAGGTCTTTCTGACTCTGTTATTTCTACCCTTTTGAAGGCCAGGAAGTCAACATCTAGGAAGCTATCATCGTACCTGGAAATCATACATTTCATGGTGTGAATTGCTGCAGCTGCACCCTCGCTTGTTCTCTATAGCTAGGGTTTTGGCCTTCTTACAGAAAGGGGTTGAGCAGCGCTTGACGTTGGGCACTCTCAAGGGCCAGGTGTCGGCCTTGGCTATTTACTTCCAACGTCCGTTGGCTACTAATAGTTTTATTTGCACTTTCATTCAGGAGGTGCGTCATCTAGCTCCTCCGGAGATCCCCGTTACCACCCTGGCATCTTAATCTGGTTTTGCCTGCCTAGTGGCTATCACTTTTGCTTGCAGAGTCTCTGAGTTGGCGGCGCTGTCCTGTCATTCGCCTTATTTGGTGGTCCACAGGGATAAAGTGGTCCTCCGACCCAATCTGTCTTTTCTTCCTAAGATGGTGTCAGATTTTCACCTGAATTAAGACATTGTGTTGCCTTCCTTATGTCCTAAGCTTAAACATCCCAAAGAAGTTGCCTTGCACTCTCTGGATGTGGTTCAGGCGATAAGGGTTTATCTGACGGTTACGGGGTCCTTCATGAAGTCGGACTCTTTGTCCTTCTGGACAGTCCTCCCAAAGGTTTGGCTGAATCTGCTGCTACCATTTTGTGATGGATCAGGCAGACGGTCGTTCAGGCTTATTCAATCAAGGGTCAGGTTCCTCCTTTCCCTGTAAAGGCACATCCTACTAGAGCGCCGAGTGCCTCTTGGGCTTTTCACCATCAGGCCTCTGTTGTACAAGTTTGTAAGGCAGCGACTTGGTCGTCTGTGCACACCTTTACAAAATTTTACAGAGTGGATTTGTTGGCATCTTCGGATGCCTCTTTTGTCCGCAAGGTTTTGCAGGCTGCTGTTTCATTAAGAGAATGTTTTTTTTTTTTTTTTTTTTTTTTTTTTTTTTTTTCTTATTCTCTTAGGGGTCTTTTACCTGGGTGAGCTCTTGTTGTTTGGTTGAGCTCCATGTTGCCCGGTTGGCTAGGTTTAGCCTCTTGGAGTTGAAGTTACTGTCTGGTTGCATTTTTCCCACCCCTCATGCCTATACTGCTTTGGGACGTCCCACTTGGCTCATGGAGATGATGCTGCATCTTACCGTAAAATCTTTTTCTCTGATGTCCAACGACAGACACATCACCAACCCCTCTGTATGGGGATGTTCGTTTTTTTTTGTCTTCACTGCTTGCAACTAAACTGATGTGCTGGGCTGTAGTGCAGTGGATGTGTATGCCTGGAGGGACAGCCCTGTGGGCGTCTACATGTTAAAAGTTTTGTACTAATGTACTGCCTAGACTACTCCTGCAGGTGGCTGCGTAACCCACTCAGCTCATTGAGATGAGGCTGCGTCTGTCACTGGACATCAGAGAAAAAGATTTTACGGTAAGATCCTACAAAAATCTTATTTTTTCAGCGTTGGTTTCCAGCTGTCAAATTTCCACCATTCAGAGAAGGTTTTCAACTGCCCTTAAAGCGGAGCTCCAGCCCCCCCACTAAAAAATTGTCAGCAGCTACAAATACGCTAGCTACTGACTTTTAATATTGGAACACTTACCTGACTATCGATCCCGCGGCTCTCGGGTGCTGCCATCCTGACTTGGGGAAACTGGTATTGAAGTCTTGTGACTTAACAGCCGATTCCCTACTGCCCATTTGCGAAGTGCGTTGTGCTTTCTGAATGGCTCAGCAGTGGTGGAAGGAGGAGGGGGGGGGGGCAAACTTCCGGGGGATTTCGCTACAGCGAGGTCCCCAGGAAGTGGGGACAGGTACCTGTCAAAAGCGGGCACCTGCTCCCCCCTCCTTCCCGAAAGGTGCCCAGTGTGGCAGCGGAGGGAGTAGGAAGCAAACAAGCGGCGCTTCCCTTTTGGGTGGAGCTCCACGTTAAAGAGCTTTTAATAACACGTTTCATATGCCTGCTTTTAATAGGAACAGGGCCTATCTGCACTCAGGGACACAGATTTCACCCCACATATACTCTCTTCCTCCACATACTGCATGCTACAATTAAGGTGGGAAGGGTCAGCTTCCAGGGTGCTGGTCTTCAGTTGCTATGTGTCTGGTTAATTTCTGCTGTGGGCAGCCATTTAACTCAAGCTGTGTACCTCCATGGACTTCAAGAAAAGGATTTTCAATAAGTACAAGTACAAAAAAAGAAAAATTATGAAGGCTTTTCTTAATCGTGAATACTTAATTTTGTGCTCCTGAGAGGAGTATATTTTTTATTTGTAGAATAATCAGTTGATAGGTACGGGACACTGGACAATGATTTGTATCTATTTATTTTTTACAGAAGAATGATTTGTATTTTTACATTGACATGTTTTTTTGCACAACTGTTTGAGTAGTAAGATTTTATAGTACTTTAAGCGTCCTCAATTAGATATTTGTGTCTTTCTTTTGTTGTTAGGATCATTCAGCAGCTGGTGAATGGGATTATTGCACCCACAGCAATGCCCAACTTGGGAATTGGGCCATGGTGAGTCTGGTAGTTCTGTCTGTGTGCTTTGCATGTCTAATATGGTCTTCTAATTTTAATTGATAAGACCATTGTAATTAATAAGTTGATACTGAATTAAATTGTTGTTAATGTCAGTCTCGATTTTAACTTTCAATATTTGCATACCATTAGATTGAATATCTGCACAATTCCTAAACTAACATGCATTATTAGGCCAAAGCTGAGTTCCATGATAAGACACACATTAACAAGTTCAGCTCCGGAAGGTTTTGCCCCTTTCCTGACCAGGCCATTTTTTGCGATACTGCACTGCATTGCTTTAACTGACACATGTGCTGGCATGCGACACTGTACCCAAATAAAACAAATTTTATTTTTTCCTACAATTCGAGCTTTCCTTTGGTGGTATTTGATCACCTCCTGTGATTTTTTTTCTTTTTTTTTTTTTTTACCTTCTAAACAAAGACTGTTCATTTTGAAAAAAAATATTTTTACCTTTTCGCTATAAACCTATCGATATTACATAGGCAGACCGCCGTTCTGCCTCTCTATGAACGATCGTCGGGTTCTCAGCGGACATCGTGTCCACCAGACCTGCTGATTGTCTCCCGCTGTGTTCAATCACAGTGGGAGCAGGGCTCCGGCAGCGCTCACGCACCCCAGAGCCAAAGAAGATGAAGTACAGGTACGTGATTTTGCGCTTAAGGGCTGCCCTGCCGTAGTATATGTACGTGGGGCGGTTCTTAAGTGGTTAATGCAGCTTTGTATTCATTATTGCATCTTTAAATGCATTTAAATTGGGAGTAAACTCCTTTGGTTTATTTTCACCTCTAGGTAAGCCTATAATCAGGCTTACCTATAGGCACAGTAAATTTCTCCTAAAACGTGCACCGTTTAGGAGATGTTTACTTTAGAAGCAGCCGGTGATGTCACCAACGCATGCGCTCTAAAGGAACATGCCTGTGCCGCAAACAGTGACGTCATCGCTGCTTGGCCATTCATACTGCCGAAACCCGCGAACTCGGAAGGAAGACTGGATGAAGATGGAAGGACCTACAGCGGTGACTGCCGCTGGAGGGCTTTGTTTTTAGGTAAGTCAGTCATAATGTGCTAGTTATTGGTATCCCCAGAGAGTCTGTACTCAGTTTAAACCCTTTTGCAGTCCCTGTATGGCAGAGCTGAGACTGGGGGAAGTAAATAGTGCAAGGAGCCAATGTGTTCAGCAGTGCAAAATACATTCTGAAGAACAAAGCAGACTAACAGAAATTAGCTCATCACTCTGCTGCTCTCCCTCCACTGTCCAGTCAGGATGGGGAGGAGACCTGCAAGTGTCTCCTTACAGCAGGGTTTCCCAATTATTTTTTCCCGTGGAACCCTTTGACATGGTATAGCAAAAGTTTAGAACCCCAACAAAAAAATGTGTGCCGTAGAGTAGCGCAGCGCAAACCTTTGAATGTGTAATGTTCTCTTTTTGATGGCAAATTCTTTTTATATCTGGTTTATAACTGGTAAGCACTGCACCTTTCACATCCCCCCCCCCCACACAGCGTGATCAATGGCAATACATTAACCCCCCTCATGCTGCATAATACAAATAACATTAGCAGTTAACCACTTTCCTACCCATCACCGTACATATACTGCAACAGGGTGGTAGCTACAGGTGTACGTCATTGCCTGTTTCTGGTGTATGCCCCTGTTCTAGCAGAATAGCGCTACCTATCAGATTCTGCAACTGGAAGTGACGTTCAGCCAAGAACAACTTACTGTGCATGCACCATGCGTTGCAACATGGCCGCTATGTGTTCCAATTGGTTTCCTAATGTGACAGAACATGAAGCAGCGGCGGACATCTTCTTATAAAGTCTTGAATTGTACATTGCACGGTTGCAGAATCCGATTGGTAGCGCTGTTCTGATAGAACAGGGGCATACACCAGAAACAGGCAGTGACATACACCTGTAGCTGCCACCCTGTCACAGTATATGTACTGTTAGGGGTCGGCAAGTGGTTAATTGCCAATGGTATTTGTATTATGCAGCATGAGAGGGTTAATGTATTGCCACAGATAACTAATGCATTAGTGACCGACCAGTGGCAGTTAATGAACCCCTTTGAGCTCCATTAGTGCAACCAGTGTCAGTGTTAACACTGGTTGCACTAATGCAGCAAAAAGGGTTTAATTAACTGCCACTGGTCGGTCACTAATGCATCCGTGAGCAGTGGCAATACATTAACCCCCCCTCCTGCTGTATAATACAAATACCATCTGTAATTGCCTCAAGCCAAGAAAATTTGATTTTATGGGCCAAGTAAATCAATGGTTTGTGAAACAATTTATACATTTATTGAGTAGAATTTATATAGAACAAAGTATCGTAACACTTGGGTTATAGACCCATTGTGGTAGTGAGAAAGATTAGAAGGGTGATACAGTGATATGGTGACATGTGAATATATCCTTCTGTTGGTCCACGCTAAAGATTTCAGCTTGGAGTCCGTGAAGGAATATCCAAATTCCAACCCGTTTTGGCTTACAGGTATAGTGCCTTTATACCTGTAAGCCGAAACGCATTGGTATTTGGATATTCCTTCACGGACTCCAAGCTGAAATCTTTAGCGTGGACCAACAGAAGGATATATTCACATGTCACCATATCACTGTATCACCCTTCTAATCTTTCTCACTACCACAATGGGTCTATAACCCAAGTGTCACGATACTTTGTTCTATATAAATTCTACTCAATAAATGTATAAATTGTTTCACAAACCATTGATTTACTTGGCCCATAAAATCCCATTTTTTTGGCTTGAGGCACCAAACCCACTGAAAAAATATTTACCAGGGATGATGGCCAGACCAGCACTTTAGGTCTGGGAATCGCATCTTTCATACCATCGGTAATTAACCTCCCCTCATCCTCAATCTCTCCCGCCCCCCATCCAGATAGTTAATGATAGAATGATAGAAATTTGCTTACTTGTGGGATTAACAGTGCTTGGTTCCTCCTCGGCACTGCGCCTCCTCCAGGGCACAGCTTCGGCAGGCGGCCAACTCTCTGCTCCTCTCATCTTGGTCCTTTTAAATCCTGCCATCGGTCGTCGGCCGACATCACTACGTGACTACAGAGCCCCTGTCAGGTGGGTATCTCTGCTGACAGGGAAGTGAAGGTTAAGCCCCATTACCCCCCCCCCCCCCCGTACCTGCCCTGCTTTTTCCGACCTTCCAGAAACAGCAGGTAGCGGCGGCCATCTTTGATGTGGCAAAATGCCACGGAACCCTAGGAACACAAATTGGGAAACACTGCTTTACAGAAATAAATCCCTACTATCCTCCAAGGACCTTGCCCCCCTTTTTTTTTTTTTTTTTTTTTGATCTGTTGTCTACATGCGTAGCTGCACACCAGTTATGACACCAGCAATTTTATGGTGAGAGCTAACTTGAACATGCTGGCAATCGTGACTGTTCTCACCAGAGGCATGGCTTGAGTGTAGAATACAATGCACACGTGCTAGTAGGCAGGATGTAAAAATTTGCAGACAACCATATTGTTTTTTATTAAGGATTTAATAACATTTATTGAACTTTGAAAATAATCGGCCTGCCCTGCTAGATGAAGTTGTGCTGTGTGGGACAGTGTAGTTCTCTGAATGGAATGAACTGAAATACAAATTGTTTGGCAGGTGAAACTGCTCCCTTTTTTTTTTTTTAATCAGTGTATTATGCCATTTTGCATTTTTGTTTACAAGAGTAAACCGCTGTAAGATGATTGAACCTAAATGTATTTTGCTAAGGTTTACTTACGGTAATTTGCCACATTATTAATAATGCAAATTTATAAATTTGTTTGCTCAAGTCATCTGACCTTTGTGGTAGGTTATAATATTGTAGTATTTGTATAGCCAATAAAGCGTTTATAGAGGGTTAGAACCCCCTGCCATTTTTGCGATCTCTGCACCATTGGAGAGATTACCCTTTTATTTTGTGCGCTAGGGATGCAATGGGAAGTAAAGGTAAAGCTATTCAAAATTCCCAGTCACAGGATTGTGTCTCTATTGGAAGATTCCCCTTGCCTCTTGTTTTCAGGATAGCTGTCCTTTTTTTTTTTTTTTTTTTTCTCTTGTCTCTGACAACTCTTTACATTTACGATTGGCTCTCCTATCCAAATATAAGAGGGGAAAAAAAAAAGCTTTGGCTTAAAGTAATTGTAAATGCATGAATTTTTTTTTAAATTCAAAATAACAAACATGTCATATTTACCTGTTCGGTGCAATGGTTTTGTTTGCACAGAGCAGCCCTGATCCCCCCCTCTACTTGGGTCCTCTGCTGGCCCTCCTGTCTCTCCCCCTGCTGAGTGCCCCCAGAGCGAGCCACTTTTCACTGAAAAACCCAGCCTGGCTCAGCCCCTGCCCCCTCCTCACTGGCTGTGTTTGACAGCAGCGGGAGCCAATGAGCAGGGAGAGAGCCTCTGCTCCCGTGCACAATGCTGGATTGAGATCAGGCTCAGGTGGGTATAAGAGGCTGGGGGGGGGGGGGGGGTGAGCTGCATGCAGGTTTTTACCTTAATGCAGACAAGGCATAATAAGGTAAAAAACCTGCTGCCTTTTAGAACCACTTTAAATCACTTAAATCAACATTGCTTTTTTAATTGCATGTTTTTTTCCTAACATAGGGGGGTCCTTCATTCCAATCCAATGGATTATGCTTGGGGAGCTAATGGCCTTGATACCATAATTACACAGGTATTTCCTAATTCTTTGTATTGAAGTTATGTGGAAAGCTAGTGATTATTCTTGCAAAGGTGTCATCCTATTTCCTCTTTCCCCCTAGTTACTTAACCAGTTTGAGAATACGGGTCCTCCACCTGCAGATAATGAGAAGATTCAAGCCCTTCCAACAATTCAGATAACAGAGGAGCATGTGGGTGAGTATCTGAAATGGTTGATTTAAGGACCATTTTTTGTGAAATACAGATATTCATGGGCATTTAAATGTGCAGACATGAACTACTAATGGAAGATAAAAAATACATTGATTAAAGATGAGCTAAGTCAGTGCATATGTCGGATACTTTTCAAGTAAATTGTCATTCTCCTGAAAGTGTTTTTCTAAAGTATCCATATTCAAGTTAAGAAGGTAAAAAAATGTCAAAATGTTGTCTTTTAGTGGGTAACTAATAATTATCATAATGAAAAAATAATCAGATCACCATGAAAAATAATCGGTTCACCAATTTAAATTCCTGAAAGTAAAATGTAACATTGACTCTATAATTACTCCTACCTGTCACCCTAAAATATATTCTGCTGCTTCTCCTGAGTACAGAGATGCCACATGTGTGAGACTTTTTGGGAGCCTAGCTGTGTACGGGACCCCGAAAACCAATCACCACCTTCAGGTTTTCTAATGGTTTTCTAATTCTCGGTGGCTGCGGGCCACAGCTTGTGCTAGCCACCGCACCAGCTTGAACTGCACTTATGGGACTCGCCACATCACCAAGTGTTACTGCAGTGCTGGTTTGTCTACAACCAAGGTGTACTAGGCTGCTGGTGCTTGCCAGTTCACCAGAAGTTTGAGCGACACTAGTACCAACACTTTGCTGCATACGAGCACTCTGCGATCTCTGCACCTCAGCAACTCCAGAACGGGGTCAGGGTACGCCTGACCTTAGCAGGGACCCCTCCATCGTCAGAGCGATCTGTCAGGGAGCCACTGCTCTCTACAGGTTCGTATACTGACCCAAATTCTGCCAGTGAGGCTTCCCCATCGCTCTCATCTGACATGGACACCTATCCTGTAGGCCTCTTCACTAGTGTACCTCCGTTTAGACATTTTAGCCACTAAATTTATAGGTCCCTAGTGCGACTTGCAGGTAAAAAAGCACCTGATTGTCAAGGACTATTTGAAACGCTACAAAAAAAAAAAACTGCTAGTGCTAGTAGAGATCAGGCCTGAGTATGCTAACACTGCGGTTTTGTGTGATGTGTTTTTGGAAGTGACCGTAATCTATTGATTACTGCACTTGCCTGGGTGGGGTGGGGTTGGTATGGGCAGAGGGGCTAAACGCAGGTGCTGGCAGGTGTTGTGGCTGATCCTGCTAACGCTGCATTTTGGGAACCTTAAACTATTGGGGACACTAGTATAGTTCTGATCAGATCAAAGATATTGATCCGTTCAGATACTATACTAGTAATAGAGGTGTTTAGTGTGTGTTACTGGTAATCAAAGGGTTAAATTATATTTCTAACTATGCGGCAGGGGTCTGCGCTGTCCTAGACTGAAGCTAACTAGCGTTAACGCTAACTAATGCCACCTGTGACACTAATATTTGTGATCAGAAAAAAACTGTACACTATAAAAGTGACACACTGACAGGGCAATGAAGGGGTTAACTGGGGGTGATCAAGGGTTAAATCTTTTTTTTTTTGGGGGGGGGGGTGGCGGATACCCTAAACCTATTTGGGACCAAAACTAACTTTCGCTAAAGCCCCGTACACACGTACCGATCGTCGGCATACAAATGTTCCTCTTTTCTCCCCGGGATGTCGGTGTCTGTTGAAAAGTGCAAAGACAGCACAAGGACAGCACAAGAATTTTGTCTGCAGACTTCAGCTGACTGCAGAAGTGATGTCATGTAATGGTTAACTTTCCCTGTGTTTTTAATTTTCTGAGCATGCCCAGTCTTGCAAATCTGCGGTCTGTCGGCCGAATTCTGTACTGACAGGCGAACAATCGTCCGTTCTGGTGTCCGCAGACAAAAATTTTCATGTTTGCACGAAAGACTTTTGTCCACGGATTGTGCGCAGACATCTGTCGGAGGCACCATACTAACACGCCTACAATCGGCAGATCTTTCGTCCGCCGACGTTTGTATGCCGACGATCGGTACGTGTGTACGGGCCTTTACGCTAAATGAAGTCACAAGGCACACTATTACAGAAATCAGCAAAACCGCTATATACTGTAAAAAGTTTGCACTGTGACAGGGGGTATAGGGGTTAACTGGGGGGGTGATAGGGGGGTTAATGTGCCTAGCTAGGGGTGTGTATATGTGCTGTTGGGTGTACTCACGTTTGATCCTCTTTTCTCTCGCGCTGGAATCCAAAAGGACTCCTGGAGGGAAGAGAGGACCTTTTCCTGTGCCTGTGTTTACATTGCACAGGTCGGTCTGGGATTGGTCTGAACCGATTGCCAGGCCCAGGCCAAAAATCATTTGCCTGGACCTGATGACTGATTGGTTCTGTACTGAATCAGACCATTGCGGGGACTGAGGGTGCGCAGGAGCGCGCCCCAGAGCCCTGGGAGCAAGCTACGTGGCCCTACGTCACTCTGCCTGTGGGAGCCAGCTTGCCGCCGTAAATATACAGAAGGCAATCGGCAACTGGGTAAAGTGTTGAGCATGTGCTGTGTTTTCACCATCTTTGCTTCTTGGGCTACCCGAGCACTACATGGCAGTAGTGGTGATAAGGGGCAGTCCGGGAGGTTGAGAGCGTCCAATGATGAGGCAAAGAATTTTCTCTACCCCTTGTAATCACTTTCAGCCGAGATAGGCCTTGCCTGCACAGTATGAGTGGGGCGGTGCACATCCTGGACACCATGATGTGTACTTTAAAGAACTAAAAAATTAGCACTGAGGAAAGATTAGAGGAACTGAATTCTCTCTTGAGAAGAGGAGATTAAGGGGGATATAATCAACATGTATAAATAAATACATAAGGGGTCCATATAGTGAACTGGGTGGCGGTGTTCACTTTAAGGTCGTCACAGAGGACAAGGGGGCACTCTGTACGTCTAGAGGAAGAGATTTTGTCTCCAAATACAGAAAGGTTTCTTCACAGTAAGAGCTGTGAAAATGTGGAATAGATTCCCTCCAGAGGTGGTTCTGGCTAGCTCACTAGATTGCTTTAAAAAAAGCCTGGATACTTTCCTAAGTGTACATAATATAAGTGGGTACTAATATTTATAGGTAAAGTTGATCCAGGGAGTATTCTATTGCCTCTCGGGGATCAAGAAGGAATTTTTTCCCCTGCTATAGCAAATTGGATCATGCTTTGCTGGGGTTTTTCGCCTTCCTCTGGATCAACTGCGGGTATAGGATTGTGTATATGGGATTGTATAGTTGTTTTCTTTACTGTTTTTTTGTTTATTGGTTGAGCCAGATGGACTTGTGTCTTTTCTCTCAACCTAACTATGTAATTATGTAAGCTCTTGTTCACATTTGACTGAATTTCTAACGCTTAACAAACCCTCCTATAGTGTTAGTATGGACATTAGACTTGCTTTAATGAGTTTTAGTATGGGTATTAGGCAATTTACAAGTGTTACTGAGCAATTAAAAATGCTCCCCAAATGCGCTATGGGCAGTTCTGAAGTGTTTGACGAGTGTTAAGGCGCATTAAAACTGCTCCACATACAACTATTCCATTACAGTTAGAAAGCTAATCTTAACGCACCGCAACTGCCTGGCAGAGCATTTGCGAAGCGTTACCATAGACTTAAATGGGAGGGTTGAAAGGCTTCAAACGCCTGACTCGACATGGGATTTTAATTTTGAAGTGATGCTAATGCTTCATGTTTATCATGTGAACAGCAATATGTGCTGTCTTTTGTATCTTGTGCATAGGCGTTTGAGGGGCATTTTTAATGCCTCTCAAATGCCTGCTTCTAATGCCAGTGTGAACTCAGCCTTACAGTAATGAAAAGTAGCTAACACAATATGTGGTATTCTATATAAATCCTTTTAAACAAAATGAAATATAGTGCTAATCAAACCTATAAAAAATATATAATCCCTAAAGAGATCCTTAAATTACTTTAGGACACACAAACACACAATATGAGGAAGTAAAGTGATATGTAATGTACTGTTAGTCCATACAAAAGTCCGCCACATGAATAAGTGCAATACTATGAAAATCTTCCAACGTGCTCTTCACATCACCTCCACATCACCATAGTGACCAGTTATAGGCTTACTATGAAGCCATGCCACCCTGTATAAGAGTAGTCAAAGATCGCTCATTGTAATAAAAAGTTCCTGCAGCTCCTCTCCTCTTTACTCCACAAAAATCTATTTTTCTTTTGTTCACTGACGGAACTAGCTCCATGTCTTCTAGACCAGTGTTTCTTAACTCCGGTCCTCAGGGCACACTAACAGGCCAGATTTTAAGTATTACCTTGGGGAGATGCAGACTAGAATACTGCAATTACTGAGCAGCAAATGATATCACCTGTGATGTATTTCAGTTTTCTTGCAAACTTGGCCTGTTTGTGTGCCCTGAGGACCGGAGTTGAGAAACACTGTTCTAGACCATTGGGCTTATGCTGCTCTCTTTTCAGGAGTCGGACTAGGCGGAAACAATTGTGGGTACATCCCTGAGGCAGTCCAAGAGGGTATACCATCACTTCCTGCTAAAGGACTTGTTTTTTCTGTCTAGTCAGGAGTAAGGACCTGGCTCTCTGCAGGGATCTGCGGTCCTGGCATTCTTTCCTTTTTTTAAATTGAATTTTTTACTTTTCTTATTTTTGTTCCTGTGTGAACTACTGAACGACTGATCTACCTTTTGTAGGTGACAGTCTCTTCTGTGCCTCTATGGAAGAGATCATTAGGGGCTAACGGGAGATAAGAGTACATTACTCCCGCAGGTTTCTAGGGGTAAGGAACCTCGTATACGTGGTCCTTTTTTTCTCAGCTCACAAGCGGCCCTTTAGTCTGTCTGGATTGCAGGAAAATGGTTGGAGATCCACCCGTAACTTTGTGGGAATCTCCAAGAGACCCTGGAATGGTAAGTCGAAGGTGGGCACCACCGGTTCCACAGACAAGCTTTCCCCAGCCTGAAGGGGCACCCTCACCCACTGGGGTGGGGGGACATTTTCACCTTTTTCTGGAACTGTGGACCTTGCTCATTCAGGACAAATGGGTCAATGAGTTGGTTTGGTTACAAGATCGAGTTTCGGTCCTTGCCTCCAGCAAGGTTCTTTCCTTCCAGCTTGGGCCTGTCTCCCGATCGGCTACAAGGCTTTTCGGAGCAGTGCAGGACCCATTAGCACAAGGAGTTATTGTGCCGGTTGCAGAGTTGGAACGTTTTCAAGGTTTTTATTCAAATCTGTTTACAGTTCCCAGGAAGGAAGGCAACGTTGGTCCGATCTTGGATCTCAAGGTTCTGAACCACTTTGTGCAGTTTCAGAAATTTGGGATGGAGTCCATTCGCAGTGTAGTAGCTTACCTCAATTAAGGGGATCTTCTGGCTTCTATCTATCTCAAGGACATTTTACCTTCATATTCCAGTATATGTCAGGCATCAACGTTTTCTTTGTTTTGCCGTGAGCGAGGAGTACTATCAATTCGTGGCGTTCCCTTTGGTCTCACCTCAGCTCCTCGGGTGTTCACAAACATTTTGGCCCCAGTGCTGGCCTTGCTGCGGCAGAAGGGGCTCGCGGTACTGGTTTACCTGGACGATCTGCTTCTGCATGCAGTCTTCTTCGGCTCTAGAAGCCGACTTGGACATCACTGTGCAAACTCTTCAGGAGTTCAGACGGACACTGAATTTTCAGAAATCGGCTTTGATTCCGTCCACCAAGCTGGACTACTTGGGTCTGACACTGGGCTCCGCGTTGGCCTGGGTGTTTCTTCCACAGACTAAACTTCTGAAGCTACAGGATGCGATTCGGCTCCAGTTTCCACCTTCCAGGCGGTTCCCTTTGGTCAGTTCCTTACCAGACCTCTGCAAAAAGATTCTAGCCAAATGTAACAATGATCCACTGTCTTTTAACGATCTGATCCTGGTGAGTCAGGGTACCAGGTGGGTCTCTACTATGGTGACTCCGCTCCCCGGCGCTTCGCCTGGGAAAATCCTTTCTTCCCCTGTATTGGACTGTAGACACCACAGATGCCACTCTGTCCGGGTGGGGAAGTGTCTTGGGAGTGTACTCGGCCCAAGGTGCTTGTACTCGAGAGGAGTCCAGTCTGCTGATCAACATCCTGGAGATTCGGATGATCAGGCTTTGTCTGACTCAGTAGACAGATTGTCTGCAGGGACACCCTGTGAGGATACAATCGGACAATGCCACGGCTGTGGCATGGGTCAATCATCAAGGGGGCACAAGGAGTGCCCTGGCGGCCCGGGAAGTAGCCGGTATCTTGAGGTGGGCAGAACTATATGTTCTGGCCCTTTCTGCTGTGCACGTTTCGGGGGTAGAGAATCGGCGATCATATCGGTCAGCAGACGTTGAATTCAGGAGAATTGTCTCTTCGCCCGGATGAGTTTCATCAGTTATGCCTTTGGTGGGGGACACCTGATGTGGACCTGTTGGCCTCCTGTCTCAACAGGAAGGTGCAGAGGTTCGTGTCCAGGTCTCTGGCGGATGCTACAGACGCACTGGTGGCCCCTTGGGGTCAATATCATCTGATTTACACCTTTCCTCCAATGCGACTTCTGTCGAGACTGCTACGCAGAATCGAGGTGAAAAGGATTCCAGTCATTCTGGTGGCCCTGGATTGGCCTTGCCTGGTAAGGCTGGTAGCAGACGTCCCTTGGAAACTTCCTCTCGGAAAAGATCTTCTGTCTCGGACCAATCTTCCATCCTGTTTTACAGTCTCTGGCTTTAACGGCCTGGCTATTGAAAGCCATGTGCTGATAGACAGAGTGCTGTCTTGAGTCAGTGAATCCTATTTTGTTAAAAGCTAGGAAATCTACTTCCGGGAAAGTTTATCATAGAGTTTGGAAGGCGTACATTACTTGGTGTGTGTGTCGGGGGGGGGGGGGGGGGTTCTCCCCATTCCTTTTGTGTCTCGCCATTTCTCTGTTTGGACACAGCACACCCACCCCTCTAAGGAGTTTTGATACTTCTAATATGGCTTGCTACTAAACTGAATACCTGGAGCAGAGAGGAGGGTCATATACCAGCTGAGAACTGTCCATGGGCGTAGCCAAGTGTTTTTTGTTCTACCTAGTCCTACTCCTGGAGGAGGCCATATATCCCAGTAGTTATGGTTTATGGCGCACTGTGTCGAACTCGGAGAAATAGATTTTATCATGAGTAAAAAAATCCCTTTTCTCTTACGTCCTCTGACAGTCGCCGCCTGTTCAATCAGCCTTCACTAGTGGGTAATGGCTCCCTCTGCAGGAGTCTTTTTTGGGGACACTCTTGAGTTAATCAAGGGGCTTACGGGGGGTAAGAGTACTCTTTTGCCTCAAGCCTCTAAGGGAAGTCTGTCCGTGCTAAGCGGGGGCCTTCTTTTAAAGCTCAGCGTGGGTTCTTTCGGGGCACAGGATAAAGGAAAATCTTTCAAGCCCTCCGGTGGTCACAAGAAACCGTGGTTGGGTAAGCCAAAGGCTGGTTCGGCAGCCCAGTCCACCTCTTCAGGGGCGCCCTCATCCTTTTTTTTAGGGGTGGGTGGATGTCTGCATTGCTTTCAGGAACCCTGGTTGTCCAGAATTCAGGACTTTGGGTGGGTTCAGGAAGTGATTCGTTCAGGGTACAAGATCGAGTTTCGATCTCGCCCCGCAGACAGGTTCTTTCCATCAAATCTCCATCTGACTCCCGATCGTTTCAGAGATCTCATGGGGGTCGGTACAAGATCTGCTCGCCCAAGGAGCAGCGCTGTATTTTGGCCTAGGCCAAAAAGGCCTAGGGCGGCACTTTGCAGAGGGGCAGCAAAAAAATACATCCCCCCCTCCACCTGAGACTATTGGCCACTGGTTGCTAGAGCCATCTCTCTCTCTCTCTCTCTCTCTCTCTCTCGTTCTCTCTCTCTCTCGTTCTCTCTCTCTCTCTCTCTCTCGTTCTCTCTCTCTCTCTCGTTCTCTCTCTCTCTCTCGTTCTCTCTCTCTCTCTCTCTCGTTCTCTCTCTCTCTCTCTCGTTCTCTCTCTCTCTCTCTCGTTCTCTCTCTCTCTCTCTCTCTCGTTCTCTCTCTCTCTCTCTCTCGTTCTCTCTCTCTCTCTCTCTCGTTCTCTCTCTCTCTCTCTCTCGTTCTCTCTCTCTCTCTCTCTCGTTCTCTCTCTCTCTCTCTCTCGTTCTCTCTCTCTCTCTCTCTCTCGTTCTCTCTCTCTCTCTCTCTCGTTCTCTCTCTCTCTCTCTCTCTCTCTCTCGTTCTCTCTCTCTCTCTCTCTCTCGTTCTCTCTCTCTCTCTCTCTCTCTCGTTCTCTCTCTCTCTCTCTCTCTCGTTCTCTCTCTCTCTCTCTCTCTCTCGTTCTCTCTCTCTTCTCTCTCTCTCGTTCTCATCTCTCTCTCTCTCTCTCTTCTCATCCGCCCTCGGT